>NC_086200.1:25515067-26115067 GCF_035770615.1 Melospiza melodia melodia
GCAGGGGATGAGTGAGGGGATTCCCTCAGTTGCTTGGGACTAATTAGGACAGATGGGTGGAGAGGGTAGGTCACATGGGCCAGTGGGGCTTCCAGCAATAGAGGAATTCCAAAGGGGTGGTGCAGTCAGGGATTGGTCCAAGGCAAAAGTGACAGGGAAGGTTCAGGAATAAAGAGCTGGATTATCTTGAGAGGCGGGGAAGGAGCTGGAACAAAGAGTGGGGAATGGCATGAGAGACAGCTTTGAGGGAGGGCAGAACCATGGGGTAAACCAACTTGGGGAAAATACGGGGTACATGAAAACAAACCATTCTACGATAACTGAAAATAAACACAAACTGGAACACCCCAGGGAAATGGTCACAGCACCAAGCCCGTCTGAGTTTGAGAAGTGTTCGAAGAACATTGAGCAGTCACGCAAGCTTTTAGACACTACATCAAAAGCAGAAAGTGTACGATAGTCAAGAGAGGGAAAAAGCAAAAGAGCTCCCTGCAGCCATGGTGGCAGCTCTGGATCAGCACCAGGGAGAGGACGGATGTAGGCGTGGTTGAAGCAGAGGCAGGGGCGAAAATAGCAGAGGCAGAGGAGGTTCAAAGCAGCCACAGACCACGCTGGGGCCAAATCAATGTGCATCTTGTAAGAAATCAGGACACTGGAAATAGGGCCAGTGCCCAGAGTTAGCAGACAAAGTACACAAAACTCTTGCAGCCACTCTAGATGATAAGAAATGACCGAGACTGGCAATTCTTACCCTAGCAGGCCACTGTTTAAAATACAGCTAAAGAATGATGAAGAAGTTGAAATTTTAAGAAATTGTGGAGACACATTTTCACTCCTGAATCAAGCACTTGATGCCGAATTTTGCTCCAAACAGGCAGAGTGACTGCCTAATTAGACTCATCTTAAGTCAATTAAGCAGGAGGTATTTTTATTAGCGACGCGTCGGAGAAATCACAAAATGGATTTCTGAGTTCACATAGCAAAAGCAAGCCTTATATACATTTTTGGGTATAGGATTACATCAGATCAGATACATAGGCGGAGCGTGGGTGGAGCGTAGGTGGAGACATCTCTTTTGGGGGATTTTCAGGTGGTCGTTCTTGTTGCCTTCATCATAGACGGGGTCTTTCTGATGAGTCTTCCTCTTTAAACTTTTGAACTCCTTTCCTAATCTGGTCAATTCTCGGTGTACTTGGCTTAGATCTCGTGGCTTGGCAAAACCCTTAGGGTCATTTCGACATTGCTGGCTCTAAACCTGCTTAGCCCATTAGTTTCTCTTATACTTATCTCTTCTCCTGTCATGATGCTCTACTTCTTATCTAATTTATTGCTCTGTTTTCTAGTGCTAGGCCCTGCTTTACATGCCTCACATTCCATGTTTTAACCTATTACTTCTGGAAGGCTATCTGCTTTAGGGCTTCATTTCCCCCCTTTTCTTGTAACTTACGAATTCTTTCGTCAAGTTCTGGTCTCACAGGACGCTGATAGGCTCGTACCATTGCCTAAATCATTTGGGTCTTTTTCATTATGCTCTTTAGTCTCTACCACAAACAAATGTTTGTAACAAATGTTTGTAAGAGTTAGTAATAACAAAGCTACAATTACTACTAGCATTGGGTGCACCAGGTAATGGAAGACCTGTGTAGCTGTTGGGGAATATCTTGTAAAGATGTTCTACTAGTGATGCTGGCCTACTTGTTCTACTTCGGTCAGGACAGAATAGTTGTTTGATTCACCTTTTGCACCAATTTCTTTACTTCAGGGTGTGCAAGCATTGCTTTGAGAATCTTGACGTCCATCTCTATTTGTAATTTCGGTATCTCTTGATATAGGTTGAAATTTGCGTTAATTAGCTGTTGGGTAGTTATTGGGACAGTGTAATGAAAATCACAACTTACGATCTTGGTAAAGTTGCATACACAAAAGTTAGTATTGTTAGTCTCTTCTTGGCAATTATCTATAGTGACGTTGTCACAAGCTGTCTTTACGCAAGCACACTCGTTTCTTATATAGTAAACTTGTGATTGTGTTCTATCATGCGGAAGCATTTCTAAGGTACATACACTATTTTCAGCATTTAAGCATAAATCTTCGGCTTCTACTACAGCATTTTCGCAAACATAGCTTAATTGTCCTCTAGGGATACATGTTTCTGTGCTAACTGATTGCTACTTATTTTTGGTGTAATCATAACTGGCCCAGACATTATGGTCTATTGGCTTGACAATGACATCTTGGTGTATTGTCCCTAGAGTGAGGATGGGAAAAATAGCTCTTTCCTCAGCCGCACTAATGGTGAGGACATAAGCTTCAATGTGAACACAAATTGCCACTAAGCTTGATGGTCCCTCTCAAATTGTGTAGTATGATTGTCTTTTAATATTGTTTCCCTTATTTCTTGAGGTAATATACCTGACGTTCTTTCTCTCATTATTCTTGCTGCTACTGATTGTACCCATTGTTGCGTCTGAGAGCATTGGATAGCGAGTGCAATGTCTCTGCTAAGTTCCCCTGTGTAGTCAGTTAGTTTTACAAAATCTTCTGCAGTATGGTTTGCTACTATGGTTAGTAATTTCACCACTAGCGATTGTGTTTCAGCTAATGTAAGCATGGATGAACTGAGGGGCACTTTAAGCTTTCTTAAGCTCGACGTGACGGTACTTAATTTGTTTACTAATACTTTTTGATGTATTGTGTTTACTATGCTAAATCTGGTGCTAATCTACTCACTTAGATCTCTTTTTGTTCTTCTGTGATGAGACCTTGTCGCTAGCCATGCATTCTATCTCTTAAGGCTTTGCTGTATAAATGGTCGGCAATCCTTTTGCAAATAAGTAATATTGGTGTGAATGTTCATTTGCACTCTTTTCAGGGAATAAGTGGGGTCTAACAATAATTTTAATTCGTTAGATTTTCTTATCACCTGAGGCCCTATAAAGATTAGGTTATGTACTGCTTTACATTCTACTGGTCGAGTGGTTTCTTGGGGCAAGTCTAAATCTGGGTACAATGAAATTACGTCTCTCGGTAATTCTACTTTATACATAGCGACACGCCTAGGGAAGTTGAAACTCCGTTCGAGCGTTTTCAACTCTCTTTCACATGTGAACGTCATCGACTGATCTAATCTAAACGCTATCTCACACTGTGCTTTTTTTTCTTCAGGACCACTAGATGCTACGATCTTTCCTGCAGGGTGGAGAAGGGGGTGAGGGTTATAGGTTATGTTTTGAGGATGTAGCTCTTCAAGTGAATCTTCTCTATAAATCACCGAGTTTCGGGGTTGTGATCTAGGTGGATCTTCTCTGAAGTCACTCTACTGACATGAAATTGGGCCCTTTTGCTGGGTCCAGGCAGTGGGCTTGTCCATTCTTACTGGACTAAAGGTAATTAGGTTATGTTCAGAGGCTGGCTCTAAGGGTTCAATTGTTAGCACTAGCCGCCTTGTTTTCCTTTCTTCTACTGGGTCAAGCTCTCGACACCCAATTTGGATTTGGTCTCCTTCGTATGCTACTATGGGGGACTGATGCCATATCTCACTCGCGTATGGCTGATTGTTACGTAAGGCATAAACTTCAAAATGGGGTCCTCTCAATCTCAACTCCGGGTGGATACACTGGTGTGCATGAGACCATGGGTCTATTGGGGAAGAGTCTTGGGGAAGAGCTATACTTATCGAGAGTCCAATGATCAGAGTTGCAAAGGTTTGAGGTGGAGTCAGGATCATGACGTCTGCTCCTCTTGTTTGTTCTCTTCTTCTTGTTTGTTCTCCGGAGCTTTCTTGACTTGTGAATAATGGATCTACGTAGGTCACTCTTTGATCTGCACTACGGTGAAGATAGTCAGCAGCACTTGGAAAGGTCCTTCTCACTTTTCTTGTAGGGGTTTTCCTAAAAGATTCTTAACATACACTCAATCACCGGGATTAAACGGATGCAATTTACAGTCAGGTTGTTTAGGTTGGTGCTCTATCATCACAGTAGCATTTTTATCAAACTGTTTCCCCACCGTAATTACATAATCATAAATGTATTGATTACCGATTTGGTCTATGGCGTCCCCATTTACAACTTGCATAGCATAATGTCTACCATACAAAATTTCGAATGGGCTTAACTTTTCCTTTGATCTTGGTTTCACTCTCAGCTTCAGCAGAACAATAGGCAAAGCTTGATACCACTGTAAATTAGTCTCCTGGCATATTTTGGCAATTTGCTGTTTGATGAGATGATTCATCTTTTCCACTTGCCTACTGGCCTGTGGACGGTAAGGCGTGTGTAATTGCCATTTGATTTGTAATGCTTTACTTATTGCTCTCACTATTTTGCACAGAAATATGTACCTCTATCCGAAGAAATGCTCTTCGGTACCCCAAACTGTGGAATAATTTCATTCAACAGTACTCTAGTTACTTCTCTTTCCTTATTTGTCTTACAGGGGAATGCTTCAGGCCATTCAGAAAATGTGTCAGTTAATACTAACAAGTACCGAAACCCCCCTTTTCTTGGGAGTTCAGAAAAATCAATTTGCCATACCTCACCTGGGAATTTACCTCGGTTTATGGCTCCTTGGTGTACTTTGGTTCCTGTATTCGGGCTGTTCTTTAGACACTGTTCACACTGGGACGTAACGTGTTTTATAGTAGTAAATAATTTTGGTCTTGCTATTCTGGTCTGCCAATATTGGTAAAGTGAATCTAGGCCTCAATGGGCCTTCTCATGTTCTGTCTTCACAAACTGCCACATCACGTTTCTTGGTATCACTAACTGTCCTGTTTCTAATTGACCCCAACCATTTTCTAGTATTTTGCTCTTATTCCTTTGAATCCACCTATGATCTGATTCTTGGTAATCTGGCTGGATATTGATATCCAGCTCCCCTGGTATTAGGGCCGCTATTTCTGCTTCCTTATTTCTTGCAGCCGCTAATTTAGCTTCTGTATCTGCCTTTTTGTTCTCTATTTCTGGAATAGTATTGCCTTTCAAATGCCCCTTGCAATGCATTATGGCCACCTGTGTTGGGAGTTGGACCGCCTCTAGCAGTCGCAAAACCTCTTCTGCATGTTTGACTGTTTTTTCTTGTGTAGTCAACAGTCCTCTTTCTTTCCAGATGGCTCCATGAGCATGTACGACAGAAAAGGCATATTTAGAGTCTGTCTATATATTAATTTGCATGTTCTCTGCTAATTCTAGGGCTCGGGTCAGAGCTATCAGCTCTGCCTTTTGAGCTGAAGTCCTTGCAGGCAGGGGGTTTGACTCAATTACTCTTTCTGTAGTGGTGACTGCATAGCCAGCCATTCTTACTCTTTGCTTCACGAAGCTGCTGCCATCTGAAAACCAGTTGTCCGCGTCTTCGAACGGCTCTTCTTTGAGATCTGGGCGACTGGAGTAGACGGCTTCAATTGTTTCCAGGCAGTCATGTTCGATGGGTTCTGCTGGGGCTCTTCTTTCTAAGAATGAAGCTGGGTTCACAATATTAATTATCTGAATGGTTACATCATCTGATTCAGCCAGGATGGCCTGGTACTTTAAGAATCTGGAAGGCGACAACCAATGGTTGCCTTTTTGTTCTAGCACGGCTGACACAGTGTGGGATACTAATACAGTCGCCTTTTGGCCCAGCGTGAGCTTCCTGGCCTCTTCTATGTTAATTATCACTGCGGCCACTGCCCTCAGACAGCCTGGCCATCTTTTACTTACTTTATCTAATCGCTTGGAGAAGTAGGCCACAGCTCTCTTGTGTGGTCCTAACTGCTGTGCTAGGACTCCTAGGGCCATCTCTTGCCGCTCATGGGAAAATAGCCAGAATGGTTTTGACACATCTGGGAGACCTAAGGCTGGTGCTCTCATCAGGTCCCGCTTCAGCCTCTTGAAGGCCCCTTCCGCCTTGGGAGTCTAAACTAGGACATTCTTGGTTTCTTTCAGCAAATCATACAGTGGTTTAGTGAGTATCTCATACTGGTAGATCTATAGCCGACACTAACCTGTCATCTCTAGAAAGGCGCGCAGGTCTTTCACCGTCTCTGGTTTGGGCATCTGGCAGATGGCCTCTTTCTTGGCTGCTCCCAGGGATCGCTGTCTTCTGGAGATTTCGTATCTCAGGTACACCACTTCCTTTTGCACTAGTTGTGCTTTCTGTTGAGAGACTCGATATCCACTTAAACTCAGGAAATTCAACAAGGAAATAGTCTATTCAATGCATTCTTCTTCCGTCACTGTCGCTATTAGGAGGTCGTCTACGTACTGCAGGAGGGCGCCATCTCTCGGCGGCTCTTCCTATTGTTCTAATTCTTTGGCTAACTGATTCTCAAAGATCGTGGGCGAGTTAGACCAGCCTTGGGGCAACCGTGTCCAGGTAAGTTGGGTCTTTCTCCCCCTATCTACTGATTTTCACTCAAAGGCAAAAATCCTTTGACTCTCGGGGGCTAAGGGAAGGCAGAAGAATGCGTCTTTCAAATCTAATACGGTGAACCAGGCCAGGCTATCCTTTAGCTTAGTTAGAAGCGTATATGGATTAGCAACTACTGGGTGTAATGTCTTGGTTATTTCGTTTACGGCCCTCAGATCTTGAACGAGCCTATACGTTCCATTAGGTTTCTTTACTGGCAAGATCGGTGTATTAAAATCTGATTCACATTCTACCAATAACCCCAGTTCTAAAAACTCTTTGATTATGGGCTCAATTTCCTTTCTGTCTTCTATCTTCAGAGGGTATTGTTTTCTTACTACCGGTCTTGCCCCGACCTTAAGTTCGACAACAATCGGTGTCGCTCGTTTTGATTTTCTAGGTATATCCGTAGCCCATACTAATGGATAAGTCTTGCTCAGGATTCGCTCGAAGTTGTGGTTCTCAGGTTTGGGTTCCACACAACTGATTGTTAGGCTTAGGGCTGTAATCAGTTGTTCATCGTTTACTTGAAATTCCAATTTGTCTTTATTGAACTTTATTATGGCTCCCAGGTTTTCTAATAGGTCTCTTCTCAATAAGGGCTTTGGCGAATTTGGTAAATACAGGAACTGATGAATTCTTATTTGTTTCTCAATTTTGTATTTAATGGGTTTCAAAAAGTAAGCCTTTTCTGGTTGGCCTGTTGCTCCTACAACTTGTACAAATTCATCACTTTTAGGTACCAATTCTTGATTTAAAACTGAAAAAGTTGCTCCCGTATCAATTAAAAAGCTCAATTCCTTTTTACCTTCCTCTAGCTCCATTTTAACCAGTGGGTCTGCTAGGGTACGGCCCACCGGTCCCCGTCATTCACTATCCTGATGTGTGGTGGTGGTAGTGGCCATAAATCTTTCCTTCAGTTGGGGACATTCTCGCTTCCAGTGCCCCATCTGTAGGCAGTGCGCACATTGATTTGGCCCTACCCTAGTGGGGTGGGGCTGGAGTCTTCCTCCCCTTCCCATTGGGTTGCCTCTACCCCTTCCTCGAGTTCTAGGTTCCGGGTAACCTGTCTTCTGAGCTGCCACTGCTACAGCCACCACTCGAGCTATCTTCTTGTCTTCCTTTTTCTTCTCTTCTGCTTCTCTATTATTGTATGCCTTCCATGCCTCGTTCAGCAGTGTCTCTAGGTTTTTGTTTGCTGGATGCTCAAGCTTTTGTAACTTCTTCTTGATGTCTGGGTTACTCTGTCCCATCATTAATCTTAACAGGTGTTGTTTCTCTCCTTCTGTTGCTCTCTTATCCTCTATCTGAATTACTATATTCAGCTTCTGTGAGCTGTTCTCTGCCTCCCTTTCGCATGTCTCACTGTCATTCTTCTCACTATATTTCAACTTTGCCAGTGAGTTACTTTTGTCTCCCGTCCTTGGTGTGCTAGTTTCTATTTTACAGGAACCTGATTTCCTTAAACTTCTATTACTAGGTGTGCTACTATCCCCACATGGGCTTAGTTCGGGCAGGCTGTGTGTCTCCCCTCGGCTCTCTGTTCCATGTGGACTGCCTTCTTCCCTCTCAGCTTCTAGTCTGGGTGGGCTGTCAGCATCCCTGTAGCTCCCTGACCCCTGTGTACTATCTGGTCCCTGCGGGCTGCTTTCTTTCTTTTCAATCTTCGATTTTAATGGGCTATCCTCTTCCCAACTGTTGTCTAATTTCTGAGGGCTGTGCCCAGACTTCGATTTCTACCATCATTCTAGTTCTTTTAATGGGCTAGGATCTCCTTGTTCCTCTTTTGGCTTGGGAAGAG
The DNA here is from genome assembly GCF_035770615.1 of Melospiza melodia melodia. Taxonomy (NCBI): domain Eukaryota; kingdom Metazoa; phylum Chordata; class Aves; order Passeriformes; family Passerellidae; genus Melospiza; species Melospiza melodia. The sequence goes on from NC_086200.1 coordinate 25,523,256, forward strand.
GCCTTTCTCGTCTTGGGGCGAATGGATGGTATTCCCACAGGCTTATTTCGCTCTCCTTTCCACTATCCCTTCTTGTTAATTTAAGACATTGTTGCCCAATGCTACATGCATCACAGCAACTTCTTTAGGCTTTGAACTTTTCTTATCTTTTTCCAGGGCTAGCACCAGGGGGTCCTGAGGTGCTACATTTATCCCGCACTCTCAGATGTCAGCATACATCACTTCGTCTCATTTATTAAATCGGCGGAGGAAGAGCATCAGTTGTAAAATAGTGTTATAATTAGTTGTTCCCTCCGGTGGCCATTTCTCATTGTCATCTAACTTATACAACGGCCACCACTGTGTACAATATTTAAGAAGTGTCTTTTTACTGATGTTTCCCCCTGGAATCCCTCCCAAGTCCTTCCACTGCTTTAAGATACATCTTAAGGGGGTTTTCATATTTACGTCCTTACTCTGTCGACTTCCCATGGCTATTCTCTGTGTTTGTTTAACCCGATCAGTCCCTTTCTCGCAAGTACTGTAAGCCAATGCAGAGTGGGACTCCCTCCTGCTTCGCAGTGATGCTGCGTTTCATTCACTCTCACCCACACCCACACACCTTTATGAAATAGTTCTTACCTTATGGTCTATATCAGAACAGACTGTTTTACTAGGTTTGGTTACGAGAGGTTGCCTACAGACCGTGAGATACCGGTTTGCCTGGTTCATGCAATCGCAACCATAGACAGTATATAGATGTTTCTTGTAAGATTTTGCAACAGACACATAGAACAGACACAAAAAAAAAAAATCACCAGCTGTCAGACCTCTCAAAGAGCAATCTTAGTTCTTAACCCTTAATCTACAGTATTATAACATTAAACACAATGTTAAAAACAGTTTCTCACACAGTAAAAACAGACCAAAGATACTAAGATAAACAAATACTCCTTCCAGCAGGACTTTAACCTGCGGGTTTTTTTTTTGTTTTGTTTTTTGGTTTTTTTTTTTTTGTTTTTTTTTCTACATTCACAAAACCAAATGCTGGGACTCTAACCCAGTAGCTGGGACTCTAACTCAGTAGCAGGACTTTAACCTGTGTTTCTATTACTGGGACTCTAACCCAGTAGCAGGACTTTAACCTGCGTTTCTATTACCGGGACTCTAACCCAGTAGCAGGACTTAAACCTGCGTTTCTATTTCTGGGACTCTAACCTAGTAGGGATTCTTTACTGGGGCGTCCCCCAGCTTACCCTGCGAGCGGTCACGTCTGACTCTCGTTTCTCAAACAAAGCGCTTTATCCCAAAACCAACAAACAATTTAAATACTTCTTAAAGCTAATAGGCAATTAAAATACCTCTTAATTGAGCAGGAGATGCAGCCAGCGTCCATCCGAGAGCACCAGTCCAGGGAAGGAGCTTCTCCTGACGAAAAGCCGTCAGAGGCGCCCAGAAGACCCCGGCCCCGGACCCGGCTCGGGAGAGGACCCTTAAGGCTTGGATCTCCTGTCTGGTGCCATAGCTCCTGGCTGGCTCGCCAGAAATGATGCCGAATTTTGCCCCAAACAGGCAGAGTGACTGCCTAATCAGACTCAGCTTAAGTCAATTAAGCAGGAGGTATTTTTATTAGCGACGCGTCGGAGAAATCACAAAATGGATTTCTGAGTTCACATAGCAAAAGCAAGCCTTATATACATTTTTGGGTATAGGATTACATCAGATCAGATACATAGGCGGAGCGTGGGCGGAGCGTAGGTGGAGACATCTCTTTTGGGGGATTTTCAGGTGGTCGTTCCTGTTGCCTTCATCATAGATGGGGTCTTTCCGATGAGTCTTCCTCTTTAAACTTTTGAACTCCTTTCCTAATCTGGTCAATTCCCGGTGTACTTGGCTTAGATCCCGTGGCTTGGCAAAACCCTTAGGGTCATTTCGACATTGCTGGCTCTAAACCTGCTTAGCCCATTAGTTTCTCTTATACTTATCTCTTCCCCTGTTATGATGCTCTACCTCTTATCTAATTTATTGCTCTGTTTTCTAGTGCTAGGCCCTGCTTTACATGCCTCACATTCCATGTTTTAACCCATTACTTCTGGAAGGCTATCTGCTTTAGGGCTTCACACTGATACCCAAAAGTGAAACCTATCTTCAGGCAATAGGAGCAACTATAGGGCAGCCAGAAAATGCATTCTTCCTGAAACCACTTTGATGTAAAATCAAGAAGAAAATGGGAATACATCAGTTTCTTTATTTACCAAACTCACCCAAATCTGCCCTATGCAGGGATTTGCTTGAAAATTTAGAAGTAACAGTTCCATTTAGCAAAAAGAAAACTTCAATGGAAGGTACCTGAAGACAAATGAACGGTTTTAGCAGTAGGACTGACAATTGACACCAGACCAACAAACAAGAATAACTAGTTAGAACAAGTATTGAATCAGGTATAAAAAGATATGGGATACTGATAGCCCAGGAAAATCAAAACGAGCAGACCCTATGAAAATTGAGCTACAGACAAGAGTTAGGGCAGTAGTCAGAAAGCAATACCCTTGAAGATTAGAAGCTAGGAAAGGAATAGAGCCAACAGTCAATTAAATCCCTGACATCAGGACTATTGGAAGAATGGCAGTCAAAATTTAATACTGCTAGATCAGCAATAAAGAAACCTAATGGAACTCAGAGACTAGTGCCAGATTTCCAGGCAATTAATGGTTTATACCTTACTAGCTTACTAGCTAAACTTGGAGATGATTTTATTTGGTGCGGGGAATGTCCATGGGCAGGTGCTGTCGAGAGCCGTTCCCTCTTGGTCTGAGAGACCAGCTCCCCCAGCCCACCTTGCTCCCAGGCCCGGAGGGTGTAACGTGCGCTCGACCGGCAGCCAAAGGAGGGCTCTTGACACCGTGTCTGATGCAACAGGGTTTATTGAAGGTAGGTCAGAGGGTGCAGGTTGGGTGAGGGTGAGAAGAGGGACAGGAAGAGTGCACAAGCACTGGAACATGACACATAAGGCACCTGCAAGCTGCTGGGGAAGCCTCAAGTCTGCTCAGTGAGCCACGTGTGCCCTCAGCACTGGGACAGCCACCTTTCCCTCAGCGAGCCTCACATCCCAGGGTCAGCAAATCAAGAGGCACCAGGCATGCTGTAGGTGACTCAGAGCGAGTGCAGTGGGTCATGGTGGCCAGGGGCCAGAAGCAGGCAGAAAGCCAACGGGGCTGGGGAAAAGGCTCTGCTCTGCTTACAGCGTGAGCTGAGGGCTGGGAGAGCTCCATTTCTCCCTTGAGATGTTGGAGACGGGGCCTTTCACCCTCCTGATAGGGCTGCCCCTGGCTGCAGCCAGCAAGAGGAGTACGACGACACAAGGCCGAGAGCAGCAAAGCAAAGAGCCAGCCGTGCACAGCACAGGGAGGGGGCCCCGTGCAAAGCCAGCGTGGCACCCTGAAGGTGCCCACTGCACTCTCATGTGACCCTGGCCTGGGAAGGACAGGAATGTCCGTGGTCCAGGAGGGCCTTTCTGAGGCCCCTGTGGGCTCAAAGCTGCTGCTCTTCTGGCTCCACAGAGCTCGGCCTCCCCCACAGCAAGAGGAACAAGACTTGGGTATCAGGCAGTGGAGCTCAATGCCTAAGGCTGAGGGGTGGGAGGCTCCAGTCTGGAGCACAGGGAGGGCACCCCCCCAGCCCCACAACAGCTGGCCTCACCGCCCTGAAAGGCCAGGACCAGGGTTCCACGCCTGATTCCAGGGCGTCCCTCCAACCGGCCACCGACCTGGAAGCGCCAGAGCAGCCGGCTCTCGGGATCAAGGCGGCTGCCAGGGGGCTGCTTATGGCCTCTGCCAGCCAATTGCTCAGGGCTTAGCAGTGCCTCAGCCCCTCAGGGTCTCCCCCAGCCTGGCCGAGCTTGCCGGCAGCAGCACCGCAGCCCCACAGCAGCTCCAGAGGAGCCCCATCCAGAGGCACCTTGGAGCCCTCAGCACTGCAGCCAGCAGCAGACGGGCAGGAGGACTGGCCCTTCCTGTCTGGCACAGGGCTTGTGGCCATCTCCAGGCACCGCTCTGGCAGGGATCCCCGCAGCTCCGGCCCCTGCCCAGCCGCTCTGTGGGCAGCACAAAGGCTTCAGCAGAACCACCAAAGGCCAAAAGGCTTCTGGTCATTTTCCCTGCAACACTGCATGCCTGGGCACCTGGCTGAGTACAAGCAACCTTTTCCCTCTCTTCTCTTATGCCCTACAGACCTTGCGCAGGAAAAGAAAGATCCTGGGACTCTGTGTATTGTAAGATATTTTATATTTACACAATCAAAAACAACGAAAATACAAACAGAAGAATCTGGAAGACGACCAAGAAAATTCCTGCTGGCTCAAATGTCCCAATCAGACTGAGTGTTGCAGATCACCTCTCCGGGGAGCTGCAGCAGAACAGTAAGGCAGTGCAGCAAAGACGAGGCCGTTTCCTCCATGCACTGTGGAATCTATCTCGCAGCTTATGCCATGGGGAGTAGGGAGCTCTCTCAAGAGCCCGGAGAACTAAACAAAATTCTACTGCAGCATCTCTGATTGCAGGACTGCTGTCATATGCCATTTCTTCAAGGGCTGCAAGAGAGAGGAACAGAGGCAAGGTCAGATCCCGCATATGCAGGGAGCCGAGGAGAGCCCCCTGCCAGGGCCATCCCGGTCGTCTCTTGCCATGGCCCGCAGGGAGCAGGGAGCAAGGGGATGAGCCCGAAGTTGCTGGCCACGAATGCCACACGTAGCCCTGATATCTCTGTGTGCTCCGCCCACGGGTGCAGATCCCTCCGCAGCCGGGGCAGGGCTTGCAGCTGCCCCCTCCAGCCCCCGCGGTCAGCCCGCGGCCCTCACTCACTCACCAGTGCAGATCAGCTGCAGCTCTTGCTGCTGCCCCCTCAGGTGCTGCCCGGCCATGCCTGTGAACACAGAGCCTGTCACGGCCCCAGCGGCACAGCTCCCTGCCAGCGGCGCTGCCGGCGCTGTGGCCACACGGGCTGCTGGCCAGGCAGAGCTCAGCCCGGGCCCTTGCCGCACGCTGCCGCCCCAGGGCGCGGCTGCCAGAGGGCGGCAGCAACGCCCAGGCCAGGCGGGGCTCCACGGCGCCGGGCCGGGCTGGCGCTGCCGGGGGCAGCAGGCGGGGCCGGGGCCGAGCTGCTGCGGGCCGGGGAGGAGCCCGGGCTCGGGACTCACCCATGAACCTGACGGCCGCCTCTCGCAGGGACTCCTGTGGGCTCTGCAGGTAGCGCAGTGCCCGGCGCAGGTGCTCGGCCGCTCGGCTCCTGTCCTCTGCCAGCTGCAGAGAGCGGCAGGAGGGAAGGGTTGGCGCGGGCTCAGGTCCTGGGCCGGGCGCTGCCTGCGCCCATCGCCGGCCTCGCCTGCCCTCAGGGCCCTGAGGCGCGGCCAACAGTCGCTGGCCAAGGGCTCCCGAGGGCAGGGGGCAGGGGGCAGGGGGCAGAGGGCCGGCTGCTGCCCGGGGAGCCGTGGTGTCACCCCGCAGCCCCGCCGGGCCGGGGCTCCATGGGCACCCGACTCAGGCCCACGGGAGCCTGGAGCAGAGCCCGCGCGGCCTCTGGCTGCAGCAGCGGGCACAGCTGTTAGCCCCGCACACTGAGCACCGCCCTCAGGGACCTTCGCCATGCTGGGGCTGGGGGGGTCTCTGCTGTTCTTACCAGGCACTCCCCAAAGCTCTGATCCATGTGTAGCATTTGTTCTATATCCCTCCTCTTCAGGAATCTGGCTGAGGAATGCAGCGTTTCCCGGGAGGCCTGGAGAGGGACAGAGATGCACAGATGGCCCCACAGTCCAGGGCACAGGAGCATCCCAGTGGCACAGGCTGGAGAATGCTGCAGCCCACAAGGTGCCAGGGCAGGAGGCAGCCCAAGCCCCTGCCAGGGGGACAGCAGCTGGCCACAAGTGCTCACCTCAGCAACAATCTGATTCTCATCATGGCAGTGGAAGTAGAGAGGGAGCAGGCTCTGGCGCACGTGGGACTTGAGGGCCTTTCTTCCCTCTTCTGTTAATAAGTCCAGCATCTCTTGAAAGAGGGCCATGGAGCTCAGCTGCACCTGGATATCATCCTGGATGAAAGGAAAGGGCATAAGACCTGAGCATCAGCTGCTTCAGGCCCCCCAGGGCACAGGTGTGCATCTGCACAGGGCACCAAGGGTCCGGGCAGCAGCCAGTGGCTGTGGCTGTGGGCACAGAGCCTTACGCTGTCAAAGAGTGGCAGGAGCGCCTCAGCCAGCTGCAGGGTGATGGGGGTGGCTATTGGAGCACCATTATCCAGGAGCAAATATCTGAGTAGAAGAATGCTCATCCTGATCATGTCGCTGTCATTTTCCTCCAGGAGCTCCACAAGACTTTCAGTCAGGCTCCGCACTTTTTCGGCCTGTGCGGAACACGACTTTGTGAAAGGCCGCCCTGCTGCCGCAGGGCGCAGAGGCCAAAGGCCTGTCCCGAAGCGCTGGGGCAGCTGAAGCGGGAAACAGGAGAGATGGGAGCAGCTGCCCCAGCGGCCGAAGCCCAGGCAAGGCCAAGCGACTGCGTTGCCCAGCCCCACGCTGCCTGCACGGCTTCAGCCACTGCCCCCTTCTCACCATCAAGGGATTCTTGCCCAGCACTACGAGGCCTCGGAGTGCCAAGTAACGCCTGGCCATGTGCTCGCTCTGCAGGTTCTGTGCCAGGATCTCCAGAACACTGTCACTGCATTCCCTCAAGTCCAGGCACTCAAGGACCTGAAAGGCACAGGGCAGTGACAGGGGAGCCGGCCGGCAGGAGCCCAGAAGCGCACAGGGCCGGGCCCAGGCAGCAGCACAGGGCACGGGCACTGTCCTGGCAGCTGTGGCTGCGAGAGGCCCGAGGGCTGGGAGGCCGCTGAGCCAGGCAGCGCTGGCCTTGTGGCTCACCTCCACAAGGAATGCCAGGGCAGGGAAATCCCAGTATGGCATCTCTTTGCCGAGCAGGGCGAGCAGGTAGAATGCAACGGCGGAACAAAAGTGGATGGCTAAGCGGCGAATTTCTCTGAAGAGGGGAAAAAGGAAACAAGACCCTGATGCAGTGGGGCAAACCTCTCCCAGGCGTGACTCACCCAGTTCTCATCTTTCCCCAGCACCCTTGCAGCAAGGGGACGTGGGCCATTTGGGAGTTGGTTGCTCATGGGCACCCTCCTCTGCCAGCCTTTTCCAGTCTGCTTGGCCGTCCCTCAGTGACAAGGCCCTCTGACCCATGGCCACCACGGACACTTTGTGGGGCACCTGGGCACAGAGCAGCAATGTCAGAGGCAGTGGGGAGAAGGGGCTCTCACCTGGCAAGCAGAGCCACGGCAAAGTGGTGAGTGTCAAGAGAGAGCAGCGTGTCCCAGGCACACCTGCGCTCCATTGCCACCACCACATCCTCGCAGCGGAGAAGGCAGAGCAGGGACTTCAGGGTGCGCACAGCAAACCTGTGTGCAGAGCAAAGCCCAGGTCACACTGGCAGCACTGGCTCCTTGGCAGGCCACGTGGCAGGGACAGGAGGAGTGGGATGGAGCACCTGTTGGGGCTGGTGGCAAGGCCGTGCTCTTCCTGGCATCCCTTCCAGAAGGTGTCGACCTCCTCTGGCATATCCAGAGTGCTGAAGAACACTTGGAATAGCAGATGCACAAATAGGCGGGGGAAATACACCTTCAAGATCCGTGGGAGACAGGGCACCTGGAGGATCTTCCACATCACCACAGTTGCCTGCAAAGGACAAAGCCCCCCGAGACAGCGCTCAGTGCCGAGGTGTGTGTGTGTGGCAGGGCCCGAGCGTGGCAGGGAGAGGCCAGGAGAGACCGTGGCAGGGGGAGCACGGGGCCTGGTGGGCCTGAAGCTGCCCCTGGGCCAGGTTTCAGGCCAGTGCCTGAGGCAGGGAGATGCAGTGGGGGAAGGAGGATGGAGAGCTGCTGGAGAGGCAGCCTTGGGGCCTGCAAAGGCCAGTTGCAGAAACTCACAGCCAGGGCAAAGACACCCGTTTCGTCCCCATTGGAGGTGCAGGTGCTGTACTCTGGCCAGCTGCCCAGCACATCCAGGAGGATCAGCTGCGCCAGCTCCGCAGTCCTGGCTGAGCCCATGATGGTCTTCCACATGGCCATGGCAGCTCTGTGGGGTTAGAGCTGTGTCTCAGGGGGGTCTCAGACACAGCAGCGGGGGCAGCTGAGCCGGCTGCCATTTCTGCCCCTGCCCACTGCCCCCCCTGCCAGCAGCAGCCAGACAGCCCAGCCCTGTGGGGACAGAGCCCTGAGAGGCGGCAAGGGAGCATGGCAGCAGGCTCAGGGGCTGACATGGCAGGGCTGGGAAAGGGAGCATCCAGAGGGCCCTGGAACTCTCTGTTGCTCCGACACCTGGGGCAGGCTGTGCAGGGTGATGGGCTGGGGAGGCCTGAGCCCTGTGGGCAGGTGGGCCCCATACCTGTCACAGGACGGGGCCACACGCAGGAGCGTCATGACTGCGTCATTTGGCTGTGCTTCGGTGAGATCCAGCAGGGTCTTGTCCAGCCTGTGCTCAGCAGAATCGTTGGCCATGAGCCACTGGTGGATGTAGCTCACCATGGCAGGCACCTGGAGAAGGCACGGGGAGACTTGGAAAGCTGCCAGAGGGAGCAATGTTCCCAGCTTCCCCAGAGGAGTGCTTCCCTTCCCACCCCACTGCCATGTGGCCTGAAAGGCTCACAGCACGCAGCATGTGTGGATTGGGAGGCCAAGCAATTGCTGGGAGGATCAAAGCCTGGCCACAGGCTGCTTACTTGCTTTGGAGTGTAAAAGTCTTCCTCTACAAGCATACACAGCAGGGCAGCACTGGTCTTGCTTAGGAAGATGGGCGAGTATGGTCTGAGGCCTACGCCCGTGGCGATGGTCTCTTCCTCCTCAATTCTCTTGAGGAAGTTGCAAACAAACTGTAGGAGAAGGGCAAGAAGCCGGGGATGTTGCATGGAGTGCTGCACACACAGTGCTGGCCTGAGCAGGGACAGCAGGCCCAGCCCAGGTGGGGGTGGCTGCAGGTACCTGCGCTGTTCTGCGGAAGCGGCCACGGCTGGACTCCTGCTCTTGTGTGCGCTCCAGGGCTGCATCTGGCAAAGAGCGAGCGCAGCCAGAGATGAGGGGCTGCGGGGGAGGCCGGACAACACGGCCCAGCCCTGCGCTGCCCAGGCAGAGAAAGCCCCGGGATGCCCCAGGGGATGGAGCACGGCCGCTGCGGGGTGTCTGCACGGCCTCTCTTCCGTCCTGTCCGTGGGCATGTCCCCAGGGGATAGCATGGCAACGCACGGCACGGCATGGGGTCCAAGCTGGCAGCAGGCACCAGTCCTGTGGCCCAGCTCTGCCACTCACCCTCCTGCGGTGGCTGGAACGGCACCACCTCTTCAGTCTGCTGTGCCGGGGAAGCTCCAGGGCCTTCTTCCTCCTCCTCCACCCAGGCCAGCTCAGGCACTGCCGGCTGTCTCTGCTCCATGTCTCTGCCTGGATTTGTGGCTATTTGCAGGAGAGTTGCCTTGGAACAGCTCCAAGTCACCAAGTCCTGCAGTGGTGCCTGGAAGGCACCTTCAAGTTAGAAGCCTCAGGAAGGCTACAGGACAGCAAGTCCTGTACTCGGTCTCAAGGGCCCCTGCCACAAGGACAGGGGACTCCTGACAAGGACTATGATATGGCCTCAAGGGCACCTGCAGAAGAGAAGCCTCAGGGAGACCACGAGTCAGCAAGTCCTGTGGTCTGGCCTCGAGCTCAGCTGCAGGAACACGGCTTCAGAAAAGCTCCGGGTGGGACGCGAACGAGCGCGCAGTGCGGGGGCTCCTCACGGCACCGCTCTGTCCCGTCCTGTCCCGTCGCGTGCTCTGAGCACTGTGGCGTGCTCTTGTCACCTCCAGCTCCTATGTCACCCCGTGTCACAAAGGGCCCTTGGACACCCGTTCCATGTCACAGTGACTGTGCGGCACCGTGTCACCAAGGGCCCTTGCAACACTGCCGCCTGCCCTGGGGCCACACCCAGCCCACCCAAAGTGGCCCAGTTTGGAAGGAATGGCTGGCCCCAGGAGTCTGAGCCAGACCGACAGGATCTTTAAGAATGGCTCAGACCATCAGCAAACGCTGCCATGCTCTGTGGGCTCAGGGCAGCAGAAGGAGCCCCCAGGGCTGCCGACGCAGCCGTTCTGGGAAGGGCACGGGGCCTTGCAGGGAAGCTGGCACGGCCTCCTTGGGAGACGTCCCGGCTGGTGGCTGTCCTAAATCTGCCGGTGTGACACGCACAAGGAACGTGTGGGCCTGGGCACGAGTGCTGCTCTGAGGCCTGGGGCCCGGGGAGCGCTGACATCAGCAGGTGTGGCAGAGTCCCCGGCCAAGCAGACCTGCCACCCCCCGAGCCCTGGCAGCGCTGGTGCCTGACTCCTGCCCCAGAGACCTGTGCCCCCGGGGGGCTTCTGGGCCAGAAGGAGCCAAAGGCCACGTGCCTTGGGGGCTGTGCCTCTTTCCTGCAGGGGCTGATGGCAGGAGCACCTGGAGCAACTGCTGGCACACTTGGTCTCTGTCAGATGAGGTTGCTCCTTCCTGAAATGAATTTTTCTCATGGAAGGCATTGGCAGTAGCACCAGAGCACCATCCATTGCTGAGTTTCCCAGGGCAATTAGATTGCAAAGTTAACAGTCTGAAATTTCCTTGTGCTTTTCTCACTCTCTTTCCCACATTCAGGAAAAAACGGAATCTGCCCAGCCTCTGCTATTCTCAGCTTCAGTTGCTGCATGTCTTGCTCTGGCAGCTCATGTCCAAACAAAACTCTGTCCCTGCTGAGCACAGCAATGAGCGGCCACAAAGTGGCAAGTTCCCCAGTGAACATCAAGGCAGAGACGTGGAAGTGCTGAGGATAAGGACAACTCTGGGAGGAGAAGCTCTTCTGTGTCTCTGATGATGGTGCCCACACCCTGAAGCAGCAGCCAAGAGAAGCGCTGGAAGCAGACGGGCGCAGTTTTGGGCAGTACAATATCAAAAGATATGAAACCATTAGCCAGAATGCAAAGGAAGACTGCAAGGATGGAGTGTGGCCTGGAGGGGAAGCCCTAGATGCAGCTGAAGCCACTTTGTTCAGTCGGGAGGAGAGTAAAGGGCGTCATTGTGGTCTTCAACATCCTCCTGAGAGGAATCAGAGGAGCTGCTGCAGCTCTCGTCACTGTTGGGACCAGTGACAGGACTGGAGAAAAGGGCAGGGAGCTGGGACAGGGCAAGTTTCATTTCCATATCAGATCAAGGTTTTTCACCCAGGGCACAGTCAGGCACTGGGACGGGTTCCCCATTGACGCAGCCCAGCGGAGCCCGGGCTGGCTCTTGGGAAAACTGCGGCGCTGCGCCAGGAGTGGGGAACGGCCAAGGCTTGGGTCCTGCCCGCGGATGACCCTGGTGAGCCACTGCTCAGTGGTTCAGGATCTACTGACTGCAGCACGGAGCAGGCCAAAGAGAAGGAAGAGGCTCCTCAATGGTGAGGTTCCACAGGCCAAGGCTTATTCCAAGGGAAGGATTCAGCAGCAAAGAGCCGCCAGCACTTCTGTGCACGGGATTTTATCGGGGTACAACTCAGGGGGTGGATACAAACAATTGAGCAATAAGGAATCTGCAGGGGAGGAGCGAGGGGATTCCATCAGTTGCTTGGGACTAATTAGGACAGATGGGAGGAGAGAGTAGGTCACATGGGCCAGTGGGGCTTCCAGCAATAGAGGAATTCCAAAGGGGTGGTGCAGTCAGGGATTGGTCCAAGGCAAAAGTGACAGGGAAGGTTCAGGAATAAAGAGCTTCATTATCTTGAGAGGCAGGGAAGGAGCTGGAACAAAGAGTGGGGAATGGCATGAGAGACAGCTTTGAGGGAGGGCAGAACCATGGGGTAAACCAACTTGGGGAAAATACGGGGTACATGAAAACAAACCATTCTACGATAACTGAAAATAAACACAAACTGGAACACCCCAGGGAAATGGTCACAGCACCAAGCCCGTCTGAGTTTGAGAAGTGTTCGAAGAACATTGAGCAGTCACGCAAGCTTTTAGACACTACATCAAAAGTAGAAAGTGTACGATAGTCAAGAGAGGGAAAAAGCAAAAGAGCTCCCTGCAGCCATGGTGGCAGCTCTGGATCAGCACCAGGGAGAGGACAGATGTAGGCGTGGTTGAAGCAGAGGCAGGGGCGAAAATAGCAGAGGCAGAGGAGGTTCAAAGCAGCCACAGACCACGCTGGGGCCAAATCAATGTGCATCTTGTAAGAAATCAGGACACTGGAAATAGGGCCAGTGCCCAGAGTTAGCAGACAAAGTACACAAAACTCTTGCAGCCACTCTAGATGATAAGAAATGACCGAGACTGGCAATTCTTACTCTAGCAGGCCACTGTTTAAAATACAGCTAAAGAATGATGAAGAAGTTGAAATTTTAAGAAATAGTGGAGACACATTTTCACTCCTGAATCAAGCACTGATACCCAAAAGTGAAACCTATCTTCAGGCAATAGGAGCAACTATAGGGCAGCCAGAAAATGCATTCTTCCTGAAACCACTTTGATGTAAAATCAAGAAGAAAATGGGAATACATCAGTTTCTTTATTTACCAAACTCACCCAAATCTGCCCTATGCAGGGATTTGCTTGAAAATTTAGAAGTAACAGTTCCGTTTAGCAAAAAGAAAACTTCAATGGAAGGTACCTGAAGACAAATGAGCGGTTTTAGCAGTAGGACTAACAATTGACACCAGACCAACAAACAAGAATAACCAGTTAGAGCAAGTATTGAATCAGGTATACCCAAGAGTATGGGATACTGATAGCCCAGGAAAATCAAAACGAGCAGACCCTATGAAAATTGAGCTATAGACAAGAGTTAGGGCAGTAGTCAGAAAGCAATACCCTTGAAGATTAGAAGCTAGGAAAGGAATAGAGCCAACAGTCAATTAAATCCCTGACATCAGGACTATTGGAAGAATGGCAGTCAAAATTTAATACTGCTAGATCAGCAATAAAGAAACCTAATGGAACTCAGAGACTAGTGCCAGATTTCCAGGCAATTAATGGTTTATACCTTACTAGCTTACTAGCTAAACTTGGAGATGATTTTATTTGGTGCGGGGAATGTCCATGGGCAGGTGCTGTCGAGAGCCGTTCCCTCTTGGTCTGAGAGACCAGCTCCCCCAGCCCACCTTGCTCCCAGGCCCGGAGGGTGTAACGTGCGCTCGACCGGCAGCCAAAGGAGGGCTCTTGACACCGTGTCTGATGCAACAGGGTTTATTGAAGGTAGGTCAGAGGGTGCAGGTTGGGTGAGGGTGAGAAGAGGGACAGGAAGAGTGCACAAGCACTGGAACATGACACATAAGGCACCTGCAAGCTGCTGGGGAAGCCTCAAGTCTGCTCAGTGAGTCACGTGTGCCCTCAGCATTGGGACAGCCACCTTTCCCTCAGCGAGCCTCACATCCCAGGGTCAGCAAATCAAGAGGCACCAGGCATGCTGTAGGTGACTCAGAGCGAGTGCAGTGGGTCATGGTGGCCAGGGGCCAGAAGCAGGCAGAAAGCCAACGGGGCTGGGGAAAAGGCTCTGCTCTGCTTACAGCGTGAGCTGAGGGCTGGGAGAGCTCCATTTCTCCCTTGAGATGTTGGAGACGGGGCCTTTCACCCTCCTGATAGGGCTGCCCCTGGCTGCAGCCAGCAAGAGGAGTACGACGACACAAGGCCGAGAGCAGCAAAGCAAAGAGCCAGCCGTGCACAGCACAGGGAGGGGGCCCCGTGCAAAGCCAGCGTGGCACCCTGAAGGTGCCCACTGCACTCTCATGTGACCCTGGCCTGGGAAGGACAGGAATGTCCGTGGTCCAGGAGGGCCTTTCTGCGGCCCCTGCGGGCTCAAAGCTGCTGCTCTTCTGGCTCCACAGAGCTCGGCCTCCCCCACAGCAAGAGGAACAAGACTTGGGTATCAGGCAGTGGAGCTCAATGCCTAAGGCTGAGGGGTGGGAGGCTCCAGTCTGGAGCACAGGGAGGGCACCCCCCCAGCCCCACAACAGCTGGCCTCACCGCCCTGAAAGGCCAGGACCAGGGTTCCACGCCTGATTCCAGGGCGTCCCTCCAACCGGCCACCGACCTGGAAGCGCCAGAGCAGCCGGCTCTCGGGATCAAGGCGGCTGCCAGGGGGCTGCTTATGGCCTCTGCCAGCCAATTGCTCAGGGCTTAGCAGTGCCTCAGCCCCTCAGGGTCTCCCCCAGCCTGGCTGAGCTTGCCGGCAGCAGCGCCGCAGCCCCACAGCAGCTCCAGAGGAGCCCCATCCAGAGGCACCTTGGAGCCCTCAGCACTGCAGCCAGCAGCAGACGGGCAGGAGGACTGGCCCTTCCTGTCCGGCACAGGGCTTGTGGCCATCTCCAGGCACCGCTCTGGCAGGGATCCCCGCAGCTCCGGCCCCTGCCCAGCCGCTCTGTGGGCAGCACAAAGGCTTCAGCAGAACCACCAAAGGCCAAAAGGCTTCTGGTCATTTTCCCTGCAACACTGCACGCCTGGGCACCTGGCTGAGTACAAGCAACCTTTTCCCTCTCTTCTCTTATGCCCTACAGACCTTGCGCAGGAAAAGAAAGAACCTGGGACTCTCTGTATTGTAAGATATTTTATATTTACACAATCAAAAACAACGAAAATACAAACAGAAGAATCTGGAAGACGACCAAGAAAATTCCTGCTGGCTCAAATGTCCCAAGCAGACTGAGTGTTGCAGATCACCTCTCCGGGGAGCTGCAGCAGAACAGTAAGGCAGTGCAGCAAAGACGAGGCCGTTTCCTCCATGCACTGTGGAATCTATCTCGCAGCTTATGCCATGGGGAGTAGGGAGCTCTCTCAAGAGCCCGGAGAACTAAACAAAATTCTACTGCAGCATCTCTGATTGCAGGACTGCTGTCATATGCCATTTCTTCAAGGGCTGCAAGAGAGAGGAACAGAGGCAAGGTCAGATCCCGCATATGCAGGGAGCCGAGGAGAGCCCCCTGCCAGGGCCATCCCGGTCGTCTCTTGCCATGGCCCGCAGGGAGCAGGGAGCAAGGGGATGAGCCCGAAGTTGCTGGCCACGAATGCCACACGTAGCCCTGATATCTCTGTGTGCTCTGCCCACGGGTGCAGGTCCCTCCGCAGCCGGGGCAGGGCTTGCAGCTGCCCCCTCCAGCCCCCGCGGTCAGCCCGCGGCCCTCACTCACTCACCAGTGCAGATCAGCTGGAGCTCTTGCTGCTGCCCCCTCAGGTGCTGCCCGGCCATGCCTGTGAACACAGAACCTGTCACGGCCCCAGCGGCACAGCTCCCTGCCAGCGGCGCTGCCGGCGCTGTGGCCACACGGGCTGCTGGCCAGGCAGAGCTCAGCCCGGGCCCTTGCCGCACGCTGCCGCCCCAGGGCGCGGCTGCCAGAGGGCAGCAGCAACGCCCAGGCCAGGCGGGGCTCCACGGCGCCGGGCCGGGCTGGCGCTGCCGGGGGCAGCAGGCGGGGCCGGGGCCGAGCTGCTGCGGGCCGGGGAGGAGCCCGGGCTCGGGACTCACCCATGAACCTGACGGCCGCCTCTCGCAGGGACTCCTGTGGGCTCTGCAGGTAGCGCAGTGCCCGGCGCAGGTGCTCGGCCGCTCGGCTCCTGTCCTCTGCCAGCTGGAGAGAGCGGCAGGAGGGAAGGGTTGGCGCGGGCTCAGCTCCTGGGCCGGGCGCTGCCTGCGCCCATCGCCGGCCTCGCCTGCCCGCACAGCCCTGAGGCGCGGCCAGAAACCACTGGCCAAGGGCTCCCGAGGGCAGGGGGCAGGGGGCAGGGGGCAGGGGGCAGAGGGCCGGCTGCTGCCCGGGGAGCCGTGGTGTCACCCCGCAGCCCCGCCGGGCCGGGGCTCCATGGGCACCCGACTCAGGCCCACGGGAGCCTGGAGCAGAGCCCGCGCGGCCTCTGGCTGCAGCAGCGGGCACAGCTGTTAGCCCCGCACACTGAGCACCGCCCTCAGGGACCTTCGCCATGCTGAGGCTGGGGGGGTCTCTGCTGTTCTTACCAGGCACTCCCCAAAGCTCTGATCCACGTGTAGCATTTGTTCTATATCCCTCCTCTTCAGGAATCTGGCTGAGGAATGCAGCGTTTCCCGGGAGGCCTGGAGAGGCACAGAGATGCACAGATGGCCCCACAGTCCAGGGCACAGGAGCATCCCAGTGGCACAGGCTGGAGAAGGCTGCAGCCCACAAGGTGCCAGGGCAGGAGGCAGCCCAAGCCCCTGCCAGGGGGACAGCAGCTGGCCACAAGTGCTCACCTCAGCAACAATCTGATTCTCATCATGGCAGTGGAAGTAGAGAGGGAGCAGGCTCTGGCGCACGTGGGACTTGAGGGCCTTTCTTCCCTCTTCTGTTAATAAGTCCAGCATCTCTTGAAAGAGGGCCATGGAGCTCAGCTGCACCTGGATATCATCCTGGATGAAAGGAAAGGGCATAAGACCTGAGCATCAGCTGCTTCAGGCCCCCCAGGGCACAGGCATGCATCTGCACAGGGCACCAAGGGTCCGGGCAGCAGCCAGTGGCTGTGGCTGTGGGCACAGAGCCTTACGCTGTCAAAGAGTGGCAGGAGCACCTCAGCCAGCTGCAGGGCGATGGGGGTGGCTATTGGAGCACCATTATCCAGGAGCAAATATCTGAGTAGAAGAATGCTCATCCTGATCATGTCGCTGTCATTTTCCTCCAGGAGCTCCACAAGACTTTCAGTCAGGCTCCGCACTTTTTCGGCCTGTGCGGAACACGACTTTGTGAAAGGCCGCCCTGCTGCCGCAGGGCGCAGAGGCCAAAGGCCTGTCCCGAAGCACTGGGGCAGCTGAAGCGGGAAGCAGGAGAGATGGGAGCAGCTGCCCCAGCGGCCGAAGCCCAGGCAAGGCCAAGCGACTGCGTTGCCCAGCCCCACGCTGCCTGCACGGCTTCAGCCACTGCCCCCTTCTCACCATCAAGGGATTCTTGCCCAGCACTACGAGGCCTCGGAGTGCCAAGTAACGCCTGGCCATGTGCTCGCTCTGCAGGTTCTGTGCCAGGATCTCCAGAACACTGTCACTGCATTCCCTCAAGTCCAGGCACTCGAGGACCTGAAAGGCACAGGGCAGTGACAGGGGAGCCGGCCGGCAGGAGCCCAGAAGCGCACAGGGCCGGGCCCAGGCAGCAGCACAGGGCACGGGCACTGTCCTGGCAGCTGTGGCTGCGAGAGGCCCGAGGGCTGGGAGGCCGCTGAGCCAGGCAGCGCTGGCCTTGTGGCTCACCTCCACAAGGAATGCCAGGGCAGGGAAATCCCAGTATGGCATCTCTTTGCCGAGCAGGGCGAGCAGGTAGAATGCAACGGCGGAACAAAAGTGGATGGCTAAGCGGCGAATTTCTCTGAAGAGGGGAAAAAGGAAACAAGACCCTGATGCAGTGGGGCAAACCTCTCCCAGGCGTGACTCACCCAGTTCTCATCTTTCCCCAGCACCCTTGCAGCAAGGGGACGTGGGCCATTTGGGAGTTGGTTGCTCATGGGCACCCTCCTCTGCCAGCCTTTTCCAGTCTGCTTGGCCGTCCCTCAGTGACAAGGCCCTCTGACCCATGGCCACCACGGACACTTTGTGGGGCACCTGGGCACAGAGCAGCAATGTCAGAGGCAGTGGGGAGAAGGGGCTCTCACCTGGCAAGCAGAGCCACGGCAAAGTGGTGAGTGTCAAGAGAGAGCAGCGTGTCCCAGGCACACCTGCGCTCCATTGCCACCACCACATCCTCGCAGCGGAGAAGGCAGAGCAGGGACTTCAGGGTGCGCACAGCAAACCTGTGTGCAGAGCAAAGCCCAGGTCACACTGGCAGCACTGGCTCCTTGGCAGGCCACGTGGCAGGGACAGGAGGAGTGGGATGGAGCACCTGTTGGGGCTGGTGGCAAGGCCGTGCTCTTCCTGGCATCCCTTCCAGAAGGTGTCGACCTCCTCTGGCATATCCAGAGTGCTGAAGAACACTTGGAATAGCAGATGCACAAATAGGCGGGGGAAATACACCTTCAAGATCCGTGGGAGACAGGGCACCTGGAGGATCTTCCACATCACCACAGTTGCCTGCAAAGGACAAAGCCCCCTGAGACAGCACTCAGTGCTGAGGTGTGTGTGTGGCAGGGCCCGAGCGTGGCAGGGAGAGGCCAGGAGAGACCGTGGCAGGGGGAGCACGGGGCCTGGTGGGCCTGAAGCTGCCCCTGGGCCAGGTTTCAGGCCAGTGCCTGAGGCAGGGAGATGCAGTGGGGGAAGGAGGATGGAGAGCTGCTGGAGAGGCAGCCTTGGGGCCTGCAAAGGCCAGTTGCAGAAACTCACAGCCAGGGCAAAGACACCCGTTTCGTCCCCATTGGAGGTGCAGGTGCTGTACTCTGGCCAGCTGCCCAGCACATCCAGGAGGATCAGCTGCGCCAGCTCCGCAGTCCTGGCTGAGCCCATGATGGTCTTCCACATGGCCATGGCAGCTCTGTGGGGTTAGAGCTGTGTCTCAGGGGGGTCTCAGACACAGCAGCGGGGGCAGCTGAGCCGGCTGCCATTTCTGCCCCTGCCCACTGCCCCCCCTGCCAGCAGCAGCCAGACAGCCCAGCCCTGTGGGGACAGAGCCCTGAGAGGCGGCAAGGGAGCATGGCAGCAGGCTCAGGGGCTGACATGGCAGGGCTGGGAAAGGGAGCATCCAGAGGGCCCTGGAACTCTCTGTTGCTCCGACACCTGGGGCAGGCTGTGCAGGGTGATGGGCTGGGGAGGCCTGAGCCCTGTGGGCAGGTGGGCCCCGTACCTGTCACAGGACGGGGCCACACGCAGGAGCGTCATGACTGCGTCATTTGGCTGTGCTTCGGTGAGATCCAGCAGGGTCTTGTCCAGCCTGTGCTCAGCAGAATCGTTGGCCATGAGCCACTGGTGGATGTAGCTCACCATGGCAGGCACCTGGAGAAGGCACGGGGAGACTTGGAAAGCTGCCAGAGGGAGCAATGTTCCCAGCTTCCCCAGAGGAGTACTTCCCTTCCCACCCCACTGCCATGTGGCCTGAAAGGCTCACAGCACGCAGCATGTGTGGATTGGGAGGCCAAGCAATTGCTGGGAGGATCAAAGCCTGGCCACAGGCTGCTTACTTGCTTTGGAGTGTAAAAGTCTTCCTCTACAAGCATACACAGCAGGGCAGCACTGGTCTTGCTTAGGAAGATGGGCGAGTATGGTCTGAGGCCTATGCCCGTGGCGATGGTCTCTTCCTCCTCAATTCTCTTGAGGAAGTTGCAAACAAACTGTAGGAGAAGGGCAAGAAGCCGGGGATGTTGCATGGAGTGCTGCACACACGGTGCTGGCCTGAGCAGAGACAGCAGGCCCAGCCCAGGTGGGGGTGGCTGCAGGTACCTGCGCTGTTCTGCGGAAGCGGCCACGGCTGGACTCCTGCTCTTGTGTGCGCTCCAGGGCTGCATCTGGCAAAGAGCGAGCGCAGCCAGAGATGAGGGGCTGCGGGGGAGGCCGGACAACACGGCCCAGCCCTGCGCTGCCCAGGCAGAGAGAGCCCCGGGATGCGCCAGGGGAAGGAGCACGGCCGCTGCGGGGTGTCTGCCCGGCCTCTCTTCCGTCCTGTCCGTGGGCATGTCCCCAGGGGATAGCATGGCAACGCACGGCACGGCATGGGGTCCAAGCTGGCAGCAGGCACCAGTCCTGTGGCCCAGCTCTGCCACTCACCCTCCTGCGGTGGCTGGAACGGCACCACCTCTTCAGTCTGCTGTGCCGGGGAAGCTCCAGGGCCTTCTTCCTCCTCCTCCACCCAGGCCAGCTCAGGCACTGCCGGCTGTCTCTGCTCCATGTCTCTGCCTGGATTTGTGGCTATTTGCAGGAGAGTTGCCTTGGAACAGCTCCAAGTCACCAAGTCCTGCAGTGGTGCCTGGAAGGCACCTTCAAGTTAGAAGCCTCAGGAAGGCTACAGGACAGCAAGTCCTGTACTCGGTCTCAAGGGCCCCTGCCACAAGGACAGGGGACTCCTGACAAGGACTATGATATGGCCTCAAGGGCACCTGCAGAAGAGAAGCCTCAGGGAGACCACGAGTCAGCAAGTCCTGTGGTCTGGCCTCGAGCTCAGCTGCAGGAACACGGCTTCAGAAAAGCTCCGGGTGGGACGCGAACGAGCGCGCAGTGCGGGGGCTCCTCACGGCACCGCTCTGTCCCGTCCTGTCCCGTCGCGTGCTCTGAGCACTGTGGCGTGCTCTTGTCACCTCCAGCTCCTATGTCACCCCGTGTCACAAAGGGCCCTTGGACACCCGTTCCATGTCACAGTGACTGTGCGGCACCGTGTCACCAAGGGCCCTTGCAACACTGCCGCCTGCCCTGGGGCCACACCCAGCCCACCCAAAGTGGCCCAGTTTGGAAGGAATGGCTGGCCCCAGGAGTCTGAGCCAGACCGACAGGATCTTTAAGAATGGCTCAGACCATCAGCAAACGCTGCCATGCTCTGTGGGCTCAGGGCAGCAGAAGGAGCCCCCAGGGCTGCCGACGCAGCCGTTCTGGGAAGGGCACGGGGCCTTGCAGGGAAGCTGGCACGGCCTCCTTGGGGGACGTCCCGGCTGGTGGCTGTCCTAAATCTGCCGGTGTGACACGCACAAGGAACGTGTGGGCCTGGGCACGAGTGCTGCTCTGAGGCCTGGGGCCCGGGGAGCGCTGACATCAGCAGGTGTGGCAGAGTCCCCGGCCAAGCAGACCTGCCACCCCCCGAGCCCTGGCAGCACTGGTGCCTGACTCCTGCCCCAGAGACCTGTGCCCCCGGGGGGCTTCTGTGCCAGAAGGAGCCAAAGGCCACGTGCCTTGGGGGCTGTGCCTCTTTCCTGCAGGGGCTGATGGCAGGAGCACCTGGAGCAACTGCTGGCACACTTGGTCTCTGTCAGATGAGGTTGCTCCTTCCTGAAATGAATTTTTCTCATGGAAGGCATTGGCAGTAGCACCAGAGCACCATCCATTGCTGAGTTTCCCAGGGCAATTAGATTGCAAAGTTAACAGTCTGAAATTTCCTTGTGCTTTTCTCACTCTCTTTCCCACATTCAGGAAAAAACAGAATCTGCCCAGCCTCTGCTATTCTCAGCTTCAGTTGCTGCATGTCTTGCTCTGGCAGCTCATGTCCAAACAAAACTCTGTCCCTGCTGAGCACAGCAATGAGCGGCCGCAAAGTGGCAAGTTCCCCAGTGAACATCAAGGCAGAGACGTGGAAGTGCTGAGGATAAGGACAACTCTGGGAGGAGAAGCTCTTCTGTGTCTCTGATGATGGTGCCCACACCCTGAAGCAGCAGCCAAGAGAAGCGCTGGAAGCAGACGGGCGCAGTTTTGGGCAGTACAATATCAAAAGATATGAAACCATTAGCCAGAATGCAAAGGAAGACTGCAAGGATGGAGTGTGGCCTGGAGGGGAAGCCCTAGATGCAGCTGAAGCCACTTTGTTCAGTCGGGAGGAGAGTAAAGGGCGTCATTGTGGTCTTCAACATCCTCCTGAGAGGAATCAGAGGGGCTGCTGCAGCTGTCGTCACTGTTGGGACCAGTGATAGGACTGGAGAAAAGGGCAGGGAGCTGGGACAGGGCAAGTTTCATTTCCATATCAGATCAAGGTTTTTCACCCAGAGCACAGTCAGGCACTGGGACGGGTTCCCCATTGACGCAGCCCAGCGGAGCCCGGGCTGGCTCTTGGGAAAACTGCGGCGCTGCGCCAGGAGTGGGGAACGGCCAAGGCTTGGGTCCTGCCCGCGGCTGACCCTGGTGAGCCACTGCTCAGTGGTTCAGGATCTACTGACTGCAGCACGGAGCAGGCCAAAGAGAAGGAAGAGGCTCCTCAATGGTGAGGTTCCACAGGCCAAGGCTTATTCCAAGGGAAGGATTCAGCAGCAAAGAGCCGCCAGCACTTCTGTGCACGGGATTTTATCGGGGTACAACTCAGGGGGTGGATACAAACGATTGAGCAATAAGGAATCTGCAGGGGATGAGTGAGGGGATTCCATCAGTTGCTTGGGACTAATTAGGACAGATGGGTGGAGAGGGTAGGTCACATGGGCCAGTGGGGCTTCCAGCAATAGAGGAATTCCAAAGGGGTGGTGCAGTCAGGGATTGGTCCAAGGCAAAAGTGACAGGGAAGGTTCAGGAATAAAGAGCTGGATTATCTTGAGAGGCGGGGAAGGAGCTGGAACAAAGAGTGGGGAATGGCATGAGAGACAGCTTTGAGGGAGGGCAGAACCATGGGGTAAACCAACTTGGGGAAAATACGGGGTACATGAAAACAAACCATTCTACGATAACTGAAAATAAACACAAACTGGAACACCCCAGGGAAATGGTCACAGCACCAAGCCCGTCTGAGTTTGAGAAGTGTTCGAAGAACATTGAGCAGTCACGCAAGCTTTTAGACACTACATCAAAAGCAGAAAGTGTACGATAGTCAAGAGAGGGAAAGAGCAAAAGAGCTCCCTGCAGCCATGGTGGCAGCTCTGGATCAGCACCAGGGAGAGGACGGATGTAGGCGTGGTTGAAGCAGAGGCAGGGGCGAAAATAGCAGAGGCAGAGGAGGTTCAAAGCAGCCACAGACCACGCTGGGGCCAAATCAATGTGCATCTTGTAAGAAATCAGGACACTGGAAATAGGGCCAGTGCCCAGAGTTAGCAGACAAAGTACACAAAACTCTTGCAGCCACTCTAGATGATAAGAAATGACCGAGACTGGCAATTCTTACCCTAGCAGGCCACTGTTTAAAATACAG
The DNA here is from genome assembly GCF_035770615.1 of Melospiza melodia melodia. Classification (NCBI taxonomy): domain Eukaryota; kingdom Metazoa; phylum Chordata; class Aves; order Passeriformes; family Passerellidae; genus Melospiza; species Melospiza melodia. The sequence goes on from NC_086200.1 coordinate 25,545,969, forward strand.
CTAAAGAATGATGAAGAAGTTGAAATTTTAAGAAATTGTGGAGACACATTTTCACTCCTGAATCAAGCACTTGATGCCGAATTTTGCTCCAAACAGGCAGAGTGACTGCCTAATTAGACTCATCTTAAGTCAATTAAGCAGGAGGTATTTTTATTAGCGACGCGTCGGAGAAATCACAAAATGGATTTCTGAGTTCACATAGCAAAAGCAAGCCTTATATACATTTTTGGGTATAGGATTACATCAGATCAGATACATAGGCGGAGCGTGGGTGGAGCGTAGGTGGAGACATCTCTTTTGGGGGATTTTCAGGTGGTCGTTCTTGTTGCCTTCATCATAGACGGGGTCTTTCTGATGAGTCTTCCTCTTTAAACTTTTGAACTCCTTTCCTAATCTGGTCAATTCTCGGTGTACTTGGCTTAGATCTCGTGGCTTGGCAAAACCCTTAGGGTCATTTCGACATTGCTGGCTCTAAACCTGCTTAGCCCATTAGTTTCTCTTATACTTATCTCTTCTCCTGTCATGATGCTCTACTTCTTATCTAATTTATTGCTCTGTTTTCTAGTGCTAGGCCCTGCTTTACATGCCTCACATTCCATGTTTTAACCTATTACTTCTGGAAGGCTATCTGCTTTAGGGCTTCATTTCCCCCCTTTTCTTGTAACTTACGAATTCTTTCGTCAAGTTCTGGTCTCACAGGACGCTGATAGGCTCGTACCATTGCCTAAATCATTTGGGTCTTTTTCATTATGCTCTTTAGTCTCTACCACAAACAAATGTTTGTAACAAATGTTTGTAAGAGTTAGTAATAACAAAGCTACAATTACTACTAGCATTGGGTGCACCAGGTAATGGAAGACCTGTGTAGCTGTTGGGGAATATCTTGTAAAGATGTTCTACTAGTGATGCTGGCCTACTTGTTCTACTTCGGTCAGGACAGAATAGTTGTTTGATTCACCTTTTGCACCAATTTCTTTACTTCAGGGTGTGCAAGCATTGCTTTGAGAATCTTGACGTCCATCTCTATTTGTAATTTTGGTATCTCTTGATATAGGTTGAAATTTGCGTTAATTAGCTGTTGGGTAGTTATTGGGACAGTGTAATGAAAATCACAACTTACGATCTTGGTAAAGTTGCATACACAAAAGTTAGTATTGTTAGTCTCTTCTTGGCAATTATCTATAGTGACGTTGTCACAAGCTGTCTTTACGCAAGCACACTCGTTTCTTATATAGTAAACTTGTGATTGTGTTCTATCATGCGGAAGCATTTCTAAGGTACATACACTATTTTCAGCATTTAAGCATAAATCTTCGGCTTCTACTACAGCATTTTCGCAAACATAGCTTAATTGTCCTCTAGGGATACATGTTTCTGTGCTAACTGATTGCTACTTATATTTGGTGTAATCATAACTGGCCCAGACGTTATGGTCTATTGGCTTGACAATGACATCTTGGTGTATTGTCCCTAGAGTGAGGATGGGAAAAATAGCTCTTTCCTCAGCCGCACTAATGGTGAGGACATAAGCTTCAATGTGAACACAAATTGCCACTAAGCTTGATGGTCCCTCTCAAATTGTGTAGTATGATTGTCTTTTAATATTGTTTCCCTTATTTCTTGAGGTAATATACCTGACGTTCTTTCTCTCATTATTCTTGCTGCTACTGATTGTACCCATTGTTGCGTCTGAGAGCATTGGATAGCGAGTGCAATGTCTCTGCTAAGTTCCCCTGTGTAGTCAGTTAGTTTTACAAAATCTTCTGCAGTATGGTTTGCTACTATGGTTAGTAATTTCACCACTAGCGATTGTGTTTCAGCTAATGTAAGCATGGATGAACTGAGGGGCACTTTAAGCTTTCTTAAGCTCGACGTGACGGTACTTAATTTGTTTACTAATACTTTTTGATGTATTGTGTTTACTATGCTAAATCTGGTGCTAATCTACTCACTTAGATCTCTTTTTGTTCTTCTGTGATGAGACCTTGTCGCTAGCCATGCATTCTATCTCTTAAGGCTTTGCTGTATAAATGGTCGGCAATCCTTTTGCAAATAAGTAATATTGGTGTGAATGTTCATTTGCACTCTTTTCAGGGAATAAGTGGGGTCTAACAATAATTTTAATTCGTTAGATTTTCTTATCACCTGAGGCCCTATAAAGATTAGGTTATGTACTGCTTTACATTCTACTGGTCGAGTGGTTTCTTGGGGCAAGTCTAAATCTGGGTACAATGAAATTACGTCTCTCGGTAATTCTACTTTATACATAGCGACACGCCTAGGGAAGTTGAAACTCCGTTCGAGCGTTTTCAACTCTCTTTCACATGTGAACGTCATCGACTGATCTAATCTAAACGCTATCTCACACTGTGCTTTTTTTTCTTCAGGACCACTAGATGCTACGATCTTTCCTGCAGGGTGGAGAAGGGGGTGAGGGTTATAGGTTATGTTTTGAGGATGTAGCTCTTCAAGTGAATCTTCTCTATAAATCACCGAGTTTCGGGGTTGTGATCTAGGTGGATCTTCTCTGAAGTCACTCTACTGACATGAAATTGGGCCCTTTTGCTGGGTCCAGGCAGTGGGCTTGTCCATTCTTACTGGACTAAAGGTAATTAGGTTATGTTCAGAGGCTGGCTCTAAGGGTTCAATTGTTAGCACTAGCCGCCTTGTTTTCCTTTCTTCTACTGGGTCAAGCTCTCGACACCCAATTTGGATTTGGTCTCCTTCGTATGCTACTATGGGGGACTGATGCCATATCTCACTCGCGTATGGCTGATTGTTACGTAAGGCATAAACTTCAAAATGGGGTCCTCTCAATCTCAACTCCGGGTGGATACACTGGTGTGCATGAGACCATGGGTCTATTGGGGAAGAGTCTTGGGGAAGAGCTATACTTATCGAGAGTCCAATGATCAGAGTTGCAAAGGTTTGAGGTGGAGTCAGGATCATGACGTCTGCTCCTCTTGTTTGTTCTCTTCTTCTTGTTTGTTCTCCGGAGCTTTCTTGACTTGTGAATAATGGATCTACGTAGGTCACTCTTTGATCTGCACTACGGTGAAGATAGTCAGCAGCACTTGGAAAGGTCCTTCTCACTTTTCTTGTAGGGGTTTTCCTAAAAGATTCTTAACATACACTCAATCACCGGGATTAAACGGATGCAATTTACAGTCAGGTTGTTTAGGTTGGTGCTCTATCATCACAGTAGCATTTTTATCAAACTGTTTCCCCACCGTAATTACATAATCATAAATGTATTGATTACCGATTTGGTCTATGGCGTCCCCATTTACAACTTGCATAGCATAATGTCTACCATACAAAATTTCGAATGGGCTTAACTTTTCCTTTGATCTTGGTTTCACTCTCAGCTTCAGCAGAACAATAGGCAAAGCTTGATACCACTGTAAATTAGTCTCCTGGCATATTTTGGCAATTTGCTGTTTGATGAGATGATTCATCTTTTCCACTTGCCTACTGGCCTGTGGACGGTAAGGCGTGTGTAATTGCCATTTGATTTGTAATGCTTTACTTATTGCTCTCACTATTTTGCACAGAAATATGTACCTCTATCCGAAGAAATGCTCTTCGGTACCCCAAACTGTGGAATAATTTCATTCAACAGTACTCTAGTTACTTCTCTTTCCTTATTTGTCTTACAGGGGAATGTTTCAGGCCATTCAGAAAATGTGTCAGTTAATACTAACAAGTACCGAAACCCCCCTTTTCTTGGGAGTTCAGAAAAAATCAATTTGCCATACCTCACCTGGGAATTTACCTCGGTTTATGGCTCCTTGGTGTACTTTGGTTCCTGTATTCGGGCTGTTCTTTAGACACTGTTCACACTGGGACGTAACGTGTTTTATAGTAGTAAATAATTTTGGTCTTGCTATTCTGGTCTGCCAATATTGGTAAAGTGAATCTAGGCCTCAATGGGCCTTCTCATGTTCTGTCTTCACAAACTGCCACATCACGTTTCTTGGTATCACTAACTGTCCTGTTTCTAATTGACCCCAACCATTTTCTAGTATTTTGCTCTTATTCTTTTGAATCCACCTATGATCTGATTCTTGGTAATCTGGCTGGATATTGATATCCAGCTCCCCTGGTATTAGGGCCGCTATTTCTGCTTCCTTATTTCTTGCAGCCGCTAATTTAGCTTCTGTATCTGCCTTTTTGTTCTCTATTTCTGGAATAGTATTGCCTTTCAAATGCCCCTTGCAATGCATTATGGCCACCTGTGTTGGGAGTTGGACCGCCTCTAGCAGTCGCAGAACCTCTTCTGCATGTTTGACTGTTTTTTCTTGTGTAGTCAACAGTCCTCTTTCTTTCCAGATGGCTCCATGAGCATGTACGACAGAAAAGGCATATTTAGAGTCTGTCTATATATTAATTTGCATGTTCTCTGCTAATTCTAGGGCTCGGGTCAGAGCTATCAGCTCTGCCTTTTGAGCTGAAGTCCTTGCAGGCAGGGGGTTTGACTCAATTACTCTTTCTGTAGTGGTGACTGCATAGCCAGCCATTCTTACTCTTTGCTTCACGAAGCTGCTGCCATCTGAAAACCAGTTGTCCGCGTCTTCGAACGGCTCTTCTTTGAGATCTGGGTGACTGGAGTAGACGGCTTCAATTGTTTCCAGGCAGTCATGTTCGATGGGTTCTGCTGGGGCTCTTCTTTCTAAGAATGAAGCTGGGTTCACAATATTAATTATCTGAATGGTTACATCATCTGATTCAGCCAGGATGGCCTGGTACTTTAAGAATCTGGAAGGCGACAACCAATGGTTGCCTTTTTGTTCTAGCACGGCTGACACAGTGTGGGATACTAATACAGTCGCCTTTTGGCCCAGCGTGAGCTTCCTGGCCTCTTCTATGTTAATTATCACTGCGGCCACTGCCCTCAGACAGCCTGGCCATCTTTTACTTACTTTATCTAATCGCTTGGAGAAGTAGGCCACAGCTCTCTTGTGTGGTCCTAACTGCTGTGCTAGGACTCCTAGGGCCATCTCTTGCCGCTCATGGGAAAATAGCCAGAATGGTTTTGACACATCTGGGAGACCTAAGGCTGGTGCTCTCATCAGGTCCCGCTTCAGCCTCTTGAAGGCCCCTTCCGCCTTGGGAGTCTAAACTAGGACATTCTTGGTTTCTTTCAGCAAATCATACAGTGGTTTAGTGAGTATCTCATACTGGTAGATCTATAGCCGACACTAACCTGTCATCTCTAGAAAGGCGCGCAGGTCTTTCACCGTCTCTGGTTTGGGCATCTGGCAGATGGCCTCTTTCTTGGCTGCTCCCAGGGATCGCTGTCTTCTGGAGATTTCGTATCTCAGGTACACCACTTCCTTTTGCACTAGTTGTGCTTTCTGTTGAGAGACTCGATATCCACTTAAACTCAGGAAATTCAACAAGGAAATAGTCTATTCAATGCATTCTTCTTCCGTCACTGTCGCTATTAGGAGGTCGTCTACGTACTGCAGGAGGGCGCCATCTCTCGGCGGCTCTTCCTATTGTTCTAATTCTTTGGCTAACTGATTCTCAAAGATCGTGGGCGAGTTAGACCAGCCTTGGGGCAACCGTGTCCAGGTAAGTTGGGTCTTTCTCCCCCTATCTACTGATTTTCACTCAAAGGCAAAAATCCTTTGACTCTCGGGGGCTAAGGGAAGGCAGAAGAATGCGTCTTTCAAATCTAATACAGTGAACCAGGCCAGGCTATCCTTTAGCTTAGTTAGAAGCGTATATGGATTAGCAACTACTGGGTGTAATGTCTTGGTTATTTCGTTTACGGCCCTCAGATCTTGAACGAGCCTATACGTTCCATTAGGTTTCTTTACTGGCAAGATCGGTGTATTAAAATCTGATTCACATTCTACCAATAACCCCAGTTCTAAAAACTCTTTGATTATGGGCTCAATTTCCTTTCTGTCTTCTATCTTCAGAGGGTATTGTTTTCTTACTACCGGTCTTGCCCCGACCTTAAGTTCGACAACAATCGGTGTCGCTCGTTTTGATTTTCTAGGTATATCCGTAGCCCATACTAATGGATAAGTCTTGCTCAGGATTCGCTCGAAGTTGTGGTTCTCAGGTTTGGGTTCCACACAACTGATTGTTAGGCTTAGGGCTGTAATCAGTTGTTCATCGTTTACTTGAAATTCCAATTTGTCTTTATTGAACTTTATTATGGCTCCCAGGTTTTCTAATAGGTCTCTTCTCAATAAGGGCTTTGGCGAATTTGGTAAATACAGGAACTGATGAATTCTTATTTGTTTCTCAATTTTGTATTTAATGGGTTTCAAAAAGTAAGCCTTTTCTGGTTGGCCTGTTGCTCCTACAACTTGTACAAATTCATCACTTTTAGGTACCAATTCTTGATTTAAAACTGAAAAAGTTGCTCCCGTATCAATTAAAAAGCTCAATTCCTTTTTACCTTCCTCTAGCTCCATTTTAACCAGTGGGTCTGCTAGGGTACGGCCCACCGGTCCCCGTCATTCACTATCCTGATGTGTGGTGGTGGTAGTGGCCATAAATCTTTCCTTCAGTTGGGGACATTCTCGCTTCCAGTGCCCCATCTGTAGGCAGTGCGCACATTGATTTGGCCCTACCCTAGTGGGGTGGGGCTGGAGTCTTCCTCCCCTTCCCATTGGGTTGCCTCTACCCCTTCCTCGAGTTCTAGGTTCCGGGTAACCTGTCTTCTGAGCTGCCACTGCTACAGCCACCACTCGAGCTATCTTCTTGTCTTCCTTTTTCTTCTCTTCTGCTTCTCTATTATTGTATGCCTTCCATGCCTCGTTCAGCAGTGTCTCTAGGTTTTTGTTTGCTGGATGCTCAAGCTTTTGTAACTTCTTCTTGATGTCTGGGTTACTCTGTCTCATCATTAATCTTAACAGGTGTTGTTTCTCTCCTTCTGTTGCTCTCTTATCCTCTATCTGAATTACTATATTCAGCTTCTGTGAGCTGTTCTCTGCCTCCCTTTCGCATGTCTCACTGTCATTCTTCTCACTATATTTCAACTTTGCCAGTGAGTTACTTTTGTCTCCCGTCCTTGGTGTGCTAGTTTCTATTTTACAGGAACCTGATTTCCTTAAACTTCTATTACTAGGTGTGCTACTATCCCCACATGGGCTTAGTTCGGGCAGGCTGTGTGTCTCCCCTCGGCTCTCTGTTCCATGTGGACTGCCTTCTTCCCTCTCAGCTTCTAGTCTGGGTGGGCTGTCATCATCCCTGTAGCTCCCTGACCCCTGTGTACTATCTGGTCCCTGCGGGCTGCTTTCTTTCTTTTCAATCTTCGATTTTAATGGGCTATCCTCTTCCCAACTGTTGTCTAATTTCTGAGGGCTGTGCCCAAACTTCGATTTCTACCATCATTCTAGTTCTTTTAATGGGCTAGGATCTCCTTGTTCCTCTTTTGGCTTGGGAAGAGGCCTTTCTCGTCTTGGGGCGAATGGATGGTATTCCCACAGGCTTATTTCGCTCTCCTTTCCACTATCCCTTCTTGTTAATTTAAGACATTGTTGCCCAATGCTACATGCATCACAGCAACGTTCTTTAGGCTTTGAACTTTTCTTATCTTTTTCCAGGGCTAGCACCAGGGGGTCCTGAGGTGCTACATTTATCCCGCACTCTCAGATGTCAGCATACATCACTTCGTCTCATTTATTAAATCGGCGGAGGAAGAGCATCAGTTGTAAAATAGTGTTATAATTAGTTGTTCCCTCCGGTGGCCATTTCTCATTGTCATCTAACTTATACAACGGCCACCACTGTGTACAATATTTAAGAAGTGTCTTTTTACTGATGTTTCCCCCTGGAATCCCTCCCAAGTCCTTCCACTGCTTTAAGATACATCTTAAGGGGGTTTTCATATTTACGTCCTTACTCTGTCGACTTCCCATGGCTATTCTCTGTGTTTGTTTAACCCGATCAGTCCCTTTCTCGCAAGTACTGTAAGCCAATGCAGAGTGGGACTCCCTCCTGCTTCGCAGTGATGCTGCGTTTCATTCACTCTCACCCACACCCACACACCTTTATGAAATAGTTCTTACCTTATGGTCTATATCAGAACAGACTGTTTTACTAGGTTTGGTTACGAGAGGTTGCCTACAGACCGTGAGATACCGGTTTGCCTGGTTCATGCAATCGCAACCATAGACAGTATATAGATGTTTCTTGTAAGATTTTGCAACAGACACATAGAACAGACACAAAAAAAAAAAATCACCGGCTGTCAGACCTCTCAAAGAGCAATCTTAGTTCTTAACCCTTAATCTACAGTATTATAACATTAAACACAATGTTAAAAACAGTTTCTCACACAGTAAAAACAGACCAAAGATACTAAGATAAACAAATACTCCTTCCAGCAGGACTTTAACCTGCGGGTTTTTTTTTTGTTTTGTTTTTTGGTTTTTTTTTTTTTTTGTTTTTTTTTCTACATTCACAAAACCAAATGCTGGGACTCTAACCCAGTAGCTGGGACTCTAACTCAGTAGCAGGACTTTAACCTGTGTTTCTATTACTGGGACTCTAACCCAGTAGCAGGACTTTAACCTGCGTTTCTATTACCGGGACTCTAACCCAGTAGCAGGACTTAAACCTGCGTTTCTATTTCTGGGACTCTAACCTAGTAGGGATTCTTTACTGGGGCGTCCCCCAGCTTACCCTGCGAGCGGTCACGTCTGACTCTCGTTTCTCAAACAAAGCGCTTTATCCCAAAACCAACAAACAATTTAAATACTTCTTAAAGCTAATAGGCAATTAAAATACCTCTTAATTGAGCAGGAGATGCAGCCAGCGTCCATCCGAGAGCACCAGTCCAGGGAAGGAGCTTCTCCTGACGAAAAGCCGTCAGAGGCGCCCAGAAGACCCCGGCCCCGGACCCGGCTCGGGAGAGGACCCTTAAGGCTTGGATCTCCTGTCTGGTGCCATAGCTCCTGGCTGGCTCGCCAGAAATGATGCCGAATTTTGCCCCAAACAGGCAGAGTGACTGCCTAATCAGACTCAGCTTAAGTCAATTAAGCAGGAGGTATTTTTATTAGCGACGCGTCGGAGAAATCACAAAATGGATTTCTGAGTTCACATAGCAAAAGCAAGCCTTATATACATTTTTGGGTATAGGATTACATCAGATCAGATACATAGGCGGAGCGTGGGCGGAGCGTAGGTGGAGACATCTCTTTTGGGGGATTTTCAGGTGGTCGTTCCTGTTGCCTTCATCATAGATGGGGTCTTTCCGATGAGTCTTCCTCTTTAAACTTTTGAACTCCTTTCCTAATCTGGTCAATTCCCGGTGTACTTGGCTTAGATCCCGTGGCTTGGCAAAACCCTTAGGGTCATTTCGACATTGCTGGCTCTAAACCTGCTTAGCCCATTAGTTTCTCTTATACTTATCTCTTCCCCTGTTATGATGCTCTACCTCTTATCTAATTTATTGCTCTGTTTTCTAGTGCTAGGCCCTGCTTTACATGCCTCACATTCCATGTTTTAACCCATTACTTCTGGAAGGCTATCTGCTTTAGGGCTTCACACTGATACCCAAAAGTGAAACCTATCTTCAGGCAATAGGAGCAACTATAGGGCAGCCAGAAAATGCATTCTTCCTGAAACCACTTTGATGTAAAATCAAGAAGAAAATGGGAATACATCAGTTTCTTTATTTACCAAACTCACCCAAATCTGCCCTATGCAGGGATTTGCTTGAAAATTTAGAAGTAACAGTTCCATTTAGCAAAAAGAAAACTTCAATGGAAGGTACCTGAAGACAAATGAACGGTTTTAGCAGTAGGACTGACAATTGACACCAGACCAACAAACAAGAATAACTAGTTAGAACAAGTATTGAATCAGGTATAAAAAGATATGGGATACTGATAGCCCAGGAAAATCAAAACGAGCAGACCCTATGAAAATTGAGCTACAGACAAGAGTTAGGGCAGTAGTCAGAAAGCAATACCCTTGAAGATTAGAAGCTAGGAAAGGAATAGAGCCAACAGTCAATTAAATCCCTGACATCAGGACTATTGGAAGAATGGCAGTCAAAATTTAATACTGCTAGATCAGCAATAAAGAAACCTAATGGAACTCAGAGACTAGTGCCAGATTTCCAGGCAATTAATGGTTTATACCTTACTAGCTTACTAGCTAAACTTGGAGATGATTTTATTTGGTGCGGGGAATGTCCATGGGCAGGTGCTGTCGAGAGCCGTTCCCTCTTGGTCTGAGAGACCAGCTCCCCCAGCCCACCTTGCTCCCAGGCCCGGAGGGTGTAACGTGCGCTCGACCGGCAGCCAAAGGAGGGCTCTTGACACCGTGTCTGATGCAACAGGGTTTATTGAAGGTAGGTCAGAGGGTGCAGGTTGGGTGAGGGTGAGAAGAGGGACAGGAAGAGTGCACAAGCACTGGAACATGACACATAAGGCACCTGCAAGCTGCTGGGGAAGCCTCAAGTCTGCTCAGTGAGCCACGTGTGCCCTCAGCACTGGGACAGCCACCTTTCCCTCAGCGAGCCTCACATCCCAGGGTCAGCAAATCAAGAGGCACCAGGCATGCTGTAGGTGACTCAGAGCGAGTGCAGTGGGTCATGGTGGCCAGGGGCCAGAAGCAGGCAGAAAGCCAACGGGGCTGGGGAAAAGGCTCTGCTCTGCTTACAGCGTGAGCTGAGGGCTGGGAGAGCTCCATTTCTCCCTTGAGATGTTGGAGACGGGGCCTTTCACCCTCCTGATAGGGCTGCCCCTGGCTGCAGCCAGCAAGAGGAGTACGACGACACAAGGCCGAGAGCAGCAAAGCAAAGAGCCAGCCATGCACAGCACAGGGAGGGGGCCCCGTGCAAAGCCAGCGTGGCACCCTGAAGGTGCCCACTGCACTCTCATGTGACCCTGGCCTGGGAAGGACAGGAATGTCCGTGGTCCAGGAGGGCCTTTCTGAGGCCCCTGTGGGCTCAAAGCTGCTGCTCTTCTGGCTCCACAGAGCTCGGCCTCCCCCACAGCAAGAGGAACAAGACTTGGGTATCAGGCAGTGGAGCTCAATGCCTAAGGCTGAGGGGTGGGAGGCTCCAGTCTGGAGCACAGGGAGGGCACCCCCCCAGCCCCACAACAGCTGGCCTCACCGCCCTGAAAGGCCAGGACCAGGGTTCCACGCCTGATTCCAGGGCGTCCCTCCAACCGGCCACCGACCTGGAAGCGCCAGAGCAGCCGGCTCTCGGGATCAAGGCGGCTGCCAGGGGGCTGCTTATGGCCTCTGCCAGCCAATTGCTCAGGGCTTAGCAGTGCCTCAGCCCCTCAGGGTCTCCCCCAGCCTGGCCGAGCTTGCCGGCAGCAGCGCCGCAGCCCCACAGCAGCTCCAGAGGAGCCCCATCCAGAGGCACCTTGGAGCCCTCAGCACTGCAGCCAGCAGCAGACGGGCAGGAGGACTGGCCCTTCCTGTCTGGCACAGGGCTTGTGGCCATCTCCAGGCACCGCTCTGGCAGGGATCCCCGCAGCTCCGGCCCCTGCCCAGCCGCTCTGTGGGCAGCACAAAGGCTTCAGCAGAACCACCAAAGGCCAAAAGGCTTCTGGTCATTTTCCCTGCAACACTGCACGCCTGGGCACCTGGCTGAGTACAAGCAACCTTTTCCCTCTCTTCTCTTATGCCCTACAGACCTTGCGCAGGAAAAGAAAGATCCTGGGACTCTGTGTATTGTAAGATATTTTATATTTACACAATCAAAAACAACGAAAATACAAACAGAAGAATCTGGAAGACGACCAAGAAAATTCCTGCTGGCTCAAATGTCCCAAGCAGACTGAGTGTTGCAGATCACCTCTCCGGGGAGCTGCAGCAGAAGAGTAAGGCAGTGCAGCAAAGACGAGGCCGTTTCCTCCATGCACTGTGGAATCTATCTCGCAGCTTATGCCATGGGGAGTAGGGAGCTCTCTCAAGAGCCCGGAGAACTAAACAAAATTCTACTGCAGCATCTCTGATTGCAGGACTGCTGTCATATGCCATTTCTTCAAGGGCTGCAAGAGAGAGGAACAGAGGCAAGGTCAGATCCCGCATATGCAGGGAGCCGAGGAGAGCCCCCTGCCAGGGCCATCCCGGTCGTCTCTTGCCATGGCCCGCAGGGAGCAGGGAGCAAGGGGATGAGCCCGAAGTTGCTGGCCACGAATGCCACACGTAGCCCTGATATCTCTGTGTGCTCTGCCCACGGGTGCAGGTCCCTCCGCAGCCGGGGCAGGGCTTGCAGCTGCCCCCTCCAGCCCCCGCGGCCAGCCCGCGGCCCTCACTCACTCACCAGTGCAGATCAGCTGCAGCTCTTGCTGCTGCCCCCTCAGGTGCCGCCCGGCCATGCCTGTGAACACAGAGCCTGTCACGGCCCCAGCGGCACAGCTCCCTGCCAGCGGCGCTGCCGGCGCTGTGGCCACACGGGCTGCTGGCCAGGCAGAGCTCAGCCCGGGCCCTTGCCGCACGCTGCCGCCCCAGGGCGCGGCTGCCAGAGGGCAGCAGCAACGCCCAGGCCAGGCGGGGCTCCACGGCGCCGGGCCGGGCCGGCGCTGCCGGGGGCAGCAGGCGGGGCCGGGGTCGAGCTGCTGCGGGCCGGGGAGGAGCCCGGGCTCGGGACTCACCCATGAACCTGACGGCCGCCTCTCGCAGGGACTCCTGTGGGCTCTGCAGGTAGCGCAGTGCCCGGCGCAGGTGCTCGGCCGCTCGGCTCCTGTCCTCTGCCAGCTGCAGAGAGCGGCAGGAGGGAAGGGTTGGCGCGGGCTCAGCTCCTGGGCCGGGCGCTGCCTGCCTCCATCGCCGAGCTCGCCTGCCCGCACAGCCCTGAGGCGCGGCCAGCAGTCGCTGGCCAAGGGCTCCCGAGGGCAGGGGGCAGGGGGCAGGGGGCAGAGGGCCGGCTGCTGCCCGGGGAGCCGTGGTGTCACCCCGCAGCCCCGCCGGGCCGGGGCTCCATGGGCACCCGACTCAGGCCCACGGGAGCCTGGAGCAGAGCCCGCGCGGCCTCTGGCTGCAGCAGCGGGCACAGCTGTTAGCCCCGCACACTGAGCACCGCCCTCAGGGACCTTCGCCATGCTGAGGCTGGGGGGGTCTCTGCTGTTCTTACCAGGCACTCCCCAAAGCTCTGATCCACGTGTAGCATTTGTTCTATATCCCTCCTCTTCAGGAATCTGGCTGAGGAATGCAGCATTTCCCGGGAGGCCTGGAGAGGGACAGAGATGCACAGATGGCCCCACAGTCCAGGGCACAGGAGCATCCCAGTGGCACAGGCTGGAGAATGCTGCAGCCCACAAGGTGCCAGGGCAGGAGGCAGCCCAAGCCCCTGCCAGGGGGACAGCAGCTGGCCACAAGTGCTCACCTCAGCAACAATCTGATTCTCATCATGGCAGTGGAAGTAGAGAGGGAGCAGGCTCTGGCGCACGTGGGACTTGAGGGCCTTTCTTCCCTCTTCTGTTAATAAGTCCAGCATCTCTTGAAAGAGAGCCATGGAGCTCAGCTGCACCTGCATATCATCCTGGATGAAAGGAAAGGGCATAAGACCTGAGCATCAGCTGCTTCAGGCCCCCCAGGGCACAGGCGTGCATCTGCACAGGGCACCAAGGGTCCGGGCAGCAGCCAGTGGCTGTGGCTGTGGGCACAGAGCCTTACGCTGTCAAAGAGTGGCAGGAGCGCCTCAGCCAGCTGCAGGGCGATGGGGGTGGCTATTGGAGCACCATTATCCAGGAGCAAATATCTGAGTAGAAGAATGCTCATCCTGATCATGTCGCTGTCATTTTCCTCCAGGAGCTCCACAAGACTATCAGTCAGGCTCCGCAGTTTTTCGGCCTGTGCGGAACACGACTTTGTGAAAGGCCGCCCTGCTGCCGCAGGGCGCAGAGGCCAAAGGCCTGTCCCGAAGCACTGGGGCAGCTGAAGCGGGAAGCAGGAGAGATGGGAGCAGCTGCCCCAGCGGCCGAAGCCCAGGCAAGGCCAAGCGACTGCGTTGCCCAGCCCCACGCTGCCTGCACGGCTTCAGCCACTGCCCCCTTCTCACCATCAAGGGATTCTTGCCCAGCACTACGAGGCCTCGGAGTGCCAAGTAACGCCTGGCCATGTGCTCGCTCTGCAGGTTCTGTGCCAGGATCTCCAGAACACTGTCACTGCATTCCCTCAAGTCCAGGCACTCGAGGACCTGAAAGGCACAGGGCAGTGACAGGGGAGCCGGCCGGCAGGAGCCCAGAAGCGCACAGGGCCGGGCCCAGGCAGCAGCACAGGGCACGGGCACTGTCCTGGCAGCTGTGGCTGCGAGAGGCCCGAGGGCTGGGAGGCCGCTGAGCCAGGCAGCGCTGGCCTTGTGGCTCACCTCCACAAGGAATGCCAGGGCAGGGAAATCCCAGTATGGCATCTCTTTGCCGAGCAGGGCGAGCAGGTAGAATGCAACGGCGGAACAAAAGTGGATGGCTAAGCGGCGAATTTCTCTGAAGAGGGGAAAAAGGAAACAAGACCCTGATGCAGTGGGGCAAACCTCTCCCAGGCGTGACTCACCCAGTTCTCATCTTTCCCCAGCACCCTTGCAGCAAGGGGACGTGGGCCATTTGGGAGTTGGTTGCTCATGGGCACCCTCCTCTGCCAGCCTTTTCCAGTCTGCTTGGCCGTCCCTCAGTGACAAGGCCCTCTGACCCATGGCCACCACGGACACTTTGTGGGGCACCTGGGCACAGAGCAGCAATGTCAGAGGCAGTGGGGAGAAGGGGCTCTCACCTGGCAAGCAGAGCCACGGCAAAGTGGTGAGTGTCAAGAGAGAGCAGCGTGTCCCAGGCACACCTGCGCTCCATTGCCACCACCACATCCTCGCAGCGGAGAAGGCAGAGCAGGGACTTCAGGGTGCGCACAGCAAACCTGTGTGCAGAGCAAAGCCCAGGTCACACTGGCAGCACTGGCTCCTTGGCAGGCCACGTGGCAGGGACAGGAGGAGTGGGATGGAGCACCTGTTGGGGCTGGTGGCAAGGCCGTGCTCTTCCTGGCATCCCTTCCAGAAGGTGTCGACCTCCTCTGGCATATCCAGAGTGCTGAAGAACACTTGGAATAGCAGATGCACAAATAGGCGGGGGAAATACACCTTCAAGATCCGTGGGAGACAGGGCACCTGGAGGATCTTCCACATCACCACAGTTGCCTGCAAAGGACAAAGCCCCCTGAGACAGCGCTCAGTGCTGAGGTGTGTGTGTGGCAGGGCCCGAGCGTGGCAGGGAGAGGCCAGGAGAGACCGTGCCAGGGGGAGCACGGGGCCTGGTGGGCCTGAAGCTGCCCCTGGGCCAGGTTTCAGGCCAGTGCCTGAGGCAGGGAGATGCAGTGGGGGAAGGAGGATGGAGAGCTGCTGGAGAGGCAGCCTTGGGGCCTGCAAAGGCCAGTTGCAGAAACTCACAGCCAGGGCAAAGACACCCGTTTCGTCCCCATTGGAGGTGCAGGTGCTGTACTCTGGCCAGCTGCCCAGCACATCCAGGAGGATCAGCTGCGCCAGCTCCGCAGTCCTGGCTGAGCCCATGATGGTCTTCCACATGGCCATGGCAGCTCTGTGGGGTTAGAGCTGTGTCTCAGGGGGGTCTCAGACACAGCAGCGGGGGCAGCTGAGCCGGCTGCCATTTCTGCCCCTGCCCACTGCCCCCCCTGCCAGCAGCAGCCAGACAGCCCAGCCCTGTGGGGACAGAGCCCTGAGAGGCGGCAAGGGAGCATGGCAGCAGGCTCAGGGGCTGACATGGCAGGGCTGGGAAAGGGAGCATCCAGAGGGCCCTGGAACTCCCTGTTGCTCCGACACCTGGGGCAGGCTGTGCAGGGTGATGGGCTGGGGAGGCCTGAGCCCTGTGGGCAGGTGGGCCCCGTACCTGTCACAGGACGGGGCCACACGCAGGAGCGTCATGACTGCGTCATTTGGCTGTGCTTCGGTGAGATCCAGCAGGGTCTTGTCCAGCCTGTGCTCAGCAGAATCGTTGGCCATGAGCCACTGGTGGATGTAGCTCACCATGGCAGGCACCTGGAGAAGGCACGGGGAGACTTGGAAAGCTGCCAGAGGGAGCAATGTTCCCAGCTTCCCCAGAGGAGTACTTCCCTTCCCACCCCACTGCCATGTGGCCTGAAAGGTTCACAGCACGCAGCATGTGTGGATTGGGAGGCCAAGCAATTGCTGGGAGGATCAAAGCCTGGCCACAGGCTGCTTACTTGCTTTGGAGTGTAAAAGTCTTCCTCTACAAGCATACACAGCAGGGCAGCACTGGTCTTGCTTAGGAAGATGGGCGAGTATGGTCTGAGGCCTATGCCCGTGGCGATGGTCTCTTCCTCCTCAATTCTCTTGAGGAAGTTGCAAACAAACTGTAGGAGAAGGGCAAGAAGCCGGGGATGTTGCATGGAGTGCTGCACACACGGTGCTGGCCTGAGCAGGGACAGCAGGCCCAGCCCAGGTGGGGGTGGCTGCAGGTACCTGCGCTGTTCTGCGGAAGCGGCCACGGCTGGACTCCTGCTCTTGTGTGCGCTCCAGGGCTGCATCTGGCAAAGAGCGAGCGCAGCCAGAGATGAGGGGCTGCGGGGGAGGCCGGACAACACGGCCCAGCCCTGCGCTGCCCAGGCAGAGAGAGCCCCGGGATGCCCCAGGGGATGGAGCACGGCCGCTGCGGGGTATCTGCCCGGCCTCTCTTCCGTCCTGTCCGTGGGCATGTCCCCAGGGGATAGCATGGCACGGCACGGCACGGCATGGGGTCCAAGCTGGCAGCAGGCACCAGTCCTGTGGCCCAGCTCTGCCACTCACCCTCCTGCGGTGGCTGGAACGGCACCACCTCTTCAGTCTGCTGTGCCGGGGAAGCTCCAGGGCCTTCTTCCTCCTCCTCCACCCAGGCCAGCTCAGGCACTGCCGGCTGTCTCTGCTCCATGTCTCTGCCTGGATTTGTGGCTATTTGCAGGAGAGTTGCCTTGGAACAGCTCCAAGTCACCAAGTCCTGCAGTGGTGCCTGGAAGGCACCTTCAAGTTAGAAGCCTCAGGAAGGCTACAGGACAGCAAGTCCTGTACTCGGTCTCAAGGGCCCCTGCCACAAGGACAGGGGACTCCTGACAAGGACTATGATATGGCCTCAAGGGCACCTGCAGAAGAGAAGCCTCAGGGAGACCACGAGTCAGCAAGTCCTGTGGTCTGGCCTCGAGCTCAGCTGCAGGAACACGGCTTCAGAAAAGCTCCGGGTGGGACGCGAACGAGCGCGCAGTGCGGGGGCTCCTCACGGCACCGCTCTGTCCCGTCCTGTCCCGTCGCGTGCTCTGAGCACTGTGGCGTGCTCTTGTCACCTCCAGCTCCTATGTCACTCCGTGTCACAAAGGGCCCTTGGACACCCGTTCCATGTCACAGTGACTGTGCGGCACCGTGTCACCAAGGGCCCTTGCAACACTGCCGCCTGCCCTGGGGCCACACCCAGCCCACCCAAAGTGGCCCAGTTTGGAAGGAATGGCTGGCCCCAGGAGTCTGAGCCAGACCGACAGGATCTTTAAGAATGGCTCAGAGCCATTCAAACGCTGCCATGCTCTGTGGGCTCAGGGCAGCAGAAGGAGCCCCCAGGGCTGCCGACGCAGCCGTTCTGGGAAGGGCACGGGGCCTTGCAGGGAAGCTGGCACGGCCTCCTTGGGGGACGTCCCAGCTGGTGGCTGTCCTAAATCTGCCGGTGTGACACGGACAAGGAACGTGTGGGCCTGGGCACGAGTGCTGCTCTGAGGCCTGGGGCCCGGGGAGCGCTGACATCAGCAGGTGTGGCAGAGTCCCCGGCCAAGCAGACCTGCCACCCCCCAAGCCCTGGCAGCGCTGGTGCCTGACTCCTGCCCCAGAGACCTGTGCCCCCGGGGGGCTTCTGTGCCAGAAGGAGCCAAAGGCCACGTGCCTTGGGGGCTGTGCCTCTTTCCTGCAGGGGCTGATGGCAGGAGCACCTGGAGCAACTGCTGGCACACTTGGTCTCTGTCAGATGAGGTTGCTCCTTCCTGAAATGAATTTTTCTCATGGAAGGCATTGGCAGTAGCACCAGAGCACCATCCATTGCTGAGTTTCCCAGGGCAATTAGATTGCAAAGTTAACAGTCTGAAATTTCCTTGTGCTTTTCTCACTCTCTTTCCCACATTCAGGAAAAAACGGAATCTGCCCAGCCTCTGCTATTCTCAGCTTCAGTTGCTGCATGTCTTGCTCTGGCAGCTCATGTCCAAACAAAACTCTGTCCCTGCTGAGCACAGCAATGAGCGGCCACAAAGTGGCAAGTTCCCCAGTGAACATCAAGGCAGAGACGTGGAAGTGCTGAGGATAAGGACAACTCTGGGAGGAGAAGCTCTTCTGTGTCTCTGATGATGGTGCCCACACCCTGAAGCAGCAGCCAAGAGAAGCGCTGGAAGCAGACGGGCGCAGTTTTGGGCAGTACAATATCAAAAGATATGAAACCATTAGCCAGAATGCAAAGGAAGACTGCAAGGATGGAGTGTGGCCTGGAGGGGAAGCCCTAGATGCAGCTGAAGCCACTTTGTTCAGTCGGGAGGAGAGTAAAGGGCGTCATTGTGGTCTTCAACATCCTCCTGAGAGGAATCAGAGGGGCTGCTGCAGCTGTCGTCACTGTTGGGACCAGTGATAGGACTGGAGAAAAGGGCAGGGAGCTGGGACAGGGCAAGTTTCATTTCCGTATCAGATCAAGGTTTTTCACCCAGGGCACAGTCAGGCACTGGGACGGGTTCCCCATTGACGCAGCCCAGCGGAGCCCGGGCTGGCTCTTGGGAAAACTGCGGCGCTGCGCCAGGAGTGGGGAACGGCCAAGGCTTGGGTCCTGCCCGCGGATGACCCTGGTGAGCCACTGCTCAGTGGTTCAGGATCTACTGACTGCAGCACGGAGCAGGCCAAAGAGAAG
Organism: Melospiza melodia melodia; assembly: GCF_035770615.1. Taxonomy (NCBI): domain Eukaryota; kingdom Metazoa; phylum Chordata; class Aves; order Passeriformes; family Passerellidae; genus Melospiza; species Melospiza melodia. The sequence goes on from NC_086200.1 coordinate 25,564,820, forward strand.
GAAGAGGCTCCTCGATGGTGAGGTTCCACAGGCCAAGGCTTATTCCAAGGGAAGGATTCAGCAGCAAAGAGCCGCCAGCACTTCTGTGCACGGGATTTTATCGGGGTACAACTCAGGGGGTGGATACAAACAATTGAGCAATAAGGAATCTGCAGGGGAGGAGCGAGGGGATTCCATCAGTTCCTTGGGACTAATTAGGACAGATGGGAGGAGAGAGTAGGTCACATGGGCCAGTGGGGCTTCCAGCAATAGAGGAATTCCAAAGGGGTGGTGCAGTCAGGGATTGGTCCAAGGCAAAAGTGACAGGGAAGGTTCAGGAATAAAGAGCTTCATTATCTTGAGAGGCAGGGAAGGAGCTGCAACAAAGAGTGGGGAATGGCATGAGAGACAGCTTTGAGGGAGGGCAGAACCATGGGGTAAACCAACTTGGGGAAAATACGGGGTACATGAAAACAAACCATTCTACGATAACTGAAAATAAACACAAACTGGAACACCCCAGGGAAATGGTCACAGCACCAAGCCCGTCTGAGTTTGAGAAGTGTTCGAAGAACATTGAGCAGTCACGCAAGCTTTTAGACACTACATCAAAAGTAGAAAGTGTACGATAGTCAAGAGAGGGAAAAAGCAAAAGAGCTCCCTGCAGCCATGGTGGCAGCTCTGGATCAGCACCAGGGAGAGGACAGATGTAGGCGTGGTTGAAGCAGAGGCAGGGGCGAAAATAGCAGAGGCAGAGGAGGTTCAAAGCAGCCACAGACCACGCTGGGGCCAAATCAATGTGCATCTTGTAAGAAATCAGGACACTGGAAATAGGGCCAGTGCCCAGAGTTAGCAGACAAAGTACACAAAACTCTTGCAGCCACTCTAGATGATAAGAAATGACCGAGACTGGCAATTCTTACTCTAGCAGGCCACTGTTTAAAATACAGCTAAAGAATGATGAAGAAGTTGAAATTTTAAGAAATAGTGGAGACACATTTTCACTCCTGAATCAAGCACTGATACCCAAAAGTGAAACCTATCTTCAGGCAATAGGAGCAACTATAGGGCAGCCAGAAAATGCATTCTTCCTGAAACCACTTTGATGTAAAATCAAGAAGAAAATGGGAATACATCAGTTTCTTTATTTACCAAACTCACCCAAATCTGCCCTATGCAGGGATTTGCTTGAAAATTTAGAAGTAACAGTTCCGTTTAGCAAAAAGAAAACTTCAATGGAAGGTACCTGAAGACAAATGAGCGGTTTTAGCAGTAGGACTGACAATTGACACCAGACCAACAAACAAGAATAACTAGTTAGATCAAGTATTGAATCAGGTATACAAAGAGTATGGGATACTGATAGCCCAGGAAAATCAAAACGAGCAGACCCTATGAAAATTGAGCTATAGACAAGAGTTAGGGCAGTAGTCAGAAAGCAATACCCTTGAAGATTAGAAGCTAGGAAAGGAATAGAGCCAACAGTCAATTAAATCCCTGACATCAGGACTATTGGAAGAATGGCAGTCAAAATTTAATGCTGCTAGATCAGCAATAAAGAAACCTAATGGAACTCAGAGACTAGTGCCAGATTTCCAGGCAATTAATGGTTTATACCTTACTAGCTTACTAGCTAAACTTGGAGATGATTTTATTTGGTGCGGGGAATGTCCATGGGCAGGTGCTGTCGAGAGCCGTTCCCTCTTGGTCTGAGAGACCAGCTCCCCCAGCCCACCTTGCTCCCAGGCCTGGAGGTTGTAACATGCACTCAACCGGCAGCCGAAGGAGGGCTCTTGACACCGTGTCTGATGCAACAGGGTTTATTGAAGGTAGGTCAGAGGGTGCAGGTTGGGTGAGGGTGAGAAGAGGGACAGGAAGAGTGCACAAGCACTGGAACATGACACATAAGGCACCTGCAAGCTGCTGGGGAAGCCTCAAGTCTGCTCAGTGAGTCACGTGTGCCCTCAGCATTGGGACAGCCACCTTTCCCTCAGCGAGCCTCACATCCCAGGGTCAGCAAATCAAGAGGCACCAGGCATGCTGTAGGTGACTCAGAGCGAGTGCAGTGGGTCATGGTGGCCAGGGGCCAGAAGCAGGCAGAAAGCCAACGGGGCTGGGGAAAAGGCTCTGCTCTGCTTACAGCGTGAGCTGAGGGCTGGGAGAGCTCCATTTCTCCCTTGAGATGTTGGAGACGGGGCCTTTCACCCTCCTGATAGGGCTGCCCCTGGCTGCAGCCAGCAAGAGGAGTACGACGACACAAGGCCGAGAGCAGCAAAGCAAAGAGCCAGCCGTGCACAGCACAGGGAGGGGGCCCCGTGCAAAGCCAGCGTGGCACCCTGAAGGTGCCCACTGCACTCTCATGTGACCCTGGCCTGGGAAGGACAGGAATGTCCGTGGTCCAGGAGGGCCTTTCTGAGGCCCCTGTGGGCTCAAAGCTGCTGCTCTTCTGGCTCCACAGAGCTCGGCCTCCCCCACAGCAAGAGGAACAAGACTTGGGTATCAGGCAGTGGAGCTCAATGCCTAAGGCTGAGGGGTGGGAGGCTCCAGTCTGGAGCACAGGGAGGGCACCCCCCCAGCCCCACAACAGCTGGCCTCACCGCCCTGAAAGGCCAGGACCAGGGTTCCACGCCTGATTCCAGGGCGTCCCTCCAACCGGCCACCGACCTGGAAGCGCCAGAGCAGCCGGCTCTCGGGATCAAGGCGGCTGCCAGGGGGCTGCTTATGGCCTCTGCCAGCCAATTGCTCAGGGCTTAGCAGTGCCTCAGCCCCTCAGGGTCTCCCCCAGCCTGGCCGAGCTTGCCGGCAGCAGCGCCGCAGCCCCACAGCAGCTCCAGAGGAGCCCCATCCAGAGGCACCTTGGAGCCCTCAGCACTGCAGCCAGCAGCAGACGGGTAGGAGGACATGGATGGCCCTTCCTGTCCGGCACAGGGCTTGTGGCCATCTCCAGGCACCGCTCTGGCAGAGATCCCCGCAGCTCCGGCCCCTGCCCAGCCGCTCTGTGGGCAGCACAAAGGCTTCAGCAGAACCACCAAAGGCCAAAAGGCTTCTGGTCATTTTCCCTGCAACACTGCACGCCTGGGCACCTGGCTGAGTACAAGCAACCTTTTCCCTCTCTTCTCTTATGCCCTACAGACCTTGCGCAGGAAAAGAAAGATCCTGGGACTCTGTGTATTGTAAGATATTTTATATTTACACAATCAAAAACAATGAAAATACAAACAGAAGAATCTGGAAGACGACCAAGAAAATTCCTGCTGGCTCAAATGTCCCAAGCAGACTGAGTGTTGCAGATCACCTCTCCGGGGAGCTGCAGCAGAAGAGTAAGGCAGTGCAGCAAAGACGAGGCCGTTTCCTCCATGCACTGTGGAATCTATCTCGCAGCTTATGCCATGGGGAGTAGGGAGCTCTCTCAAGAGCCCGGAGAACTAAACAAAATTCTACTGCAGCATCTCTGATTGCAGGACTGCTGTCATATGCCATTTCTTCAAGGGCTGCAAGAGAGAGGAACAGAGGCAAGGTCAGATCCCGCATATGCAGGGAGCCGAGGAGAGCCCCCTGCCAGGGCCATCCCGGTCGTCTCTTGCCATGGCCCGCAGGGAGCAGGGAGCAAGGGGATGAGCCCGAAGTTGCTGGCCACGAATGCCACACGTAGCCCTGATATCTCTGTGTGCTCTGCCCACGGGTGCAGGTCCCTCCGCAGCCGGGGCAGGGCTTGCAGCTGCCCGCTCCAGCCCCCGCGGTCAGCCCGCGGCCCTCACTCACTCACCAGTGCAGATCAGCTGGAGCTCTTGCTGCTGCCCCCTCAGGTGCTGCCCGGCCATGCCTGTGAACACAGAGCCTGTCACGGCCCCAGTGGCACAGCTCCCTGCCAGCGGCGCTGCCGGCGCTGTGGCCACACGGGCTGCTGGCCAGGCAGAGCTCAGCCCGGGCCCTTGCCGCACGCTGCCGCCCCAGGGCGCGGCTGCCAGAGGGCAGCAGCAACGCCCAGGCCAGGCGGGGCTCCACGGCGCCGGGCCGGGCTGGCGCTGCCGGGGGCAGCAGGCGGGGCCGGGGCCGAGCTGCTGCGGGCCAGGGAGGAGCCCGGGCTCGGGACTCACCCATGAACCTGACGGCCGCCTCTCGCAGGGACTCCTGTGGGCTCTGCAGGTAGCGCAGTGCCCGGCGCAGGTGCTCGGCCGCTCGGCTCCTGTCCTCTGCCAGCTGCAGAGAGCGGCAGGAGGGAAGGGTTGGCGCGGGCTCAGCTCCTGGGCCGGGCGCTGCCTGCCTCCATCGCCGAGCTCACCTGCCCGCACAGCCCTGAGGCGCGGCCAGCAGCCACTGGCCAAGGGCTCCCGAGGGCAGGGGGCAGGGGGCAGAGGGCCGGCTGCTGCCCGGGGAGCCGTGGTGTCACCCTGCAGCCCCGCCGGGCCGGGGCTCCATGGGCACCCGACTCAGGCCCACGGGAGCCTGGAGCAGAGCCCGCGCGGCCTCTGGCTGCAGCAGCGGGCACAGCTGTTAGCCCCGCACACTGAGCACCGCCCTCAGGGACCTTCGCCATGCTGAGGCTGGGGGGGTCTCTGCTGTTCTTACCAGGCACTCCCCAAAGCTCTGATCCACGTGTATTATTTGTTCTATATCCCTCCTCTTCAGGAATCTGGTTGAGGAATGCAGCATTTCCCGGGAGGCCTGGAGAGGGACAGAGATGCACAGATGGCCCCACAGTCCAGGGCACAGGAGCATCCCAGTGGCACAGGCTGGAGAAGGCTGCAGCCCACAAGGTGCCAGGGCAGGAGGCAGCCCAAGCCCCTGCCAGGGGGACAGCAGCTGGCCACAAGTGCTCACCTCAGCAACAATCTGATTCTCATCATGGCAGTGGAAGTAGAGAGGGAGCAGGCTCTGGCGCACGTGGGACTTGAGGGCCTTTCTTCCCTCTTCTGTTAATAAGTCCAGCATCTCTTGAAAGAGAGCCATGGAGCTCAGCTGCACCTGGATATCATCCTGGATGAAAGGAAAGGGCATAAGACCTGAGCATCAGCTGCTTCAGGCCCCCCAGGGCACAGGTGTGCATCTGCACAGGGCACCAAGGGTCCGGGCAGCAGCCAGTGGCTGTGGCTGTGGGCACAGAGCCTTACGCTGTCAAAGAGTGGCAGGAGCGCCTCAGCCAGCTGCAGGGCGATGGGGGTGGCTATTGGAGCACCATTATCCAGGAGCAAATATCTGAGTAGAAGAATGCTCATCCTGATCATGTCGCTGTCATTTTCCTCCAGGAGCTCCACAAGACTTTCAGTCAGGCTCCGCACTTTTTCGGCCTGTGCGGAACACGACTTTGTGAAAGGCCGCCCTGCTGCCGCAGGGCGCAGAGGCCAAAGGCCTGTCCCGAAGCGCTGGGGCAGCTGAAGCGGGAAACAGGAGAGATGGGAGCAGCTGCCCCAGCGGCCGAAGCCCAGGCAAGGCCAAGCGACTGCGTTGCCCAGCCCCACGCTGCCTGCACGGCTTCAGCCACTGCCCCCTTCTCACCATCAAGGGATTCTTGCCCAGCACTACGAGGCCTCGGAGTGCCAAGTAACGCCTGGCCATGTGCTCGCTCTGCAGGTTCTGTGCCAGGATCTCCAGAACACTGTCACTGCATTCCCTCAAGTCCAGGCACTCGAGGACCTGAAAGGCACAGGGCAGTGACAGGGGAGCCGGCCGGCAGGAGCCCAGAAGCGCACAGGGCCGGGCCCAGGCAGCAGCACAGGGCACGGGCACTGTCCTGGCAGCTGTGGCTGCGAGAGGCCCGAGGGCTGGGAGGCCGCTGAGCCAGGCAGCGCTGGCCTTGTGGCTCACCTCCACAAGGAATGCCAGGGCAGGGAAATCCCAGTATGGCATCTCTTTGCCGAGCAGGGCGAGCAGGTAGAATGCAACGGCGGAACAAAAGTGGATGGCTAAGCGGCGAATTTCTCTGAAGAGGGGAAAAAGGAAACAAGACGCTGATGCAGTGGGGCAAACCTCTCCCAGGCGTGACTCACCCAGTTCTCATCTTTCCCCAGCACCCTTGCAGCAAGGGGACGTGGGCCATTTGGGAGTTGGTTGCTCATGGGCACCCTCCTCTGCCAGCCTTTTCCAGTCTGCTTGGCCGTCCCTCAGTGACAAGGCCCTCTGACCCATGGCCACCACGGACACTTTGTGGGGCACCTGGGCACAGAGCAGCAATGTCAGAGGCAGTGGGGAGAAGGGGCTCTCACCTGGCAAGCAGAGCCACGGCAAAGTGGTGAGTGTCAAGAGAGAGCAGCGTGTCCCAGGCACACCTGCGCTCCATTGCCACCACCACATCCTCGCAGCGGAGAAGGCAGAGCAGGGACTTCAGGGTGCGCACAGCAAACCTGTGTGCAGAGCAAAGCCCAGGTCACACTGGCAGCACTGGCTCCTTGGCAGGCCATGTGGCAGGGACAGGAGGAGTGGGATGGAGCACCTGTTGGGGCTGGTGGCAAGGCCATGCTCTTCCTGGCATCCCTTCCAGAAGGTGTCGACCTCCTCTGGCATATCCAGAGTGCTGAAGAACACTTGGAATAGCAGATGCACAAATAGGCGGGGGAAATACACCTTCAAGATCCGTGGGAGACAGGGCACCTGGAGGATCTTCCACATCACCACAGTTGCCTGCAAAGGACAAAGCCCCCTGAGACAGCGCTCAGTGCTGAGGTGTGTGTGTGGCAGGGCCCGAGCGTGGCAGGGAGAGGCCAGGAGAGACCGTGCCAGGGGGAGCACGGGGCCTGGTGGGCCTGAAGCTGCCCCTGGGCCAGGTTTCAGGCCAGTGCCTGAGGCAGGGAGATGCAGTGGGGGAAGGAGGATGGAGAGCTGCTGGAGAGGCAGCCTTGGGGCCTGCAAAGGCCAGTTGCAGAAACTCACAGCCAGGGCAAAGACACCCGTTTCGTCCCCATTGGAGGTGCAGGTGCTGTACTCTGGCCAGCTGCCCAGCACATCCAGGAGGATCAGCTGCGCCAGCTCCGCAGTCCTGGCTGAGCCCATGATGGTCTTCCACATGGCCATGGCAGCTCTGTGGGGTTAGAGCTGTGTCTCAGAGGGGTCTCAGACACAGCAGCGGGGGCAGCTGAGCCGGCTGCCATTTCTGCCCCTGCCCACTGCCCCCCCTGCCAGCAGCAGCCAGACAGCCCAGCCCTGTGGGGACAGAGCCCTGAGAGGCGGCAAGGGAGCATGGCAGCAGGCTCAGGGGCTGACATGGCAGGGCTGGGAAAGGGAGCATCCAGAGGGCCCTGGAACTCTCTGTTGCTCCGACACCTGGGGCAGGCTGTGCAGGGTGATGGGCTGGGGAGGCCTGAGCCCTGTGGGCAGGTGGGCCCCGTACCTGTCACAGGACGGGGCCACACGCAGGAGCGTCATGACTGCGTCATTTGGCTGTGCTTCGGTGAGATCCAGCAGGGTCTTGTCCAGCCTGTGCTCAGCAGAATCGTTGGCCATGAGCCACTGGTGGATGTAGCTCACCATGGCAGGCACCTGGAGAAGGCACGGGGAGACTTGGAAAGCTGCCAGAGGGAGCAATGTTCCCAGCTTCCCCAGAGGAGTGCTTCCCTTCCCACCCCACTGCCATGTGGCCTGAAAGGCTCACAGCACGCAGCATGTGTGGATTGGGAGGCCAAGCAATTGCTGGGAGGATCAAAGCCTGGCCACAGGCTGCTTACTTGCTTTGGAGTGTAAAAGTCTTCCTCTACAAGCATACACAGCAGGGCAGCACTGGTCTTGCTTAGGAAGATGGGCGAGTATGGTCTGAGGCCTATGCCCGTGGCGATGGTCTCTTCCTCCTCAATTCTCTTGAGGAAGTTGCAAACAAACTGTAGGAGAAGGGCAAGAAGCCGGGGATGTTGCATGCAGTGCTGCACACACGGTGCTGGCCTGAGCAGAGACAGCAGGCCCAGCCCAGGTGGGGGTGGCTGCAGGTACCTGCGCTGTTCTGCGGAAGCGGCCACGGCTGGACTCCTGCTCTTGTGTGCGCTCCAGGGCTGCATCTGGCAAAGAGCGAGCGCAGCCAGAGATGAGGGGCTGCGGGGGAGGCCGGACAACACGGCCCAGCCCTGCGCTGCCCAGGCAGAGAGAGCCCCGGGATGCCCCAGGGGATGGAGCACGGCCGCTGCGGGGTGTCTGCCCGGCCTCTCTTCCGTCCTGTCCGTGGGCATGTCCCCAGGGGATAGCATGGCACGGCACGGCACGGCATGGGGTCCAAGCTGGCAGCAGGCACCAGTCCTGTGGCCCAGCTCTGCCACTCACCCTCCTGCGGTGGCTGGAACGGCACCACCTCTTCAGTCTGCTGTGCCGGGGAAGCTCCAGGGCCTTCTTCCTCCTCCTCCACCCAGGCCAGCTCAGGCACTGCCGGCTGTCTCTGCTCCATGTCTCTGCCTGGATTTGTGGCTATTTGCAGGAGAGTTGCCTTGGAACAGCTCCAAGTCACCAAGTCCTGCAGTGGTGCCTGGAAGGCACCTTCAAGTTAGAAGCCTCAGGAAGGCTACAGGACAGCAAGTCCTGTACTCGGTCTCAAGGGCCCCTGCCACAAGGACAGGGGACTCCTGACAAGGACTATGATATGGCCTCAAGGGCACCTGCAGAAGAGAAGCCTCAGGGAGACCACGAGTCAGCAAGTCCTGTGGTCTGGCCTCGAGCTCAGCTGCAGGAACACGGCTTCAGAAAAGCTCCGGGTGGGACGCGAACGAGCGCGCAGTGCGGGGGCTCCTCACGGCACCGCTCTGTCCCGTCCTGTCCCGTCGCATGCTCTGAGCACTGTGGCGTGCTCTTGTCACCTCCAGCTCCTATGTCACTCCGTGTCACCAAGGGCCCTTGCAACACTGCCGCCTGCCCTGGGGCCACACCCAGCCCACCCAAAGTGGCCCAGTTTGGAAGGAATGGCTGGCCCCAGGAGTCTGAGCCAGACCGACAGGATCTTTAAGAATGGCTCAGAGCCATTCAAACGCTGCCATGCTCTGTGGGCTCAGGGCAGCAGAAGGAGCCCCCAGGGCTGCCGACGCAGCCGTTCTGGGAAGGGCACGGGGCCTTGCAGGGAAGCTGGCACGGCCTCCTTGGGGGACGTCCCAGCTGGTGGCTGTCCTAAATCTGCCGGTGTGACACGGACAAGGAACGTGTGGGCCTGGGCACGAGTGCTGCTCTGAGGCCTGGGGCCCGGGGAGCGCTGACATCAGCAGGTGTGGCAGAGTCCCCGGCCAAGCAGACCTGCCACCCCCCGAGCCCTGGCAGCGCTGGTGCCTGACTCCTGCCCCAGAGACCTGTGCCCCCGGGGGGCTTCTGTGCCAGAAGGAGCCAAAGGCCACGTGCCTTGGGGGCTGTGCCTCTTTCCTGCAGGGGCTGATGGCAGGAGCACCTGGAGCAACTGCTGGCACACTTGGTCTCTGTCAGATGAGGTTGCTCCTTCCTGAAATGAATTTTTCTCATGGAAGGCATTGGCAGTAGCACCAGAGCACCATCCATTGCTGAGTTTCCCAGGGCAATTAGATTGCAAAGTTAACAGTCTGAAATTTCCTTGTGCTTTTCTCACTCTCTTTCCCACATTCAGGAAAAAACGGAATCTGCCCAGCCTCTGCTATTCTCAGCTTCAGTTGCTGCATGTCTTGCTCTGGCAGCTCATGTCCAAACAAAACTCTGTCCCTGCTGAGCACAGCAATGAGCGGCCACAAAGTGGCAAGTTCCCCAGTGAACATCAAGGCAGAGACGTGGAAGTGCTGAGGATAAGGACAACTCTGGGAGGAGAAGCTCTTCTGTGTCTCTGATGATGGTGCCCACACCCTGAAGCAGCAGCCAAGAGAAGCGCTGGAAGCAGACGGGCGCAGTTTTGGGCAGTACAATATCAAAAGATATGAAACCATTAGCCAGAATGCAAAGGAAGACTGCAAGGATGGAGTGTGGCCTGGAGGGGAAGCCCTAGATGCAGCTGAAGCCACTTTGTTCAGTCGGGAGGAGAGTAAAGGGCGTCATTGTGGTCTTCAACATCCTCCTGAGAGGAATCAGAGGGGCTGCTGCAGCTGTCGTCACTGTTGGGACCAGTGATAGGACTGGAGAAAAGGGCAGGGAGCTGGGACAGGGCAAGTTTCATTTCCATATCAGATCAAGGTTTTTCACCCAGAGCACAGTCAGGCACTGGGACGGGTTCCCCATTGACGCAGCCCAGCGGAGCCCGGGCTGGCTCTTGGGAAAACTGCGGCGCTGCGCCAGGAGTGGGGAACGGCCAAGGCTTGGGTCCTGCCCGCGGCTGACCCTGGTGAGCCACTGCTCAGTGGTTCAGGATCTACTGACTGCAGCACGGAGCAGGCCAAAGAGAAGGAAGAGGCTCCTCAATGGTGAGGTTCCACAGGCCAAGGCTTATTCCAAGGGAAGGATTCAGCAGCAAAGAGCCGCCAGCACTTCTGTGCACGGGATTTTATCGGGGTACAACTCAGGGGGTGGATACAAACAATTGAGCAATAAGGAATCTGCAGGGGAGGAGCGAGGGGATTCCATCAGTTCCTTGGGACTAATTAGGACAGATGGGAGGAGAGAGTAGGTCACATGGGCCAGTGGGGCTTCCAGCAATAGAGGAATTCCAAAGGGGTGGTGCAGTCAGGGATTGGTCCAAGGCAAAAGTGACAGGGAAGGTTCAGGAATAAAGAGCTTCATTATCTTGAGAGGCAGGGAAGGAGCTGCAACAAAGAGTGGGGAATGGCATGAGAGACAGCTTTGAGGGAGGGCAGAACCATGGGGTAAACCAACTTGGGGAAAATACGGGGTACATGAAAACAAACCATTCTACGATAACTGAAAATAAACACAAACTGGAACACCCCAGGGAAATGGTCACAGCACCAAGCCCGTCTGAGTTTGAGAAGTGTTCGAAGAACATTGAGCAGTCACGCAAGCTTTTAGACACTACATCAAAAGTAGAAAGTGTACGATAGTCAAGAGAGGGAAAAAGCAAAAGAGCTCCCTGCAGCCATGGTGGCAGCTCTGGATCAGCACCAGGGAGAGGACAGATGTAGGCGTGGTTGAAGCAGAGGCAGGGGCGAAAATAGCAGAGGCAGAGGAGGTTCAAAGCAGCCACAGACCACGCTGGGGCCAAATCAATGTGCATCTTGTAAGAAATCAGGACACTGGAAATAGGGCCAGTGCCCAGAGTTAGCAGACAAAGTACACAAAACTCTTGCAGCCACTCTAGATGATAAGAAATGACCGAGACTGGCAATTCTTACTCTAGCAGGCCACTGTTTAAAATACAGCTAAAGAATGATGAAGAAGTTGAAATTTTAAGAAATAGTGGAGACACATTTTCACTCCTGAATCAAGCACTGATACCCAAAAGTGAAACCTATCTTCAGGCAATAGGAGCAACTATAGGGCAGCCAGAAAATGCATTCTTCCTGAAACCACTTTGATGTAAAATCAAGAAGAAAATGGGAATACATCAGTTTCTTTATTTACCAAACTCACCCAAATCTGCCCTATGCAGGGATTTGCTTGAAAATTTAGAAGTAACAGTTCCGTTTAGCAAAAAGAAAACTTCAATGGAAGGTACCTGAAGACAAATGAGCGGTTTTAGCAGTAGGACTGACAATTGACACCAGACCAACAAACAAGAATAACTAGTTAGAACAAGTATTGAATCAGGTATACAAAGAGTATGGGATACTGATAGCCCAGGAAAATCAAAACGAGCAGACCCTATGAAAATTGAGCTATAGACAAGAGTTAGGGCAGTAGTCAGAAAGCAATACCCTTGAAGATTAGAAGCTAGGAAAGGAATAGAGCCAACAGTCAATTAAATCCCTGACATCAGGACTATTGGAAGAATGGCAGTCAAAATTTAATACTGCTAGATCAGCAATAAAGAAACCTAATGGAACTCAGAGACTAGTGCCAGATTTCCAGGCAATTAATGGTTTATACCTTACTAGCTTACTAGCTAAACTTGGAGATGATTTTATTTGGTGCGGGGAATGTCCATGGGCAGGTGCTGTCGAGAGCCGTTCCCTCTTGGTCTGAGAGACCAGCTCCCCCAGCCCACCTTGCTCCCAGGCCCGGAGGGTGTAACATGCGCTCGACCGGCAGCCAAAGGAGGGCTCTTGACACCGTGTCTGATGCAACAGGGTTTATTGAAGGTAGGTCAGAGGGTGCAGGTTGGGTGAGGGTGAGAAGAGGGACAGGAAGAGTGCACAAGCACTGGAACATGACACATAAGGCACCTGCAAGCTGCTGGGGAAGCCTCAAGTCTGCTCAGTGAGTCACGTGTGCCCTCAGCATTGGGACAGCCACCTTTCCCTCAGCGAGCCTCACATCCCAGGGTCAGCAAATCAAGAGGCACCAGGCATGCTGTAGGTGACTCAGAGCGAGTGCAGTGGGTCATGGTGGCCAGGGGCCAGAAGCAGGCAGAAAGCCAACGGGGCTGGGGAAAAGGCTCTGCTCTGCTTACAGCGTGAGCTGAGGGCTGGGAGAGCTCCATTTCTCCCTTGAGATGTTGGAGACGGGGCCTTTCACCCTCCTGATAGGGCTGCCCCTGGCTGCAGCCAGCAAGAGGAGTACGACGACACAAGGCCGAGAGCAGCAAAGCAAAGAGCCAGCCGTGCACAGCACAGGGAGGGGGCCCCGTGCAAAGCCAGCGTGGCACCCTGAAGGTGCCCACTGCACTCTCATGTGACCCTGGCCTGGGAAGGACAGGAATGTCCGTGGTCCAGGAGGGCCTTTCTGCGGCCCCTGCGGGCTCAAAGCTGCTGCTCTTCTGGCTCCACAGAGCTCGGCCTCCCCCACAGCAAGAGGAACAAGACTTGGGTATCAGGCAGTGGAGCTCAATGCCTAAGGCTGAGGGGTGGGAGGCTCCAGTCTGGAGCACAGGGAGGGCACCCCCCCAGCCCCACAACAGCTGGCCTCACCGCCCTGAAAGGCCAGGACCAGGGTTCCACGCCTGATTCCAGGGCGTCCCTCCAACCGGCCACCGACCTGGAAGCGCCAGAGCAGCCGGCTCTCGGGATCAAGGCGGCTGCCAGGGGGCTGCTTATGGCCTCTGCCAGCCAATTGCTCAGGGCTTAGCAGTGCCTCAGCCCCTCAGGGTCTCCCCCAGCCTGGCCGAGCTTGCCGGCAGCAGCGCCGCAGCCCCACAGCAGCTCCAGAGGAGCCCCATCCAGAGGCACCTTGGAGCCCTCAGCACTGCAGCCAGCAGCAGACGGGTAGGAGGACATGGATGGCCCTTCCTGTCCGGCACAGGGCTTGTGGCCATCTCCAGGCACCGCTCTGGCAGGGATCCCCGCAGCTCCGGCCCCTGCCCAGCCGCTCTGTGGGCAGCACAAAGGCTTCAGCAGAACCACCAAAGGCCAAAAGGCTTCTGGTCATTTTCCCTGCAACACTGCACGCCTGGGCACCTGGCTGAGTACAAGCAACCTTTTCCCTCTCTTCTCTTATGCCCTACAGACCTTGCGCAGGAAAAGAAAGATCCTGGGACTCTGTGTATTGTAAGATATTTTATATTTACACAATCAAAAACAATGAAAATACAAACAGAAGAATCTGGAAGACGACCAAGAAAATTCCTGCTGGCTCAAATGTCCCAAGCAGACTGAGTGTTGCAGATCACCTCTCCGGGGAGCTGCAGCAGAACAGTAAGGCAGTGCAGCAAAGACGAGGCCGTTTCCTCCATGCACTGTGGAATCTATCTCGCAGCTTATGCCATGGGGAGTAGGGAGCTCTCTCAAGAGCCCGGAGAACTAAACAAAATTCTACTGCAGCATCTCTGATTGCAGGACTGCTGTCATATGCCATTTCTTCAAGGGCTGCAAGAGAGAGGAACAGAGGCAAGGTCAGATCCCGCATATGCAGGGAGCCGAGGAGAGCCCCCTGCCAGGGCCATCCCGGTCGTCTCTTGCCATGGCCCGCAGGGAGCAGGGAGCAAGGGGATGAGCCCGAAGTTGCTGGCCACGAATGCCACACGTAGCCCTGATATCTCTGTGTGCTCCGCCCACGGGTGCAGATCCCTCCGCAGCCGGGGCAGGGCTTGCAGCTGCCCGCTCCAGCCCCCGCGGCCAGCCCGCGGCCCTCACTCACTCACCAGTGCAGATCAGCTGCAGCTCTTGCTGCTGCCCCCTCAGGTGCCGCCCGGCCATGCCTGTGAACACAGAGCCTGTCACGGCCCCAGCGGCACAGCTCCCTGCCAGCGGCGCTGCCGGCGCTGTGGCCACACGGGCTGCTGGCCAGGCAGAGCTCAGCCCGGGCCCTTGCCGCACGCTGCCGCCCCAGGGCGCGGCTGCCAGAGGGCAGCAGCAACGCCCAGGCCAGGCGGGGCTCCACGGCGCCGGGCCGGGCTGGCGCTGCCGGGGGCAGCAGGCGGGGCCGGGGCCGAGCTGCTGCGGGCCGGGGAGGAGCCCGGGCTCGGGACTCACCCATGAACCTGACGGCCGCCTCTCGCAGGGACTCCTGTGGGCTCTGCAGGTAGCGCAGTGCCCGGCGCAGGTGCTCGGCCGCTCGGCTCCTGTCCTCTGCCAGCTGCAGAGAGCGGCAGGAGGGAAAGGTTGGCGCGGGCTCAGCTCCTGGGCCGGGCGCTGCCTGCGCCCATCGCCGGCCTCGCCTGCCCTCAGGGCCCTGAGGCGCGGCCAACAGTCGCTGGCCAAGGGCTCCCGAGGGCAGGGGGCAGGGGGCAGGGGGCAGAGGGCCGGCTGCTGCCCGGGGAGCCGTGGTGTCACCCCGCAGCCCCGCCGGGCCGGGGCTCCATGGGCACCCGACTCAGGCCCACGGGAGCCTGGAGCAGAGCCCGCGCGGCCTCTGGCTGCAGCAGTGGGCACAGCTGTTAGCCCCGCACACTGAGCACCGCCCTCAGGGACCTTCGCCATGCTGGGGCTGGGGGGGTCTCTGCTGTTCTTACCAGGCACTCCCCAAAGCTCTGATCCACGTGTAGCATTTGTTCTATATCCCTCCTCTTCAGGAATCTGGCTGAGGAATGCAGCGTTTCCCGGGAGGCCTGGAGAGGCACAGAGATGCACAGATGGCCCCACAGTCCAGGGCACAGGAGCATCCCAGTGGCACAGGCTGGAGAAGGCTGCAGCCCACAAGGTGCCAGGGCAGGAGGCAGCCCAAGCCCCTGCCAGGGGGACAGCAGCTGGCCACAAGTGCTCACCTCAGCAACAATCTGATTCTCATCATGGCAGTGGAAGTAGAGAGGGAGCAGGCTCTGGCGCACGTGGGACTTGAGGGCCTTTCTTCCCTCTTCTGTTAATAAGTCCAGCATCTCTTGAAAGAGGGCCATGGAGCTCAGCTGCACCTGGATATCATCCTGGATGAAAGGAAAGGGCATAAGACCTGAGCATCAGCTGCTTCAGGCCCCCCAGGGCACAGGTGTGCATCTGCACAGGGCACCAAGGGTCCGGGCAGCAGCCAGTGGCTGTGGCTGTGGGCACAGAGCCTTACGCTGTCAAAGAGTGGCAGGAGCGCCTCAGCCAGCTGCAGGGCGATGGGGGTGGCTATTGGAGCACCATTATCCAGGAGCAAATATCTGAGTAGAAGAATGCTCATCCTGATCATGTCGCTGTCATTTTCCTCCAGGAGCTCCACAAGACTATCAGTCAGGCTCCGCACTTTTTCGGCCTGTGCAGAACACGACTTTATGAAAGGCCGCCCTGCTGCCGCAGGGCGCAGAGGCCAAAGGCCTGTCCCGAAGCACTGGGGCAGCTGAAGCGGGAAACAGGAGAGATGGGAGCAGCTGCCCCAGCGGCCGAAGCCCAGGCAAGGCCAAGCGACTGCGTTGCCCAGCCCCACGCTGCCTGCACGGCTTCAGCCACTGCCCCCTTCTCACCATCAAGGGATTCTTGCCCAGCACTACGAGGCCTCGGAGTGCCAAGTAACGCCTGGCCATGTGCTCGCTCTGCAGGTTCTGTGCCAGGATCTCCAGAACACTGTCACTGCATTCCCTCAAGTCCAGGCACTCGAGGACCTGAAAGGCACAGGGCAGTGACAGGGGAGCCGGCCGGCAGGAGCCCAGAAGCGCACAGGGCCGGGCCCAGGCAGCAGCACAGGGCACGGGCACTGTCCTGGCAGCTGTGGCTGCGAGAGGCCCGAGGGCTGGGAGGCCGCTGAGCCAGGCAGCGCTGGCCTTGTGGCTCACCTCCACAAGGAATGCCAGGGCAGGGAAATCCCAGTATGGCATCTCTTTGCCGAGCAGGGCGAGCAGGTAGAATGCAACGGCGGAACAAAAGTGGATGGCTAAGCGGCGAATTTCTCTGAAGAGGGGAAAAAGGAAACAAGACGCTGATGCAGTGGGGCAAACCTCTCCCAGGCGTGACTCACCCAGTTCTCATCTTTCCCCAGCACCCTTGCAGCAAGGGGACGTGGGCCATTTGGGAGTTGGTTGCTCATGGGCACCCTCCTCTGCCAGCCTTTTCCAGTCTGCTTGGCCGTCCCTCAGTGACAAGGCCCTCTGACCCATGGCCACCACGGACACTTTGTGGGGCACCTGGGCACAGAGCAGCAATGTCAGAGGCAGTGGGGAGAAGGGGCTCTCACCTGGCAAGCAGAGCCACGGCAAAGTGGTGAGTGTCAAGAGAGAGCAGCGTGTCCCAGGCACACCTGCGCTCCATTGCCACCACCACATCCTCGCAGCGGAGAAGGCAGAGCAGGGACTTCAGGGTGCGCACAGCAAACCTGTGTGCAGAGCAAAGCCCAGGTCACACTGGCAGCACTGGCTCCTTGGCAGGCCACGTGGCAGGGACAGGAGGAGTGGGATGGAGCACCTGTTGGGGCTGGTGGCAAGGCCGTGCTCTTCCTGGCATCCCTTCCAGAAGGTGTCGACCTCCTCTGGCATATCCAGAGTGCTGAAGAACACTTGGAATAGCAGATGCACAAATAGGCGGGGGAAATACACCTTCAAGATCCGTGGGAGACAGGGCACCTGGAGGATCTTCCACATCACCACAGTTGCCTGCAAAGGACAAAGCCCCCCGAGACAGCGCTCAGTGCCGAGGTGTGTGTGTGTGGCAGGGCCCGAGCGTGGCAGGGAGAGGCCAGGAGAGACCGTGGCAGGGGGAGCACGGGGCCTGGTGGGCCTGAAGCTGCCCCTGGGCCAGGTTTCAGGCCAGTGCCTGAGGCAGGGAGATGCAGTGGGGGAAGGAGGATGGAGAGCTGCTGGAGAGGCAGCCTTGGGGCCTGCAAAGGCCAGTTGCAGAAACTCACAGCCAGGGCAAAGACACCCGTTTCGTCCCCATTGGAGGTGCAGGTGCTGTACTCTGGCCAGCTGCCCAGCACATCCAGGAGGATCAGCTGCGCCAGCTCCGCAGTCCTGGCTGAGCCCATGATGGTCTTCCACATGGCCATGGCAGCTCTGTGGGGTTAGAGCTGTGTCTCAGGGGGGTCTCAGACACAGCAGCGGGGGCAGCTGAGCCGGCTGCCATTTCTGCCCCTGCCCACTGCCCCCCCTGCCAGCAGCAGCCAGACAGCCCAGCCCTGTGGGGACAGAGCCCTGAGAGGCGGCAAGGGAGCATGGCAGCAGGCTCAGGGGCTGACATGGCAGGGCTGGGAAAGGGAGCATCCAGAGGGCCCTGGAACTCTCTGTTGCTCCGACACCTGGGGCAGGCTGTGCAGGGTGATGGGCTGGGGAGGCCTGAGCCCTGTGGGCAGGTGGGCCCCATACCTGTCACAGGACGGGGCCACACGCAGGAGCGTCATGACTGCGTCATTTGGCTGTGCTTCGGTGAGATCCAGCAGGGTCTTGTCCAGCCTGTGCTCAGCAGAATCGTTGGCCATGAGCCACTGGTGGATGTAGCTCACCATGGCAGGCACCTGGAGAAGGCACGGGGAGACTTGGAAAGCTGCCAGAGGGAGCAATGTTCCCAGCTTCCCCAGAGGAGTGCTTCCCTTCCCACCCCACTGCCATGTGGCCTGAAAGGCTCACAGCACGCAGCATGTGTGGATTGGGAGGCCAAGCAATTGCTGGGAGGATCAAAGCCTGGCCACAGGCTGCTTACTTGCTTTGGAGTGTAAAAGTCTTCCTCTACAAGCATACACAGCAGGGCAGCACTGGTCTTGCTTAGGAAGATGGGCGAGTATGGTCTGAGGCCTACGCCCGTGGCGATGGTCTCTTCCTCCTCAATTCTCTTGAGGAAGTTGCAAACAAACTGTAGGAGAAGGGCAAGAAGCCGGGGATGTTGCATGGAGTGCTGCACACACAGTGCTGGCCTGAGCAGGGACAGCAGGCCCAGCCCAGGTGGGGGTGGCTGCAGGTACCTGCGCTGTTCTGCGGAAGCGGCCACGGCTGGACTCCTGCTCTTGTGTGCGCTCCAGGGCTGCATCTGGCAAAGAGCGAGCGCAGCCAGAGATGAGGGGCTGCGGGGGAGGCCGGACAACATGGCCCAGCCCTGCGCTGCCCAGGCAGAGAAAGCCCCGGGATGCCCCAGGGGATGGAGCACGGCCGCTGCGGGGTGTCTGCCTGGCCTCTCTTCCGTCCTGTCCGTGGGCATGTCCCCAGGGGATAGCATGGCAACGCACGGCACGGCATGGGGTCCAAGCTGGCAGCAGGCACCAGTCCTGTGGCCCAGCTCTGCCACTCACCCTCCTGCGGTGGCTGGAACGGCACCACCTCTTCAGTCTGCTGTGCCGGGGAAGCTCCAGGGCCTTCTTCCTCCTCCTCCACCCAGGCCAGCTCAGGCACTGCCGGCTGTCTCTGCTCCATGTCTCTGCCTGGATTTGTGGCTATTTGCAGGAGAGTTGCCTTGGAACAGCTCCAAGTCACCAAGTCCTGCAGTGGTGCCTGGAAGGCACCTTCAAGTTAGAAGCCTCAGGAAGGCTACAGGACAGCAAGTCCTGTACTCGGTCTCAAGGGCCCCTGCCACAAGGACAGGGGACTCCTGACAAGGACTATGATATGGCCTCAAGGGCACCTGCAGAAGAGAAGCCTCAGGGAGACCACGAGTCAGCAAGTCCTGTGGTCTGGCCTCGAGCTCAGCTGCAGGAACACGGCTTCAGAAAAGCTCCGGGTGGGACGCGAACGAGCGCGCAGTGCGGGGGCTCCTCACGGCACCGCTCTGTCCCGTCCTGTCCCGTCGCGTGCTCTGAGCACTGTGGCGTGCTCTTGTCACCTCCAGCTCCTATGTCACCCTGTGTCACAAAGGGCCCTTGGACACCCGTTCCATGTCACAGTGACTGTGCGGCACCGTGTCACCAAGGGCCCTTGCAACACTGCCGCCTGCCCTGGGGCCACACCCAGCCCACCCAAAGTGGCCCAGTTTGGAAGGAATGGCTGGCCCCAGGAGTCTGAGCCAGACCGACAGGATCTTTAAGAATGGCTCAGAGCCATTCAAACGCTGCCATGCTCTGTGGGCTCAGGGCAGCAGAAGGAGCCCCCAGGGCTGCCGACGCAGCCGTTCTGGGAAGGGCACGGGGCCTTGCAGGGAAGCTGGCACGGCCTCCTTGGGAGACGTCCCGGCTGGTGGCTGTCCTAAATCTGCCGGTGTGACACGGACAAGGAACGTGTGGGCCTGGGCACGAGTGCTGCTCTGAGGCCTGGGGCCCGGGGAGCGCTGACATCAGCAGGTGTGGCAGAGTCCCCGGCCAAGCAGACCTGCCACCCCCCGAGCCCTGGCAGCGCTGGTGCCTGACTCCTGCCCCAGAGACCTGTGCCCCCGGGGGGCTTCTGTGCCAGAAGGAGCCAAAGGCCACGTGCCTTGGGGGCTGTGCCTCTTTCCTGCAGGGGCTGATGGCAGGAGCACCTGGAGCAACTGCTGGCACACTTGGTCTCTGTCAGATGAGGTTGCTCCTTCCTGAAATGAATTTTTCTCATGGAAGGCATTGGCAGTAGCACCAGAGCACCATCCATTGCTGAGTTTCCCAGGGCAATTAGATTGCAAAGTTAACAGTCTGAAATTTCCTTGTGCTTTTCTCACTCTCTTTCCCACATTCAGGAAAAAACGGAATCTGCCCAGCCTCTGCTATTCTCAGCTTCAGTTGCTGCATGTCTTGCTCTGGCAGCTCATGTCCAAACAAAACTCTGTCCCTGCTGAGCACAGCAATGAGCGGCCACAAAGTGGCAAGTTCCCCAGTGAACATCAAGGCAGAGACGTGGAAGTGCTGAGGATAAGGACAACTCTGGGAGGAGAAGCTCTTCTGTGTCTCTGATGATGGTGCCCACACCCTGAAGCAGCAGCCA
Organism: Melospiza melodia melodia; assembly: GCF_035770615.1. Taxonomy (NCBI): domain Eukaryota; kingdom Metazoa; phylum Chordata; class Aves; order Passeriformes; family Passerellidae; genus Melospiza; species Melospiza melodia. The sequence goes on from NC_086200.1 coordinate 25,584,921, forward strand.
AGAGAAGCGCTGGAAGCAGACGGGCGCAGTTTTGGGCAGTACAATATCAAAAGATATGAAACCATTAGCCAGAATGCAAAGGAAGACTGCAAGGATGGAGTGTGGCCTGGAGGGGAAGCCCTAGATGCAGCTGAAGCCACTTTGTTCAGTCGGGAGGAGAGTAAAGGGCGTCATTGTGGTCTTCAACATCCTCCTGAGAGGAATCAGAGGAGCTGCTGCAGCTCTCGTCACTGTTGGGACCAGTGACAGGACTGGAGAAAAGGGCAGGGAGCTGGGACAGGGCAAGTTTCATTTCCATATCAGATCAAGGTTTTTCACCCAGGGCACAGTCAGGCACTGGGACGGGTTCCCCATTGACGCAGCCCAGCGGAGCCCGGGCTGGCTCTTGGGAAAACTGCGGCGCTGCGCCAGGAGTGGGGAACGGCCAAGGCTTGGGTCCTGCCCGCGGCTGACCCTGGTGAGCCACTGCTCAGTGGTTCAGGATCTACTGACTGCAGCACGGAGCAGGCCAAAGAGAAGGAAGAGGCTCCTCAATGGTGAGGTTCCACAGGCCAAGGCTTATTCCAAGGGAAGGATTCAGCAGCAAAGAGCCGCCAGCACTTCTGTGCACGGGATTTTATCGGGGTACAACTCAGGGGGTGGATACAAACGATTGAGCAATAAGGAATCTGCAGGGGAGGAGCGAGGGGATTCCATCAGTTCCTTGGGACTAATTAGGACAGATGGGAGGAGAGAGTAGGTCACATGGGCCAGTGGGGCTTCCAGCAATAGAGGAATTCCAAAGGGGTGGTGCAGTCAGGGATTGGTCCAAGGCAAAAGTGACAGGGAAGGTTCAGGAATAAAGAGCTTCATTATCTTGAGAGGCAGGGAAGGAGCTGCAACAAAGAGTGGGGAATGGCATGAGAGACAGCTTTGAGGGAGGGCAGAACCATGGGGTAAACCAACTTGGGGAAAATACGGGGTACATGAAAACAAACCATTCTACGATAACTGAAAATAAACACAAACTGGAACACCCCAGGGAAATGGTCACAGCACCAAGCCCGTCTGAGTTTGAGAAGTGTTCGAAGAACATTGAGCAGTCACGCAAGCTTTTAGACACTACATCAAAAGTAGAAAGTGTACGATAGTCAAGAGAGGGAAAAAGCAAAAGAGCTCCCTGCAGCCATGGTGGCAGCTCTGGATCAGCACCAGGGAGAGGACAGATGTAGGCGTGGTTGAAGCAGAGGCAGGGGCGAAAATAGCAGAGGCAGAGGAGGTTCAAAGCAGCCACAGACCACGCTGGGGCCAAATCAATGTGCATCTTGTAAGAAATCAGGACACTGGAAATAGGGCCAGTGCCCAGAGTTAGCAGACAAAGTACACAAAACTCTTGCAGCCACTCTAGATGATAAGAAATGACCGAGACTGGCAATTCTTACTCTAGCAGGCCACTGTTTAAAATACAGCTAAAGAATGATGAAGAAGTTGAAATTTTAAGAAATAGTGGAGACACATTTTCACTCCTGAATCAAGCACTGATACCCAAAAGTGAAACCTATCTTCAGGCAATAGGAGCAACTATAGGGCAGCCAGAAAATGCATTCTTCCTGAAACCACTTTGATGTAAAATCAAGAAGAAAATGGGAATACATCAGTTTCTTTATTTACCAAACTCACCCAAATCTGCCCTATGCAGGGATTTGCTTGAAAATTTAGAAGTAACAGTTCCGTTTAGCAAAAAGAAAACTTCAATGGAAGGTACCTGAAGACAAATGAGCGGTTTTAGCAGTAGGACTAACAATTGACACCAGACCAACAAACAAGAATAACCAGTTAGAGCAAGTATTGAATCAGGTATACCCAAGAGTATGGGATACTGATAGCCCAGGAAAATCAAAACGAGCAGACCCTATGAAAATTGAGCTATAGACAAGAGTTAGGGCAGTAGTCAGAAAGCAATACCCTTGAAGATTAGAAGCTAGGAAAGGAATAGAGCCAACAGTCAATTAAATCCCTGACATCAGGACTATTGGAAGAATGGCAGTCAAAATTTAATACTGCTAGATCAGCAATAAAGAAACCTAATGGAACTCAGAGACTAGTGCCAGATTTCCAGGCAATTAATGGTTTATACCTTACTAGCTTACTAGCTAAACTTGGAGATGATTTTATTTGGTGCGGGGAATGTCCATGGGCAGGTGCTGTCGAGAGCCGTTCCCTCTTGGTCTGAGAGACCAGCTCCCCCAGCCCACCTTGCTCCCAGGCCCGGAGGGTGTAACATGCGCTCGACCGGCAGCCAAAGGAGGGCTCTTGACACCGTGTCTGATGCAACAGGGTTTATTGAAGGTAGGTCAGAGGGTGCAGGTTGGGTGAGGGTGAGAAGAGGGACAGGAAGAGTGCACAAGCACTGGAACATGACACATAAGGCACCTGCAAGCTGCTGGGGAAGCCTCAAGTCTGCTCAGTGAGTCACGTGTGCCCTCAGCATTGGGACAGCCACCTTTCCCTCAGCGAGCCTCACATCCCAGGGTCAGCAAATCAAGAGGCACCAGGCATGCTGTAGGTGACTCAGAGCGAGTGCAGTGGGTCATGGTGGCCAGGGGCCAGAAGCAGGCAGAAAGCCAACGGGGCTGGGGAAAAGGCTCTGCTCTGCTTACAGCGTGAGCTGAGGGCTGGGAGAGCTCCATTTCTCCCTTGAGATGTTGGAGACGGGGCCTTTCACCCTCCTGATAGGGCTGCCCCTGGCTGCAGCCAGCAAGAGGAGTACGACGACACAAGGCCGAGAGCAGCAAAGCAAAGAGCCAGCCGTGCACAGCACAGGGAGGGGGCCCCGTGCAAAGCCAGCGTGGCACCCTGAAGGTGCCCACTGCACTCTCATGTGACCCTGGCCTGGGAAGGACAGGAATGTCCGTGGTCCAGGAGGGCCTTTCTGCGGCCCCTGTGGGCTCAAAGCTGCTGCTCTTCTGGCTCCACAGAGCTCGGCCTCCCCCACAGCAAGAGGAACAAGACTTGGGTATCAGGCAGTGGAGCTCAATGCCTAAGGCTGAGGGGTGGGAGGCTCCAGTCTGGAGCACAGGGAGGGCACCCCCCCAGCCCCACAACAGCTGGCCTCACCGCCCTGAAAGGCCAGGACCAGGGTTCCACGCCTGATTCCAGGGCGTCCCTCCAACCGGCCACCGACCTGGAAGCGCCAGAGCAGCCGGCTCTCGGGATCAAGGCGGCTGCCAGGGGGCTGCTTATGGCCTCTGCCAGCCAATTGCTCAGGGCTTAGCAGTGCCTCAGCCCCTCAGGGTCTCCCCCAGCCTGGCCGAGCTTGCCGGCAGCAGCGCCGCAGCCCCACAGCAGCTCCAGAGGAGCCCCATCCAGAGGCACCTTGGAGCCCTCAGCACTGCAGCCAGCAGCAGACGGGCAGGAGGACTGGCCCTTCCTGTCCGGCACAGGGCTTGTGGCCATCTCCAGGCACCGCTCTGGCAGGGATCCCCGCAGCTCCGGCCCCTGCCCAGCCGCTCTGTGGGCAGCACAAAGGCTTCAGCAGAACCACCAAAGGCCAAAAGGCTTCTGGTCATTTTCCCTGCAACACTGCACGCCTGGGCACCTGGCTGAGTACAAGCAACCTTTTCCCTCTCTTCTCTTATGCCCTACAGACCTTGCGCAGGAAAAGAAAGAACCTGGGACTCTCTGTATTGTAAGATATTTTATATTTACACAATCAAAAACAACGAAAATACAAACAGAAGAATCTGGAAGACGACCAAGAAAATTCCTGCTGGCTCAAATGTCCCAAGCAGACTGAGTGTTGCAGATCACCTCTCCGGGGAGCTGCAGCAGAACAGTAAGGCAGTGCAGCAAAGACGAGGCCGTTTCCTCCATGCACTGTGGAATCTATCTTGCAGCTTATGCCATGGGGAGTAGGGAGCTCTCTCAAGAGCCCGGAGAACTAAACAAAATTCTACTGCAGCATCTCTGATTGCAGGACTGCTGTCATATGCCATTTCTTCAAGGGCTGCAAGAGAGAGGAACAGAGGCAAGGTCAGATCCCGCATATGCAGGGAGCCGAGGAGAGCCCCCTACCAGGGCCATCCCGGTCGTCTCTTGCCATGGCCCGCAGGGAGCAGGGAGCAAGGGGATGAGCCCGAAGTTGCTGGCCACGAATGCCACACGTAGCCCTGATATCTCTGTGTGCTCTGCCCACGGGTGCAGGTCCCTCCGCAGCCGGGGCAGGGCTTGCAGCTGCCCCCTCCAGCCCCCGCGGTCAGCCCGCGGCCCTCACTCACTCACCAGTGCAGATCAGCTGGAGCTCTTGCTGCTGCCCCCTCAGGTACCGCCCGGCCATGCCTGTGAACACAGAGCCTGTCACGGCCCCAGCGGCACAGCTCCCTGCCAGCGGCGCTGCCGGCGCTGTGGCCACACGGGCTGCTGGCCAGGCAGAGCTCAGCCCGGGCCCTTGCCGCACGCTGCCGCCCCAGGGCGCGGCTGCCAGAGGGCAGCAGCAACGCCCAGGCCAGGCGGGGCTCCACGGCGCCGGGCCGGGCTGGCGCTGCCGGGGGCAGCAGGCGGGGCCGGGGCCGAGCTGCTGCGGGCCGGGGAGGAGCCCGGGCTCGGGACTCACCCATGAACCTGACGGCCGCCTCTCGCAGGGACTCCTGTGGGCTCTGCAGGTAGCGCAGTGCCCGGCGCAGGTGCTCGGCCGCTCGGCTCCTGTCCTCTGCCAGCTGGAGAGAGCGGCAGGAGGGAAGGGTTGGCGCGGGCTCAGCTCCTGGGCCGGGCGCTGCCTGCGCCCATCGCCGGCCTCGCCTGCCCGCACAGCCCTGAGGCGCGGCCAGAAGCCACTGGCCAAGGGCTCCCGAGGGCAGGGGGCAGGGGGCAGGGGGCAGAGGGCCGGCTGCTGCCCGGGGAGCCGTGGTGTCACCCCGCAGCCCCGCCGGGCCGGGGCTCCATGGGCACCCGACTCAGGCCCACGGGAGCCTGGAGCAGAGCCCGCGCGGCCTCTGGCTGCAGCAGCGGGCACAGCTGTTAGCCCCGCACACTGAGCACCGCCCTCAGGGACCTTCGCCATGCTGAGGCTGGGGGGGTCTCTGCTGTTCTTACCATGCACTCCCCAAAGCTCTGATCCACGTGTAGCATTTGTTCTATATCCCTCCTCTTCAGGAATCTGGCTGAGGAATGCAGCGTTTCCCGGGAGGCCTGGAGAGGCACAGAGATGCACAGATGGCCCCACAGTCCAGGGCACAGGAGCATCCCAGTGGCACAGGCTGGAGAAGGCTGCAGCCCACAAGGTGCCAGGGCAGGAGGCAGCCCAAGCCCCTGCCAGGGGGACAGCAGCTGGCCACAAGTGCTCACCTCAGCAACAATCTGATTCTCATCATGGCAGTGGAAGTAGAGAGGGAGCAGGCTCTGGCGCACGTGGGACTTGAGGGCCTTTCTTCCCTCTTCTGTTAATAAGTCCAGCATCTCTTGAAAGAGGGCCATGGAGCTCAGCTGCACCTGGATATCATCCTGGATGAAAGGAAAGGGCATAAGACCTGAGCATCAGCTGCTTCAGGCCCCCCAGGGCACAGGCATGCATCTGCACAGGGCACCAAGGGTCCGGGCAGCAGCCAGTGGCTGTGGCTGTGGGCACAGAGCCTTACGCTGTCAAAGAGTGGCAGGAGCACCTCAGCCAGCTGCAGGGCGATGGGGGTGGCTATTGGAGCACCATTATCCAGGAGCAAATATCTGAGTAGAAGAATGCTCATCCTGATCATGTCGCTGTCATTTTCCTCCAGGAGCTCCACAAGACTTTCAGTCAGGCTCCGCACTTTTTCGGCCTGTGCGGAACACGACTTTGTGAAAGGCCGCCCTGCTGCCGCAGGGCGCAGAGGCCAAAGGCCTGTCCCGAAGCGCTGGGGCAGCTGAAGCGGGAAACAGGAGAGATGGGAGCAGCTGCCCCAGCGGCCGAAGCCCAGGCAAGGCCAAGCGACTGCGTTGCCCAGCCCCACGCTGCCTGCACGGCTTCAGCCACTGCCCCCTTCTCACCATCAAGGGATTCTTGCCCAGCACTACGAGGCCTCGGAGTGCCAAGTAACGCCTGGCCATGTGCTCGCTCTGCAGGTTCTGTGCCAGGATCTCCAGAACACTGTCACTGCATTCCCTCAAGTCCAGGCACTCGAGGACCTGAAAGGCACAGGGCAGTGACAGGGGAGCCGGCCGGCAGGAGCCCAGAAGCGCACAGGGCCGGGCCCAGGCAGCAGCACAGGGCACGGGCACTGTCCTGGCAGCTGTGGCTGCGAGAGGCCCGAGGGCTGGGAGGCCGCTGAGCCAGGCAGCGCTGGCCTTGTGGCTCACCTCCACAAGGAATGCCAGGGCAGGGAAATCCCAGTATGGCATCTCTTTGCCGAGCAGGGCGAGCAGGTAGAATGCAACGGCGGAACAAAAGTGGATGGCTAAGCGGCGAATTTCTCTGAAGAGGGGAAAAAGGAAACAAGACCCTGATGCAGTGGGGCAAACCTCTCCCAGGCGTGACTCACCCAGTTCTCATCTTTCCCCAGCACCCTTGCAGCAAGGGGACGTGGGCCATTTGGGAGTTGGTTGCTCATGGGCACCCTCCTCTGCCAGCCTTTTCCAGTCTGCTTGGCCGTCCCTCAGTGACAAGGCCCTCTGACCCATGGCCACCACGGACACTTTGTGGGGCACCTGGGCACAGAGCAGCAATGTCAGAGGCAGTGGGGAGAAGGGGCTCTCACCTGGCAAGCAGAGCCACGGCAAAGTGGTGAGTGTCAAGAGAGAGCAGCGTGTCCCAGGCACACCTGCGCTCCATTGCCACCACCACATCCTCGCAGCGGAGAAGGCAGAGCAGGGACTTCAGGGTGCGCACAGCAAACCTGTGTGCAGAGCAAAGCCCAGGTCACACTGGCAGCACTGGCTCCTTGGCAGGCCACGTGGCAGGGACAGGAGGAGTGGGATGGAGCACCTGTTGGGGCTGGTGGCAAGGCCGTGCTCTTCCTGGCATCCCTTCCAGAAGGTGTCGACCTCCTCTGGCATATCCAGAGTGCTGAAGAACACTTGGAATAGCAGATGCACAAATAGGTGGGGGAAATACACCTTCAAGATCCGTGGGAGACACGCACCTGGAGGATCTTCCACATCACCACAGTTGCCTGCAAAGGACAAAGCCCCCCGAGACAGCGCTCAGTGCCGAGGTGTGTGTGTGTGGCAGGGCCCGAGCGTGGCAGGGAGAGGCCAGGAGAGACCGTGGCAGGGGGAGCACGGGGCCTGGTGGGCCTGAAGCTGCCCCTGGGCCAGGTTTCAGGCCAGTGCCTGAGGCAGGGAGATGCAGTGGGGGAAGGAGGATGGAGAGCTGCTGGAGAGGCAGCCTTGGGGCCTGCAAAGGCCAGTTGCAGAAACTCACAGCCAGGGCAAAGACACCCGTTTCGTCCCCATTGGAGGTGCAGGTGCTGTACTCTGGCCAGCTGCCCAGCACATCCAGGAGGATCAGCTGCGCCAGCTCCGCAGTCCTGGCTGAGCCCATGATGGTCTTCCACATGGCCATGGCAGCTCTGTGGGGTTAGAGCTGTGTCTCAGGGGGGTCTCAGACACAGCAGCGGGGGCAGCTGAGCCGGCTGCCATTTCTGCCCCTGCCCACTGCCCCCCCTGCCAGCAGCTGCCAGACAGCCCAGCCCTGTGGGGACAGAGCCCTGAGAGGCGGCAAGGGAGCATGGCAGCAGGCTCAGGGGCTGACATGGCAGGGCTGGGAAAGGGAGCATCCAGAGGGCCCTGGAACTCCCTGTTGCTCCGACACCTGGGGCAGGCTGTGCAGGGTGATGGGCTGGGGAGGCCTGAGCCCTGTGGGCAGGTGGGCCCCGTACCTGTCACAGGACGGGGCCACACGCAGGAGCGTCATGACTGCGTCATTTGGCTGTGCTTCGGTGAGATCCAGCAGGGTCTTGTCCAGCCTGTGCTCAGCAGAATCGTTGGCCATGAGCCACTGGTGGATGTAGCTCACCATGGCAGGCACCTGGAGAAGGCACGGGGAGACTTGGAAAGCTGCCAGAGGGAGCAATGTTCCCAGCTTCCCCAGAGGAGTACTTCCCTTCCCACCCCACTGCCATGTGGCCTGAAAGGCTCACAGCACGCAGCATGTGTGGATTGGGAGGCCAAGCAATTGCTGGGAGGATCAAAGCCTGGCCACAGGCTGCTTACTTGCTTTGGAGTGTAAAAGTCTTCCTCTACAAGCATACACAGCAGGGCAGCACTGGTCTTGCTTAGGAAGATGGGCGAGTATGGTCTGAGGCCTACGCCCGTGGCGATGGTCTCTTCCTCCTCAATTCTCTTGAGGAAGTTGCAAACAAACTGTAGGAGAAGGGCAAGAAGCCGGGGATGTTGCATGGAGTGCTGCACACACGGTGCTGGCCTGAGCAGGGACAGCAGGCCCAGCCCAGGTGGGGGTGGCTGCAGGTACCTGCGCTGTTCTGCGGAAGCGGCCACGGCTGGACTCCTGCTCTTGTGTGCGCTCCAGGGCTGCATCTGGCAAAGAGCGAGCGCAGCCAGAGATGAGGGGCTGCGGGGGAGGCCGGACAACACGGCCCAGCCCTGCGCTGCCCAGGCAGAGAGAGCCCCGGGATGCCCCAGGGGATGGAGGACGGCCGCTGCGGGGTGTCTGCCCGGCCTCTCTTCCGTCCTGTCCGTGGGCACGTCCCCAGGGGATAGCATGGCAACGCATGGCACGGCACGGGGTCCAAGCTGGCAGCAGGCACCAGTCCTGTGGCCCAGCTCTGCCACTCACCCTCCTGTGGTGGCTGGAACGGCACCACCTCTTCAGTCTGCTGTGCCGGGGATGCTCCAGGGCCTTCTTCCTCCTCCTCCACCCAGGCCAGCTCAGGCACTGCCGGCTGTCTCTGCTCCATGTCTCTGCCTGGATTTGTGGCTATTTGCAGGAGAGTTGCCTTGGAACAGCTCCAAGTCACCAAGTCCTGCAGTGGTGCCTGGAAGGCACCTTCAAGTTAGAAGCCTCAGGAAGGCTACAGGACAGCAAGTCCTGTACTCGGTCTCAAGGGCCCCTGCCACAAGGACAGGGGACTCCTGACAAGGACTATGATATGGCCTCAAGGGCACCTGCAGAAGAGAAGCCTCAGGGAGACCACGAGTCAGCAAGTCCTGTGGTCTGGCCTCGAGCTCAGCTGCAGGAACACGGCTTCAGAAAAGCTCCGGGTGGGACGCGAACGAGCGCGCAGTGCGGGGGCTCCTCACGGCACCGCTCTGTCCTGTCCTGTCCCATCGCGTGCTCTGAGCACTGTGGCGTGCTCTTGTCACCTCCAGCTCCTATGTCACCCCGTGTCACAAAGGGCCCTTGGACACCCGTTCCATGTCACAGTGACTGTGCGGCACCGTGTCACCAAGGGCCCTTGCAACACTGCCGCCTGCCCTGGGGCCACACCCAGCCCACCCAAAGTGGCCCAGTTTGGAAGGAATGACTGGCCCCAGGAGTCTGAGCCAGACCGACAGGATCTTTAAGAATGGCTCAGAGCCATTCAAACGCTGCCATGCTCTGTGGGCTCAGGGCAGCAGAAGGAGCCCCCAGGGCTGCAGACGCAGCCGTTCTGGGAAGGGCACGGGGCCTTGCAGGGAAGCTGGCACGGCCTCCTTGGGGGACGTCCCGGCTGGTGGCTGTCCTAAATCTGCCGGTGTGAGACGCACAAGTGTCGACGGAAGGGAACCAGGACATCAGTTTGATCATCACAGGCTCGATTTTATTGATCAGTACGGCGGGTTAAATACAGTTAATAATGAGCTTCATACATATTGCAAAAGTTGAGCTCAGGATTGGTCAGCTTACATATCAGCACCTACGCCTACTTCTACATTCCTATGGTTCTACTTTTGATACTTTCTACATATTCTTAGGATGTATTCAGGACTAATCTCAACTCCCTATCCTCATGTTGCAGCAAGGTCACTGCTGACTCTTCCTTTCAGCTTGCTGACTGCTGACTTTTCTCCTTCAGCTTAACCAGTGGCATTATATCAGTGTGGCCTTTCTCAGCTAACCAATTATTAATAATGCTCTCCACATTTCCCCCGTTTTCTTCTTGTGCAAGGAGATTAGTTTGCCATGTTTTTGCTATTGTACAGCTGACCATGTTTTGAATACAGTTAAAGATACAAGGCAAAATAAGCAAAACCAGTAAAATTACACCCAGCAGTCCTATAGCATAGATCACAAGGTTCCTCAGCCACGGTCCGAGTCCCAGGCCTTTAAGCCATTCGTCAATTCCTAAACCGTCTTCTTCCTTAAGTTTGTGAAGTCCCTGTTGTAATTCTTTTATCTTAGTGTGAATGGACACCGAATGATCAGACAGATTCATGCAACACATTCCCTCGAACTCTTCACATCCATGTCCTTGTGCTAAGAGCAAAAAATCTACAGCAGCTCTATTTTGCAAAACAGCATGGTTAACACTTTGCACATCTGCAGTTAACATGTCTAGAATTTGTGATGTCTTGTTCAGCTCATCCCTTGCCCAGCATCCTAATTGTTTTGCTAAATTCATGGCTTTATTGGCAGATCCTCCTGGTAAGATAGTTGAAACCACCACCTGTTTGAATGTGCCCCAAAACTGTGGATCTCCTATCTTGCTGCAGTCTAAGTCATGTATGCTACGTTTTCTCCTGTTTGAATTTTGACTCAGCTGCATTAGCAAGGACACATTAGGATGAAACAGTGACAATTTTCCCAAAAAACAGGGTCCACCCTGTGGTTTAGCTGGTATACCATTCCATGCCCTGTCTCCACAAATCAAAAATATTCCTGTGGGTAATTTCATTGGTGCTGTGATATTTGTGCCGTTACATTGACTGTAATGCTGTGGAGAGAATTCACTTACATTCAGGGATGAATCTAGGGTGGCCCATGTTTCTTTAGGTTGGTTTAAATTCTGAGCACCCGAAAGTTTGAAGCTAAACCATCCACCAGCTGTAGTGTTAGATATGCTGGCATTTGTACTTCCAAAAAGATCCAATTCTTCAGGAGGAGAATGCAAAGAGGTGTTAAGTGATTGGATTAGTAAGCATTGATGATAGCCATCACTCTGACCTGCAGTATACCCTTGTTGCACCGGCAATGTGATGTTTGACATGTTAGACATACATAAGGTTTGATTGTTTATCAAACTGCAAAATTCTCCAGGAGACCACACCAGAAGTCCCACCAGGCATGTTCGAAATGGGTTAGTGACTCCTCCAAGACTAAGACAAAGTGATGATTGGTTAGTTTGATTAGCAAGTGTCACCCATAAATTTTCCCTTGGTTGACTAAAGTGTGTTACTCCTACTGCTTCACTTGCTACAGCATTGAGCAGTATAACAAAAACAAACCTCATTTTTCTTTCTGCTTGCTTTGCTTCTCCTTTTCTTCCTTCTGCTTACGTTGTTTTTCCTTTCTTCGCTGTCTTTTCCCTGGTTTGCTAGATTGTCTATTGTAAGGCTGAGTCAATTCTTGAATATACTGATCTAATTCTAAATCAGCATCCTTGCTCACAAGTATAGCACGAGGTAAGTCTGAAGGCAAATCAGGTTTGCAGCGAGCTGCTATGATGCGTGAGGCTTTAGTAATTTCAAATATTCTAAGGTTTTCCTGTAACTTCCACCTAAGATATGCTATAGCCACTTGTTCTGCACTCTCAAAGAGCCGTAATCCTGTCCGTCCTGGCAGGCCAGTACTTTGTTCAAGAGCTCTAACCCAGATATGATTTCGAATCCACTTTCCAAAATAAGATGTACACCATAAATATCCCAATGACTTCTGTGAGTACCAATAAACCTGATTACAAACTGCACAATGCAAAGCTACCCATGCATAGCATTTATCTTTATCCTTTTTGCAAACATAACAAGGAAGCGAATGTAAGTAAGGACCAGTATAAAATTCTGTATCTTCAACCCAATGCAACCAATTCAATGGTGGTGATTGCAAAGCCTCTTCAGCCTTTTTACTATATGAGGCTAACAGCTCAAGGTCTTTCTTTAACACAAGGTGTATCTTATTTCGTAATCGTAGTTCTTGTTCGTTATCCTCCTCAACAACTATATCCTCCCGAGAGTCCCACAACAGTAAAATTGTTCTAATCATAGAAAATTAATTAGCAATCACTGATACCCCTATTCAAATGAGACCATTCCCTTTTTTGCCTTCTTTTTCTTATCTGTCTTCAATCTTGCTGCTCCTAATTTCACTGGTCCTGCCACTTTCAAACTTAATTTTTGCAACTTATCAATGCAGCAATCTAATGCTCTATCAGGATCCCCTTGGAAGGGTCCTACAACTGAATGCTGTGTTAAAGGCACTAATTTCCTACACCTTATAGAAACTATACGTGATTTACTTTGAACCTTAATTCTATTTACAATACATTGTATTTCCCATCGATAATAAGCAAGAACTTTCTGTTCAGGAGACTCATAAAGATTTAAAGCTATATATGCGTTTTGCCCTGTTTGTCTCCTTAATTCATCTTGCCAGCTTTTTCCCCACGTATGCTCGTGTTCACAAGTATGACGCCACAAATCCCGTAATAATGATTGTTCTATCCAAAAAGTTCTTTTACAACCCCCACAACGTAGAGCTATCCAGGCACCACAATGTGGATTGTGACAGTCAAGGCAATGTAGTTTCGCTGGATCTGTTAAGTGAAAAATTGATAATGAGTCAATGAAACGAATCAACTCCTGGGCCGTCCGATAGTGACGTGTCAGTGCTCTGTCCACCGCTTCCGAGTACCCCTTCAATTGTAACAGTAGTGGTTGTAGGACTAGAAGCAGTTTCTTCCCCAGTCGCTCCTTGTCCTCCTCCGTAAGGCGATCCACCAGAGGCTGCATCAAAAACAGGTTTAGTCCACTTAGCAGGCACCCACAAAGGCCCTGTAGGTGAGGAAACACAAAGATACCCCCGACCCCAATTTAATACTTTTGCAGGTTTTTCCCATAATCCTGTACTTGGGTTCTTATACATAATCCAGACCTCTGTTTCCTTAGTATTTTCCTGACCTGACCTCGGATGATGTTTCATTGCAGGGGGGGTATCATCTTCCCCAAAAATGCATAAATGATTAATCACATACAAAACTTTAGCCAAACATGCTTATGGATCTGTCAAATTTTGATGTTTTTCAATATACTGCTTAAGGGTACCGTTTGCTCTTTCCACTATTGCCTGTCCAGTAGGAGAGTGTGGAATACCTGTCACATGCTTAACAGACCACTGATTCAAAAATTTCCGGACCCTAGCACTTACATAACCTCGACCATTATCCGTTTTGATACTCTTTGGAACTCCCATAACAGCGAAACAACTTAACAGATGTCTGATAACCTGTATAGCTTTCTGTCCTGCCTGAGCCGTAGCCCATATGTAATGACTGTATGTATCTATGGTGACGTGCACATGCTTGACCTTACCGAAACTAGCTATGTGTGTAACATCCATTTGCCATATCTCATTTATTTTTAAACCTCGAGGATTAACCCCAATGCCTAGACCTATCCCACCATTGTGATAACTACATGTTGGACATGCTCTGACAATGGCCTTGGCTTCTGACAAACTCAGCTCAAAGTGTTTTGCTAAACCTCTTGCATTTTGATGATATCTACTATGTGCTTCTCTGGCCAATGTGTGCTTGTCAATAGGACAAGAATTATCAATGGGTAGGGTAACCAATTTATCTGCACGTTCATTCCCTTCTCCTAAACCTTCAGACCATTTATGGCTCCTAATATGAATCACAGAATATGCTGCCTTTCTTTCTCGTAAAGCCTTCCTTAACTGTATCAGTAACTCATACAATCGTTTATTATTCACTTCCTTAATTGCTGCTTCCTCTATTTGTTTGACTACTCCTGCAACATACATAGAGTCTGTGACCACATTTAAAGGCTCCTGTAAGTTGGACACCGCCCATACTACTGCTAACAATTCCAAAGTTTGTAAGCTATCTGCAGGGTCTGCTGTGAGGAGTTGATGCTTCCATTGTCCTTTTTCTTGCCAGGTAACAGCAGCACGCCTTGATTTCTTTCCTGCATCTGTAAAAACTGTAATAGCTCCTTCTATGGGGCATTCTTCTCTTAAAGGTCGAGTAATCCAGTTCCATTCTGTCATCCATTGCAAAACTCTAGGCACTAATTTACTAGTCTCTACTTTAGCAGGTGACATCAATAATGCTTCTTGTAAATTCTTTGAATTTATCAAGTACCAGTCCAAGGTTTCTTTTTCCATAGGTAATCTAATAGTAGCAGGTTCTCTACCATCCACTTCAAGAATTCTGAGACGCCCCTTTTTGATTAATGCAGCCAATTGTTCAATTTTTGAAGATATTGTTTTCTTATGCTGTAGCGGTGGTGACAACCATTCCAACACCCGTATCTCCCCCGTTTTCTTTTGCAACTGAGAGAGAGCACCAAGCAAGTGGCAAGGGCTATTCCAAATAGTAAGGTCAATGGGGTGGTCGAATTGTCGACGAGACACATACCCTTGCTGTACACAGTTACTAATTTGCTGCAAGGCAAGATGATGCTCCCTTGTCAGGTGTACAGGAGTAGTAGGGTCCACACCTTTTAACAAAGGCCGTAGGGCTTCTAATAAGTGATTTGGTATTCCCACAATAGGCTTCAGCCACTGTAAGTCTCCCAGCAACTTCTGTGCATCATGTAGAGTTTTAATGTCCAATTGTAATTCCAATTTTTGTGGTATCACTATTTGATCCGTCAAAGTCCATCCCAAATATTTCCAGGGCTTTGTAGTCTGAATTTTCTCTGCAGGAATAACAAGTGAATATGCAGCAAGAGTATTTTTAATGGTGTTAATCTGTAAAGAGGAGAATGGCTGTTGCTGTGCAAACAAAATATCGTCCATGTAATGATATATTATAGTTGCTGGCCATTTACGACGTAGTGGCTGTAATGCAGCATCAACATAAAGCTGACATAAAGTGGGGGAGTTGCGTATGCCCTGCGGAAGAGATGTCCATTCAAATCTTTTATCCGGTTCCCCACGATTTATTGCTGGTAAAGTAAAAGCAAATCTCTTCATGTCATCAGGATGCAGGCCAATAGTGAAAAAACAATCTTTTAGGTCAATAATTAAAAGTGGCCAGTGTTCTGGAATCATAGCTGGATTTGGAAGACCAGGCTGTAAGGCCCCCATTGGTTCCATTTGGTCATTTACAGCCCTCAAATCATGTATCAAACGATATTTCCCTGATTTCTTTTTGATTACAAAAATAGGTGTATTCCAAGGGCTCGTGGACAGTCGTAGGTGTCCCTTTGTATATTGTTCCTGTACCAATTCATAGGCATGCAGAAGACTCTCCCCTTTTAATGGCCATTGCTTAACCATCACCGGTGTATCCGTTTTCCAGGTGAGTGGAATGGGGAAAGTCCAAGCAATGGCAATTACCCCAAAGGGTGCTGATTAGTTAACACCACTCCCAATTGTGTTAAAATGTCCCTTCCAATTAAACAGGAAACTGTAGGAGGCAGTTGAACAATTGAAAACACAGCAGATATTTGTTGATTCTCAATGCACACAGACAAAGACGGCGACCTGCTTGCCAATGTAAATCCTCCCACTCCTGTGAGCATGTTTGATGAGGGAAATAGAGGCCAATGTTGTGGCCATGCTTCTGGAGAAACGATGCTAGTATCTGCTCCTGTATCCAATAATCCATAAAGGGTTATGCTTTGATGCCCATAGGTAATTTCAACCTTTTGTTTTGGTCTATTTTGTAAATCCACAGTTAAAAGGGTAACACCAGTAGAGCCAAAACCTTTTTCATCCCGTGCTTGCCCAGTAAATGATTGTATTCCTGATGTCATTTGTGACAGTGGTACCAATTGTGCAATGCGTTGTCCTTTTGTAATTTTAATCGGAGGATAAAGGGTGTAAGCCATAATTTGTATTTCCCCTGTAAAGTCCACATCGATAACACCAGGCAAAACAAATAATCCCAACATAGTTATAGAGGAACGTCCCAGCAATAATGCTCCACATGTTTGTCCATTTAATATAAGAGGACCCTTTACTCCAGTGGGTATCCTCTCAGGTCGGTTCGTCATTAGTGTGACGTCTACTGCTGCTGATAAGTCCAAGCCGAGGCTCCGTGTTGTTGCGGGTTGCAGACAGGAGGTAGCAGCGATGTTACGGCAGCTGCTGGTGTCTCTGATGTCACTGAGGCAACTTGTGTCTGTCCCTCATTGCCGCATCAGTAACACTTGATGAATGGTCTCGAGCCTCTTTACGTGACTGCCAGTGAGCCGCTTTGGAGAGGAGCAAGAGCAGCTAACACCTGATTTTGAGTAGACTATGCTTTTGTAACCCTAATCCTAATTCCTTTAAGGCTTCTGCTATAAATGCCTGTGAAGCTGTTGGCATTAATGCCATTCACTCTAATGCTTCCTCAATAGTCCAGTTTGCCCCTAAAGTAGCTAACACTCTTTGGGTTGCTGGATTGCTATTTTGCAAAGTACACTGCTTCAATAGTGCCCTGCAACACCAGCCCGATCTATAGCAGTAGCTGTTCTATCGATAAAATTTCCAAATAATTCTTCTCTACCTTGTTTAATGCCCATATAAGCCGGTAACCCTCCTGGCTCTTTAACCATGTCTATTGCAGCACGCACTAACCACATAGACTCTCTAAGTTTATCAGCTCCCGATATCATCTGTGCCTCTGTACGCAAAAATGCCCCTAAGCCCATCAGCTCCTCTACTGTCACCCCATGTAATGGGTCTCCCTGGGCTCATTGTACAGCAACCGATTCATTTACCAACGCGTGCCAATGGGCATTAAATAATAACTGCTGATGCTGAGTGAATATCAACCGAACTATTCCTCTTAAATCATTAGGACATAAAACCTGAGTATTAAAAAGATAATCTAACATTTGCTTAACAGGTTCACTTTTTACTCCAAACTGACTAACCGTAGAACGTAGCTGAGTTAACAGCTTCCAATCTAAGGGAGTATATTCTGCTATATTATGCGTAAGGTTCCCCTGTGCATCATACTGTGGTGTGTATGTAACTGGACATGCAAGACTAGAAGCTATTTCCACCGCCTCACCATCCCCCATTTGCATTACTTCTTTGGCCAAAGCAGCCCAAGCTTCCCTCCTCTGTTTAGCCATCTCCCCCCATGGATCACGGTGTGCCCCTGGGATGGGATCTGGCTCTTTAAGGGTGCTATGCTGCTGGCGCTTCGGTGCAGACACCGAGTTTTCGCGCGGGGGGGGGCAGTGAAGCAGAGGCTGGCTCGCGCAGGGGAAGCGGGGGCCCCCCCTCCCCCGCTGGAGCTGACAGTGAAACCGGAGCCGGCTCACACGGAGCCAGCCTGCGGGGGGCAATCCGCCCCCCCGCTGTAGCCGGCTCGGGCGGGGGAGGTGACCCCCCCGCCGAAGCTGTAACCGGAGCCGGCTCATTGAGGGGTAGCGGCGGAGGCAAGGCTGGCGGCGGAGGCGAAGCTGGCTTGCTCCCACCCCCACCATCCGACCCGCCTGAAGCTGGTGGCGGAGGCAAAGCTGGTTTGCTCTTACCCCCACCATCCGACTCGCCCTCCCCCTCTGACAGGAAAGGTGCAGACGGTTCCACTGCGCCTATAGAGAAATCCTCCACACCACTTTGCTGGGGACTCTTAGGCATAAGTACCTTAGTTACAGAAGGTGCCAGGGGATCATCTTCACGACCATACCCTATATTCCTCTTATGAGCTTCTGTTGCCCTTTCTGCTGCCTTTCTCTCAGAGACCTGCTGAAGTAACGTGTTATACACCACCCGCCATAACTTCCCGAATTTCTTTGCTGACTTATCATCGTCTAGTACTGTATCCCACAATATTTCCCCAAACTTTCTCCACTCTGATAACTCATGAACTGTATGAGGATTAGAAAAGATACCCTTAGCATGGCCATAAGCTAATAACCCTGGTAACTCCTTTTTTAAATCTATCCCTTTTATCCCACGCCGCTCTAAATAGGCGGTAAATAAATCATATGCCACTTGCCTATCCATACCTATTAATCAGCGCGCGCTGTTGCAGCTCTCCAGGCTCCGGCGGACACGTATTGGCTTAAGTCACAGTTGTGAACCTTAAGGGTGCTTCAAATTCCGGCACCGTCCCGGCTGCTGGGACCCAAACCCAACTTCCGGACCGTGGCGTAATCCCTTTTTCTTTTAATCCGAGAAAAAGGGCAGAGATTCGGTTATGCCCGCATTCTCCACCATTTGTCGGCGGAAGGGAACCAGGACATCAGTTTGATCATCACAGGCTCGATTTTATTGATCAGTACGGCGGGTTAAATACAGTTAATAATGAGCTTCATACATATTGCAAAAGTTGAGCTCAGGATTGGTCAGCTTACATATCAGCACCTACGCCTACTTCTACATTCCTATGGTTCTACTTTTGATACTTTCTACATATTCTTAGGATATATTCAGGACTAATCTCAACTCCCTATCCTCATGTTGCAGCAAGGTCACTGCTGACTCTTCCTTTCAGCTTGCTGACTGCTGACTTTTCTCCTTCAGCTTAACCAGTGGCATTATATCAGTGTGGCCTTTCTCAGATAACCAATTATTAATAATGCTCTCCACACACAAGGAACGTGTGGGCCCGGGCATGAGTGCTGCTCTGACGCCTGGGGCCCGGGGAGCGCTGACATCAGCAGGTGTGGCAGAGTCCCCGGCCAAGCAGACCTGCCACCCCCCGAGCCCTGGCAGCGCTGGTGCCTGACTCCTGCCCCAGAGACCTGTGCCCCCGGGGGGCTTCTGGGCCAGAAGGAGCCAAAGGCCACGTGCCTTGGGGGCTGTGCCTCTTTCCTGCAGGGGCTGATGGCAGGAGCACCTGGAGCAACTGCTGGCACACTTGGTCTCTGTCAGATGAGGTTGCTCCTTCCTGAAATGAATTTTTCTCATGGAAGGCATTGGCAGTAGCACCAGAGCACCATCCATTGCTGAGTTTCCCAGGGCAATTAGATTGCAAAGTTAACAGTCTGAAATTTCCTTGTGCTTTTCTCACTCTCTTTCCCACATTCAGGAAAAAACGGAATCTGCCCAGCCTCTGCTATTCTCAGCTTCAGTTGCTGCATGTCTTGCTCTGGCAGCTCATGTCCAAACAAAACTCTGTCCCTGCTGAGCACAGCAATGAGCGGCCACAAAGTGGCAAGTTCCCCAGTGAACATCAAGGCAGAGACGTGGAAGTGCTGAGGATAAGGACAACTCTGGGAGGAGAAGCTCTTCTGTGTCTCTGATGATGGTGCCCACACCCTGAAGCAGCAGCCAAGAGAAGCGCTGGAAGCAGACGGGCGCAGTTTTGGGCAGTACAATATCAAAAGATATGAAACCATTAGCCAGAATGCAAAGGAAGACTGCAAGGATGGAGTGTGGCCTGGAGGGGAAGCCCTAGATGCAGCTGAAGCCACTTTGTTCAGTCGGGAGGAGAGTAAAGGGCGTCATTGTGGTCTTCAACATCCTCCTGAGAGGAATCAGAGGAGCTGCTGCAGCTCTCGTCACTGTTGGGACGAGTGATAGGACTGGAGAAAAGGGCAGGGAGCTGGGACAGGGCAAGTTTCATTTCCATATCAGATCAAGGTTTTTCACCCAGGGCACAGTCAGGCACTGGGACGGGTTCCCCATTGACGCAGCCCAGCGGAGCCCGGGCTGGCTCTTGGGAAAACTGCGGCGCTGCGCCAGGAGTGGGGAACGGCCAAGGCTTGGGTCCTGCCCGCGGCTGACCCTGGTGAGCCACTGCTCAGTGGTTCAGGATCTACTGACTGCAGCACGGAGCAGGCCAAAGAGAAGGAAGAGGCTCCTCAATGGTGAGGTTCCACAGGCCAAGGCTTATTCCAAGGGAAGGATTCAGCAGCAAAGAGCCGCCAGCACTTCTGTGCACGGGATTTTATCGGGGTACAACTCAGGGGGTGGATACAAACGATTGAGCAATAAGGAATCTGCAGGGGAGGAGCGAGGGGATTCCATCAGTTCCTTGGGACTAATTAGGACAGATGGGAGGAGAGAGTAGGTCACATGGGCCAGTGGGGCTTCCAGCAATAGAGGAATTCCAAAGGGGTGGTGCAGTCAGGGATTGGTCCAAGGCAAAAGTGACAGGGAAGGTTCAGGAATAAAGAGCTTCATTATCTTGAGAGGCAGGGAAGGAGCTGCAACAAAGAGTGGGGAATGGCATGAGAGACAGCTTTGAGGGAGGGCAGAACCATGGGGTAAACCAACTTGGGGAAAATACGGGGTACATGAAAACAAACCATTCTACGATAACTGAAAATAAACACAAACTGGAACACCCCAGGGAAATGGTCACAGCACCAAGCCCGTCTGAGTTTGAGAAGTGTTCGAAG
This sequence comes from Melospiza melodia melodia, assembly GCF_035770615.1. Classification (NCBI taxonomy): domain Eukaryota; kingdom Metazoa; phylum Chordata; class Aves; order Passeriformes; family Passerellidae; genus Melospiza; species Melospiza melodia. The sequence continues at coordinate 25,605,279 of NC_086200.1, forward strand.
AACATTGAGCAGTCACGCAAGCTTTTAGACACTACATCAAAAGTAGAAAGTGTACGATAGTCAAGAGAGGGAAAAAGCAAAAGAGCTCTCTGCAGCCATGGTGGCAGCTCTGGATCAGCACCAGGGAGAGGACAGATGTAGGCGTGGTTGAAGCAGAGGCAGGGGCGAAAATAGCAGAGGCAGAGGAGGTTCAAAGCAGCCACAGACCACGCTGGGGCCAAATCAATGTGCATCTTGTAAGAAATCAGGACACTGGAAATAGGGCCAGTGCCCAGAGTTAGCAGACAAAGTACACAAAACTCTTGCAGCCACTCTAGATGACAAGAAATGACCGAGACTGGCAATTCTTACCCTAGCAGGCCACTGTTTAAAAGACCGCTAAAGAATGATGAAGAAGTTGAAATTTTAAGAAATAGTGGAGACACATTTTCACTCCTGAATCAAGCACTGATACCCAAAAGTGAAACCTATCTTCAGGCAATAGGAGCAACTATAGGGCAGCCAGAAAATGCATTCTTCCTGAAACCACTTTGATGTAAAATCAAGAAGAAAATGGGAATACATCAGTTTCTTTATTTACCAAACTCACCCAAATCTGCCCTAAGCAGGGATTTGCTTGAAAATTTAGAAGTAACAGTTCCGTTTAGCAAAAAGAAAACTTCAATGGAAGGTACCTGCAGACAAATGAGCGGTTTTAGCAGTAGGACTGACAATTGACACCAGACCAACAAACAAGAATAACTAGTTAGAGCAAGTATTGAATCAGGTATACCCAAGAGTATGGGATACTGATAGCTCAGGAAAATCAAAATGAGCAGACCCTATGAAAATTGAGCTACAGACAAGAGTTAGGGCAGTAGTCAGAAAGCAATACCCTTGAAGATTAGAAGCTAGGAAAGGAATAGAGCCAACAGTCAATTAAATCCCTGACATCAGGACTATTGGAAGAATGGCAGTCAAAATTTAATACTGCTAGATCAGCAATAAAGAAACCTAATGGAACTCAGAGACTAGTGCCAGATTTCCAGGCAATTAATGGTTTATACCTTACTAGCTTACTAGCTAAACTTGGAGATGATTTTATTTGGTGCGGGGAATGTCCATGGGCAGGTGCTGTCGAGAGCCGTTCCCTCTTGGTCTGAGAGACCAGCTCCCCCGGCCCACCTTGCTCCCAGGCCCGGAGGTTGTAACGTGCGCTCGACCGGCAGCCAAAGGAGGGCTCTTGACACCGTGTCTGATGCAACAGGGTTTATTGAAGGTAGGTCAGAGGGTGCAGGTTGGGTGAGGGTGAGAAGAGGGACAGGAAGAGTGCACAAGCACTGGAACATGACACATAAGGCACCTGCAAGCTGCTGGGGAAGCCTCAAGTCTGCTCAGTGAGTCACGTGTGCCCTCAGCATTGGGACAGCCACCTTTCCCTCAGCGAGCCTCACATCCCAGGGTCAGCAAATCAAGAGGCACCAGGCATGCTGTAGGTGACTCAGAGCGAGTGCAGTGGGTCATGGTGGCCAGGGGCCAGAAGCAGGCAGAAAGCCAACGGGGCTGGGGAAAAGGCTCTGCTCTGCTTACAGCGTGAGCTGAGGGCTGGGAGAGCTCCATTTCTCCCTTGAGATGTTGGAGACGGGGCCTTTCACCCTCCTGATAGGGCTGCCCCTGGCTGCAGCCAGCAAGAGGAGTACGACGACACAAGGCCGAGAGCAGCAAAGCAAAGAGCCAGCCGTGCACAGCACAGGGAGGGGGCCCCGTGCAAAGCCAGCGTGGCACCCTGAAGGTGCCCGCTGCACTCTCATGTGACCCTGGCCTGGGAAGGACAGGAATGTCCGTGGTCCAGGAGGGCCTTTCTGAGGCCCCTGTGGGCTCAAAGCTGCTGCTCTTCTGGCTCCACAGAGCTCGGCCTCTCCCACAGCAAGAGGAACAAGACTTGGATATCAGGCAGTGGAGCTCAATGCCTAAGGCTGAGGGGTGGGAGGCTCCAGTCTGGAGCACAGGGAGGGCACCCCCCCAGCCCCACAACAGCTGGCCTCACCGCCCTGAAAGGCCAGGACCAGGGTTCCACGCCTGATTCCAGGGCGTCCCTCCAACCGGCCACCGACCTGGAAGCGCCAGAGCAGCCGGCTCTCGGGATCAAGGCGGCTGCCAGGGGGCTGCTTATGGCCTCTGCCAGCCAATTGCTCAGGGCTTAGCAGTGCCTCAGCCCCTCAGGGTCTCCCCCAGCCTGGCCGAGCTTGCCGGCAGCAGCGCCGCAGCCCCACAGCAGCTCCAGAGGAGCCCCATCCAGAGGCACCTTGGAGCCCTCAGCACTGCAGCCAGCAGCAGATGGGCAGGAGGACATGGATGGCCCTTCCTGTCCGGCACAGGGCTTGTGGCCATCTCCAGGCACCGCTCTGGCAGGGATCCCCGCAGCTCCGGCCCCTGCCCAGCCACTCTGTGGGCAGCACAAAGGCTTCAGCAGAACCACCAAAGGCCAAAAGGCTTCTGGCCATTTTCCCTGCAACACTGCACGCCTGGGCACCTGGCTGAGTACAAGCAACCTTTTCCCCCTCTTCTCTTATGCCCTACAGACCTTGCGCAGGAAAAGAAAGATCCTGGGACTCTCTGTATTGTAAGATATTTTATATTTACACAATCAAAAACAACGAAAAAACAAACAGAAGAATCTGGAAGACGACCAAGAAAATTCCTGCTGGCTCAAATGTCCCAAGCAGACTGAGTGTTGCAGATCACCTCTCCGGGGAGCTGCAGCAGAACAGTAAGGCAGTGCAGCAAAGACGAGGCCGTTTCCTCCATGCACTGTGGAATCTATCTCGCAGCTTATGCCATGGGGAGTAGGGAGCTCTCTCAAGAGCCCGGAGAACTAAACAAAATTCTACTGCAGCATCTCTGATTGCAGGACTGCTGTCATATGCCATTTCTTCAAGGGCTGCAAGAGAGAGGAACAGAGGCAAGGTCAGATCCCGCATATGCAGGGAGCCGAGGAGAGCCCCCTGCCAGGGCCATCCCGGTCGTCTCTTGCCATGGCCCGCAGGGAGCAGGGAGCAAGGGGATGAGCCCGAAGTTGCTGGCCACGAATGCCACACGTAGCCCTGATATCTCTGTGTGCTCTGCCCACGGGTGCAGGTCCCTCCGCAGCCGGGGCAGGGCTTGCAGGTGCCCCCTCCAGCCCCGCGGTCAGCCCGCGGCCCTCACTCACTCACCAGTGCAGATCAGCTGCAGCTCTTGCTGCTGCCCCCTCAGGTGCTGCCCGGCCATGCCTGTGAACACAGAGCCTGTCACGGCCCCAGCGGCACAGCTCCCTGCCAGCGGCGCTGCCGGCGCTGTGGCCACACGGGCTGCTGGCCAGGCAGAGCTCAGCCCGGGCCCTTGCCGCACGCTGCCGCCCCAGGGCGCGGCTGCCAGAGGGCGGCAGCAACGCCCAGGCCAGGCGGGGCTCCACGGCACCGGGCCGGGCTGGCGCTGCCGGGGGCAGCAGGCGGGGCCGGGGCCGAGCTGCTGCGGGCCGGGGAGGAGCCCGGGCTCGGGACTCACCCATGAACCTGACGGCCGCCTCTCGCAGGGACTCCTGCCGGGCTCTGCAGGTAGCGCAGTGCCCGGCGCAGGTGCTCGGCCGCTCGGCTCCTGTCCTCTGCCAGCTGCAGAGAGCGGCAGGAGGGAAGGGTTGGCGCGGGCTCAGCTCCTGGGCCGGGCGCTGCCTGCGCCCATCGCCGGCCTCGCCTGCCCGCCCAGCCCTGAGGCGCGGCCAGCAGCCACTGGCCAAGGGCTCCCGAGGGCAGGGGGCAGAGGGCCGGCTGCTGCCCGGGGAGCCGTGGTGTCACCCCGCAGCCCCGCCGGGCCGGGGCTCCATGGGCACCCGACTCAGGCCCATGGGAGCCTGGAGCAGAGCCCATGCGGCTTCTGGCTGCAGCAGCGGGCACAGCTGTTAGCCCCGCACACTGAGCACCGCCCTCAGGGACCTTCGCCATGCTGAGGCTGGGGGGATCTCTGCTGTTCTTACCAGGCACTCCCCAAAGCTCTGATCCACGTGTAGCATTTGTTCTATATCCCTCCTCTTCAGGAATCTGGCTGAGGAATGCAGCGTTTCCCGGGAGGCCTGGAGAGGGACAGAGATGCACAGATGGCCCCACAGTCCAGGGCACAGGAGCATCCCAGTGGCACAGGCTGGAGAAGGCTGCAGCCCACAAGGTGCCAGGGCAGGAGGCAGCCCAAGCCCCTGCCAGGGGGACAGCAGCTGGCCACAAGTGCTCACCTCAGCAACAATCTGATTCTCATCATGGCAGTGGAAGTAGAGAGGGAGCAGGCTCTGGCGCACGTGGGACTTGAGGGCCTTTCTTCCCTCTTCTGTTAATAAGTCCAGCATCTCTTGAAAGAGGGCCATGGAGCTCAGCTGCACCTGGATATCATCCTGGATGAAAGGAAAGGGCATAAGACCTGAGCATCAGCTGCTTCAGGCCCCCCAGGGCACAGGCATGCATCTGCACAGGGCACCAAGAGTCCGGGCAGCAGCCAGTGGCTGTGGCTGTGGGCACAGAGCCTTACGCTGTCAAAGAGTGGCAGGAGCGCCTCAGCCAGCTGCAGGGCGATGGGGGTGGCTATTGGAGCACCATTATCCAGGAGCAAATATCTGAGTAGAAGAATGCTCATCCTGATCATGTCGCTGTCATTTTCCTCCAGGAGCTCCACAAGACTTCCAGTCAGGCTCCGCAGTTTTGCGGCCTGTGCGGAACACGACTTTATGAAAGGCCGCCCTGCTGCCGCAGGGCCCAGAGGCCAAAGGCCTGTCCCGAAGCACTGGGGCAGCTGAAGCGGGAAGCAGGAGAGATGGGAACAGCTGCCTCAGCGGCCGAAGCCCAGGCAAGGCCAAGCGACTGCGTTGCCCAGCCCCACGCTGCCTGCACGGCTTCAGCCACTGCCCCCTTCTCACCATCAAGGGATTCTTGCCCAGCACTACGAGGCCTCGGAGTGCCAAGTAACGCCTGGCCATGTGCTCGCTCTGCAGGTTCTGTGCCAGGATCTCCAGAACACTGTCACTGCAATCCCTCAAGTCCAGGCACTCGAGGACCTGAAAGGCACAGGGCAGTGACAGGGGAGCCGGCCGGCAGGAGCCCAGGAGCACACAGGGCCTGGCCCAGGCAGCAGCACAGGGCACGGGCACTGTCCTGGCAGCTGTGGCTGCGAGAGGCCCAAGGGATGGGAGGCTGCTGAGCCAGGCAGCGCTGGTTTTGAGGCTCACCTCCACAAGGAATGCCAGGGCAGGGAAATCCCAGTATGGCATCTCTTTGCGACCGCGGAACAAAAGTGGATGGCTAAGCGGCAAATTTCTCTGAAGAGGGGAAAAAGGAAACCAAAGCCTGAGCTAGTGAGGCAAATCTCTCCCAGGCGTGACTCACCCAGTTCTCATCTTTCCACAGCACCCTTGCAGCAAGGGGACGTGGGCCATTTGGGAGTTGGTTGCTCATGGGCACCCTCCTCTGCCAGCCTTTTCCAGTCTGCTTGGCCGTTCCTTTAGTTACAAGGCTGTTGCCTTCTGGATCAAGGCAGGCGACCTGGTTCTTAGGCTCAGCACGGCGGCCCAGTCTCCAGGGCCGTTCGGGCCAATGACACCCACAGACACCAATGTGGTAGACGGTGAAAAGGCGTTTGTTACTTCTTCTCATGGGGTCTTATAGTCATAGTGTTCTCTACATCAAAAGGGGGTTTGTCCTTCTTATCTATGGTGAGTAGGGAATGGAAAAGTACTGGTAAGGATTGGAAAGTTACTGGCATTACTGTTAGTGGGGCAACATTCCTACTGTTAGTGGGGCCACATTCCTAGGGTAATCTCTTATCTTAGAGGAACAAAGGGTCCTGGCTTTCCGTGACATCGCGTGATCTTCCGCAGTGCCTTTTCCCTATCTACCACATCTCCCCCCTCCTTTTCACAAATGAATGAGGTAGTCATATACATAGGTACTAAAATGAGGTATAAGGTGGTTACTTGACAAGGGAAAGGGGTTTTGGGAAACCTGAGTAAGCTTTTGCCAGACAAGTTTGAAAAATCTTGTGACTGGCAGTGTTCCCTGGTTGAATTCACAGCAACTGTCGTCAGCCTAAGAACAGGATGTTGGTCCGTTCCAGGCGGTTCTGAACGAACAAGACCAGCTTGTTCAGCAGGCATGGTCCGAAGGTAACCATCGCCAATGGACCTATCAGGGCAGAAATCAAAGTGGTTAGCCAAGGTGATTGATTGAACCAGGACTCGTACCAGCCCTGTTGGGCTTCCCTGTCTTTCTGTCTCTGAGCCAGTCGGCTCCGGAGTTCTGCCATGGAGTCTCTCAAGACTCCCGTGTGGTCTGTATAGAAGCAGCACTCCTCTTTCAAGGGGGCACACAGGCCCCCTTGCTGCATGAACAGGAGGTCCAGGCCTCGCCTGTTCTGCAAGACCACTTCTGAGAGTGAGGAGACCGACTTCTCTAGAAAGGAGATGGATTTCTCGATCCTTTGCAGGTCCTCGTCAATCGTTGCCTGCAGCTGTGACAGTCCTTGGTGCTGTGTCGCTAGGGCTGAGACACCCGTGGCCATTCCTGCTGCTCCCAGGCCGAGCAGCATTGCGATAGTTATACCTGTCATTATTTCTCTTTTGTGCATCCGGCTGGGTCCCTCAAGAAGGTGGTACATTTCTTCATCTGAGTGGTACAGGACCCTAGGAACAATCAGAACTTGGACACAGAAGTCGTTAGAGTCATTGAATTTGGGAAGGAAGACACAAGGACTCACTCCAGATCGCTGGCAAACCCACATCCCCGATGTGGATGGGACTACCCACTTATTGTTTTTCCTGTTAGGCTTGACTACTTTGGTGCAGACGTTGCCTTTCCGCCTAGCTAGGGTTGCATTGCCAAAGCATCTGCCTCGGCCTGTGACTTGACTCAGGGTGATTGCTTTGCGAGGGGTATCCCATCTGCACTGGTGAGGGGCGTCGGCTGAGGAATAACCGAAGGGAGTGTTTAAAGCGACTCCTTCGTAAAAGGGGGGTTTGACATCGTAACAAAGCCAGCAGGATTCGGTTAGGTTAGGGTTGGATTCATTCAGGGATACAAAGGTAGCTTCTAACATACAAAGGATTGGGTCTGAGTCTGACTCAGTTAAGCGGCTCATCTGAAAGGTTTCCGCTTGACCGGTCGGGACATTGCTGACCCCTGTGGGTAAGGTTTTGGGGTAGGTTACGTTTCTCCCTTTCGGCACGCTTTTAATCGCTTTGTTGGGTCTGACCGCTCGGGGTGCCGACGGCTGGAGCCTGATAATTTGCACGTTCACTCTCTCTTTTGACCCTTGAAGGACCACTGTCCACATTTTGCCTGTGGCCCAGCTGGGGTGATCTGGCTGCAAGACCGTCATTTTGTAATCAGTACATGCCCGAAATCTAGGGATTTTATGTTGGTTCTGATGGAAGTTTCCGTGAGAGAAGAAGGGTGTTTTGCAGCCGATGGGTGCCCAGGTGAACTGTAAGAATTTGTCTGGCTCTTGTGGATCCCACCCAGGCCCCGACGGTCTGGCATCTGTAACTATGGTTTTGCAGCCCCAGAGCCCACAATATCCCCACCCTGGGTGATTGCAGTAGCTTTTCCCAGGGTTTGAAGCTGGGCACCAGTAGGATAGGTACGAGTGTGTGACATGTGGGGAATAGGGGTTTACCCTTGGCTGTCCTGGAAACAGGTCGGTGATGCGGAGCACGAAGGATGGGGTATTTGGTGTGGTGATTTCTCTGAGTGCTTTGCCACTACTTAGGTGTCGCATGACCCACCTGAAGGGCCGATGGGGGTAGTGGTCTGGGCTGGCTTGCCCTCTGGCAACAAGCCCCAACAGCAAAATCACACAGAAGCATCCTTGGTGTTTGGGTCTCACCCGTGCAGGTCTCTCGGGTGCTGCCTGGCGGCTTGGTGGTCTGTCGCTTTCATCTGGAACCGGGATGTACGCGTCACAAGGACATCCCACAAGCAGGTCCTGTAAACAAAGACTCGCAATTCTCGTCAGTCTCATCCTGCTCGCTATGAAGGTCCGGTTTAATCGACTTAAGTGGACACCACCTGATTTTGCCGTCCTTTTTGACAGCTGCGTACCCTCGCCCCGTGAGCATCAGCCTCCAACCCCGTTCCCACTCGCCCAGCTCGTTTCTAATTACCACCTGTGGGCCCTCTTCTAGCGTTCGAGTGGCCCAGTGTTTTTGGATGGGACATTTGTTTCATCTCCCCTAGGGAATTGATTCAGTGCCAGCAGAGCGGTTGCCAGCATACGTGCCTGATCTCCTGGGGGAATGGCATTGGCAAAGCCCTCTGCTTTTGCCAACACTTCTATCTTGGTTTTCAGGGTCTGGTTTGCTCTCTCAACTATGGCCTGTCCGGTACTGTTATATGGGATGCCTTGCACTAACGTGATGCCCCATTTCGAGGCGAATTCCTGTACTTGTTTGGAGGTGAAATTGGAGCCGTTGTCCGTTTTGATCTGCTTGGGGATACCAAGCCAAGCCATGGCTGTCAGCCAGTGCTGAATTGTGGTTTTGGAGTTAGTTTTGGGGTGCTGTGTGGCTATGATCGTTCTGCTATAAGTGTCCACTGTCACTGCAAGCCATGCTCGGGGCTTCAACAGTTCGCACCAGGTGAAGTCCGACTGCCAGATTTCTGAGGGCTTTAGACCTCTCGGGTTCACCCCGTAGGTCCAAAGGGGTGACTTCTGGCAGTAAGGGCAGGTGGCTACCACATGTTTTGCGTCCGCTGTCGAGATTTCGCATCTCTTCGCCAGTGCTTTGACTCCAATGTGGAGCGACTCGTGCAGTTGACGAGCTCTTTGCAAGGTCCAAACGCCTTTTGCTGCGGCGTCCGCTTTGTCGTTGCTGATCTGAAAGTAACCTTTGACTGGGTCATGGCTGTTGATGTGGATGACTGACACGGTGCCCTGTCGTGAGGAGAGTGCTTCTTCCAGCATTAGGGCTGCTGCTGATGTTGACACTCCTGGTCCTGCCATGGCTAGGCAGAGCCTTGCCACGAATATAGAGTCCGTTACGATGTTGAGGTGTTCGTCTTGGAAGAGTCCGCACGCCAAAACCACTGCTGCTGCCTCCAGTTGTTGCACTGACAGTGTGGGGTCACACACTTTGACGCAGTGCCATTGCTGTCCTACCTGCCACACTGCTGCTGCGGTTGAAGTCGTGGACGAAGCGTCTGTGAAGACCGTTGGTCCTGGCTGTGGTTTGTCCTTGACCTTCGGTGGCATGTCCATGTCGACTGCGGTCAGCAGCTTAGTCCAGGGTGGTCTGGCAGAGTAGGAGATTTCTCCTCCGAAGCCGGAGAGAGCAAGGGCCAGGTACTCCGATATTGTGGCTGACTCCATGGTCGGCTGCTTGCGAAACGGAAGGTGGATGCCTGTCGGCTCTGTCCCTAGGTGTTTCAAGGCGAGTCTCCTGCCTTTCATGAAGAGGCTGGCGATGCATTCGATTCCTGGGGAAAATGCGCGAGCGGGTCTTCCGAGGACCACCCATTGGATCGGCCGGGCCTTTTCAGAAGGTCCTTGGGCCAGTGCTCCCACTCCCCCCTTCAGTGTAAAGTGGACGTACAGGTCCAGTGGCACGGCTGGGTTCCACCTGGCAAGTGTGCCAGTGGACATCTGGTTTTCGATGAAGTCGAGGGAGCTCGTTGCTTGCGGTGTCAGCTCCTTGGGTTCCCAGGGGTTCTTTCCTTTCAGGAGGTCGTACAGAGGGTCCATGACCTCGGGAGGAATCAGGACAATGTTGCGAAGCCACTGCAGCGATCCCACCAGGCGTTGCACGTTGTGGAGCATCTTGATGTCTCGGTTGACCTTCATCTCGGGGGGTGTCACGTAGGAGTTTGTAATTCCTACTCCCAGGAAGGTCACGCAGGGTCCTCTCTTGATCTTTGCGCTCACGATCTCGAAGCTGTTGGCCTGAAGGGTCTCCGTGATTGTGGACACCAGGTGATCTACTTGGCTTGTCGATGGTGCTGCGACCAGGATGTCGTCCATGTACTGGATGATGGTTGCAGTGGGATAGGAGTGTTGGACCGGCATCAGTGCTTTGTCCACGGTGATTTGGCATATGACAGGGCTGTCGACAAGGCCTTGTGGAAGTACTCTCCATTGGAAGCGAAGGTTGGGCCGCTCGCCGTTTCGAAATGCCACGGAAAAAGCAAATCGTTCTCTGTCCTCAGGGTGCAGGGGTATTTAAAAGAAACAGTCCTTGATATCCAGTACTGCGTACGGCTGCCCTGCGGGGATGGCTGAGTTCGTGGGTAGCAGTGTCTGGACTGGACCCATGGGTCGGATCGTCTTGTTCACTTCTCTCAGGTCGTGGACGAGGCGATAGCCTTCTCCGGAACTTTTGGGGATCACAAATACAGGGGTGTTCCATGGGCTGGTGGAGGGTTCTATGTGACCCTTTTGCAGTTCGCGGTCGACCAGTTCCAGCAAGGCTGCCATTCGAGGCTCTGTCAGGGGCCACTGCTCAACCCATACAGGGTCTGATGATTTCCAAGTCAATTTGATTGGCAGCGGGGGGTGTACGGCAGTGGTCCTCATGATAAATTTGTAATCCGAAATCCGAGCATGGAAAGGACGTCCCGTTTCCCCAGGGCCGGGATGCTTGGAGTGAGGGTGCTGCCAGGGAAAGCTGTGCCGGCTGGGGACAGCTCGCTGAGTTGCTGCCCTTCCCCGGAAGCCTGGGCTAACGTGGTCGTCCTGCCATTCTTGCTTAAATACAATCCGCCCCGCCCCATCAAAAAGCATGCGGCTTATTTGCGTAATATCAAAAGTGAGCAGATTGTTATTGCTAGAAAGGTTGTCCTCAAGAGTGGGTACTACAGCTGAGTTGATCCCTATTTCTGAAATCGCTTTGGCTTCTTTTGGGTTAACTGGGGTATATGCCCTTCGTTGGTTCCCCCGCGCTCCGGCAACCCCCCCCGGGAAAGCGTGCATGGAGGCTGCCGGTGCCCGGTCCCCACAGGCTGCTTTTATTTTTCCCCAATCGGTGAGTTTGTGTTGCGATTGTTTCCCGATATTGTTTAAAGCTTTATTCGGATTCACTCGAAACCGCATTAATTTTGCTCTCTCAGTTTCCGAGTCCCTGCCGGACTCGGTCGGCTCTTCCGAGCTGTCTGAGCAGCTGTTACTTGACTCTGAGGCGGAAGCTGACTGCCGGTACACTTCCGGCACTCCGTGCCGTTTTGTTTGGCTTCGACCTCGCTCCTCCCTTTGGGGGTGGTGCCGGTCCCTCCCCCTGGGCTCCCCCCGCCTCCTGCCGGGGGAGGTCCTTACCCTATAAGGACCTAATTTGAATAGAGCCCTCTGGTTGGTTTTGCACTCTACCGTGGGGACCGCCCCCCTTCCCCGCTCGCCCGCGCATGCGATGTTAAGCAGGCTGACTGCGTTTCCGCCCCCCGCCTCCTCCCTTCCGCCCTCGCCATGTGATTCGGCGCCATTTTTAAACGCACATGGCGGGGGCGAGTTTTTACCGATCCCGGCGGGGTCCAACAATCTGGCTGCGTTCCGTGCCTCCTCCGCAAGTCCCTGCCAGAAGCATCACGCACGCTGCTCTGCTTCTTGCGCCGGATTGGCAGCCGGCGGGGAAGAGACGGATAGAGAAACCGCGGCTTTTTCGGACGGTTCCGCGGGGGAGCTAGGACCCGGCGGGCTCCGCGGGAAGGTCGGGGGGTCCCCTGGGGGTTCCAGGGGGTCTCCTGGGGGCTCCGGGTGGTCTGGGCTCGGGCTCGGGAAGGGGTGGAACGCGCCTGGCCCCCACATATTCCCACCTTCAATCCAATCGCTCTCAGAGGCGGTCTGCGTCGCGGCCCCCACCCCCAGCTTTGGTGTAGCTAATAAATGAATACGCGCGGCTTCCCGCGTCTCCTGTTCTTGTAACGTCTTGCGTAGGGCCTCTTCTACTTTCCCCCACGCCTTGAGGGTTTTACCACTGCCTGCGGACTTGGAGTCCTCTGCTGAGGCGGCAGTGCACTTCTCCCGCGCTTCCGAATATAATATATTTACCGGACGTTCGATCGTCCCCAGCTCTAGGAGCCTTGCAATAGCAAGATTAGAGTTCCTGAGCTCACCTTTAATTCCCCATTGCTCATGAGCCTGACTTACGACCTTCGCTGTGGATTCCATGGTCCACGCTGGTCCCGAGGCGTCCCTCCTGCTGTGGTCAGACCTGCTGCCACAGCTGCTGTCCTCTTTCCAGGAGAATCCCCGTTCCCCGGGCGCAAGTCGCTTCCCGGGTCTCGGCACCAAATGTTGCCTTCTGGAGCAAGGCAGGCGACCTGGTTCTGAGGATCAGCACGGCGGCCCACTCTCCAGGGCCGCTCGGGCCAATGACACACATAGACATCAATATGATGGACAGTCAAAAGGCGTTTATTACTTCTTCTCGTGGGGTCTTATAGTCTAAGGGGTCCTCTACGTCAAAAGGGGGTTTGTCCTTCTTATCTATGGTGAGTAGGGAATGGAAAAGTACTGGGTAAGGAATGGAAAGTTACTGGCATTACTGTTAGTGGGGCAACATTCCTACTGTTAGTGGGGCCACATTCCTAGGGTAATCTCTTATCTTAGAGGAACAAAGGGTCCTGGCTTTCCATGACATTGCGTGATCTTCCGCAGTGCCTTTTCCCTATCTACCACAGATCTTGCAAGGTTTAGGAGCCCTAAAAGTTACCTTTCCTCTGATACCCCGACCTGAGGAAAGGCCTTCTTTCCACATGGAAAATAGCCTCTGTTTGAGGCCACTTGCTCTGGCCGACAGGGCGCACCAGGTTCGAACTTGGCAAACTTTGCTGGATTTCTCCAAAACTAAAAGTTTTAGCAACTAGAACCCTGCAAGTCTATAGAGCCCCAAATGTCACCTTTCAACTGAGACCCTGGGGAAATGACTTTTTTTCCCCACAGAAAATGGCCTCTGTTTGCAGCACCTCGCCCTGTCTGAGAGGGTGGCACCAAGATGGAAATTAGCAATCTTTCCTGGATTTCTCCAAAACAAAAGATGCCGGCAACTAGGACCATGCAACGTTTTAGAGCCCTAAAAGTCATCTGTCATCTAATACCAAGACCCTGAAAAAAGTGCTTCTTTTCCACACGGAAAATGGCCTCCGTTTGTGGCCATTTGCCTGGGCCAACAGGGCAGTGCCTGGCTCAAAATTTGCAAACTTTGTTGGATTTCTCCAAATCTAAAGCTTTAGGCAACTAGGACCCTGCAAGTCCATAGACCCCCAAACGTCACCTTTCAACTGATACCCAGGCACTGGGAAATGACTTCTTTTTCCCATAGAAAATGGCCTCCGTTTGCAATATCTCGCCCTCACCGACAGGGTGGCTTCAGGTTAGAAAATGGCAAGCTTTACTGGATTTCTCCAAATCTAAAGCTTTTAGCAACTAAGACCCTGCAAGTCGGTAAAGCCCCAAACGTCACCTTTCAACTGATACCCAGACTCTGGGGAGAGGACTTCTTTTTGCCACAGATAATGGTTTCACTTTGCAGCATCTCACCCTGACTGACAGGGCGGTGCCAAGCTCAAAATTGCAAACTTTGTTGGATTTGTCCCAAACTAAAGCTTTTAGCAACTAGGACCCTGCAAGTCTTTAGAGCCCCAAAGGCCACCTTTCATCTGATACCCAGACCCAGAAGAAAGGACTTCTTTTTCCTAGAGAAAATGTCCTCCATTTGCAGCATCTGGCCTTGGCCGATAGTGCTGTGCCATGCTCCAAACAGGCAAACTTTGCTGGATTTCTCCAAAACGAAAGCTGCCAGCAACTGTGACCCTTCAAGTCCTTAGTGCCTCAAAGGCCACCTTTCAACTGATACCAAGACCCTGGGGAAATGACTTCTTTTTCCCACAGAAAATGGCCTCCGTTTCCAGCATCTCACCCTGACCGACAGGGCAGCACCACGCTGGGAATTTGAAAACTTTGATGGATTTCCCCAAAAGTAAAGCTTGCCAGCAACTAGGACCCTGCAAGTCCTTAGATCCCCAAAGGCCACCTTTCATCTGATACCTAGGCCCTAGGGAAATGGCTCCTTTTTCCTAGGAAACATGACCTCCATTTGCAGCCATTCGCCCTGGCAGACAGGTAGGTGCCAAGCTGGAAATTGGAAAAATTTCCTGCATTTTTGCAAATCTAAAGCTGCCTGCAACTAGGACCCTTCACATCCTTAGCGCACCAAAAGCCACCTTTATTCGGATATCCATACCATGGGGAAAGGAAATTTTTTTCCCATGGAAATGTCTTCCATTTGTGGCCACTCGCTGTGGCCCACAGGGCAGGTGCAAGCTCAAAATTGGCAAATTTTGCTGGATTTCTCCCGAACTAAAGCTGCCAGCATCTGAGACCCTGCAAGTCCTTAGAGCCCCAAATGGCACCTTTCATCTGACCACCAGACCCTGGGGAAATGACTTGTTTATCCCACAGATAATGGCCTCCATTTGTGGCCATGCACACAGGCAGACAGATATGTGCCAAGCTAGAAATTGGGAAACTTTGCTGGATATCTCTAAATCTAAAGCTGCCAGTGACGAGGACCCTACAAGTCTTTTGAGCCCCAAAGGCCACCTTTCATCTGATACCAAGACCCTAGGGAAATGGCTTCTTTTTCTCCTGGAAAATGGCTTCCCTTTGCAGCCACTCCCCCTGTTTTACAAGGCAGTGCCAAGCTGGAAATTTGCAAACTTTGCTGGATTTCTCCAAACCCAAAATGACAGCAACTAGGACCCTGCAAGTCCTTAGAGCCCAAAAGGCCACCTTTAATCTGATACCCAGACCTGGGGAAATTACTTCTTTTTCCCATTGAAAATGGCTTCCGTTTGTGGCTTCTAGCAGTGGCAGGCAGTGGTGTATGACGCTTGTAATTAGTAAACTTTGCTATATTTCTTCAACACTAAATCTGCCAGCAAGTCGGACTCTTCAAGTCTCTAGAGCCCAAAATGCCACCTCTCTGCTGATACCCAGACTCTAGGAAATTACTTCTTTTTCCCATGGAAAATTGCCTCCTTTTGCAGTCACTCACTCTGGCAGACTGTGGTGCCAAGCTGGAAATTTGCAAAGTTTGCTGGATTTCTCCAAAACTAAAGCTGCCATCAGCTTGGATGCTGCAAAGAAAGACATCTACACATTATTTTTGTGTATTTTTTTTTTGTCAAGTTTTATGTTGAGTATTATGGGTGAGAATGCCCTGAAATAGGGAACCAGGAGATTTATTGGAGTGGACTGTTCTCAATAGATCTGCTTTTGGTCAAAGCAAGCCTTTTCATTTCATACTTGCAAACCTCAAGGCAGGTAGGTATTCCTCCTGTCTTGTTTTTCAGTATATCCAATCTTGTTTTCAGGTACAGTGAGGAGATATATTCAGTTATACAAATTATCTATTCAGATGACAGCACTTAAGCTGTTATCATTCTGCTATTCTCATGTCCACAGGATCGCCAGAATACTTCATTTGTTAGTTTCTCTCTTGCTTGTGAAAGGTATGAAATAAAATGTGGAATTTGAAGGCTAATCCCAACAAGGGAAGAAATGAGAATCTTGACTCCATGTTTCAGAAGGCTGATTTATTATATTATGATATATATTATATTAAATGAGAATTATATATAAAACTATACTAAAGAAAGAGAAAGGAGACATCAGAAAGCTAGAAAGGAAAGGAATGAATAATAAAATCTTGTGACTACTCACAGCCTCCACACAGCTGGCTGTCATTGGTCATCAAGTGTTGAAGATTGCAATGCAAGTTGTTTTCCATTACCATCTGTATGGCAGATTACCTTTGTCAAGTGGGCAGTTTGCTTTATCTGTCTCTTTGGGTGACCACATTCACACCTCCCTTGGGAGGGGACATCCGCTGATAACAGTCAGTGCATGACTGATAAGAACTATAACATCCCATTGTGAGATGCTCTGCCCAGAGGGAGGAGCCAAGCATTGCTACCCAGATATAATCCTGAAGATTTTGAGACACCAGCACAGCTTTCTCCACAGGATTCCCCAGAGAAACAGCAGCTGCCTCTTCTTCCACTGGATCTTCAGAGGACGAATACATCCTTCTGTACAGATCCCCCTTGATCCAACAGAATCACACCTGATACTTCATGAGGACTGCAGCCACATTTCCAATTGGACTGCCACCAACACCCTGACCCACAGGGTGTCAAGTTGGGTTCTGACTCTGTCAGTTGTTCTGGTGTACTGCATTGTTTATTTTATCCTTTTTTTTTTTCTTTTCCTTATTAAAGAACTGTTCTTTTCTGCTCTTATATGTTTGCCTGAGAGACCCTTAATTTAAAATCTATAGCAATTCGGAGGGGTGGGGAGGGTTTACATTCTCCATTTCTGGGGAGGCTTCTACCTTCCTTAGCAGACTCCTGTCTTTCCAGACCAAGACATCAAGTAAAAGCAATTCACATGCTGGGTAGACAATTATCCAAATCACATTCCCAAGTAGCAAAACATGGAGAAACTGAAGCTTCCCAGCTTCTCAGAAGAAAAGATCCTATCAAAAGGATTTTTCAGAAAATATGTCTGTGACAATATAATTTGCAAGTTAGACTCAAATTTGTTCTTCAGCTATAATTGCTGTAGAACAGAGCATGAGTTCTGAGCTTTTGGTGTGGTTCAGAAATTCCCTGTGAAGCTATCTGCATAGTTGAGATAATGGACTGACTGGAGAGAAGTTTATTGCTAAAATCTTAGTCATCTTCCCAAAAAAGCCATTGACTAATTTGCTGAGGACCTCTCCAAGTCAAAATTTCAAACTCTCCCTAAGATTTTCCCAGGTGAAATACGTTGTCCGTACCAGTGTGTATGTGCAAAGTATTGACTAAGACCTTGGGTGGAAAACCTGACCTTTCCAGAAACTCCAAATGGTTCCTGTGCAGAAGTGACCCTCCTTTGAGTAAATATGACCCCTGTAAAGAGTTACTATCTTCTGGCACAGATACAGAAATGGTCACATGTGACAATCTCTTGTGTGTACTGAGGATAAGCAGGAGATCACGTGTGATTAAAAGATTGGATTGTACACATCCTGATCACATGGTCATGTAGGTCAGGGAGTGGCAAAGAGCAGGGCTGCTCCCTGAGCTGAGCTGGAGCCCTGGGTGACCCTGGCAGAGGCCGTGGGCAGTCATGGACAGAGCCAGTTGCATAGTATCTGATCTAGGCAAGCAGAGCATGGCTGGAGGTGTTGCTGGAGAATGCAGGTGAGGCTGCTGGGGCAGCTAATAGGCAGTGACTGCCCATCTTGTTTGAAATTCCCTGTGTAGTGTTACTCAATGCAAGGATCTCAATACACAGCCTTTTTTTTTTCTTTTTTCCTTTTTCTTCCTTTTGTTGTTTCTTTCTTTCTTGTCCCTCTTCCTCCCCCCCGCCACACTTTCCTCTTATTCCTTTTCAGTGCAATACTTAAGCACTGATGAAAAGTGTTCTCACTTTTTTTCTCTGACACCATTATTTCCTTATATTTGTGTTTGCAGATTACGTTTTATAGTGAACATTCATTTTTTTTCCTTATTTTTACCATTCTGTCTGAGAATGAGGGACTTTTATTTCTTTAGCCTTCTATTTTATTTTTTACTAGGCAATTTTTCTCTCTCATATGATTTAAAAAATGAAATAATTTTAATGTAAGTTCTGTGAAGTATTAGGTGTGCAAATAAAGCATTCCATTTGCATGCTGATACAATCTGGCAGCAGTTTACAGGTTGTACAGGAAAGAAGACTTCTGCTTGAAGGGGTGCAAATACAAGTTTCTACAAGTTCCAGGGGAAGGCTCTGTGAAAGTGTGTTGTCAAAGCATATTTTATCTGTCTGAGATGTAAGGCATAAAGCTTTCCATCCAGATTTAGACACCAGGCAGGGCAGATTGCAGAGGTATGCAGCGCTGAGAACATTTGTGCAAGATCAAGGCATCTTTCAGCTGAAGCAGTTTGCTGGAATGCTTTGCAGCTGACATAGTGTTCTGTGCGAGAAGTAGACAGGAGAATGAAAGTGCTACAGCTTCCAAGAGCAAAGAATGAAGCCATAAAGCACCGGGTTTGTGTGAGCAACATTCAGATTGTTAGAGGAGCATGCCATTCATGTGCCTGCCAAATTCACATTAGCACTCTTATGGAGGAAATTCATGGGCAACTTTTTTGTACTTCTACCTAGTCCTCTTCCATCCATTGGTAAAAAGTGCCTATCTCCTGATTTGGGATGAGGCATAATGGCAGCACCTTACTGTTTCGAACAGCAAGCTTATTCTCTGCTGACTTTTTTTTGTGGACGAGCTTTTGCTGAAGGTTTGCAGTTCAGTACATGCAAGCACACACAAGCCCTGTTGCTCTGCTGCTTCATTTTTCACCTTCTGTCATCTGCACATTGTAGAAGCCAGGCGACGGCATTCAGCTTTGCTGCTTTTCCACATGGATGCTGCGCACATCCATGGTGACATCTTTGGGGATCTTTGCTCCTCCTGAAGCTGCAATATGCACAGATGTACTTGCAACTGGGAGGGACTGTGCAGATAGCACCGCAATCTGACCATGCTTTCCAGGTTTTATAGGGGAAAAGAATAGTGTTCTTGAAGTGCCCCTTCTCCAAACAGCTTTGAAAGCGTGCACAACACACTGCGCTCTCCTTCCCAAATAGACATGCCATCCCATTTTTCACTCTCACAACTCCCTTGCTGACTTTCAACACCTGCTCCCACAGAAAATGGCTGTAGAACTAAAAGCCAGTGCTGGAATTAGCCAGTGCTGATTCCCTCTTCTGCAGGTAGTCCACATCAAATGAACTTTCTACTTTACTCTGCTGCAGTTATCATAGGATCCTCTGGATCTGGAAGCCTAAAGGGAAGTGTAATATTTTCCGCATGCGGCAGGAAGAGGACTAGGTCAAAGCAGAAGCAGAAGCAGAAACAGAATGTTGTTCATGAGCTTCCTCTATGCCAATGCTAATGGGAATTTGGCAGGAAGGTGAGTGGCATTGTGATAGATGAGTAATGCAATGATTGACTCTCACAATTAACAGACAAATATAATGTATATAAAACTAAGAAAAGTTTTATAGATTTATAGTTTTGTTTTATCCCCTCTTGTGGTTATCCAGGGACATCTGGGAGGGACGGCTTGTCACTATGGCAACATCTGACCTCCAGTCAGGATTTGAGGAAGAGGTCTCCACCACTGGACAGCAAAGAAGGGGTTGATGGACAGAACTTTGGGAGGGGTTAAAGGGTTAAACGGTGAAACTGTGATCATGTGGGTGAGCACATGGTGGGAAAACACTGTCAGCTGTGAAGCTCTCTGGCGCAATGCTTTGTCAGAAAGACACCTAGACCATGCACTAAGCGCTGCATATCTCCACAATCTGCCTGTCTTGGTGTCAAAATCTAGATGGAAAGCATTTAGCCTACATCTTGCCCAGAAGAAAAGTGCCTTGACAACACCCTTGCACAGAGCCTTCCTCTGGAACCTGCAGAAACTGTATTTGCACCATATTCAACATGGAGTCCCATGTCTTATACAATCTGCAAAGCACTGTAAGATCAGGCTACTCTCTGAGCAGACCTTCTAAGTTCGAAATACCATTGCGCAGCCTCCAGCCCTCTGTGGAAATTCTTGCATTTCCCTTTAGGCTCTGAGATCCAGAGAACTCTATGGCAGCTGCAGAAAAGCAGGGCACTGGTGAGTTTGATGTGGTTTACATGGCACAAGGGGAAAAGTGCAGCCCATGGCTGGCTTTTACTTCTACAGCTTATTGCTATGGTAGCAGCTGCTGAAAGATGTCAGGAGAGTTGTGAGAGTGAAAAATGGGACGGCAGGTCTAGCTGAGAAGGAGAGTGCCAAAGAGCAGAGTGTTGTGCATTCTTCCAAAGCTGTTTGAAGAAAGAACACTTTGCTTTCCACAAAAACCTGCCACAATGAATGTTCAAGAAAGTGCATATTAAGTCACATTTAGAGACGAGCTCCCATGGCTGCATGTTACATTTTCAAGAAGCAAGAGCATACACAGCTGACTGTGCTTGTGAGTCAGCAGCTGCTGGATTCCTGTCATTCCCTTCACTGTGCACAAAAGCCCAGTGGTCTGTTGCTTCATTCTTTGCCATCTGTGACCTGCACAGGACTGAAGCTGAGTGAGGGTATTCAGCTTTGCAGGTTTTCAGCATACACGTATGCGCTGGGACATCTCTTGGGATATTTTGCCATTGCGAGGCTGTAATGTGCCGGTGGCTATTTGAGCTGGGGAGGAGGGGGCAGTGATCACGGCCATCTGAAAGCAATTTGCAGCTTAACTAGGGAAGAGGAGTGCTTCTTGAATGTGCAGCAAATACAAAGTTCAGGAGCAAGATCAGGGGATGTGTGCTGTGCTGGCACAGTTTCTCCTTGCAAGACGTAGTCAAAAAGCTTTTCGCTAAGATGCAGGTGACAAGAGACACAGAAGACGGAGATACGGAGATGTCCGGAGGTAAGTACCGCTACCAGGCATCTTTCAGCAGAAGCAGCACTCCGGAGTGCAGAGTGCAGCGCTGCTGCCACAGAGATCTGTGCGGCAAGTAGACACTTCTTCACCTCAGGTAGACTGAGAGCAAGGCAGCTTCCAAGAGGCAAAGAACAAAGCTGCAAAGCACCTTGTGTGTGCAGCATTCAGACTGCTAGAGGACAATGACTTGCCACTCACCTGCCTGTTGAATTCACATTGGCATTCGTATGGAAGGAGTTAATGGATAACTTTTCCTAAAGGGTCTCCAAGAGATATGGAGAGTGACATTGCACAAAGGGGTATGGAGCAACAGGACAGGAGGTAATGATTTCAAACAGACAAAAATTAGCTTTAGATTATATTTTGGGAAGAAATTCTTTCCTGAGACAGAGATGAGGCCCTGGCACAGGTTGCTGAGAGTAGCTGTGACTGCTCCATCCCTGGAAATGTTCAAGGCCTGGTTGGACAGGGCTTGAAGCTACCTGGTCTAGCAGAACATGTCCCTGCCTATGACAAGGGAGTTTGAACTAGATGATGTTTAAGGTTCCTTCCAACCCAAAACATTGTAGGATTCTAGGAACATATTGTTCTGTGATTCTGTGATTTGATGATTCGATGAAAGTTTCTTTTTCAGGGACCAAACACTTACTTTTAGGTCCAATACATGCATTTTTAGGGTCCAGTGACTCATGGCTACTCTGGTGGGGGTGCAGCACCTACCAGGATCCCACCCTGGCCTAGGGTCTCCATAGGCTCCAGCTTCCTGGTGGAGCCGTTAATGATCACCTTAGGGAGACAACACTGCTGGCTGTATTCTCTTTTAGGCATCTGTGACACCTTGAGCCTGGGAGGAAGGTCATCTGAAGGGTGAATCAGGGCTTTCCCACCCCCCTTCTCATGTGAGAGTACCACTTCTCCCCTTCTCATGCAGCCATTTCTCCACGATCATGCACAGAGGGCTATGGAATATGTCCAAGGATGGAGCCTCCATGGGCTCACTCAGTAGTCTCTGCTGGTGCTCAGCACCCTTTACACTTCCCTTTCTGAACTGCAAGGGGTCCTTGCCAGCCTATTTCTCCAGTCTGCCCAGGTCACTCAGGGATAGCAGCACAACCCCTGGCCTAAGCGCCACTCTTCCAGTTTGCTGTCATGTGCCAATTTGCTGAGTATGTCCTCTGCCCCAGAAGACAGACCATTAATTGAAGATGTTAACCAGGATCAATCCCAGTGCTGATTCCTGGGAGACAATGGTTGTTCCTGGTACCACCATAGACTTGATGGCACTGAGCAGCACCCTCGGGGCCCAGCCATCTAGGCTTTTACAATCCCTATCACTGTTGGCTTGTCCAGTTCATGTCCTTTTGAGTGACTCGAACTCCATATTTAAAAAATAAGAGATTGCCAGTTGGGCACGCGCAAGCATGCAGCTTTCAAAATCCCTTTATACAAACATCCCACAGGGAGTATTTCCACAAATTGCCCCAAAACCTACAGAGAAGGAAACACTTTGTAAATCATACACACAAAGTTAACAAGGGGTTTTAATTCTGGCTTTGTCTTTTCTGTCTGTTTGTTCCAAATGAGTGCTTCCTCCTCCTCTTTGCTGACTGGTGGTAGTCTGTGATCTTTACAAACCGTCTGCGGAGATTATAACCCTGCAGTGGTGATCTGCCCTGCTCTCTCTGCCTTGGCAGGGATTGCTCCCAAGCAACACTGGGTGCAGTAGCCCTCTTGGAGCTAGCATTTGAGGACACTTCCAGTGTATCGTCCTTTGGGTCTTGGTCACAATGTGGAGGGCTTCTTCTCCACCAGCTCCTCCTCCTCACTGACTGGTGGTAGTCTGTGATCTCCACAAACTGTCTGCAAAGATCATAGCCCTGCTGTGAGGACTGGCTTTGTTCTCTCTGTCTTGGGAAGTGTTGTACCCAAGCAGCATTGGGTACAGGAGACCACTGACAGCTTCTGTTGAAGGGCCCTGAAGCTGTGCCATCCTTGACAGCATGGTCACGACCTGGAGGAGTACTTCTCTTTCTCTTCCTCCCTGTTGAGTTGTTGAAGTCAGTGCTGTTCATGAACCAGCGGCAGTGATCATTGTCCCACTGCAGGGATCTACTCTGGATCCTCTCCCTGGCACTTGTCCTCTGGCAGTCCATTGACATAGTCCTACCAGGCTGACCATATGTCCCTGCAGAACCTGCCTGGTCATTGCTGGCCCCGCACTGACTGAGGAAGGAATGGGCATAGGATGGTATCAGAGAGGAAGCCACCATTCCTCCCATTTTCAAATCAGAGCATCTGGAGGGGAAAAAAAAGTGATCTCTGTTTAAGATCTTCCTTGCAGGCTCCTCTGGGATTCAGTCATTTTCTAGGAGTGGTTTCTACAGCAGAGAAAAGGTTTCACCAAAGTCACCAATGGAGAACTTGATGGGGATCTTCCCACTAGGTCTGCCCCTGTTAGAACAAGTCCTCATCTCTATTCTCCCTACAGCCTCCATTTCACAGGATCCTAGAAAGGTTTGGGCTGGACTACCAAACCAAACTACCATCTAGTTCCACCTCTCCCTACCATGAGCAGGGACATCTACAGGTTGCTCCAGCCTCCATCCAGCCTTGAACATTTCCAGGAATGGGGCAGCCACACCTTAGAGAAGCTCATAGACAACTTCTGCCAGTGCCTCAGCATCCTTACAAGCATGAATTTCTTTGTAATAACTAATCTAAATCTCTCTTTCACTTTGAAATGGTTACCTCTTGTCCTATCACTGCATTCCCTGATAAAGAATCCCTCTCCATCTTTCCAGGAGTCCCCTATAAGTTCTCTCAACATGACCTAGTTTCAGAGAGCACACAAGAAGCAGCTTACACAGGCCAGCACCCTAAAGCCCAGCAAGAGAAGGACTGATATGATGTAGTTCAGAATTGACAGCACTGAAGTAAGCAGGGAAGAATTGTCTCCTATGACAGAAACACCCACAAGGATGAGAAGAAAAAGACCAAAGCCAGAAAAAGGAAACATATTCTGAACACATGACCCTAGTTATTACCTGGCATAGAACAGCAAATAGGCTTGCTGCCTGAGAACTGCATGGATGCCACAATTATCCACAGACTCATCATCCATCTTGTACCATTGTCCATTGCTGGCCTGCAAAGAAAATCATCCATTCTGGAAAGGAACTGCAGATTTTCTCCACAACACGAAAGAGAGAGAGCGGCTAAACAAAGAGTACACCAAAACAAATCCAAATCAGCCCTAAAAGAGACCTTTCCCAAATGCCTTGAATACCTGTAACACTGACAAGGAAGTTTGTTTTTCCAGCACATGTTACTTTATCAAGATAGAAGTTGCTCTTTACCTTTGTATAGCAGAAGAAGTGTCCATCAAGACAGGTGTCACCACTGTGCACCACAAGAGCATATAAGGAGTAGAGGAGGGGCTCTCCAGCTGTGTCAGACATGTATGGCCGAAGATCCAAGTACTCAGGATACTCAACAATCTACGGAAAGACCAAGTGGGCTCAGAAATTATCCTGAACTACCACATGGAATAGCCCTTCAGCACATAATGGTTTGGGCAGCAGGAAACTGTTCTCAGCCAAAGCAGTTCTGTTGGAGCAGTGTCCAGGTCTTCTTATAGGAATTCTCCTCTACCCGTAACAGAACACAAAACCCCCAACATAAGCAGCTTCTGAAAGTGTACTGCTATGGGAAATCTCCTGCTTCAAAGGTAAAGTTGCACTGCAGTTGCATACACACCTTGCTGATCTTCCTGCCTGTGTGATCGGCCGCCCTTTCCAGGCACACTGTGAAGACCTTGGGCACACGATGGACTGTAACCCTCTTAGAGGCTGTTACCTTCTTCTCACACCTTGAAACAAAGCAGAGCCAAGTGCTGAAATGCACCCTATCTTTGCCCAACAAGATGAGACAAACTTTTGTGTCTCACATATTCTTACAGTATATTAAGGCTATTCCGTGACATAATGTCACAAAGAAAAACCCATGTCTCATTATTGTGCTTTGAACCTCCATGAGAAGATGATTCTGCTCAATGACATGCAGCTTTTCCACACAGAATCAAGTGTTAATAAGTTGTTAGAAATTATCTTACTTGCTACATTTGAGGCAGTATTTTCCATCCAGATTCTTGGGTGTCACAAAGTTCTCCAGAGCTTTGTTAAGGGATGAAGGTGCCTGGAGAAGTGACAAAGGAGCCACTGAGCTGTGGGAAATACCCATGCCTAAACATTCCAAGGAGTCAACAAGAAGATCCAGGCAGCTGATGCTGAGGAGACCCAACATGACCCTGCAGGCTGTGGAAGGAAGAAAGGAGGGAGGGATTGGAGGGTAGGGGGGAGAAAGGGAGATGGGAGACAGGGAGATGGGAAGGGAGACAGGGAGAGAGGGAAGGAAGGAAGGAAGGAAGGAAGGAAGGAAGGAAGGAAGGAAGGAAGGAAGGAAGGAAGGAAGGAAGGAAGGAAGGAAGGAAGGAAGGAAGGAAGGAAGGAAGGAAGGAAGGAAGGAAGGAAGGAAGGAAGGAAGGAAGGAAGGAAGGAAGGAAGGAAGGAAGGAAGGAAGGAAGGAAGGAAGGAAGGAAGGAAGGAAGGAAGGAAGGAAGGAAGGAAGGAAGGAAGGAAGGAAGGAAGGAAGGAAGGAAGGAAGGAAGGAAGGAAGGAAGGAAGGAAGGAAGGAAGGAAGGAAGGAAGGAAGGAAGGAAGGAAGGAAGGAAGGAAGGAAGGAAGGAAGGAAGGAAGGAAGGAAGGAAGGAAGGAAGGAAGGAAGGAAGGAAGGAAGGAAGGAAGGAAGGAAGGAAGGAAGGAAGGAAGGAAGGAAGGAAGGAAGGAAGGAAGGAAGGAAGGAAGGAAGGAAGGAAGGAAGGAAGGAAGGAAGGAAGGAAGGAAGGAAGGAAGGAAGGAAGGAAAGCTGAACATTTCCTTTTTGTCCCAGGAGTTGCTGAGGCCATCAAGAGCTTCCTCTGTAGAATGGGGAGATGAGTGCCATGGTCTCTGCAGAAGAAGGTGCATTCTCCTTACCACCCACCACCAAGCTCCCTTGTGCTCACATGATCCATTGTTAAGACAAATACTTTGGATCTGAAAAACTACAGGGGCCCTGGGATGTCTTGAAGCACAACTGCAAGCCCTCTTACTTTGATATCCAAAAGGACATGCAGGAAGGCCTTGTAGGAATCAGAAACTGCTTGGCACCTCAAGCATGTGACTGGAAGGAAAATCAAAATGCTGAGTGAAGAAGTTAAATGATGGTGACAGCTTATGCTCATGGTACCAATTATGCCAGTTACAGGACCGGCCATTTTTCACAGACAGAAAGGTGAAAACAATGCCAAGGAGATCAATAGATGTGGAAACATTACCTCTGGATTTCAGAAAGCCCCCAAATATTTGATGGATGATAGTAGTTTTTTGAGAAGAGATGTCCTCACTGGAAATAAATGGCAAGGCAGTTATCCCCTCCTCCAAGAGTTTAGCTTGGAAAGCCCTGGGCATAGGTTTTCCTTGATGGGAGCACATCCAAGGAGTCCAGTGGGCTTAGGAACATGGAAAAGATAATTTACTTATGCTTACTCACTGCTTCCGCTCAGACAAGCTCTCTGCATGGCCTCAAGAGCACAGCGTAAGAACTCATAGGCATCTCCAGCCATGTCAGGCTCAAATTCTTCTCCTATGACTAAGAAAGAAGTTAGTAGTTCTCATCTACAAAAAAGGGAGATAACCTATCAAAGCATCTGAAATTACTTACATTTGAGGTCCCTGACAACAGCCCTAGGCCAGATGGCATTGGCTGAAGAGCGCAGGACTTTCCTAACGTGTGCTTCCATGATGCACATCATGCAGAAGCCTTGCTGATGACCTGAAGGAGGAGGGAGGGAGGGAGGGAGGAAAGCTCCTCAGGTTGGCACATAATCCCTAGCACTGGGAAACCTAATGAAGATCTTGACGTTCTAAGAATAATCTTCACTTCTCCCAAGTTGATAATGTCACAGAATCATAGAATCACAGAATCACTAGGTTGGAAGAGACCCTTCAAGATCATTGAGTCCAACCCATGCCCTAACATCACCTCAACTAAACCATAGCACTGAGTACCACATCCAGTCTTTTTTTAAACGCATCCAGGAATGGTCACTCCACCACCTCCCCAGGCAGGCCATTCCAGAACTTTATTACCCTTTCTGTAAAAAACTTTTTCTTAATATCCAACCTATATTTCCCTTGGTGCAGCTTGAGACTGTGTCTTCTGGTTCTGTCAGCTGTTGCCTGGGAAAGGAAATCAATGGCCGTCTGACTCACACCCACCCTTCAGCTGTAGAGAGTGATAAGGTCACCTCTGAATCTCCTTTTCTCCAGGCTAAACAACCCCAGCTCCCTCAGTTGTTCCTCATAGGCTTGTGTTCCAAGCCCCTCACCAGCCTTGTTGCCCTTCTCTGGACCTGCTCAAGCATCTCAACATCCTTCCTAAACTGGGCCCAGCACTGGACACAGTGTTCAAGGTTTGGCCTCACCAGTGCTGAGTACAGGGGAAGAATGACCTCTCTGCTCCTGCTGGCCACACTATTCTTGATACTGGCCAGGAGCCATTGGCCTTCTTGGCCACCAGGGCACACTGCTGGCTCATGTTCAGTCAGCTGTTGACCAGTACCTCCAGGTTCCTTTCTGCCTGGGCACTGTGAAGCCCCTCTGTCCCCAGGCTATGATGTTGCAGAGAGTTATTGTGGCCAAAATGCAGGATGGCACTTGGACTTATTACATTTCATCTTATTGAACTCTGCCCATCTTTCCAACCATTCCAACTGTTTCTAACAAGCCCAGGACATTTTAATGTAGGAAAAACATTCTTCAGATTTGTCACAAATTTTTGGTGCAATAAGCCAAGAAGGCTTATTGCTTGCAGGGACAGTGATA
The DNA here is from genome assembly GCF_035770615.1 of Melospiza melodia melodia. Taxonomy (NCBI): domain Eukaryota; kingdom Metazoa; phylum Chordata; class Aves; order Passeriformes; family Passerellidae; genus Melospiza; species Melospiza melodia. The sequence goes on from NC_086200.1 coordinate 25,632,686, forward strand.
CCAAGCAAGAAAAAGGTGTCTTCCTTAAGAGGGACACACATCTTGTGTCATCTGTGGACACACAAAATGGAACAATGGGTTCTTCTTTGAACACAAGCTCATGGGGCTGACAAAGAAGGGCTTTTGTCCTCCTAAATACAGTTCCAGGTTCTGTAATCCTTAGGATGTGCTCCAGAGATTTACAAGGAAATATTCCTGAAAGTACTCACACAGTTGACTGTGGTCCCGAGACAGCAGGTAGTTGGCCAGAGGGGGTGTATATGTCAGGCACTGCAGGATGACATTGATATAGCAAGTACTGCCCAGGTTGCAGAGTCCTGCTCCAGGTCTCTGTCTTTGCTGCCAGTCCATGCAAATCTTCTGTGGGGGAAAGAGGATCCTTTGTGGCAGAGCCATTCCTTCAGCAATGCCTGCTGCTGCAGGGAAATTATATTTGATGAGATATGACAATATTGTTGCTTGAAAGCACATTCAAATGTTGAGTTCTCTACAGGAACACCAAGGACAACAACTCTAACTGTCATCACAGAAACACTAGGGAAGGCCTAACAGGCCATTAACATCTACAGGAATGGAAACAGTTTTGGAAAGCAGTCTGTTCCCCTGCTTAGTCTGCCAGAAGTCCAATAAACTCCCACTCTGATTTCTGGACCTCTAGAGAGGAAGAAAAGCTGCCTTTCTTCCTCTCTGACCCTTGGATTATCAGTTCCTTTTTCCTCATTGTAATGTGAAAAGAACAAGCAAGTACCTATGGATGTCAGGTCTTTCTATGAGCAATGTCCTCTTTCAAAGTCTTGTGCACTAGTGACAGAGTGACCAAATGCATTTTCCTGTGTCTAACTAAAATCACCTGGGTCAATTCTGGCTGCTTTCAGGAAACACTAGTTTCACTCTAGTTTGTTAGCATACTGACACTCAGGAATGAATGAAGCACCAGCCATGTTGTCTGTGGGCATTCACAAAGTCCAAGGCTGCTGGCAAAACTGTTACAGAAATTATTTCCTGGTACAGCCGTTGCTCCTCTCAGGAACAGATGGAAAAGTTGTAGCTGACAAAGGATCCAGATCCTCCTCCAGAAAGATCAGATCAGAACTAAACCCATCTCCAGTTGAAAAAGAAAATAAATGTAACTTGAAAATTAAAAAACCCAAAATGTGACCCACAGAACAGCTTTAACTGTCAGGATCATTTTGTTGATTCTTGTAGACACTGCCAAAGACAGACAATGCTTGAAAAAATGCAGACATGCAAGTAGGAAAGAAATTAGCTGAGTTATCCTGAAGACCAGCTCAACCTTTGCTGGTCTGCTCCTCAGAATACCAAGCATTGGGCAGGTGAGGTCACAGTGGCTGGACAGGTGCCACATATCTGCCCCTTTGTGATGCGAGGCTGCATGGGCACATCTCCTGTTGTGCCCACAGAACCCTATGGCTACCACAACCCAGGTACCTCTCACAAGTGGAAGTCACTGGACTTCCCCTGTCAAAGAGTTCACCCACCAGCCAAGCTCTTGTCTCTTCCTGGAGCTGCAGCAGCTAGAGGAATAAAAGGCTGCTGAGAGCTATGAGCTCAGTCTCTGTTTTGGCTGGCACACTCGCAGAGCTGGAAGTTTCTTTTCCATTCTTCCCTGGTACTGCAATATGTCCATGTGACCTGTGTAGCAAATCACCTAGGCTCTTAGGGTTCATTTCCAATGAATTTTCTCTGCCCTTAAGGTCAGCCTCAAGCTGAACCTGAATTAGAAATACCAAATAAACCTCTTCAAAAACTGCTTGGGTGGACCTGCGATGGCTGCTAGGCACCCACCCAGCTTCTCCATCACCCTGGCTTGCTCATTCTTGCTGTCTTTTTAGCAACAGAATTCTTTGAAATCCACCTCTCAGGAGAGTGTGTTAGAATCCAAAGCCTCATTTTTAGCTCACTGAAGGCTCAAAGCCTTATGTTCTTGATGCCCAAAGTCTCATTTGAAAGCTAAAACAAATTTTTCTAGCATATAAAACTCCATTTTAAAGGCTATTCCTTTAGTATCCATATATTTTAGTCTTGTTTTGAGGAACCACAATTTCATTTTCAGGGTCCAAAAGGTCCTGGGTCAAGTCCAAACTGACCTTGTTTAGGCCAAAACCCTACAACTCATCTGAAGGGCTCAGAGCATCATTTTGAAGGCTCCAAGTCCTTTTTGGAAGGTCCAAAGCTTCATCTGCAGGGTCCAGAGACTCATTTGTTTTAGTCCCAGAGAGGACATATATGGAAGCTAAAAAGAGGATTTGGACCCCAGAAATACCTTTTGGACTTTCTAAAGAAGGCTTTGGACTCTACAGATGAGACTTCACCCTACAAATGAAAATTTGGACCTTCCAAATCAGGTCCCACAGGCAATAAAAGATAATGTAAAACAGGTTGGAAGGTCAGAAATTATGGCTGTGGCCCTAAAATGGAGGCTTTGGGCATGAAAAAAATTAATAGGCAAGATGGTACCAAAGACCCTTTAGAGCCTATTCTTACTCTTCTCCACCACCAAGAAGTGAAGCTATAGGCTGCCATGGGGAGCTAAACACCAACAATAGCTTTCTGTCCTGTTACCTTTTGTGTGGAAGCAATCCCTGAACATGTTCAATTTTGGATGTGCTCTTCTAAAAGTAGAGTAGGGCCTTTTAAGGTGGGTCTCTTGCTCTCTGAGGAGAGCTTAGCCTGCAGTTCCTCTTGCTCTCCTTGGTGAGGACAGGGCTATGGGATTCCTCACATTTCTGTGCAGATGAGAAGGATATGGGTGTTGTCCTACCTTGTACAGCAAGAGCTGTTGTTGGATGTAGCTAGACTCTGTGTCTCAGACAGCCATTCACTCTGGAAAGGAGAGGAAAGCCAGACTGTGCTCTGCATCTGCTGGCTCTCAACTCTCCCAGCACCCGTGGGCTGTGGGGCATTGGCAGATGTGCCACTGCTGTCTGCACCCACGGAAGGAGAGCTGCTGTGTCCCACAATGCTGCATGGGTCCTGCATGCAGCATGTGGTGTCTGCAGATGTCTGTACCTCAAGGGGTGATGCTGGGCATCATGAAGGTGAGCTCCAGCCTCTCCCAGAAGCCCTTCTTGGTCTGCTTCATGTTAGTGAGTTGATCCTTAGTGGAGAAAGCCCTGACAACCTCTAAAATCTGCAGCTCCCTGTCTCAAGAGTCACAGCTGGTACGAAGAAATTTTTCACCTTGCCCAAAAAACTATAGAAGATGAGCCACCCACAGACAGACTGTTGTAGCTGACATGCGTCCCAGTGTTGTTAGTGTTCAGAAATGCATGATCACGGAATGATTATATGCAGGTGCTTTTATTGAAGAGCTCCAGGTGTCAGGGGTACAGACCCAAATCTGACTCCGACATGGGTTCAGGATGCACACGTTTTTATACTCTTATAGTTATATCATTCCATATTAATTATTAAACTTATATTGTTCTATTGTATACATTGATTTAATCCAAGCGTGGATTTTTGTAATTTCCATCAAACCCCCCAAACATAGTTTCTCATTATTCTTGTTACAATTAAACAATAATTGTGTCCAATTACCAAACAATCATCACATTTAACAATCATCTAATTTATCATAGTCATTAAATGCAGTTTCGCATGATCCACTAAAACCTAACATTTTCCCAGGGCCTACCAGGCCCGACCTTTCTTTCCAGCCCCGGTGATTACCCCATGATTTTAGAAACATTTCATCCCTATGCTATCAGTGTGACTCAGGGAACACCCACATCATCACAGAGAAGGAAGGATGAGCACTCTTACCCCCTCCCTGCCCTCCCCTGCTCCATAGTGACTCAGGACCTAATTTACTCATAAGTGCATGAGGAAATGAGTCTTTGAAATCTTAAAAGAAGGACTGGAGATGACCAAATTGCAGACTAAATTCTAAAGAGGGGCTTTAGTGCCTAACATTGAGGCTTTGGAAAACTAAAAAGAAAGATTTGGGGGCAAAAATGAGCCTTTGGACTCACAAATCAGTCTTTGGACCTTGAGCCTTAAAAATAATGCTATGGACCCTCTAAATATGTCTTTGAACTCTAAAAGCATAAACCTTGGCAGTTATGAATTGCTTTTTAGAAATTTAGCAAATTTTAGCCATCTTACATTCTACAATTGTGGATTTTGACTTTAAATTGACTATTTATTCTCCTAAAAACAGGTTCTGGTGATTTAAAATGTAAGTGGTCTTCCCTCTTTGAGTCATAAAAATAGTGTTTGTGCCTGAAAAACTCAAGGTTAAATCTGAAAAATAATCATCTGGACCTTGAAAATGTGGTGTGGGATCTAATTTTTTAATAATTTGTTTGTTTGTTTGTTTGTTTGTTTGTCCTTGGGATTCAGATTAAGATTCTGACCCTAATAATGAGGGGGCTGGAACTAAGTTATCCCTGTGCTATAGACCCTGTTCTTGGCACAAATCCAAAACATAGGCCCCTTAAAAGGTATTATGAAGAAATTTAACTTAATTACAGGCCAAACTAGTATGCCTTAGGTTAGAAATAAGAGTGTGTATTCCATTCCTATCTGTTAGGGGTGGGGCAGTGTTCTGATAATTTCTGTTAATTAAATAACATTGTTCTGCTAATTGGGCAGTTTTCTTTATCTCTTCTACAACCAATCCTCCCTCTGGGGAGATATCTTCTGTTACTAGTCCATTGAGTCTCACTGCACGACTGATAAAATTACGTCATCCCACTGTGAAAAGCTCTGCCCAGAGGGAGGAGCCAACCATTCCTACCTAGATATAATCAGAGAAGACCACAAATAGCCTTTTCCCACTAGATTCCCAAAAGAGCAGCTTTCTTCTCTACTGGATTCCCAGAGGAAGACCAGGCCCATCTAAACCACCCCAAGACCTTCAGAAGAAAATTACAGCCTTCTATAGGATCACTCTTCAAGATAACCACATCTGCTACTCCAGGAGGACTGTAGCCACCATATAATAAGCAGCCTGACCACAGGGTGTCAGGTTGTATTCTGACTCTGTCAGTGGGGATTTTTTTGTTTGTTTGTTTGTACTATTGCATTTGTTTGGGTTTTTTTCCTAGTAAAGGACTGTCATTCCTATTCCCATATCTTTGCCTGAGAGCCTTTTAACTTCAAAATTGCAACAATTCAGACGGAGGGGGTTTACATTTTCCATTTCAGGGGAGGCTCCTGCCTTCCTTAGCAGACACCTGTCTTTTCAAACTATAGACATAGTACTACTGTTCCCCATAATCCCTTAGATCCCTTTAGGAAACTAATAGGACTCACTTAAGGATGGATCTTGTTCACGTAGGTTGCCAGCTAACAACTCTCTGTAGCTAGTATGCAAAAGCCCCAGTTATGTGTTATAGGTTAGTTGCGGTGGGGAATCAATCACCAACTAGTAAGTCCAAATAAAATTAAATTTATTAATTAATAGAGCAAGCGATAATAGGCAAAGTCAGCGCCCCGGGCATGCTGGGCGACGGGGGAGTCCCCGCTCCACCACTGCTGCCCTCTTCTGATATTTCGTGGAGTTTTTATACAGTCCTGCTTCCACGTTGCTTTCAGGGTAGTACTCTGCACATTCTTCTCCTGCGGCTAGGTGGTCATAGTCCGCCTCCTGGAGGTCTGAAGATGAAGGCCGGTATTTTCCTTATTTGCTAGGTTTATCTGATTCCTGGATTTTTAGGCTCAATCTGCTGAGTTCCTGGAATCTTAGGTTTACTGAGTGGATAAGCTAATACTGTGCTATCCATCATAGCAAGCCCATCACCCATATTAACAGTTTACTAAGCAGATAAACAAATGTTTGTGAAACCCATTGTCTTTGGTTTCGTCTTCCTTATCTTTTAAGTCTGGAAATTTATTAAGCAAACAACTGGAGGTGGTGCAACAGTTTTACTGGAATAACTTTGTCAGCTTTGATGAACAAACTTAAAGTTTTAACCCATTACACTATGGGGTTTAAGATACATGCCATATAATCCAGACCCCTGCCTCCCCAAAATGTAAGAAATGCTAGAACATTGACAATCCAACTCTTCTGAGATAAGAACAAATTATAGCCTTATTTTTAATAATAAATACTTACTGCACTGTGTACCTGTAGTTACCAAAATGGAGTAAAAGCAAACACAAACAACAAGCAATGTTTTTCATGTAGAGTGTCCTGAGTAACCCAAAATGTTATTGCCGTCTGTATGGATCTGTGCCAAAAAATCACTACTGCCTCTTTAGGAGCCTGCAGGCTGGAACAGGGGCTGGGGCTGGGCCGTGCCTGGATTATTTAAAGTCGGAGCGCCCTGGAAGAGCTCTGTCTCTCGCCTCGTGCTTTGCTGCTCGGTTTTTTCTTGCGGCTTGTCAGTAGTCGCAACAGTAGCAAATCGAGAAGCTCCGTTTCCCAATCAAAAAGTGTTTCAAAGTAAATTTTGCAACACCTGCCTGCAGTCGCAGCCGCGTGCTCCGAGGAGCGGAGCAGCCCCTCTCTGTCCGTCCACCGCAGCCTCCAGCAGCGCCCAGCGACACGAGCAGGCACGGGGAGGCACCAGCCCAGCTGCCTTGCCCTGCCTCGCTGTCTTCTGCCAAGAGGAGAAATCCCTCCCGGAGTTCTAGCCCTTGAGTATCAGACGCCAGAAGGTGCTGGCCACCTTCGCCAATGGAGCTGCCACTGCCGGAGAGGTAAGAGGGATGGCTGCCACAATTTTCCCTTTGTCTCTACACACGTGTTCAGCTGTGGGGGCCACCCTCTGGGGCAAGGGATCACTATGGCATTTTGAGTTTCTTTGTTCCTGGGAGTCCCTGAGACTTCAGCAACTTTGTAACTAGTGACTATTACTGTTAATTTTTGCCCGTCGTTGTTTCACCTGGTAGTAGACTGTTATTTTTTCACTTTGTGTACCTACTTGTATTCGTTTTTCCTCATTGGTGGAAAGGGATTGATGAAAACCATAAGGCGAAGAAGCCATTTGAGGGCATCCACCTCTTAAATTGTCTTAAACCAAGACATAAAGGAAACAGAATCTCCAACTTGGCTCTTAGAAAAATCAACCCCAACATCAAACCCAATAGAATTGTGCAGAAAAATTCACAATGCCAGAGGTTTATGTCCAAAAAGGAGACAGAGGATTCCTGTAATTGTATTCGAATAAAGGGAGAGGCCATGAGGTATTTCCCTGGGGTCTCTCAAATTACTGGAGGATGAAGCCTCCTTTTAATCCTATTTTCCTGGCCATATCACCCTCTCTCTTTCCGCATTGGCTGTGGTACTCAAGGGGTACGGATTTCTTGAATTGCTTACTACAGGACCCCCTTAACCTATTACACCACCCACCCCACCCCCTGTTCTCTTGTTCATCATCTTAAAATTCAGGAACTTAACATGGCCTTGGTTGAGCAACATTTCCTTTTAAAATGGTAACATTCCTTTCTTACCTATCAGTCTCTGGTTTTACTGACAAGCAGCCTTACACTGACTCTTACTAAAGACACACTCATTACTTTCAGAATCATCTTAAAAGTCACCATTTTAAAAGTTTGAACCACATAAAAATGTAAGTTGAGGAAAGATGTGCTTATGTCTTTACAAATAGATTGCTGGGTGAAGGTTATGAGTGTTAATGTCTTTCAATTGGGTCCCAATGTTTCTACTGACTTTGGGCTGCAGGTTTGTTACCAGGCCCTGACAGTTTGGCTCCTGAATAGGCAAGGGTCTGAACTTCTGAACTTTGGTGTAAAATGACAGGTTCAAGAGGAGATATATGGTAGGCGGTTCCGGAAGGCTGTACCTTCCTAGTACCTCAGCCAATAGGGAAAGGAAGAGGGCAACATGTGGCTGAGAGTTTAGGAAAAAAGGGAGGCTGGAGTCCATGGGTGCGTGTTGAGGATTTTTTGCAGGCTGAGGAGTTTTTGCAAGACAATGGCGAAATTCAGCTGATGCACAACTCAGCCTGCTTGTAATAATGGACAATGGACATGTTCACAAACAATGGATAGTGGACATGTTCAGAAATGGGGTCAATATATCCTTGAGAAAGACACAAGAAGAAGAGTCATCAAGACTCAGCAAGTTTGTCAGCAAGCTTGAGAAAGTGAGAAAAAAGAGAAGCCATGGGTGGGCCAGATGACCACAGCAAGACACAGGAAAAATTAGATTATCCAATCAGCATTCTATTTTAGATGCATGAACAGCTAGGATTAACCAATCATGTGTTAGCTAGAGACACATGGACAGTAGAAACTTATTATAAATATAGCCCTTTTAGGGATAATAAGTTTGGCTTCACTGGATCATATTGAGTATGGCGTTATGTCCCTGAACCTCCGCTCCCCACAGGTGTGTGCCCCAGTGGACTCTGTCTCTTTATTCAAAAAAAGTTGAAGAACTCCTCTGTCTCCTTTTTGAACATAAGCATCTGGCATTTTGTGCATTCTCCTGACAGGGAACTGAAGGCTTGGTTCAGGATCCTTCCACTCTCTGGGTCCAGCATGTGGCAAGAAGAGCTGGAGGCATGCCTCACCCAGTTTGGGTCATCTGCTCCCTTCAGCACTGGCTGGCCAGCACCGGGCGGTAGATTAGGTACCCAAGATTGTCCACAAGATAGGCAAGAGGCATACCAGAGGGTCCTTGAAGGGGTCTTTAGGGAGAGGTGAACCAGGGAGGGTCTGTGAAAAGTCCATAGCAAAGAACATAGATTAACTCTCCTTTATTGCCTGGAGGGGGCAATAAAGGAGAATCAAGAAGGGTCTTGGCAAATCTCACCAGTAAGCAGTACTTTGGGGTGTGATAAACACATATCATAGTTTTGGTTTTTGCGAACAATAAACTGGATGCTATTTGCTGTATATAATAATATAATGTTAACTTTTGCAGAAGTAGCTGTAATTGTGAAATAATAACAAATTATTTTACTTTCTTAATTAACTGACAATAATTAAAATAACTCAGACATATTTGTGGAGTAGATTTATATTTGTGATTTTGATTTAGAGTACTTGTGGTTAACTTGCAATGACTGAAATAGCTAAACTGTCTGCATGGCCAGATAACATTTGAGGAATGGGCGTGATGAGGACCCCTGCTACTGACACTTCGACTATCAATAGCTGTCACCTGCTGAAACCACGGAACAGGGGGCCATTGTGACGAGGTGACAAACGACCTTCCAAACCACATCCAAGATTACTGCACATGCTCCAAAAAGGCAGACAAGACAAAGGACCATGCTAAAAAATTCCTGGAACCTGTAAATTTGTTCAAAGAAATGTTTGAATATGTATAATCATTTGTGAATATGCATTTGACTGATGCAATAGAAAGGGTATAGAAGAAGAGTTGCTATGGTTAGATGATGTGCCTCTGGCTGCAGCTACACACCCAGCACTATTATGTTTGATTTATTATTTTTTCCCCTATTGTCTATTAACGAAAAAAGGGTCTTGACTACAGGGCTGAGAATCCCAAAATACCTCTGAAGGGTCCTTTAGGAGAATATTGAGATGGTTTGCAGATTTTCCCATAAGTAGCTACAGGGACATGAGTACCCAGACTGAGTAATATGGTGTATGCCCAGAGGGAGCAATATGGGGAACATGGATGTGTTTTGCAGAGATAAACAAAACTCCACAATTTTGTGGAAGTTGTAAAGCCGGTACGTTTATTACAGTGCTGGACACATGTAGGAATCATTCCCTTAAAATGACATGCACACTTCTGAGAACTTCAGGTCCCTTTTTATCCCCCTCTCAAATACATATGCATACAATTTCACAATAGGCTCATACATATTCATTTTTACGAATTTTGTGTCACATTTGCTGCTAGTTCTTTTTTATCAGAAAGAATTCCTAGGTCAGGTTGACCTGCTCTTACAGCAGTCTCAGTCTCTCTTTATCACCCTCTGTCTCCCGCCCCCCCCACCTTACCTCTGTCCTTCACTGAAGCAGTTTCTCTGAGCCTAGGCTTTTGCAGTCAGGCTAAATAGCTATGTTTTCAAACCACAGCACATGGGGGCTGAATCTGTTGCTCTCGGCACTGTATTCTTTTCTTTATTCAGCACATATGCTTTTCCTCATATCTACAGTTTGAACAATCCATCCCCTCACAGTCTCACCCATGTTATGTTTGCCCAATTATCCCATTATAAAAAAGAAACAAACAATATTAAAAGTAGTAGCAATTTTAATTGAATAGTTAAACTAAAAAAAAAAAATAAAATTGGATACAATATAATTTGATTAAAATAAGGGATAATTTTGTTTATAATAGCACATAAGCAAACGATAACCACAGGGTACAGAGGGCAGAGTTCTGGAACCCTTGCCACCTCACGTACAAGCTTGCCAAGTGAAAATCATCCCTTATATGCCATGTGTCAATACCATCTCCTCCTATTTTCGGTTCGTCCCTTTTCTATCTCCGCCTTCATTACCACCTTTACCAAGCATGCACCACCACTCAGTTTGGTGGTCGCACAAGTCTTTGGGGGTCATCACTGATGAAGGCTCAGTAGTCTTCTTCATTGTCCTTTAATTCACCTTTGGGTTACACATGCACATCAAGCCAGTACAATGTAAGCCAAGACTAACATATCACTGCATCTACATATCAAGGCAATAAATCCCTTATAATTAGCATTTTCTGGGATCCAACCAGGTTTTTGCTCATTTTTACCAACTGTATCTTCAGCTTCTTTCCTGTGGTCCTTGAGAACATCTGCTGGGGGGGGGGGGGTGGAGCCCCTCCTCTCCCTCTCTTCTTTGGCATTACAACTTTTAACTATTTTATTATTCTCAAATATTAATTACTGTATCAATATTGATTACTGTTTCAATTTTTATCAGCACGAATCATACCTATTTATCACACCCACTATTCTCAGTTCCTGCACCATAACTGACAGGATAGCGGTGTTATAAGGAGACATACACAGCTCCAAAAGATCTGCCTTTAACTGAGACTTAGCTACAGGCTGCAACCCCTTCCTTCCTGCCCTTGGAAGAGGGTATTGCTTTTTAGACACCAGTCATCCAGGTTGCCGCAGGGTAATGCTCCAGACCCAGTTTCTGTATCACAAGGCACTAGTATCCCCATCATCCTTCACAACACTAACTGGCATTCTCAACTCCAGTCTTCAAATCTCCTCCTAGCAAACCACAATCACAACCAGGAATAATCAGAAACTCATGCTTTTCAAACCCATCTCTTACATTCACCAAACTCTCACAGGCATCCCTGTGTTATTTTACACAAATTGCATCTGCTTATCTTTCTTATTTATAAAAAGAACATTACCACAATTGTTCCCCTTTGGCATAAAATTGAAATTAGTTAGAGAAGCCCCTGTGTCTACCAGGAAACAGACCTCTCCCTTCAGTAAGGGTTCCAGTGTAGTGAGCACCCAGCACAATAGCAGATCCTGAACCCTTAACAATCCATATCTAATGTTTTCCTTGTCCTTTCTTTCACATCTTTTATATACCTGAGGTGCCTTTCTACCCAATTCCTACAGGGACACACTTGGCCACCTCTCCAGCCCCTGCTCCTGCTGTTTGTGGGCTCTCACCTTCTGTAAGAAAAAACTCTCACTTTTAAAATTTTGAAAGGTTTATTAAACTTCAACAAAAAATATACAACAAAAGACTGAAGAGGGAAAAATTTCATAGCTGGGAGTGTCTGTAGCTATCAGCCATGTGCTCATCTACAAAATGGATGCTCTGCCTTTTATACCCTTAGCCCCTCCCAAAGTTTTATAAGTCAAATCTTTCTCTGCCATCCATTGGTGGAGATATTACTTTCTTACATCTTGATTGGAGGTCAGGTGTTGCTATGCCATGCCTCTTGGTAGCAAGTTGATCGTCTCCGAATGTCCTGACTAAAAAGACTATTACAAGGGGGAAGCAAAAGAGGACTGTGGGAGGACATAACATCACTATACATATGCATAATATTCACTCCTTAATTGTGAGGGCTGACATTACTCATCTATAACACTTCCCGCAGCTGCTAAACTCTCTGCAAAATCACTTACTTCCCTGGTGGCACCCTACACTGTACACCAAAGCTGTATCTTATAGCATATACCAAAGCCAGTGCTTATCAAGACGCAGTGTTTAAACGCACACCTGCAGCACATCTGGGCTGTTCTCCAAGCACCACAGACTCTGTAAAGCACCAGGTGCCAGCACAGCTCAATGGGTGGGTACAGCTGATGGTGCTACAGGAATGGGCAGGTGAATGGAACATCCTGCCAGCCTCATGGGGCTGGGGAGGCCCCTGCCTGCGGGGGTGGTGGTGTTGGGCACAGCCTTAGCTCAGTTCCACACCTCCCCAACAGGTTCCCAGCCCATGCTGCCAATCCTGAATATCCACACTTGTCTTCAGCATTCTTCACCATTGAGAAACCATTTCAAGTCCTGAGAAGCAAGGAGACAAACCCAAATCCTCCACTCTGGCTTCATAATAACCCAGGAAGGAGTGTGGATGTAGGAACAATACCTGCCTGTTTTCCTTCTCCTAGAAACTGGGAATAAAAAAGACTTGCAGCTGGCCCTGTATTACACTGCAGATTTTAAAGACAAGAGAAGGTGGAGAACATCCCAGTCCTCACTGTTCTTTCCTTATCACATAGCTTCCCTCTGCTATTTGCCTTAACCATATCTCTCCACATTCCTCTTCAACTGATCCTTTCCAAAATTAATATTGTATTGCCCCCTCTGGGCGTGCATATCCTTAATTACTTCTGGGAGAATGCAAAAACCATCTCAACATTCTCCCAAGGGACACTTTGGAGACATTTTGGAATCATCAGTCCCATAGTCAAGACCCTTTTTTGACTTTCCTCTGTTGTCCACAGTGGGCATCCTGCCATGTTTTACTCCCCGACGTTGTGCTCACCAGTGAGATTTGCCAAGACGCTCCCTTGACTTTCCCTTACTGCCCTGCTCTGGGCATCCATGTCCAGTTCATCCTTTCCTATGGACTCTTCATAGACCCCCCCCGGTCCTCCTCTCATCTGTCTCCTGGATGATCTCAGATACCCAATCAATCACCTGGTTCTGGTCAGCAGTGAAGGGAGCTGATCACCGACACTGGGTGAGGGTATGCCCAAAACTAGGCAAGAAAATAAAACTATAGAGTCACTTCGGCTACAGAATAGGTATTTGTTTATTCCATGCTGGGAGTAAGGGGGTGTCCAACCTACAAAACTCACTCAGTCTTCTTTAGCCTTCAGCTACATTTTAGAAGTCCTTGTGTGGAACATCACAATTACAACATATCATTAGCATACTCATATTTGCATAAAGCTGTGTTATAGTTTTGTAACAGTTGGTTGCTTTTATCCATGTGTCAGTTCCTTCTGTAATGGTCGTCATTTGTTTTACTTATATAGATCAATTAGGGCAAATAACAACAGATATACATACAATCTGGCAACATGCAAAAATACTCCATGAAGTTACAAAGGATGATAATCTTGGTCAACTGACTTATGGGAGACATTTACCTCTTAGCTCCCTAATCTAAATTGGTTGAAAAAATTATTCATGGGAATCCTGTTGTTAGGAATAATAATTTTGTGTACATGCATATATAGCAAGTGCTTTTTGTGCTCCTGTCAGTGAACCACAATGTATTATGATGATTGGAAGAGATATAAACTGAGACATAGACTAAAAAGAGGAACATATTTCCAGAGAATAAACACATGATAATTTGTGAAAAGATTCACAAAAGTGAAAAGAAAGGAGGGATTTTAAGCCTAAGTGGTGTGTAACAAAAGGTTAACCACAAGTAATATTGTAACAAGATGTGCAGGCAGAGCAAGCAAGATAGTGGAGTGAGTGAGATAACATGCACAAGCAAAAGCAGGCAAGATAGCAAGTTTTAACGGAACTTGCAAACTGCTAAATTAGCTAAAAACAAGTTAGACTGAAAAACAAGAAACACAGAGCTTGTGTTGAAGACAGAGGTAAAAAGTTAAAATGTGAGGAAAACTACAGAAGTCTTCATCAAAAGATCACCAGAAGACTGATGACCCATTTGTGCTGTGTGATCATATCTAATACCATATCAAAACTGTATAATAATTTATTTGCAAATAATTGCAAATGGTTTGCAATTTTTACCATTTCTGCTGAGATATTCACTATACTTTTTCTAAGTGTAAAATTCCTGAAGTTGGGAATAAAGCTTTGACAAAGATGTGAAAGCCTGTATTATATCTTGTCAGAGGATTAGAAGGTATACTTCGACTAAATTGGTTTCTCCAAATTCCTCTAAAGATCCCTGTAATTAAACTAATATGATTTATAACTTGTATAGGTGAGATGAGATACCCCATAGTACACTGACCTGTCCAATTTCCATGCAGTTGTTTAAGGGCTATTCCATTTCCACACAACCACCAAAAGTAATCTGGCAAATCACAGCTAGTTATGATGCTCATGTTGGAATTGTTAGTATGACTTGCAAACAAAGTCATACCATTGAGCAAATTGAACTTTAAAATCCAGTGAGCTATGTGCTGAATTTACACCTGCTATGTTTCATAGAATGGCAGTAATTCTGGTCCACTTGGTAGTATTATTAAACTGGCCAGAGTTTGGTCCTGTAAAGTTTGGCTCCACATAAATAACATATTGACTGATGAGTGATAACTGAAAAAGGGGTTTTCCTAAAGGTGAACCTATTTGTTTTCATTGTGTACTAATACTATACAAGGTACACGGGCCTAATTCTATCCAATTACTAGAGGATCCCCCTAACAATGGTAAGTGTAATTGTTGTACCTCTCCACACAGCCAATAATCTCCTATTCCAGTATGATCAGCTGCTGCTTCAGGCAAAGCTACATACTTATTAACATCAAAAGTTACTACAATCTGCCAAAAAGCAACAAAGCAAAGCAAAGTATTCATGATTTATTGTGGTAGATAGGGAAGAGGCGCTGCGGAAGATCTCGTGATGTCACGGAAAGCCAGGACCCTCGGTTCCCCATAGATAAGACCCTCAGTTACTCATAGATAAGAAATTAACATAGGAATGTGGCCCCGCTAACAGTAGGAATGTTGCCCCACTGAAGCCAGTAACTTTCCATTCCTTACTCAGTACTTTTCCATTCCCTACTAACCATAGGTAAGAAGGACAAACCCCTTTTTGACGTAGAGACCCCTAAGACTATAAGACCCCAGGAGAAGTAGTAATAAAGGCCTTTTGACCGTCCACCACATTGGTGTCTGTGTATGTCATTGGCCCGAACGGCCCTGGAGAGTGGGCTGTCGAGCTGTACCTCAGAACCAGGTCGCCTGCCTTGATCTAGAAGGCAACAATTTATTTATGATTTATGATTTTCAGCTTCAGTCCATCATTATAAATGATTGTTACTGTCCAAGGTGCAACAGGAAATTTCTTTACTCAGGTGTAATGAATCCAGGTAGGTTTTTCTCACACATGAATTATAGTAAAGGTTGTCAGGAGGACTTGACATGGTCCATCCTGCTTCTCCTGTAGAGGATCACCTGAAATATTCTTAACGCACACCCACCAGGATCAATCACGAGCAATTTATGATTTGGTTACTGAGGTTGGGTTTCAAATAGAACATTATACTTCTGATCAGCTGAGTGTTAATGGTTTATAAGTATTCATAAATATATTGATTACCAATCTGTGCCAGGTTTTCATCATGAGGGGCATTTAACCCATAAGATCTACCACACAAAATGCCAAATAGGCTAATCTTTTTTTTTGGCCTTGGCTTTACCCTGATTCTTATGAGGGCAATTGGTAATGCTTGGTACCAGTATGACTTTGTCTTATGACAGATCTTAGCTATTTGTTGTTTAGGTATGTGGTTCATTTTCTCTACTTGAACACTATCTTGTGGCCTGTAAGGAGTATGGAGTTGCCACTCAATCCCCATGTCATTGCTAACAGCTAATACAATTTATGCACAAAAATATGATCTTCTATCAGAGGATATTACCCTATGTGCTCCAAATCTAGGTATGATCCATTCAACAGTAGTTATTACTTTTCTAACTTTTTATGTCCTACAAGGGAATGCTTCTGGCCCCGCAGAGAAGTGTCATGATCTGTCCTAGTGAACAGATAACGTGATGGTTCGTAGAGGTGATCTCAGGGTGCAAAGAACCAACAAGGCACAGGGGATTTGCAGTAACAATCAACAAGTGCAATTTTATTGAAATAACCACAACAGAAATGCGTTGGTGAGGGGAACTGGGGGAGAAAAAGGAGAAAATAAGGAAAAGAGGAAGGAAGAGGAGGGGTGGGTTATAGCTACCAAACGGGGTGCTGCATTATCCTTCAAGATCCAGCCAATGAAGTTCACCAGGCCATGTCTGGGGAGATCTCAGAGGCATAGTTCATCTGGACCTCAGTTATACTGTTTTTCGCTGGAGGAAGGGGGAATGAATTTCACAACCAAAACAAAGTTCTTCAGGGGGAAAGAATGGATTTGGTCACGGGTACACAAAGTCCAGCTAGACAGCAGGCAAGAACCATTGTTTTCATGGCCCAGTGCTTGCACCTGTACTTGCTTTGGGCAGCTTTCCTTCCCCCACCGCTGCACATCTCCCCCAAGCTGGGGGGGGTTTCAGTCCCAGTCTATGGAAGAAGGTGAGAGGGGGCCTTCTCACACAGGGATTTCATGTCTTGGTTCCTTGATGAAGAGGCCTACATCTCTACTTGTCTGTCACGATGGTTAAGGACAGGCAAGAGGGGTCTTCTCTTGGAGGAGGGACCTTCCCAAAGCTCAAACCAGTCAGGCCAGGAGGTGGGGAGGATTCCTGGGCCATTGTGGAAAAAGGGCAGGGTGATCAGAATCCAATTTTATTGTGAGATACAAACATTTATATTCTATTTCAGAGAGACTAGTAATGTGTACTACATAGATTAGGTTAAAATCATATACACAAACTTATGCAAATAACATCTCTTGCTTGCAGAGTTTAATGGGATTTTCTTTTTCCAGTAAACCCGTTTGATTGAATCTTCTTGCAATCTAGGTCTAATTTTCAAAGTTCTGTTGGCTTTTGCCAAGACATCCTGGTATCAAATCTCTTATGTTAACCAGGTCCAAAGTCCATCATCTGTCATGTGTCCCCCAACATTCCAACACCCATCTGATTTAATCTTCTTGCAATCTTCAAAGCTATTTGTTCTTGCCAAGGCATCCTGTTATCAAATCTCTTATGCTAACCAGGTCCAAAGTCCACCATCTCTCTTGTATATCCCAATAGTTAACAATATTGGTCACTTTAATTTCAATATCATTAGATTTGTCCAGGACTGCTTGGTATTTTAGGAAACTTGAAGGAGACAGCCAGTGACGGCCCTTTTGTTCTATAACAGCTTACACCATGTGCGACACTAAGTCATCTTTTGTCCTAGTGTAAATTTCCATTCCTCTTCAATGTTCATGATCACTGCTGGTATTGTCCTAAGGCAGGTGGGCCAGCCCTTGCTCACAGTATTGAGCTGTTTAGAAAAATCGGCGACTGCCCTTTTGTAAAGACCCAAGTGTTGTGCCAGTTCCTGAGCCTAATCTTTGTCTCTCATGTGAGATAACCAAAACTGTTTACTTACCCCAGGAAGTCCCAAGGCTGGGGCCCTCATGAGCTTGTGCTTTACCTCTTCAAAGTTGTGATTTGTTTCAGGGGTCCATACCACAATATTTTTAGAAATTTTCACTGGCTCATATAAAGGTTTCACCACCAGTTCATAGTTGTATATCCACAACTGGCACCAATCTGTTGTTCCAAGTCCAGAGTCCTCTTATGATTTGTGGCTTTGGTGTTTGGCAGATTTCCTCCTTCCATGCAGTTCTCAGGGATCGTTGTTCTCCAAAGACTTCATATCCAAAATAGGTCACCTGTTGTTGCACAAGCTGAGCTTTCTGTTGAGACACTTGACCAACATTTAGACCAAGAAAATTCAACAGACTTACTGTCTATATAAGGCACTCTTTGATAGTTTTTATAGAAATTAGTAGATCATCTATATATTGAAGGAGTGTTTCTTCCCCAGGAAGAGACTGCCATTGTTACAGTTCTTTGCCCAATTGATTCCCAAAAATTGTGGGACTGTTTTACTGTTTTTGAACCCCTGAGGTAACACTGTCCAGATAAGCTGGTTTTTCCAGCCTGTGATAGGGTTCTCCCATTCAAAAGCAAGTATGTTTTGACTTCTTCTGCAAGTGCCACACAGAAGAAAGCGCCTTTGAGATTTATCACCAAGAAACAAATGAGATCATTGCAGAGTTTAGTTAGCAAAGTGCAGGGATTTGCAACCACTGGGTGGGTTCTTTTAGAAATCCCATTGACTGCTCGCAAATCTTGCACTAATCCATAGGTTCCATTAGGTTTTTTCACTGGTATAGAAGTATTAAATTTGGATTCACATTCTTTCAACAATCCTAGTGTCAAAAACTTGTTAATAATTGGTTTGATCCCTTTTCTGTCCTCTATTCTCAAGGGATATTGTCTCCTAACAGCTGGTCTGGCTCCTGTCCCCAGTTCAGTCTTATAGGATCAGCCAATTTGATTTCCCAGGAGCATCAGTATTCCATACTTCTGGATATACTTGATTCATTATTTGCTGCAAATAATTGCTATTGTTCGCTGGTCCTCTATCAATTGCCAACCTTAATGCTAAAATAAATCTGCCCTTAGGTACTTTAAATTTAATTTTTCCCTCTCTAAACTCAATTGCTGTGTCTAAATTTTCAAGGTGATCTCTGCCTAACAGGGATTTTGGTGAATTTGGTAGATAGAGACATTGATGTATTCCCATCCTTTTCCCAATTTCGTATTCTAACAGTTTTAAGAAAAAAAAGCATTCTCTGGTCGGCCTGTGGAATCCATTACCTGGGTATGTTTTTCACTTTTAGGCATTAAATTTTCATTTAAAACCAAACATTTGACCTCTGTATCTTTTAAGACTTCAACTGCTTTAAAATTCCATACCTGTATCTTAACCATAGCAGGTACACTAAGGAAAGATCTGTGGGTCCCTGTCACTCACTGTTAACTATTGCTGCAACAACAGCTTCCTGTGGAGTGTTCAGTAACTCTGGGCACTGGCATTTCCAGTGCCAGTGCTTTCTTACAGTAAACACATTGATTTGGTCCTAACCTCCCTTGGGATTGATTTGAGCTGCCTCTATTATTTCTACCTTTTCCTCTGCCTCTGCCTCGTCCCTGATCGTATTCTCTTCTGTGATGTTGCTCTAAAGCTGTCACTGGCTCCTGTGAGTTTTTAGTTCTTTTGGTTGTCTCAGTTGTTATATACCCTCCATGTTTCTTCTGTGATTGCTTCTAAATTTCTATTATCTGTCTCTTTTAATCTCTGTGATGTCTGGGCTGGACCGTCCTGGCATCAAGGAGACTAACTGCTGCTACCCCATTTCTGAGGCAAGATCAAAGGTTGTAAACTTTCACATTGTCATTCAGAGACTCTTTACAAAGTCGGTAGGAGACTCATGCTGTCCCCGTTTAAAATTATATGTTAATGTCCAATTTACTGCTTTCAGAATGCCATTCTCTAATCCAAATTTTACTAACTCCCAGTATCTGGTTATTGAGGCATATTCACCTAGATTGTTTGGATCCCACAGAGGATTTGTGGTAGGGATTAGCATGTTTACATTACTTTATAGGGCTCCACTAGCAATTCATCCCCGCACATTTGCTTTAGTTCTAATCAGTAACTGTTTTTCAGTTTCTGTTAATTCTGTCAGCATTAAATTGATATCACCTCAATCTGGGTCCTGGTTCTTGACTATCAAATAATTTTGCCACTTTACTGGGGTCTTCCCGGTAACCTTTAAGCTCTTCCCTCCAGTGATTCAAATCACTAGTGGAAAGAGGTACTTTTATGCATCTACACTGGCATCTGACATAGCATCTACATTTTCAGTGGGGTCTGTAATGGTATCTTCGTCTGCAATGATACCTCTACAGTGGGTATCCTCATCTGCAATGAAGTCTGCTATGGTGTGTTGGTTTGGCACAGCCTGGATTTGATAGCAGGGGAACAACAGAGGTAGCTTCTGTGACAAGGTGCTAGAAGCTTCCACCATGTCTGACAGAGCCAATCTCTGATGGCTCTGAAGATGGACATGCTGCTGGCCCAATTAGAGAGGTTGGTAACACTCTGTGATGACATATTTGAGAAGAAAATAAAACACTGCTCATGCAATTTTTTTTCCAGGGGTGGCAAGGTGCCACCACCAGAGGCCATTCCTGGAGCAGTGCACAGCAATATGCCACAGCTGCAGCCATCTCAGTGTGGCCAACAGAGAGCCTTGCCCACCTGGCCACTCGTAGCCACTGTGCCATGGGCAGAAGGGCAGGGGCAGCAGCGGCTCCCCCTTCCCGGGGCACGTGGAGAGGCATTGAATGGCGCCAGCGCCACGGCAGCCACCACTGCCTGTGCAATGGGGCAGAGCCGCATGGCCGGCAGCAGAAGCATGACGAGTGATTCCCAACGTGGAACCTGGACGAGATCAACTTCTCAGCGCTGCAGGATCCTGCAGGAATCTTTGAACTCGTGGGATTTGTGAGCAGTGCTACCTACAAGCAGTAGCTCTTCTTCTAGTCAGAGAAGAGGAGGAAGTGAGGACTCGTGAGGGAAAACAACATGGCGGCACCAAGATCAATGGTAAAGAAAGAGGGGGAAGAAGTTCTCCAAGTGTCAGAGCCAAGATGCAAGCTGTAGTGAGGACTGTGGTGAAACAAACTGTCTGCTTGTAACGCATGAAGTCCACCGGGGGTGAAGAGAGCTGCTTGTAGCTCATGGGAAAAGTGTTCACACTGGAGCAGGTAGATGCCAGAGAAAGCCATGATCCAGTGTGTGAAAAACAACTGCTCACTCTGAAAATTTAAAAAGCTTTATTAAACCTTAACAAAAAGTCAACAAAGGACTACATAAGGAAAAACTGCAGAGCAGGGAACTGCCCCTCATGCATACCACATTGCCAGTTCATCTTCAAGATGGGTGCTCAGTCTTTTATACCCCTGGGGATTGCATCAGCCAGCCCTGGCCCTTCCCAAAGTCTGTCAGCCTGCTCTTCTTTGCCATTCATCAATGCAGACTGCTTTGTAACTTGATCGGAGGTCAGGTGTTGCCATGCTGCACCCCCGAAGCACCAAGCTTTTCCATTCCCAGCTGCCCCATGCAAGGGACACATGTGCACACCTTCTTTTTACTTATCCTAGAAAACCCAGCCTGTCTGATGGCAACAATACGGGGGGGCGGGGGGGAATGGGAACTATGGGGAGAACAGAGGACATCTCAACTACAATAACATAACTATACATCACTAAAGCTTTTCTTAATGTTCACACAATAGTTATCTTTTAATTGCAAGAACCAATTTTCTCATTATCCATCTATAACAAGTGGGACACCCAAATAGAGAGAAAGGGGCCCCAGCTTCCAAAGACAGAGAGAGAAGGAGCCTTTGCTTCCAAACTAGAGCAGCCTATCCTTAGGGGACTGCACCCCTTGGATGAGTGACCCACACCGCAACAATTTTGGGATGACTGTTTGCCCGTGGGAGGGACTCCATGGCATAGCAGAAAAAAGACTCCTCTCCCTGAACAAACAGAAGATCTTGAGTGACTGTAAGAGACAGCCCTAAGTTTCCCTCATTCGCCTCATGACCGTTGCAAGGACAGAGACCAAGACCCTGAAGATCCCAACTGGAGTTCTGGCTTGGTTGAGGTGGATGCTTGCCAAGGGATTATTTGCAGGTGAGCTTGCTGTGTCACCACAGTGCACTGCTTTGAGCAGAGACTGGCCAGGAGCAGCTTGCCCTGTATGCTTACACCTGCTTCATGATCCTTGCTCATCACGATAGCCCATGAATTTCCCCACCTCTTGGCCAGATGCCACTTGCTTTAGAGAAGGTAACTGGTGATTCCCCATGGAAGATCCTTCATCTGCCTCATGACTGCCGTCAAGGACAGAGATTGAAGCCCCCCACCAAGGACTGAGACTGAGATCCCTATAATTCTAACACAGGGATGCTGGCCTGACTGAAGTGGGATGTCTGCTAAATGTTACCTGCAGGTGTGTTCGCTGGACCAAGACTGGTTTCCCATGGGAACCAGTCCTGAAATGGGTCCTGCTCACTGCTGGGACTGGTTTGTCCTGTTTGGAACCAGACTGTCTGTACTTGTTCTCAACAGACTTATTCTCCACTGTTCTGTAGCTGTTCCCTCAACATACCACCCTGTTCCCACCCCCTGGTGGAAGACTATAAAAGACCTCTGAGTTAACCAAAGACTAAGATTCTCCCCAGTGTGACAAGACAGATCTATTGGCTGAACAAAAAGGATTTAGTGTCTCTGTTGGTAGCTATTTCCCCCCGCCCCCCTTTTTCTCTCTCTCTCTGTCTTTTATCTCCTTTCTAATCCTTCTATCACATTTGCTGTGGGCACTCAATAAAAAGTGCATTTGTTTTTATTAATACTGAAAGTCCCCCTGCTGTGTGTCTTTTGCACTCTGAGATCAGTAAAACAAACCATCCTGACCCCAGCTTGTACTAGCGGATCGTGACAGTAAGTGTACTCGTTGATCGTGACAAACTGACCAAAACCCCCACACCCTGTCTCCCTCTGCTGTTGGTGGCGAGGAGGGAGGGGCTGGGGGAAAAAAAAGGTGTTTTAAAGGCTTATTTTACATCTCATTATCCTCCTCTGATTCTGCTAATGATAAATTTATATCTTTAAATTTGAATTTGTTTTGCCCTTAGTGGTTTTTTCCTCCAAGACCTTATCTCAACTCATGAGCCTGTTGTTCATCTTTTTCCCTCTCCTTTGCCCAGCTGTAGCAGGAGAGGGTAAGCAAATGACTTTTGCGGGTGCCTGGCATTTGGCCAGTGTCACACCATGACATATGGCAACTTAACCTTCAATACTACCTGCTTCTGCAATGTTATCTGCACTCGGTTGTTGGACATAACAAGTGCTACATATACCATTCCATATGCAGATAGCATTGAAGATCCTGTCACATGTGATGATAGGATTGCACAGTTCTGTGGAGACAGCAACATTATTACAGATATACACATATAGCACACCAGGGCTCAGCACTGCTCAGACCAAATACACACAATACCACACCATGTGTGGTGTTTGCCCCCTCCATACCCACAAATTCCCCTCCTCTTTAGTACTGGAGGGACATCGGCCAGTAGGGGACACTGCTGCAGGGGAACGGTGCACAAGCACTCACTGCCCAGGGAGATGCTAAGGGCACAAAGCACCTCACCCTGGGCAGAAGGCTTCAGGGATCTACACAGTCCACCATGGGGCTTCAGCCAGACTCTTTTTTTCTGGTAGCGGCAGGAGGAGACACCATGGATCACAGCGGAGAGGAGACACCCAGCAATGCCCTTCCAGCCTACTGCTGGCCTAGCAGCAGCTCCAGCTGAAATGATCACTAGAAGACACAGCCCATACTGCATTTGTTGAACATTCCCCAGAGAAATCCATTCATTGCATCTGACACTCAAGCAGCTTCAACATGGACCTGACTACAGCTTTACCTTACTCTCTTGCAGAAGAGGATAAGAAGACGCCAACAACTGCAGTGGACCCAGTGTTTGTATCTCCAGACCACACTGGAGAACACACTCTGCACTTGCTTTTTGCAGTGACACCACTGTTTCAGCAGTGGGCAAACAGATGTGAGCCAGGCAATATATAAAACAGAAAGAACAGGGGCAAGCCAGTTTTACTTATCAGCATGCTTCTGCTATCTTTCTGTTGCTAAATGCCCCAACATCGTCAGGATAAATAAAACCCTCTAATACTGTCTTTTCAGTGTTAACAAGTAAGGCATTACTTTATCCTTGGTCCAGAGGTGTGTGTATGGCCAACAAAATTCCAGCCTCCATACAGACATCGATGCAACACTTTTTCACTTATTTGTACGTTGTTAGCAAACAAAGAAATTAACAATAATTTATTCTAAATTACATAACTCTCTTTCATAATTACTATTCTATCTTCTACTGGCCATTGAATTCTTGCTTCTTATGCTAATTAGTCCTTATTTTTAGTCTTTTTGGTATCTTTTTCCTCCAGTAGGGACTTTCCAACACATATACTGAGTCTTTGTTAGCCCTTTATCTTCCGGTTTCTGTGAAAAGGTCCTTACAGTCCATAATTTCTGCATTCTAGATGTCCAGCTTCAACAATATATCTCACTCTCCCCAGTTTTGTTCATTGAAACTTATCTGAGTTAGTTTAGAAAAATGTAAAGTTTCAGTAATTTTCCAAAGCTGTGTTCCCATAAAAGGAGCATATGACAACTTTACTAAATGCTGGCTAAAAGTTATTTAAGACTAACACACTACCTATAACTTACATACTGATTATGATTAATTTTTTAAAATAATTAGATTATAATTAAAACATTAATTTAAAAATTAGAGAAGTTATATAATTTCCAACATCTGGGCCTAGAAAAGGGAGCAGCCAAAGCACACAGGTGTATCTGACTGTAAAAATGAAAAGTAAAAAGAAGGAAAAAAGCCTGGGGAATCAGAGGTTCTAGTTAAAATGATACCTCCTGTCTCAATCCCCAAAGATTCTGTCCATGTTTTCTTTGTTTGGACTAGGGAGAATAAAGAGAGAAATAAGAGAATTTTAAAAAGAAAAATAAAATTAAAAGAGGGCAAGAATATTAAGAAAAACTTATATTCCGAGCTTAGGTAACTCATATGATGTAGGCAGACACAGATGCCATTGCAATTACTGTTGTAAATATAGGTATCATTTCAGACTCCATTTCTTCTGCAGATACCATTATAAATTAAGATTTCATAGCAGAGGGAAATGCATCTGTGGATGAGTACCCCAGTGCAGTTACAATCACACATACCATTCATAACTTGCATCTAAGCTCTGTCTTCCAGCAACCAGGCATGTTGTGTGACCACCTGCACAGGTTGAACACATTCCTCCTACCTAACTCCCAAGGCAGAATGGTGGACACTCCTTTGAGAGCAAAGGCTGCAACTTCAACGCAGAGGTCTGCACCATCTACCCTGGCTACTGCCAGTTCCTGCATCCAGACAGAGCTGCCAAAAGGAGAGGCTGCAGTGTGGATCTCTCATTGCAGGAAGTGAATAGATCTTTCTCTAGGGCAGGAACAGGCAGCAAACTTACCTGCAAAAGGTATGCCCAGGTGGAGGACCAGCTGTTGTTAAGAAAAGCAAGAGGCAGTGAGAGGGCTGCATAGTATCAGGAAGGCTGAGAAGGAGTTCTTTCCCAGGAAGGAGAGAGTCTGCTGGTTCCAAGCACAGTTTGCAGTAGACCCACAGCCATAAAGCCTAACAGCAAGAGACTCCCCCAGTGACACACATAGAAGGGAAGAGGACCAAGAGAACACACAGAAGGGAGAAAGGCTGGTGTGGAAGAATGGAAACTTGGAACAGCAAGGACCTGCAGTAAGAACAGTCTTCCCCCAAAGCCACAGGTGCTCTTGTAGAACCTTTCCAGAAGACAGAGGTGCCCTTGCAGAACCTTTTACTGATCTGTAGAAAAGACTCAGCAGGAGAGGCACTGAAGATGAGTAAGGCAGCCTCATCTACTCCCCATATAACAACCAGTAAGGCAGCATAATCTGTTCCCCATATAACAATCAGCACAACTAAGAAGAGGGTAACAGTAGGAAGAGACTCTCTTCTGAGAAGCATGAAGGCACTATTTACTGGCCTGCTGCATTGTCCAGATCATGCTGCTTACCATGGACTCCTAACAGAGATTTCACTGAGACACTACCATGCCTCGCACAGTCCACCATTACCTGCTGCAGCTATTTCATGTGGGTGCCAGTGAGAAGCATCAAGGAGGATTACAGATCCCTGGGAGCAGCAGTAGCTGCTGACTCTGGAGCACAGGTAGTTTTTGACCTTCTCAGTCAAAGCAAAGGGGTTTGAGAGAGCCAGTCTAATCTGGGGAATCAACAAATGGTTAAAGGACTGGTGCCACAACCAGGGATTTGGCTGCTTAGACCATCAGACTTGCTTTGAACAACCTGGTCTACTGAGGGCAGATGCAGTCCATCTGTCAGAAAAGGCAAAAATCATCTTCACTCACTGGCTTGCCAAGCTAGAGAAGAGGGCTTTAAACTACAGCTGCTGAGAGAGAAGAGCTTCAGTCCATCCTACTCCTATCACAGACAGCAAGAGACATCCTGAGTCTCATGGCATCCTGGTCCAGATGGGCCTGCCTGCATCCAGATGCAAGGGCTTCTCCAGCATGATGGACATGGAGTCATTTTTGTATCACCTCAGCCCCTGCTCAGAAGCTGTGGCCAATGTTCCTGCCCTTTCCTCTCCAGAAGCCAATGGAATTGTTTTCTGCAAGCACTCCTGTAAATCATAAGGAGAAAACTGGCTTGAGCAGCAGAACAAGCAGGATCCAGTGCAGACTGCAGGACCTTTTGCTGCTAGGGCAATGCCTGCTGATCCTTGACATTTTGCAAAGAGAGATGGTGATGTGGCAGTGCAGCCAAAGCAAGGGCTTTGCGAAAGGACAGGAGATGGGTTTGGCTGCTCAGGAAACCACAGCTCCCTTCCCACAACTGCGGGTGCTGATAGAGGGCTGGGCAGCTCCCCACTAGCACTGTCCCAGAGCACTGCCTGGTCTGTGGGCAGGAGGAGGCAGAGCAGCAGGAGAGCAAACACTGGAAGATCTGCAGGTGAGTCAGAGTGTTCACAGGGGCCTGGTTGCTCATGGAAGACACATCTGTGCACAGGAAGCTCCTTTCTCATGTTTCATGCTCCTACCCTCCAAATCTAACAGAGGGCTTAGCTGGTGTTGGGTAAGAGCATATTCAGGGAGATTCTTCCAGCACATGATTTGTCTGGGTTGAGCTGGGTGTGGGTATACTGGGACACAAACACTGCAGAGGCATGGCTTTTACAGTGGTGAGGGCAGCAATGCTGCCCCAGTGGAGAAGGCATTGCTGTGAAGAGGCCCATCAGTCAGATTCTCCCCACTATGGAAGAGAACGAGGAGAGCAAAAGGGCCAAAATATCATCTGCTGACCTCCAAGGACAAGATGGCAGTAGGTGTGGGATTCATTTCTCCCTTCCACCATCCCAGGGAGGAGCTGCAGAGCTCAGAGGGTGCCGGAGGGTCTGGCAGGGGATACCAGTTTTGCTGCAAATGCCGCTTGTGTGGGAAGAAAAGCAATGTGTAGATGCATGCCTGCTTGCACCCACACCCCTCGGTTCTCCCCCTCCAGGTCATGGAGGTCCTTGCCCTGACCCTGGTTACTCTTCTGGCTCTGCTGCCCCCAGCCCAGCCCTGCTCCTCAGAGATGAACAAGGTCAAGGACCTCCTGGAGGTGAACTGCACAGGGCAGGCTCTCAGCGCAGTCCCCCCAGACCTGCCTGCAGACACAGGCATCCTGCTGCTCAGTGACAATCGCCTGGAGTCCCTCTCCACCACTGCCTTTCTGTCCCTCACCCAGCTTCAGGACATTGACCTGGCCAACAATGGGCTGGTGGCTCTGCGCACGGGGGCCCTGCTGCTGTCCCTGAAGGAGCTGACCCTCTCCCACAATGCTCTGGCAGCCCTACCTGTCCTGGAGGGCCTGCCTGCACTCACCCACCTGGCTGTGGCTCACAACAGCCTGGAGACATTGGCCCCGGGGGCTTTCCGCACAGTGCCAGAGCTGCAGAACCTGGACTTGCGAGGGAACAAGATGCAGCAGCTGCCCCAGGAGGCCTTTGCAGGGCTGAATGCACTCAAGGAGTTAGACCTCTCAGACAACCTCCTGAAGGAGCTACCCAAGGAGTTGCTGCAGGACCTGAAGAAGCTGGAGACCCTCTGGCTCTCAGGGAACCAGCTGCAGACCCTGCCAACAGACTTTTTCCCAAAGGGGCACTTGTTCATGTATGTTTTCCTCACTGAGAATCCCTGGCATTGCAACTGTGACCTGCACTACCTCCAGACCTGGATCCAGAAGAATGCTGACATTGTTTATCAGCCAGAGCGGGGTCTGGAGGAAACAAAAGTGGAGGTCGCACCTGAGAAGGTACTGTGCCACAGCCCTGCTGAGCATAGGCAAAAGCCCATCATTCACTTCAAGCTTAACTGCAGCATTGTGGAGGATGCGGATGAGGAAGGAGGGGATGAATATAATTATGAAGAAGAAACAACAGAGAAAGCTACCATGACCACCTTTCCCCCACACCCATTCATCCCCAAAGAGCACACTACCATGCCCTGTGCTATTACCTCATCTTGCCTTCCTACCCTTACTACCACAAGATCTCCCCTCACCAGACCTTCCCTCAGCACCCCTTGTACCTCCACCCTTTCCCCAAACCCTTTGCTTGGGGTGCTGACAAGCATCAGAGCTCCCAGCACCACCATTCCTGTACCAGCCAGTCTCACCATGATACCCACACAGACCCCCAGTACTGCCACCATTCTCACGGCTGCTACCACCATCACCCTGCACAGACCTGCCACCTTTGACAATGCTACTTCACTGCCAACAGCTATGAGCAGCAACCCTTCTAGCACCAGTGGCCATCCCCAAACCACCCTTGCTGCCAACAGCATCTATGGCAGTCTTATGGGGTCCACTGGCACATTTCCCACCACTTCCACAGCAGTGCCTTCCACTGCCATGCTAGAGGCCTCTTCCATTGTCAGATCTCCATGTCCAACTCTGATGTCAGCCAACACCATGCTTTCCACTCATGCCCCAACACTACCACCTCCCTTGGACACCACACACTTCACCCAACCTGCATGTTCCCCTCTACCTGCTCCTCCTCCCCTCTGCCCATGCTCCATCCCAGGACGGGCTGTACCTGTGCTGCATTTGCAGGCAGGTGGGGAGGCTCTGCAGTGGGGGCAGTGGGTGCTGAGGCACTGCTGCCTGTTGCACTGGGTGCTCTACCTGGCTTCCTTGGCTCTGCTGGTCCTGACCATGCTGGCTGTAGCAGGTTGGCTGACATGGATGTGTCTGGTGGGACAACCCTCCTGGTACCAGTCCTTGCAGACCCAAGAGGTGCAGTATCCACTGCTGGAACGGAGGGAGTCAACAGGAAACCCTATGATGCATCTCAGCAGCTTCAAAATCCCCCTCCAGCAACCTAAATTCTGTACAATCAAGGAAGTGGAGTTGTGCCCTGAGGTTACATACTGCACAATTAAAGATCTGGGGGTACAGCGCAGTCCTCCTGCAAGTTACTCCTTCTGCACCACAAAGGAGTTGTGGGTTCACCACAGTCCTCTGCATGCATCAGTCAAGCCTTTCTCCAGGAAGCTGATGGTCACAGACCTTAGCTTCCCGAGGACCCCATCTGCCCACAGCCTAGACAGGGGTGTTGAGACCATCGGTGATGTCAGAGTGAAATATGCAGGTAACACCATGTAAATGTGTTACACACATGTGTACACTCAGAGAAAGAGATTGAGAGTCATGGCTCTGTTCTATATGCTTTGTTTTACAAGGGAAAGATCTACTTGCCTAGGAGGAAGCCATCTAGCTCTTTCCTCTAGTATTCTCAAACAGCCTGAAGTTTCCAGAGCTTGGGTATTTGGCAGAGGAAGATAATGTCCTAAACTGGTCATTGATAGTCTGGGGCTGCCACTGCCTGATTTAGGGGTGATTGAGGGTAAGCAGAACTTATGTTGTGCTCTGTCGCAACTGCTTCTGCTCAAATTATGTACACAAAGATGCAATACACTTTCCACTCTGTGCCAGGTTCTTAATCACATAATAAATATTCTGTGCCTGAATTTAAAAGAGGTGCTGGTTTGATTTCACTGGACTTGCCACAAGTCCTGGTATTTGGAATAGTGAAGGCAGGGAAGAAAAGTCCGTGGAATGTCAGTATCCTAGAATATCCTGAGTTAGCAGGGTCCCCTGAGGATCAAGTCCAATTCCTGGCCCTGCACAGACACCACAAGAATCCCACTCTGTGCCTGAGAGCATTGTCTAAATACTCCTGGAGCTCTGGCAGCCTTGGAGCTGTGACCATTCCCTGGGGAGCCTGTTCAGTGCGTGACCACCCTCTGGGGGAAGAATGTTTCCTAATATTGTTTCACTGGGATGCCTCCATGAGAGGGGCACATGAGGGCCCTGCCCCAGGTCCCAGAGAGCAGAGATTAAAGCTGGCCTCTGCCTCCCCTCAGGAGAGGTCGCCATGATGAGGTCTCCCCTTGATGTCCTCCAGACTGAATATGTCAAGTGGCCTAAACTGCTTCTCATACCCTTCCCCTCTAGACCCTTCCCCATTTCTGTGGCCTCCTTTGGATACTCTTTAACAGCTTTAGATGCTTTGTGTAGTCTCGCATTCAAAACTGCACACTTATACTCCTATTCCTGACTTTGGCCCCAAACCCTGTGGTACTGAATCACACAGGAAAAAGCATTGCACTGGCAGGTAATAAGGAAAGTGCAAGTGTTGATGCTTCTGCATGACCCCTTATGCAATGGCCAGATATGGAGGAGTAGGGTGGGAGGCTTTGAAGTGCAACAGATATGACTTGCAAGGGATTATACTTGGACAAAGCACTCTAGAGCTGGCCAAACTTTGTGACCACCTGTCTAGATGTCATTCTAACATTTTGAGAGGTGTGAGAACAAGGCTATATTCGCCATTGGTGAGGGTCGAATGGCTCACTCCAGAACTCATGCATAAATGCAGCAGCTGGATCCTATGAGTCGTTTTTCCAGCCTGAAATGCAGTTCCAGTTCTAACTGCCTGAAATATATTGTCAAACTGCTGTGAGTCAGCGTGGCCTTCTGCTAGATTAACTCCTGGACTGTCCACAGGTGGGAACATGTGCCTGTGCTTGGCCAGCATGAGTATTTATGCTGGTGAAGGTCTGGTGTGCAAGTGTGTCCGTGGACATATACATACTACGTTTGTAAGGAGGCACTTGTCTGCCTGTTGTTCCTGTCCTCTAACCACACCATCCTCTCTATCCCTGTTTCCTGAGAAAACAATGAGGCAAGCAGCTCCAGTGCTGGCACAGTCTGAAGGCCCCAAAAGTGGGGCACAGACATCTGGGGAGCAGAGCTGTGGAAAAAAATCTGTATATCTTGGTGGACAGAAAGGTGAACAAGGTCCAGCAGTGCACCTGGCAGCAAAGGGAGGGCAACAAAACTTGAACTGGGTTAATAGAGACAAGGCCAGCAGGCCAAGGGAAGTGATTATCCCCTTCTCCTCAGAACTTTTTAGACTACATTTTTTTGTCTTCTACACATCTGAAGCCATCCAGTTTTCTCCCCACCGGCATTACTGGTATCCCAGTATTTCTCAGAATCCCATTACCTTTGCCTCTCCTTGCAACTCCTCCCTGGAATTCTCCCACGTCTTCACACAACAAGCACTCCAGGTCATTCCAGGAATCCAAGACCTCTCAAAACCACCTAAGAACCCCAACACCCCCAGAACTCCCTATTCTACCCCACCATCAACCCCCGCAAATCCTGGCACCCCCAGGATTTTATTCCCTTAGGATCCTCTAAGCTCCCCAAGACCCCTCTCAGTCCTGAGACACACATTTACGCACTCTTGCCCAGTGAACGCAGGCACGCAGAGTCCCAGCGCCCAGCATCACCCACCCAGGACACTCAGGTCACTGGTCTCCTGCTCTCCTGTTCCTTGTGAGAAGCACCTGGATGTCTGGGTTCTCCACCAGAAACAACAAGACCCAGATAGACAGTTCAGGAAGCACTTTTATTCAGCTCAAGGGTGGGGGGAAATTGAGGGATTCCTAGCTCCCAGTGAAGGGCTCAGACAAAGGGATTGAATATTCTTGGAGGCAGAGGGCTTCATGTGGGGAAGCTTTATGTTCCACAGGTTCACAACCGTCTAGGTCATGTACCCTGAGGGTGAAGGGTTGCTGAAACCACAGAAGGTACCCACTCTGGGAGAGGGATCTGGACACTTTTGTCCCTTAGAGTTACCCATGCATATCCCATGGGGTATATGCAGAGAGTATATCCTAAGCATTACTGGAAGTTTCACTTGATCTCAAGGGGTCCTTAAGGCAGCTGGGGGCACGCAAGGCAGAGGGTACAGTGAGAACACAGGCTTGTAGGTCAGTATAGGCATGGGGCAATGTGCCTCGTGTGATCCAGCGCCGGGTACCCGGCTGGTAGGCGTGGATCAAGTGTGTGTCCTGGTAGGTCTCATGACTGTACCCTCCCAGTACAAGCAGCTCCCCTCCCAGCACAGCTGCACCCCCAACTACGTGTGCACGGGGGAGAGGGCTAAGGAGGACCCAGATATTCTGCTTGGGGCTGTAGACCTCAAAGGTCAGCTGGTCCTTGTAGCCAGTCTGCCCAGCCCGCTGACACAGGCCCCCAGCCACATAGAGCTGCCCACCTGCCTCCTCCATGACATGGCCAGCTCGGTGGCCATTCATGGGGGCCAGGAGTGTGACAGGTGCACCTGGGACATAGCGGAGCAAGGATGCCTGACACTGGTATGCTTCATCACACCCACCCGACACGTAGAGTTCACCATCCAGGGCACACGCCGCATGCCCACACAGAGCCATTGGCAGGGGCTGGCACCTCCTGGGCAGGGAGAGAGGGAAAGGTGAAGGACAGGTTAAGCAGAGCTATGCTGCAATGACTGATTACTTAGGGGTTCCCTAGTGAGCCATGGTTTCATTGACCACTCAGCAGGCAACCCTTGCCAACACCCAATGAGCCCCAGTGGACAACATCAGCTGACACAGAATGGGTGCCCCACAGATGGGGCCATCACTGTTCAACACTTTGTAGTCACCACACCATTGGTCAACCACAGTGGGCTCCATTAATGGGCAACAATGGCCATCACCCCATGAACATTATGCCTACGAGAGGAATCAAACTACTTTTCTCATTGGCAGATGGCCAACAAGACCGGCAATGAACACACTGCTGGTCAAAAACTCATTTGCCACCCACTAGGCAACACTGGCCAACACCCAGGGACATGATTGTTCAACACCCAGTAGACCTCTCTCAAATACCACTGCAGGTCCATTCTCCACCAGAGGCTTAGTGACACAAAGCACCCAGTGGGCACCATGGCCAAGACAAGGGACTCTGAAGAAAAAGGAAAACTAGGCGTCGGCTGGAGCAGCCTCACCTCCAGGTGTCATTGGCCAGGTCGTAGCACTCCACAGTATCTGTGCAGTAGAGCTCCCCTGAGCTGCCCCCCAGGGCATAGATGAAATTACCAAGTGCCACAGCAGCAAAGTAGCTCCGTCCACATGTCATACTGGCCAGACGCTCCCAGGAACCATCCATAGGCTGGTACCTGGGTTTGAAAGGCAAAGGGGCAAGAGACAACCTGTTACCTACAACACCATGAGCTGATGTTGGCACTGCTGAGGGCAACAACCCACCTACAACTTGCTAGTCCCATAATGCCTTGGGACTTTGTCACATGGTCACCTTGCATGGGAATATCCCCTCCTTCTGGACAATATCAAACTCATAATGTCCTGGGGCATCTCCAGATAGATGCCTCCCACTCCTACTCCCAAAAAGCCTGTAATACCCCAGAGTAGGAGGGCACCTCTGAGTCCAACACCCAACCCTTCCCAGAATGTCTTGGGGCCACTTGACCAGCTGCAATGCCACAATGTCTTGGATCCACCGGGCAGCTGTAACTCTAGCTCTAGCAATACATCCCACAATGTCCGGGTGCCACATGCCAAGTCCAAGTCCTCTGTAGCTCTCACCTGTAGACACTGGCTAAGGTGTCATGGACCCCGTAGTAGTGCTTTCCACCCAGGATGTAGAGGTTGTTGCCCACCACAGTTACAGCATGACGGAAGCGTGGGCCATCAGGAAAGTGTCCCAGTGCCCTCCACTCAACCTGCTTCACCAGCCCCACAGCACTGAGGTAGCGGTCTGCAAACCAGAGGTGTCTGCTGGGCTTCCGGGCAGTCAGGTTACCCTTTACTTTGTCTCCACCACAAACCACCAACACCTCTTGCAAGGAACGTACCCGGCACGGCAGCTGGGCCGTGGGGGTGAAACTTGCTACCATGAGCTCGCGAAGGACCTTTGGGTCAGCTACCCCTGCAGTCACAGATGGGACCTTCTTCAGCTCCAGGCTGGACATGAGGGCAAAGCGAACAGATGACAGGATCTCTTTGGCTATATCCTCCTGGCCATCTCCATTGGCCATAAGCCACCGAGATGCTGCTTCCAAGGCTTCCAGTTCATGGAGGACATTGAGACCATCGGAGCGGAGGAGGCGGATGAGAAGATGTGCAGGAAGATCCAGGAAGGCTGGTGTAACCACCACACAGGGAAAGGTGGCCAAGATGTAGTTCTCTGCTACATGGACCACCTCATCCAACCCATAGGCCACAGCAAAGGCCAGCACGTCAGGGACAGTTTCTGGGGTCAGGCCATGGGTGAAAACATCCAGGCAGAGAGTGAGGAGTCCCCAGGCCTGGTAGCGCAGGGAGGTCTCAGCTGCCTCCAAGACCATGGGCCACGGCCCTGCTACAGCTCCTGTGTAGGCAAAGGAGAGGAGGAGACGCAGCTCGGCTGGCGACAGCCCCGTGACCAGCGGGTCGGCAGGGTCATGGGTGGCTTCTCGCATGGGGCAGGTGAAAAGGGCCCGGAAGAAGTCACAGGAGCAGCTCAGGGCCAGTCGCTGAACTAGGAGGAAGGAAGTATAACGATGTGAAGCAGCAGGGAACCCTCTGCAGTGTGCAGCCCCTGGAACTCAGGTGTCCTGGTCCCATGACCATTAAAGTCCCAGCTCTGCCAAAGGGAGCAGCCCTGCGGGCACCTCTAGAGCCTGATCCCCACCTGGAGCTGCAGTCTTATCATCCCCACCAGAGGACTTGGCTGTCCCAGAGCACCCTGTCCCACTCCTCAACCCTTCATAGGGACCCCCACCTCCTGCCCACCTGGGATGACCTCATTCCCTGCCTGGAGCTGGAGGTCACAGCCCACACCATTGGTATGGAGCTGCTCCATGGCTCTTAGTGTTTCCCACTGCTCCTCCAGGGGCTTAGGACCTTCTTCCTGGTGGTCAGTCTCCAGACGCAGGGCACAGGCAGCCACCAGCCGGGGGGCACCCAGGGCCCGAGCAGCCTCTTCCACCTCTTTCACCTGGCCATGGGGCACAATTCCCCCATAGGCAAAGGTGAGCAGAGCCCGCCAGCCCCACAGTGTGGCCCCAGGTGGCAGGGGGATATGGGGGAGAGGATCTTGGCAGAGTTGTCTGGTTCTGCCCTCCAGGAAGCGGTGGAAGAAGGAGCTGATGGAGGCCAGGACCACAGCATGGGCCATGTCACCCTCTGGGCCCACAGTCACATCCACCAGCTGTCCTGCGGTGCGGAGATGGTCAGCCACAGACAGGAAGTGTCCAGCATGAGCCCCATCCCGCAGGTTCCACTGGTCTGGGGCTGGCCCCTCTGCAACCCACATCTCGCCTGTGGAAACACATGGAACAGGGTGTCAGGGAGCTGTCTTACAGCTGGAGCCTCTGGCCCATGGCAGGAGTACTGGTTGGGGACATGGGGTCTTGCTACTGGCACTGCCACATAGCAAAGCCACCAGATCCACCACCAAAGCCTCTCTACCACACAGCCAGGGCCACCATGCTCTGCTACTGCTCCATTACTGAATTTGATGCTTCTTGGCAAAACTACAGCTCCACAGGTGAGAACAACATCCCATTTCACTGCCCCATAGCTGAGCTTGATCTCACCTGCTTTATCTCTGAACCCTTAGCATGAAGCTACTGACCCACAGCCAATGCTGCTGCCCCACATAGCTCAGGCCACTGTCATCACTCAGAGCTTCAGTCTTATAGCACACAAAACCACACCCTTCTTCAGCCATTGCCCCATAGCTGAAACTACTGATGGTCCAACAAGTAACCAAGCTGCTGGCCCCCACTAAAGTGCCTGCCACTCCTGCTCGGTGCATGGCAGTGCCTGCTGTGCACTGCCTGTCGTGTCTCACACTGTCTGTCACACATTGTGATGTGTTATCCTGCAATGCTGTCTGCAGTGTCACATGTCATGCTCCCCTGCACTGCATACTGTTGAGGTGTGCTGACTATCATATTACTGCCACCCCTTGCCCCCACTGTGTTGCTTGTCCTTGCTCAGGCCATGCACTGCAGCCCCATGAAGCGCTTGCTGTATTCCGTGCCCCTGCATTACTGTGTGGCCTGTTAGGCTGTGCCATGCACTTGTCCCCCTTACCGCCTGCTGCTGCTCTGCAGAACTTCTGTGACCCCCTAGGAATGTGCCCGGGTAATTATAGACTGGACAGAACACGTGGCCCCAGCCAGGAGCCGGGAGAGGCTCAGGCAGAGGGAGGTCCAAGGCCCCAGAGTCCCCAGTCTGGGACAGTGGTCACTGAATTCTCTGAGGACAGGCAGTAGGGCCAGCTGAAGCTGACAGGAGCTCTGTAAACCCCGTGCTACCCTGGGCAGGTACTGCTGGGAACCCCTGGCCCCTCAGGCCCCTCTATAAACCTTGATCTTCTCTAGAGCACAGGGTGAAGCAGAGCCCCCTCCCAAGCCTTCGGGTAGGAAACAGACAATTGCCTACTCCCCCACCCCCATTACGGGGTAGAGAGGTCCACCACCACCTGCTGTGCTCCTGAGCTGTGCTGGGCTACTGACTCCCAAAGAGCTGGGGGTCTCATCTCCAGGAGGATACCAGCCCCTTGGCTCAGCCTCAAGTGCCCCCAGGAGCACCCCGCAAACACCCAGGACCCCAGCAGCCCACACAGAGCACACACCAGAGGAACACAGCCTGCCATGGCTGCGACCGTGTCCCAGTATCACCATCCCTCCCTCTGATGTCCTCTGGTGCTCCAATCTCATCTTGTCCCCTCCCCCATGCACCTGCGTCTCCCATGTCCACATTCCCTGTCTCAGTAACTCATGCACCCATCTCTGTACCACACTGTTCCCACATGTCCAGTTGAATTCTGTGTCCCCAAAAATGTTCTCACATCCTCTACAAGTCCATTTTTCACCACTTACCTATCCTGCTTGTGATTTTTTTTTCTATCTAGTTAGAATTTCCCTATCTTGTTATTTCCCATCCTTCACTGCACACCTGAGCCTCCACTTTCTGTAGCCACTAAGTAGTGAAAAAGTCCTATCACATCAAATCTTGACCTTTTCTCCAGGAAAAATGATCCAGTTCTCACCTCTCTTTGCACATCCTGTGCCTCCATGCTCTCCATCTCTGTAGTGGGTTTGCAGGACACACTTGTTTGTTCATAGAAAAATCAACCAGATATACCTATAAGGTACCTGCTCCAGTTCTCAGCTGGCATTCAGGGGTCCCTTCCAGCCTCAGATATTTCTCACTTTCAACCCTGAAGCACTTAGCTCTAAACCTCCTGAAATGCTTTTTGGAGAAAGACTCCAGGCTCTCAAACACATTGTGAGCAACCCACGACTTCTTCCTTACCCCACCTTCCCTATCTTCAGCTCAGAGCCAAGCACTTCTTCAGAAGCTTTCGCTCCAGACCCTCACTGATGGGCTCAGTGCATGTAATTCCACACCTTGTCAAGAAGCCCCACTTAACTACAAGAACCTAAAGCTACAGGATCTCACCGAAGCTACAGCATAGTGCTCACACTTGAGCACACAGTACTGAGACATGGAGGCAAAGTAACTTGTGCACAGAAATTGCACCCAGACCAGAACATGCTGCTTCCTCTTCAGCAGCTCCAGCTTTCTGCACCTCAGCCCAGATGCCAGGAAAAAGCCGCATGACACCACCACGTTGTGACAACTGCTGATTGGACCAAATCTTTATTACATGACGTCCTAAGTACATACAGCATTTGGAAACCAGCTCACAGGGGGAAAGGTGACATTCACAGCTTGGGAGGTCCTGTCAGTCTCCAGCCCTCCTTGTTGCCGATCTTCATGAGAGCTGCAGTGATTCCGAACCCCAGACATGCTGTGGTGCCAGTGAGGTAACTGTGAGCTGAAGAAAACACATCAAACCAGAAAAGATCCATTAAGGTGCAAGTCCTTTGCAATAGATCTTGATAGACTGCCATTTTTCATAAGTCCTTTGACCATCAGCAACATTGTTTGGCCAAAGGAACTGGAAAAGTGACCTTTTTATAAAATTGAGTTCTCATGCTTATGGCTTGCAATTTGAAATATCAATTTCAGTAATCCACTGCCCCATCCCCTTAAGCGGAAATCTTAAATGGCTCATTTGAGTGACAAAAATAGCAATCACTGCTTTGAAATCTCATCAGCTCACAACCAGGAAAGTAAAAATTAATTATATTTAACCAAAGTTACAACTTTAAAAAAATCCCTCACTTCTTTGGGTTGGAGGATGAATGTC
Source organism: Melospiza melodia melodia (assembly GCF_035770615.1). Classification (NCBI taxonomy): domain Eukaryota; kingdom Metazoa; phylum Chordata; class Aves; order Passeriformes; family Passerellidae; genus Melospiza; species Melospiza melodia. The sequence goes on from NC_086200.1 coordinate 25,671,063, forward strand.
TAAAGAAAACAGAATTGTGTCAGTATCTGCAGGCGCTGTTTAAGCCTTACAAAGGGCTACAGGAGCAACAGCAGCAGGACACAGTTTGTCCCTCAGACTATGCGACGAATTCACAAGGCAAATACTGGATTGTACTTGCTGTCTAAAATAAATCACGCTTGTTGCCAAGAAAACATGGATTTTTACAACCATGTTTTTCTTATCCTGCAATTTTAAGGTACAAGCAGTAGCTGTAACTGCCAGTACTGAGTGAGCTCTCCTTTCATTCTGTATATCAGTTCATGTCCCGCTTGGTATCCTCCCCTCCCGCAGCCATATTTAATTCAGCAGGCCCACACAATACCACTGAAACTGGCATGAACAGAGGCTGAGATGAATCATTACCAAAGAAGCCTGACATCAACATTCTTTAACATTTTTCCCCAACTGAAAAGTTTCTAAAGCCAGCAAGGGCACGTTTCAATGCAGGCATTGTCCAGAGTTACCTCTCACTCCCAAGACAGCTCCTGATGCACAGCCGCCTATGAAATAGTTCAAAGGATCCTCTGGCTCTTCCCGGACTTGGGCACTGAGACAGGTACTTAAGCCAAACACAGCTCCCAGTGTAGCTGTAAAGAATTGAAAAGCAAAATCAAAATCCTCAAGGACCAGAGAATTCACACTGAGCACGACTTCAATATTCACAGTGACTACAATGGCAAATGAAGATCCATTTCCCAGGGACATCCTAGCCCAGCTGCTACAGTGAGACTCAGCATTCACTCAGTCCCACTCAGCTTCCCTGGGTTTCTCTCCCTGCACTGCTCAGAGCTGGAGCCTCATAGCACCCCACACCCACTGCCCCCAAAGAGCACCACATGCTGACAGGGTATCACCTAACAGCCCTTCCCGACAAGGCATGGGGCAGCCCTGACAGCTGGGGGCAATGGAGGGGAGCAGTGGTGTCTGTGCAGCCGCTTCCCCAGCTTTGCCTGGACTCTGCACTGTAACTCAGCCCTCAAGTCCCTGTGAAGCCACCTCACAGCACCAGGCAGAGCAAGCCCAAGGGCTCTGCTCTCCCTGTACACTGCTAGTCCTGGCACTTTCCTCCTCTGCCTGCCTGGGGCTCACAATGATTACTGGATAGCAGGAAAATGAATTGAGTTTGTAAATTATTCTTGTTTGTAAACTGACCTTGAAATGAAAAATTTTGAATTGAACTAAGAAACCGCAAAGCAGAAGCACCCTGTCCACTGAATTACACACTTCATCCCATCAGACCCTACACTGATATAATTGCAAACTTTGGCAAAGAGCTGTGTCAAGAAAAGCTGGGTTTGTATCTAGTATAAACTCTTGATCATGAAACATGAATCTGTCTACCAGGCAGCATCTGCAGATTTCAATTCGCCTTTCTTGGGAACAACAAAAGTATCCAGGTTAAAAATTTTCAATCCCTATATAAAACCAGCAGCTCCTGTTACAATCCTATGCAGAAAATGAATTATGCTGATGCCAAAATCAACTGAAAAGAGCACTGCAGAAACAAAACCCCCAGACCTAGGACTGCATTTCAACTTTCCTGCTCTCCCTGCTTTGAACCAAGGCATCTGTAGGCAAAATGCACAGCCTGAGGCCATGAGGTGTAGCTCCTGAACAGCAGGCAGGACAAACCCTTCCTCAGGTATGAAACTGAGGACCCAATATGCCTGTTTAGGATTAAGGGATTTACTGAAATCACAGTTGATTACATGATCCAGTGCCTTCATAACGACCTCAGCTCATTAGAGGATATGCCAGATCCTGGTTTAGAGTCAAACTACTCAAAAACACAAACCTGGACTGACTGTGCCCCATCTCAGAGCACCAGCACTTAGGGAGAGGCAGAGGTGGCACAAACCATTCAATTAGACTGAAAAGCAAAACTATGCTAAGAGGAAAACTGCACTTGACAAGGGACAGAATAAGCTTCAACTATGCAGCCCATTCAGCTTCCTGCTCCTCTCTTCAGCATCCACTTTCTCTTCCAAAGACAATTCAAGACAACTGCATAGTTTCTCCTTGTCTATAGAACATGATGGGGGAAACCCCACGTTTATTTTCCTTTTGCCACCAAAAATACTGCATTGTTCTTTAGCAAATGCACTTTATTAAATACAATACCTAAATATATTAAGCAAAAATCTAAATTTGCTCATACTATGTTGTTGCTCCCAAACTGAGTACTCTAAAAATACAAAAAACCACAATGTACCTTTTACTCTAGACTGCAAAAAATATGTTACCTCACCTGCAAATCAGGGATATGTCTTTCCATTTCACTGCTCTGTCTCTTGCCTAAACAACGACCCAAGCCCGGTGGAAGAGAGAACCACCGAAACCGTGCAGGGGCAGAGGCAAAGGCAAAAGTGAGGGCGCAGCCACACCGGGCGCAGGCGAGGCTGGCGTCCCTGCGGAGTTCCGTCCCAGAGTTACACTGCCGAGGGGCCCGGCCCTTACCCATCGTGACACTGTCCGCCGCTGCCGTCTGCAGTGCGGCCAGAGCCGAGCCGGGCCGCAGCAGGATGATGCGATACGCCGCCCCGACCAGGCCTGCAACACAGCACTGCGCGTCACCGGCCGGGCCCGAGCCCAGGCCCCGCTCGGCCGCCCCCCCGCGTGCCTCCCTGCCCCCGGTGCCCACCCGCGGCCGCGCCCACGCGCGTGGCGAGCCAGGTGCGCTGCGGGCACTGCTCGCCCTCGGGCCCGTCCCAATAGCCCGCCATGGCGGCAAGGGCACGACCGAGCTCTCGCGAGAGGACGGCACCGCCCCGCCCCGCCCCGCCCCGCCCCGCCCCGCGAGGGGGCGAGGCCAGGGATCGTCCCGCGGGCACGCGCGTGACGAGTGCAGCGGCCCCGCCCCGCCCCGCCCCGCGGGGAGCCGGAAGCAGGGCCGGGCCGGGCCGGGCCCGTCCGCTCCGCGCCAACCGGGACCAGGGCCGGGCCGGGCCGGGCCCGTCCGCTCCGCGCCGGCCGCTGCCCGAGCACACCCGCGCCGTCGCTGGCCTAAGGGATTTCTGTTTGGTGTTCCCAGGTGCCCCACCCGCGGCTCCCAGGCTGTTTGCCTAATCCCGGGGCTGTGACCCTGCCTTTTGTCTTTGCTGTCTGCTTGCAGGGTGGGGAGATCAGTGTGGTTTTGTTTTGTTGTGGGTGTTTTGCCTTTTTGTGGGGCAGGGGTTGTTTTTTGTTTGTGGTTCGCTTTTGGTTTTGTTTTTGGTAGGGTCTACGACTCTTACTTATTGGCGTTTGAAATATTTTTAATGAATTTTCAAAGATTCTGATTTAGTTCGCTGTGTCTATACTGCTGTATGGTTCCTATTTCCTGCAGAAATAAAAAACATGCTTTGACAGAGGTTATAGAGATGCTATATACATTGATTTTTCTAGTTGTCCACAGTACACCAATGAAAAGACAACTCTACTGTGCTTCTTGGTGATATATGGAAAATCACACAATGAAAAGCCAATGTCCATAACGGAGACTGAGGAGTCCTGCGATTTTATTTGAATAAAGGGCAAGGATCCACTGGGACACACGCCCATGGCGTTTTGTTCTCTCGAGGTTGCAGAGGACGCAGCTTCCTTTTATCCCAAATTCCCGGTTGCATGTTGCCCTCTTCCTTTGCCCACTGGCTGAGGTACGAGGAAGGTAGAGCCTTCCCGAACCGCCTTACCACATATTCCCCCTTGAAGCTGTCATTTTACCCCAAAGTTCAGAAGTTCAGGTTTGTCCTCCACTTGTCTGTTTCAGAAGTTGGGCTATCTGGGCTCGGTAGCAAACCTGCTTGAAGTTAGTAGAGACTTTAAGAGCCATTTCAAAGACATTAACACCCATACCCTCACCCATCGAATGGGTTTGTAAAGACATTAGCATGCATCTCCCCTATCAGTGACATCCCTTCAAGCAAAGCTGTTCCAGTTGTTTTCCCGACTCTCGAAATAACTCCAGGATCTGAGTGAAGAAGTCTACAACTGTATCTTTGTTAGCTCAAGCTTTCTCACCTCCCTACCTCTTTTCCCTGTATGTGAAAAGCATATTAAATACTTGATTTCTGCATTTTCCAGTATGCTGAGTCCCCCACAGTATCTCTTTCCGATACGAGCTCTAAACAGCTGGAGTTGGATGCTACTGCTCCGTTATAAAGGAATATTTGTAGTGCTCTATCCTGCTGGCAGTAAAGTTGGAGCTTCACGAGCCCTGCAGCAGGAAAAGGAGAAGGGACATGACCTTCCTGAAAGCCACCTACATACTATCTCAGCCTAAAACCTCTATAAAACACTATATTCCTCTTGCTGGAACAAGCCAAAAAAAACCCCAACAAACCCCAGAACAAGCATGTTCTGATGAGAGCGAGTCATTTATTGAAGTTTTCTGAATTGTCTTGCAGTTAGGAAAAAAAAACCCTCAGCATTGAACTTTGATCTATATTAAAAAAAAAAATACCGGGGTTCGGTAGCTGTGCTGTATCACACCAGAGATGTGCTGGGGTGTGCTCACAACGCAGCAGGCAAACCTCCTGTGTTCCAGAGCTGTCTCAGGGTCAGAAGGAGGGGGTGTGGAGTGCATTCACAACACAGGGCCTTCCACTGACCCTCGGCTTGGGCACTGCTTCCTCTGCGTGCCGGAGAGCTAGCTGTTCTTACACACAGAACCAATGCCACCATCAAGCACTCACTGGTGCTTTAATAAAGGATGCATTTTTTAGAACAGCTTTACCCCTTCTCCAAAGCTCTTCCTAAGCACACCAGATGGAGAGCTGCGTGACCCTTCCAGACAGCAGGATGGAGAAAACACTTGCCTGCAGGGTGGCACATGCTGCAAATGTTCTTTCCCCAATAAAAACCATACAGAAGCCACTGAATCTTGCACAGGGCAAGACTCTACACCATTAAGTAACAAATAGTTTTCGGGATCCAAGCAGCTGTTAAATGGTCTTCTGAGACCATATCCCATGCAGCAAATTCCTAATGCATCTTCCACTGACAAGGGAGGTGGGACAGAGAATTCACAGATCTCCTGCTTTGCAGCAGGTACAATGCCTGCAGCTGCAAGACTCAGCACACTGCTGTCTACAGCTCTCCACTTGCCTCGTGGACAGACTGCAGCTCACCTGCTGCACACTGCTGGTAGTGGTTCATTCAGCAGATACATATCTTTGGGCTGCAGACCCTCCCCGGGCAGTCAATGCTGTTAAGAAAGCTACAATAAGAGAGAACAGTTACCTTACTATAAACAGGCAAGTTCCAGGGAAAGCAATGCATAATTAATGTAAGATTTTCCCTAAAAACTAACTTGGTTCCAAATGATTTTACTGCTGATTAATAAACTTGCTGATACAGGGAGAAAAAACTTGCTTAAACAGGGAGAGGGAGTTCCCATTGTACTACAAGATGCAGATAACTGTGTTGTAGATGAGTAATGCAATGGTTGACTCTCACAATTAAAGAACAAATACGATGTATATGTTAAGAGAAGTTTTGTAGATGTATAGTTATGTTTCTCCCCCCTTGCATTGTTACCACAGAATGCCCTGGGTAGTCAGGACATTTGGGAGGGTCAGCTTGTTACTACATGTGAAACATGCATATTATAGGATTGGGTCTTCACAAATATTAAAAGGAATACTATATGTGTTATGTTGGAAAGTTATGTTGTATTAATTTTGTAGTACTGTTAGTACTGTATTAATCCTTGTTAAGTAGTGTGTAAATATAGTTTTAGGCAATAACATATTAAAATAGAAACTATGTGATGTAAGATACTTTTTGTAACTAGCTCAAGGAATGGATAAGATAGTCAAGAAATTCTTCACAGAGATAATAGCAACAAGACACCAAAATTTCAAAAGAAGAATTATTGCCTCCCTATTGGGGAAAACCAGACTCCTTCCACCTCCTTCCAGACTCCGAGGAGCCAAACAATGATTTACAAGATGAAGGGGGGGAAGTTGACAATAAACAGAAAAATCCCTAGCTTGAAAGGAATGTTTGCATCATGAATGAGATATATGAATATGCAAGAGGCTATTGCTTTTAAGGGTTAATCCTTTGTTAGTGGTTATGCTTTTTGGGGGCTTAATGCCCAGGAAGCATCCAGATGTCTGTAACTCCTTGCTTTTTTATTGTCTTTTATTGTCCTAACTCTGATTGCCCAAATTCTTATTGCTCTAATTGTTATTATTTTTATAACCATTTTATTACTATTAAACTTTTAAAATTTTAAGACAAGTGATTGGTGTTTTTCGCACTATGGTAACATCTGACCTCCAATCAAGATGTAAAAAAATTATCTCCACCACTGGACAGTGAAGAAGGAGTCAATTGACAAAACTTTGGAAGTGGCCAAATGGTTGAAAGATGGAGTATCCATTGTGTGGATGAGCAGATGGTGATAGAATCCTTTGCTCCTGGTGCGCTGTATTATTTTTTCTATTCAGTCTTCTGTTGTATTTTTTAATATGGTTTTAATAAACTTCCTAAATTTTTTGAAAGTGAGTATCATTTCTCACAAATGGGGACTAGGCCGTGATATACACCTGGCCCCGGTGGCCCTAGGACTTTTCAAAAAAGACACGTCCCTGCCACAAGTTTGGCAGATTCTATCAGACTTTCCCAGGACTACTGGTGGTCACAGGTTGGAGCCCCAAAGACACCAGGAGACTGAATAAAGAAAAAGGGGAAGGGGAGGTGAATGTCATCCTCATAACCATATTTGCGATTCTGTAAAGCCAATGTATAAAAGTCAGCTTCAAACAAGTATTACACGGGACCTGTCCTGGTCTGTTGAAGCTTCAGGATATTGGACAGTCGAAAGGAAAAAACAGTGGGACACTTGGGGGGAGGAAAAAACAGCAGGACACATGGGGGGACCCCATGGAGACTGACACTGTGGCTGGCAGGACACGTGAGATTGAAGGATTTTGGGGGCTTGGGAGCGGGGCAGTCGCTGAAGGGTTTGCAGCAGGGGTTGCCCATCAGGGAAGACTCTGCTCATGTTGGGACAGGGCTGCAGCTGAGCAGAGCCAGACAGGGCAGGGAGCAGAGTGCAACTGTGGGACCAGAGCATTGAACCAAGGAGGAGAGGAACAGCAGGGACCAACCTGGTGATACAGAAGTCCCTGGATCGTAGGTGCTTTTTTTTTTTACTTTTTGGAAGAGAGGTTAAGTTTTTTTCTCTCTCTTCCCTTTTTCTTTCCTCCTTACCTTTTCCTTTCTTAGGAAGGCGGGCCTTCCTGGGAGGGCCTGTGGTTACCTGTTGAGATGGGATTGGGAACAAGCAGGGAATTCCCCAAGGAGGAAGGAAGAAGCAAGGAAGTACCAATAGGGACACCCCCAGATAGCCCTCTGGGAAGGAAACTAGCCTGGTGGAAATATGACCCCAATACCGGAGATAAGGACAAGCTCAAAAGGATTCAGTACTGCATGCTAGAATGGACTGAAAGGGAAATTAGGAGCGATCATGCACACTGGCTGGGATACGGATCAGACAAAGGAAGGACACGTCGGGCATAAAACATCTATGTAAGAGCTCAGAAACCATTCATTCAGGAAGAGTGTGACTATGCTGCCTGTTGGGAGAGGGAGACTTCAACCTTGAAGGTGAGCGTGTTTAAGGTATCAGGAAATAAAGAATGGGACCCGTTAGAAAACTTGCCCTCTCCACCTCCAGTAGCCCCAACTGCACCTCCCCTACCCCCTGATGGCTCTAGCCAAAACACTAGGAACAGAATGGCACAATGAGAGGAAAGCAGATCAGGGGATGGGAACCAAGCAATAGTATTATATCCTCTGAGAAAAGTACCACTGGGTGGGGCACAGGGAGGAATTGGATTTGTAACCATACCTCTCGATTCCTCTGATGTGAGAATGTTCAAGAAAGAATTAAAAGGATTACTAGAGGACCCTATTGGATTAGTGGAACAGTTAGACCAGTTTCTGGGGCCCAATATTTATACATGGGAAGAGATGCAATCAATAATGACCATGCTATTCACACCAGAGGAAAGACAGATGATCCAGGCAGCTGGGATACGGATATGGGAAAGGGAGCACATGCAAGGACCTCCTCGGGACCTGAAAATGCCTGTAGTGTGCCCCAGTTGGGACCACAACAGCCCTGGGGGAATACAAGACATGGAAGAGTACAGAACATTAATTATAAGTGGTATCAAAGAAGTAGCTCCATTAAATCAAAATGCTTGTAAAGCTTTCAATGAGCAGCAAAAGAGGGAAGAAAATTCAACAGAGTAGCTGGAAAGATTGAGGAAACATATGAGGGGATACCCCAATATTCAAGAGTTGACCTGTAGGAGTCCTTAAAATCAGAGGGTTTTGGGAGAGCTGCAAAAGACAGGTATCAGAGATAACAGAACTGCGATTAGAGCTAAGGAGTAGCCATAAGATTTGTCAGCAGAAAAATTATATAAGAAGTAGAAAAGTAAGGACAAATAGAACAATGGTCTGTGTATTAACACTTGTCTAGAATAACTCCCTAAGCTACAGAAAAGTATATCTAGCCAGATGTTAGGAAGTTCTAAGCTTAATAATGGAGCTCTGTGCATTGTGTTTGAAGGCTCACAAGCAGGTATTGTATTCGAAAGAAGCAAGCATTGTTTTAACCAAAGGTACGTGTGCTTATAGTGATTGGATAGAACTACTGTCGATGTGCTTTTGCTTTGGGTGATTGGTCAAAAAACTTTTGAAGTAAGTTGAAGTAACAAAAAACCTTTGAAGTAATTGAAGTAACATTAAGTTCTTTGTCTGCTGCTGGGGACGTGAGCTGCTGGCATCTTCCCATTGTCATAACCATGTAATGAGACTGATGCTAGAAAATAAACAACTTGAGACACGATCCTCAGCAGTTCTGTCACATTCATGATTTGTACACAGACCCCTGGCCAGCAATATGACCCTGATACAATGGCCAGACAGATTTTACTAAAGATAAATTTTGTCAGTTTTGCTTGGCCAGATGTACGTAGGAAGTTAGAAAAGTTAGATGATTGGCAAGAAAGGAGATTAGAAGATCTTTTCAGAGAGACACAGGAAGTGTATGTAAAGAGGGATGCAGAGAAGGCCAAGGCGAAAGCCAAGGTAATGATAACCACCACTAGGGAAGGACAACAGCACGTAAAGAACAACCCATGTAAGGGAGGGGCACCACAAATGTGAGAAAACAGATGGAGGGGGGATGCAGCTCCTTGGGACTGGACATAAAAAAGAGAGTTTGGGAGATGGGGGAATGTAGGACCAGTTTGCTTTTACTGTAAAGAGAATGGGCATATCAGAAAGAATTGCCCCTAAAGGGAAAAGGACCTGAGAGTCTGTGAGACTGAGCAAAAAGGAGAAGCAGAAGACTAGGGGTGTTAGGGGCTCTACCTCCTGGGGACAGAATGCCATCAGGAGCCCTTGATAACTTCAAAAATGGGTCCCCAGGAGGAAGAATTGGAATTCTTGTAGACACAGGGGCTGAAAGAACTTATGTTTGTAGAATTCCAAAGAGGTGCAAAAAGGGTCAAGATACCATGCAAGTAATAGGTGCAAACGGGGAAGGGTTCAAAGTCTCATTTATAAAGCAAGTAAAGTTTGAAGGGACAAATAAAATAGGGATTGGGAATGTCCTATTAGTTCCAGAAGCCGGGTGCAGTTTATTAGGATGGGATTTACAGGTGCAGTTGGACATTGGAGTACTCCCAGAGGAAGCAAAAATGGTAGTTAAGCTTCTTCAATTAAGGGAAGAAGATAAGAAAAAAATTCATAGAATGGTATGGGCAAAACTGAAAAATTGAGGTAAATTAAACATGAAATCTATGGTAATAAAAATAGTTCATGAAAACCATCCAGTTCAGGTAGGACAATATTCACTCTCCCTGGAAGGGAGACAAGGACTATGGCCTGTGATCCAGGGCCTACTTGAGGAGGGGACCTTAGAATCATGTATGTCCCCCCATAATACACCCAGATTACCAGTAAAGAAGTCAAGTGAGACTTACAGGCTTGTCCAAGACTTTAGAGAAGTGAATAAAAGAACAGTGAATTGATATCCAGTAGTGCCTAATCCCTGTACACTACTGACTTCACACCAGTGGGTTAGTGTGATAGACCTAAAAGATGCTTTTTGGGCTTGCCCACTAGCAGGATAAAGTAGAGATATATTTGCCTTTGAATAGAAGGGCCCTGATTCAGGGAGGAAGCAATAGCTTTGGTGGACTAGGTTACCCCAAGGGTTTTTCAAATCCTCAAACCTATTCAGTGGTCAAGCACCAGGAGAAGTACTACAACTTTCTCCATCAAACCTGAGATAAAACTTATCCAATATGTAGATGATTTGTTTCTGTCAGGATAGGAAGAAAAAGAAGTTTGGGAATCCACCATGGCGTTAAATTTTCTGGGGGACCAAGGACTTCAAGTATCAAAAGGGAAACTCCAATTTGTAGAACGTGAAGTAAAATACTTAGGACATGTAATTTGTCAAGGGAGCCAGTGACTGAACCCTGAGAGAATTACGGGCATAGTCTCACTTCCACGGCCTAAAACTAAGAGAAAAGTCAGAAGGTTTCTAGGCTTGTTGGGATATTGTAGGCTACGGATTGAAAGATAACCACAGGCCATCAAGTTCTTGTATGAAAAGTTAGTAGAAGAAGAGATTAGGTGGGAAAAAGGATATGAGCAAAATTTTGAAGCTTTAAAGCAAAACTTAGTGTACCAGCACTGAGTCTTCCTGCCTTAGACAAACCCCTTTATCTGTAGATAGAGAAAAAAAGGTAGCTCATGGAGCACTAGCCCAAGACTGGAGAGGATCCAGGAAACCAGTGGCCTATCTATCAAAGTTACCAGACCCTGTCAGCTGGGGATGGCCAACTGACATTCAGATGGTGGCAGTGACTGCCCTACTTGTAGAAGAAAGCAAAAAATTAACCTTTGGGGGAAAATTGAATATATACATCCCACACTCAGTTAGGAGTATCCTGAGCCAAAAGGCTGAGAAATGACTCACTGATTCCCAAGTGTTAAAGTATGAAGCCATCTCAATAGATAATGATTTAGGATAATCGTGAGTAACCAAATCAACCCTGCCCAGTTTTTGTATGGAGAACTAGATGAGGAACTAATACATAACTGCCTAGAGGTTATAAACTATCAAAATAAAGCAGAGAGGACCTAACAGATCAACCACTCCAAGGAGGGAAATGATTGTACATCGATGGATCTTCAAGAGTAATCCAGGGGCACCAGGTATCAGGGCATGCTATAGTGGATGAAGGGTTGGAGCCATAGAAAAGGGAAAGTTACCTTCCAACTAGTCAGCCCAAGCATGTGAGTTATATGCCCTAAAATGAGCTCTGGAAATATTAAGACAGAAAAGAGGAACAACATATACAGACTCAAAATACACTTTTGGAGTAGTGTATACCTTTGGAAAAATTTGGGAAGAAAGGAGGCTATTAAATTCAAAGGGAAAGTAAATGATTCACAAGAAACTTATTTAAGAAGCATTAGAAACCTTACAACTACCAGGGGAAGTAGCAGTAGTGTATGTTAAAAGACATCAAAAAGGGGTGACTCAAGAGGCACAAGGAAACAATTTAGCAGATTTAGAAGCTAAAAATGCAGCTGAACCAGGGACAGAAAAACTAATGATGGTATTACCCCCATGAGAGAAATACAGGAAGTCCCTGTATTCAGTGGGACAGAAGAGGAAGAACTCCTTAAAACAGGAGCCAAGAAAAATTACAATGGGAAGTGGAGATTAGCAGATGAGAGGCAAATGTTGAATAAAAAGTAGACTTTACCGAACTTCCCCAGGTACACCAGTGGAAGCTTCTGCTAGTGATAGTAAGTCACTTGACTCATTGGGTAGAGGCAGTACCGACTGTTAAAGCCAATACCAATGTTGTGAGTAAAACACTTCTAGAATCAATCATCCCCTGATAGGGGATGCTAAACAGGATTGATTCAGACCAAGGAACTCATTTCACATCTAAAATATTGCAGAAAGTTGTTCGAAAACTGGGAGTAAAATGGAATTACACACTCCATGGCATCCACAGAGTTCTGGTTGTGTTGAGAGGATGAATCAAACTCTTAAAAGAACTCTAGTTAAAGCTGTTGATTGAAACCCAGATGTCATGGATAAAATGTCTCCCTTTAGCCTTGTTACGAATTAGAACCCAGTCCTGATCAGATCTGGGGATCTCAGCTGATGAAATGATGTTTGGGTTACCCTTTTTGACCTTGCCCCAGGAGGTTGCCTGTGATGAAGGGGAAGCCAATGCCAAGAAATAAGTTATGTCTATAGCACAAACCTTAGAAGGGCTAAGGCATAAAGGGGCAATTCCTCAAACTACCACCCTGGATTTCAGAATCCATAATATTAATCCTGGAGATTGGGTAATGATCAAGTCATGGAGAGACCAGCCCCTAACTCCTCAGTGGGAAGGTCCCTTTCAGGCGCTGCTCACCACCGAATCGGCCGTGTGAACTGCAGAGCGGGGATGGACTCATGCTAACAGAGTCAAAGGCCACTAGAAGAACCCAAAGAATGGACTATAACATCCAGACTGGGTGAAATGAGATTGACTCGCAAGCAGAGACCAAGAGATAACCAGAAAAACAAGATGCCAAAAAAGTAGAGTCAAGTTTCCACCAGCCAGCTTGAGAATTCTTTTTCTGTTTTAATCGGTGAGAAATTACAAGGATCTGTTGAGGGGAAGTACACAAGGGACCATAAGAGGTAATGGGACAGCCTCCTTAAGAACCATAAGTAAAGTAAGACAAGGAATGGAGAGCAAGACCAGGTTGGTCCCTTTGTTCACTACCAAGAAGATTCCATAGCCCTGATGTGGGTAGCAACCCCATAGGCATGGGAAGGTAGGGGCAAAAAAGGCCATACTGGACCTTTATTATTCCTCAGCTGCCTTTTAATACAAAAGGGATTAGAGGGCAAGACCAAGTTGAGTTCTGTACTCATCACTAAGATTCACCTACTCTGTGTAGGAACCCAATAGGCACGGTAGATGGGACTCAAAGCCATACCGGACCTCTGTGATGCCCTTTTGTCCATTTCAAGTAAGTGTATCTAGGAAAAACCTAAGACTTTTTCTCCAGTTCCCACTGTTCTTACCCACATCAGTAGATGTTAATATGACTCATTCAAGAGAAAAAAAATTTTTAAGTTAATTGTTTGAGCCAAATGACTTACAGAAAAGGGGGGTTTGTTATAGATGAGTAATGCGATGGTTGATTCTCACAATTAAAGAGCGAATATTAAGCATATGTTAAGAGAAATTTTGTAGATGTATAGTATGTTTCTCCCCCCTTGCACTGTTATCACAGGATGGCCTGGGTAGTCCAGACACTTGGAAGGATGGACTTGTTACTATGGTAACATCAGACCTCCAATCAAGATGTAAAAAATTATCATCTCCACCACTGAACAGTGAAGGAGTCGATTGACAAAACTTTGGGAGTGGCTAAAGGGTTGAAAGACAGAACATCCATTGTGCGGATGAGCAGATGGTGATAGAATCCCTTGCTCCTGGTGCACTGTATTATTTTCTCTATTCAGTCTTCTGTTGTACTTTTTGATAAGGCTTTAATAAACCTTCTAAATTTTTAAAGCGAGTGCCATTTCTCACAATTGGAGTTCCTTCTATCTCAAAAACCTTTTCAATAATGGCAGAACCATCCATCAACAAATTGCATTCAAAACATTACCCCATCCCTCCCCTCTCAGGAGCTTTTTGTAGGGCCTTGTCCAATAGATCTCCTGGCTGCAGCAGAATTTGTGCTCTGAATTCTCTGGAACAGGAATCTATCTTGTCTGCTAAATGGAATACAGAGAGCAAGCTGCTTTTCAGAGGACAGGGTACAGTCAGCACATGGATGCTCAGTTACCAGCAGCAGATACCCTGCAGTGGGGGCTCAATGATACCTCCTGGTCTCTGGAACAGAGGAAATCAAACATAACATCACCATTTGACTTTTCCAGTTCCATTAGAAGCTGAAGGTAAGCTACCAGAATTTGATCAGGAGTGGTTTATTTAAAATAACCCCACATTTAATTCACAGATAACCCTGGAAAAAAGGCATTCACTGCACACCCATGCAACAAAATTACCAGTGTTCTCAGTGACAAATTCAGCTTTTGTATCTTTACAAAAGGACAAGTTTTGGAAAGAAGGTAGCCAAAGGAAGGAGGTAGCCAAAAGGAAGCTCTGAATACTACCTTCAAATGAGACTTTTATTTACAGAAATTATCTGTAAGCATTTCTTAATGAGATACCTGTACTTTCACCTAGTAAAAAAGAATCAAGGCCGACTGTCTGATTTAGTAATTCTCTCTTGCCCCTGTGTTGGTCTGTGATGATTTCACAGGAGGGAAAAAAAAGGAACCCTTTAAAAAAAATTAAATCATCTTTGTAACATCCTGTCTGAGAATCTGCTACCCACAGAATGGACTAGAGTTCAATTTAAGCCCGTCAGTGGACAGAAAGACCAAGTAACACCGGGAGAAAAAGCACACAGTGAAAAGTCAGTTTAATAAAATCTTGTATGACAAATTATAGCAATTATCATAACTGGAATTCCTAAAACTAGAGAAGATTATGGGAAACATGGTAATTTTTGAAATACGTAACATGTTTCTAAAAAGTAAATAAACCATTTTATACACTCACTGGGAGAGCAAGAGACCAGTTGAACTGCAGAATGGGATGTGTTAGGAGCAGTCATTTAATGGCAGTAATACCCAAGCAATGGCATCAATTGATACTTCAGGGAACAAAGAGGAGCCATTACAAAGTTGGACGGTTTTTATTCCTGCAGGCTTCTAACAATCTGGTCACCTCCCACCCTAGTTCTAGTGCAGGATGGCTGAGGACTCATTTATTGAGATAATTTCCTGCCCTGTCTTTTCTAAAGCAATGAACCAGGAACTGGACTCCAGAAAGATGTTGTTATGACAACATTCTCTTACCTTAATGTTTGTGTTTTCTGTGGGTGCCTTTTTTTTTTTCATTTTTTGCCATTTTATGGCTAAGAGGCTTAGTTCTGGTTTCAGTGACATCACCATTCTAACATTTTCATGGAATCACAGAGCACGATGAGTTGCAAGGGACCCATCGGGATCATCAAATTAAGCACCTGGCCCTGCACAGGGCACCCCACCCTATGACTGAGAGCACTGTCCAAATCCTTGAATTCAGGTTGGTGCTGTGACCACTGCCCTGAGAAGCCCATTCCAGTTCAAAAATCACTCTGGGTGAAAAGCTTCCTGATATCCAAGCTAAACCTCCCCTGACTCAGCTTCATGATCTTTTCTCAAGCTCTGTCATTGGTCATCAGTGTACAGACTGGTACCTTCCCCTAACCTCTCCTCATGAGGCTGAAGATTGCATTGAGATCTACCCTTAGTTTCTCCTTCTCTAAGCTGAACAAACCAAGTGCCCTCAGCAACTCCTCATACACCTTCCCCTCTAGACCCTTCCCCATCCTTGTGGCCCTTCTTTGGACACTCCTCTACTAGCTCAATGTCTTTTTTATACTGTGATGCCCAAAACTGCCCCCAGAACTCAAGGTGACGCTACCCCAGTACAGAGCAGAGCGACACAATCCCCTCCCTCACTCAGCTGGCCTGATGCCCCCCATGGACATGGCTGGCCATCCTGGTTGCCAGAGTACACTGTTGAGTCATCAGCAAGCATGCTCAACTTTACTACACTCTTCAGTATTTTTTTTTCCACTTGGAAACCTGAAAGGCTGTACTTGTGTGGGTTAGCAGCCAACAGGCTATAAGGAATTGTCAAAACCACACAAAAGTTAACAAGAGGCTTAAGGGGAAAGATGGAGCATAAGCACGATCAAGGGGAAGATTGCTGTAAGGCAGCAGAGTTGGTCACCATTACCCTCCCCTCGAACAGCCGCTGCTTGGTACAGGAAACACAACGCAGGGCTCAGGGTGTTTTGTTTGCTTGCTTGCTGACACAGGTTTTAATGTAATTCCCATGTACATTTTGATATGACAGTCTTACATAGATCTTTTGAGATACATGGGCATTATCCAGTTTTGCCTGTCACTGGCTTACTAAAGGCTTAAAGCAGAGAGCTAAGTCAGGGTTTTGGTTTGGCTAACTGCATCTTGCTGGGCAGGGCCTGAACTCAACCCACTGCCAATTCTGTTGGGATGCACAGCAACACAATTCTGTTGGGATG
Organism: Melospiza melodia melodia; assembly: GCF_035770615.1. Classification (NCBI taxonomy): domain Eukaryota; kingdom Metazoa; phylum Chordata; class Aves; order Passeriformes; family Passerellidae; genus Melospiza; species Melospiza melodia. The sequence goes on from NC_086200.1 coordinate 25,687,293, forward strand.
CACAGCAACATTTCTGCCTTCACTATAAACATTTATGCAAAGCTTCTAGCTAAAAATAAAATCTACATCAGTAAATAGTTGCCAAAATTTTTAGAAAGCTGCAGGTGATTGTGTACCATCAAACCCCAAAGCAAGCATGCTTATTCAATATTTCTGAATCTTCATGCACCATTGTTTGCATTTTAGGTAAAACACTTCAAAGTGAGACTCAGCATGGATGCCATAGAGCCTTGGACCAGGAAATAATGCCTGTTTTCACAAAAGTAGGTGTGTGGGCCAAGACACCTTATTATTTTCCTTAGGAACAAGCTGCCGACAAGAAACAGCTTTATGGTGCAAGGGTTTTTGAAAAGAGTAGTTTAAATCCAAGTATCTCAACAATGTAAAAAGATCCCAGATCCAAAATGCAGATCACTTACTCTAAAGTCCCCAGACTTGTGATGGAGAAACAATTGTGTGGTGGGTACTAAGAAATCTGCCATGCTCCTGTAGAAGCATGCCAAGAGTAAGGGGGTGCAGCAACAGGTCTGTTCATTGATAAAAACCCCCATAACCCTAAGGAGGAAAAAAGAAAACCAAAATGCAAGAAGGCATGAGCAGACAATCCAGAGAGCTCAAGATGCAGTGGCACAGCTTATCATTAGCCCTTTTCAATTTCCACAAAAGCAATCACAGATGTTCCTTCAACTGGCTATCAGGAAAAGGGAAAGCACCGTCTGCCCCAACAGCATCAGTCTTCAGTGATGATTAACAACAGAACACAGGGGAAAACTTGTTCTTGACTGCCAGTGAAAAGTGTGTTTCATTAAAATAGAAGCAATATGGACTGTTTTACTATTTGAATACTAAATTTCAAAGTTGATTTTGTGCTATAGCCTGGGTTTCTGTTTTCAATTCATGCTACGTCAAACGCTTCTTCCCCTTTCATTTTCTTTTAGGTGATGCCATTTTAGATTGTTAACCTACAAAAGATCAAGCATGCAAGTCAGAAATTATCTATCAGCAAACTATTTATAAAGGAAACAGAACAATTTGGGGAATTTAAAGTGAAAGTGACCTGGTGACTACCAAATTCCAACCTTGCTGAACAAGAATATACCATATGTTTCAATAAGAAAATAAAACTCAACTTTCACATAAAAGGCTCAAATGATTAAAAAACATCCAAAGCAAAAAAAAAAAAAACAAAAAAAAAAAAAAACCCAAACAAAAAAAAAACAAAAAACCCAAAACAAAAACAAACCACCAAAAAAAAAGACTTATGGTTACAGTAGGAGTACTTCAGAATTGCACACAGAAAACCACATTTTTGCTTTTATTTGTGGTGGAACAGAATACAATAACCTTCAGCCCAAACTACTCAAGGCTGGGAGTATTACCTTTTTCTTCATGCTGCAAGACTTCAGGAAATTGAACAGGGACAGGAAGGGTTTTGAAGTTAAATTTTCTATTTAAGGCCATTAATTCAGCAAGATTTAAAAAAAAATGTCCTCAACTTTAAGCATGAAGAGTTGCATTGACTTCAGTAAGATTATTCACATACAGTTAAGTCACGCAAGTGCTTAAATGGCTTGTTGAATCAAGCCATTAAATGAGAGCTGCTTTATTATACAGATTTATTTTAATGGCTGGCAGAGCTCATTACATGAGCCTATTTTATTCTTCCAAGGGCTAACAGCTGTTTTGTCATTAACTTTTCTGAAGGTGTAACCTGTATGCCTCCTGCACTTTACTCTAGCCACAGAAACAAAATTTTTTAAGAAAAATTGTATGCAACATCTATTATATATAGTGGCTTAGCTCTCCCTTAAATAGTAACAGAAAAGAACAGTACAAAACAATAGTTTCACTTTTTTTAACACACAAGAGCATCTTATTGAAAAACTAAAATAAAAAAGTCTCACCACAATATAAATCCCCAAAAAATAATAATGAAATGGGAAGAAAAAAGGAGTTAGCAAAACGTCCTGCAGACTTTAAAGTCTCTTATCGCATTAAAAAAGCTTTTCTGGTGAACCACAATGTTTTGTTTCTTTCTGTTTACAAACCCACTAGACAGCAAACAATGGTGTCCACATCCACAACCTATGCTGGGATTAAATGGTAAAAACATAACCTGCCCCATCTAAAGTCCAAAAAGAACAAATGAACCCAAAAGGGCAGCCAGTGAGCATAGGAGCTATTGAGGACCAGGTTTCCCTGCGTAAAGGGGAGTAAGGGTTATAAAAGCAGAATTCAAGTTGGAACCATGTCAAAAAGTTCTATCTTGGAGACCTGCAAGACATGAACTATTGAAGAAACAGCCAAAAGGTCCCAATGAAAAGCTGTGACAAGCTGTAATGTGCCATTTTAATTACAAGGAAGAGGGGAAATGGTTGGGGGTGGTTGCATTTTGTGTTTATGTTTATGTTTTGGGGTTGGATTTTTTTTTTTTTTTTGCTCATCAATATGATGAGCTTTCAACGTCCCAAACCACATTCAGGTAGTTTCCAAGTCTGCTATTTTTTGTGTGGAATCTACTGATCCAGACCAAAAACCCAAACAAACAGAACAGAGATGCACAGTTCTTAAGTCCTGGAGCTTTCTAAACCGCCTGAAAGAATTGCTGGCCTGGGGTATCCAGAGATGCCTGCAAGATGGTGTTCATAGCAGCCTTGCAAGCAGATTGGCTCACATCTGCTATGTGCTGCCAACGTTCTGCCCATCACCTTCATCATTAGGACCTGAAACAATAAAAGTAGTTCTTGGTCATAAGAAATATCTTTTGTTTCTTGCCTTGCAGTAAGAGACTCATCCCAAGTAGCCTACGTAAGTCTCAGATTCAGGTGTTCAATGAGAGATGAAAACTGTAGAATTCCTCCTCTCCCACCTTGCATATGGCCTTCTCCAGACTAAGATCTGTCTACTGTAGAATTTTATGTTCTTGACTAATCTAGTTCAGGAATCCCAGCAGCACCCAAAAACCTAAAACCTCAGTTTCCAAGCACTTCAATCTTCCCACTGCTTTTGTTCATATTCATTCCTCTCTTTTCCCCCGTCTGTGAATCAGGATGGAGGACTGTCAAAGGCTCTATGTTCTCAGCCACAAGAAAGCAAAGTACAGATGACTTCCAAGTTGAGAGTACAAAAGGAAGCCTTCCTCAAACTGAAGACTAGTATTTTTCTTAAATTATGATCTCCTTATGCACAATAAAAAGCATTATACTCCTTCCATGCCCCTTTGTAAACCTTCTGCTTTCCAAACAGCTCCCTACTGAAAGGTCATTCTGGATGCTGTCTACTGATTCTGACTCAACTCAGGGTTCATGTGCAACTCCTGGCCATGAGTAAGGTAAAAATGAAACTCAGAACTACACTTAGAAATCCTGTAAATGATAAAAAGCACAGAAAACCTCTGCTAAACTGTGGCATCTAACTCACAGGCAGCACAGGGGCCTTTTACCAGTTTGGAGAAGAAGCAAGGAGTAGTTGTGCTCAAAAAGGAAAGCCATGCAATAGTCCTACTCCATAGACATACACAAAGAGCACAGACTGCCTTAAGAAATGGCACAGAAGAATGCATGGTAAACAGGAAACACCATTGTCTTTCCTACTTACCACTTCCAACTGATCCTGAAGGTGCAATGACATCATCATCATCACTGTCTTCCTCATTTGACTGCGTTACCTCTGGCTCAGGGGCTACATTCTTGACTTCTTGCTCTTGTTCCACTCTACTGCGCAAGGCCAAGATCCGATGGTGCAATGCAGCATACAACTGCCCTGTATCTTTAGAGCTTGCCTGCATTTTTTAATATTCAGAAATCAGAAAAAGGTGCATGGAATTATAACACAATAAAACACTGCTGATACAATACACAGCAGTCATGCCAAATTTCACAATATACTTTTTCGTTTTCTCATAAAGTGTTTTTCAAACCAGTCAGAATGGGCTGTGCTATATGCAGCAGGACATCAGATATACAGAACTCTGGTGGTGAGAGTATATTCCTCTGCTTAGTTCCAACTTTCTTTGGCTAACATACCCAGTATTTGCTGATCTCATATAGCCTTCTTCACACAGATATCACATAGTTTTCCTGACAGCTCCCAAAAGCTCATATTAAGAAGACCTTCAATTAAAATCTTGCAGATTTTTGCTGGCCTGTCAATAATTCAACTTCACACATTAGTTAATCATAATTAAGTCAACTGTTTCATGAGGAACTGGCATAAAATATCAATATGAGATATAATGAGAAAACTCAATGAACAGACAATTACTCAAAAATTTTTGAACAGTCTGTTTCAGAGGGAAGCATTTTTGACAACCTGTCAAATTCTTTCATAAGAAATAGTATCCCCAAATTCTTTAATAAAAAATAGTTTCCATCCACCCCATGTGACACTTGAATGTGTCAACTCTGTATCTGCAAAATTCCCCTGCAATAAACTGAAATGAAAAAGTAATTCCACACAAGATACTTTCTATCAATACTAAAATCAAGAGTGAGTAACCTGAAGACAGAAACTCAAAACTTTCAAAACTAGAAAAATATGGAGAAAAACTTATCCAATAATTTCATTTATTTTTCTTCATCAATGCATATTTGGTATCATTAAGTTCAGTTCTGGGACTTCAGATCCCAGGCCTACAAACCTAATGTCACAGGGAAAGCTGACCATTTGCTGATGCCCTCAGTTTCTGATCCCTAGGAACACTAATTCTTTTGCAAGACATCTTGTGTAAAATCAGTCTAAATCAAAAGAATGTTCTCAGACCTCCAAATAGGTTAGTGCTTTAGCAGGCATTAGGGAATGACCTTTCTCCCGTGCTGACTGTACGACCAGAGCTCAAGTGTTTTAGTAATTCTGATTGCGACTGCTGTTCCCCATTTAGTAAGCACAGAAACTACTTTCACTGTCCTGCTACTGCTTTAATACACTGCATCAAAGGAAAATCAAAGTTTAAATGTGTAAACCTTAAGTACTAATATGATGTTCTTTAGTGTTTCCTTTTCAGTGGGCACCTATTCATGCTCCCACAATGCAGACAATGACAGTTTTCCTGTGCTGAAAGTTCCACTAGATCTAATTTTAGTTAAACTACTGCATAAAATCTATTAAATAATGCATTTTTTTTTAATCAGAAAAGAATCTGCATGAAACACTAGAGTCTCAGTATGTGCGAAGCAGATCCCCATGACTCCATGGGCAATGCTTTGAACAACATGGCTTCCTAGGGCAGCCTTTGATGTGGCATTTGTTCACAGCTTGCAAGACTTCCTAGACAAGCAAATCTGCCAAGTGTCTTGTCTTTGGGGCAAGGGTGATGTTAAGACAGTGTAGGGTGCAAATAAAAATGGAATGCTACCTCAGCTACAGTTTAAGTGAGCACCAACTTTAGTATGATGGTTAAGACATAAACAGTACTCACTGATATAAGAAAAACTTTAACTCCTTGGTCCTCTGTATCCATGGCGGTGATCCGGATACTCTTCTCACTGGCTTTATCGATCTGCATCTGAGCCCAGAGCTTGGTATTTAAGATTAACCTGAGACTCCCCTGAGTCCTCATCACTAAAGCCAAGTTAGAAGATCAGTTAGGTGGAAAAAGACATCAGGAAGTTCAAAACAGCCAAGACACTTATTACTGTACAAAGTTTTCAGTCTTTTTACAAATAAGCCCTCTTAGGCTTTTGTCACAACTGTAAATGAGGAGAATGTAGGCTTTGTGTGGGTTTTGGATGGGTTAGAGTTAACTTTCTTTCCAGTCACTGGTATGGAGCTTTATTTTGGGTTTGTGCTGAACATACAGTTGATATTATAGAGGTATTTTTGTTATTGCTGAGCAGTGCTTGCACAGACCTAAGGTCTTTTCTGCTTTTCATACTACTACACTGATGAGGAGGATGGGAGTATGTAACACATTATGCTCATAGGTTGGAGACAGGTACAACAGAAATTACCGATGATCATGTGACAAATAGCTCGGTTTATTGTTCGGCGTCCCCTCTCACAGAGGGCTCCCACGCTTGGACAACGGATTGGTCGGGATCTCTGCACTGCCTAGCTCCCTGACCAATTATATGTCTGCATTCAGGATTGAATGGCACTGGCTGGGATATTTTGTTTGAGTTCATATCTATCCTATCACTGCTCACCTAGGGATTTCTTTTCTCTAACCAACCAGTCAAGCTGAATTCAATCTCTGTTTATGGCCAGATTTATCAGGCCAGCTACATATCAGCTGTGACAGGTAGGTGGGAGGTTATGAGCAGACACAGCTGGGACAGGTGATCCAAACTAACTAAAGGGATATTCCAGACCACAAAACACCATGCTCAGGATATAAAGCAGGGGGAAGAGGAGGAAGGGAGGATGTTTGGAGTGATGGTGTTTCTCCTCCCAAGTCACCATTACACATGATGGGGTCCTGCTGCCCTGGAGATGGATGAACACCTGCTTGCCCACAGGAAGCAGTGAATTAATTTGTTTTGCTTTGTTTGCAAATTGCATGCACCGCTTTTGCTTTCTTTTTTGAACTGCCTTTATCTCAACCCAGGAGTTTTCTAACTTCTATACACTTCCAGTTCTCTCCCTGATCCTGTTGGAAAGAGTGAGCAAGCGGCTGCAAGAGGCTTGGCTGCTGGCTGGGCTTAAACTGCAACAAGGCTATTGAAGATTATGAGTCATATCTAAAGCTATTTAGTCTGAAGCCTTATATGTTAATACATTAAAGTTCAGCAGTGGTATCTGAGAGATAATCTCAGGCTAATGCACATTCCTGCCAGCCTGAACAATTGTGCACTATTCAAACAGACTTCCCTCATCACAAACAACCCATCCAAAACAGCCAGATCTGAATGATGTTACCATAAATTTCTAGGCAAATATTCTAGTTACTAAATATGGCTTGCTTTTACTGGGGAAAAAGTAACTGGAACATCTGCTGCAATAGAAGGGTATGAAGATACTCTCTTTGGAGGCAGTATTCACTAACTGAAGCAAAAGAAAAGGTCCAAACTGCTTCTGAGTTTCTGGAGCTAATAGAAACTTAAATGAATGTTGCTGTGTGTCAAGGAAGAACCTTATGAAAATAGGATGACTGTCATCCAGTATCTCATTTCCCCTGGTTCCTCTTACCCAGCCGAGACTGTAATGTTCCATCATCTGTTGAGGCCATATCATTGAGTCTCAGGAGTCCTCGACCTCTTTCCACCCAAGACTGAGAGCTTTTATCAAATACAAACAGCTTGCACTGAATCTGTAACAGAAAATATGTCTATGGCATAGTGGTTGATTGAAGTAATAATATATTTCTTAGTCACCTACAGTTGAGTAAAAAATATTCAGATTTCATACTGGAATTTTTAATTGTTTTTAGCTGTGGAAATCAAAAAAGTCATCCTCTCTTTTGCAATAAATTTCTCAAAATATGCTGTCTGTTTTCATCAAGTTTTACTAAAAGAAGTTATGTATTCTTAAAGAATAAGAGGGTTCAAGATCAAAACAACAAGTAATTTTAAGGTAATATATAAATTTTCACAGAGGAAACTTAATGTCATAGGAGACTGCCTTATATCAGTTAATTCTTTTAAAAGCCTTAGGTACACACTGCACCACTGAATATGTTATTTGTTGCTGGGAAGACTCAGTAAATATCATGAAAGCAAAGCAAAATTCTTCCTGTAAGGAAGCAAAGGATGGACAAACATGCTAGCTCATTATCAATTCATTATCAAAGCCTGAACGACACAAAGTCATTAATAACTGAGATTATTAACTGAGGGTTCAGACGTTATAAAATTCAAAAGGTCTATGTATTTTTTCCAACAGTAGGAATACTGAAGGATCTTGACCCACAAGCTCCCTTTTTCTTCCATGCCAAACATCTCTATATCGCCCTCTCTAATCCAATTTTACTGTTACTGCTGAGGCTTTGTACCTCAAACCATCACTCCTCAAGCTCCCCACAGATGAGCATGCACTAAGTGGAAAAGACATTTCCATTTTCATTCCTTTCATTTCTCATCTTCTTCATGCCAAAACATCTAGCTCTTTATGTTTCTGCAACATTAACATAGTTCTGTCTGTACAAGTCCCATTTGGAATTTTAATGCATTACAATTCACAAGAAAAAAAGAATTAAAGTTAAGCAAGAGATCTGCTAAATTACAACATATTCAGGCAAGTCAGTCCTCTATTAAGTATGCAGCTGCCAAAAGTTGTAGTTTTTCTAAGTGAAACAGGATTCTTATCTCTTCAGTGTCTTGTTCAATTACGTGAAGCACCCAGACATTTCTGAATTAAATAGAAACAGAGATGTACCAGAAGAACATTTAAAGACCATTTATGTCTGGTAAAAAGAAGTCCAAGAAGGTAAACATTATAGAGTACCATTTTTAAGGTAATACAAGTGTAACTGATAGGCATTAGATACTGATAGTGCAACTGTTTGGTCTCAGAAGAATAGGGCATTGTGTCTGTAAGAATAAAAAAGTTATCCTTGAAAATAACACAATTCAAATGCTGAGAAACACACTATCTCAAGGAAAAAACTAAACTATAATTGGAGTACAAAGAGAGATGGGAAAAAATACATACACCACTTCATTTTATATGAAAACCCTGCATGTTTTTCTTAAGGATACACTAGAGTTAGTACGTATAAAGTTAATTAATAACTACAATGTTAAATATATATCTATTAAAATCAGCAGTCTAAGTCATGACCCAATATCCTTCTACAACATCACTAATTCAATTAACTTTCTCAAATCAAATTCCTGAGTGTTTGTGATACAGTTTCTATTTCGCAAGAAACTAGACTGCTGGCATAAATAGTCCATTCCAAATTTTAGAAAATATTCAGTAGTACAACAATTAAAGAACTTAAAATATTTAATTAATTTAAATTTTCTTCAAATAATTGTCTCACAGAAAATAGAAGCTTCTATGTGATGGATTCAGGAAAGTATGCTTAAGATACACCTGGATGGCCTATATGCTAAAATTCATTCATAAAGAGGAAATTAAAAAACAATGGATAACAAGTTAATAAATAAGGATCTGATATAAATATCTAAAGTTTGCATTTTAACACAAGAAAATACATTAGAGATATAGAGGAAGGCTGAATTGTAGGGAATCAGATGGTGTGCATTCACTGACATCTGTTACATGGGGTCAGAGACAGGGATGACACAAACTCTCAGAGATCCAGGAAACAACAGCAATGGTTTATTATGGAGCCCTGGTGATATAGGGGGTTTGAAACTTCCTGGTTCAAACAGCTGACTGTTTGGGATCTCTCTCTGGCCAGCAGTGTGCTTGCATCTAAGCTTGGACAGGGTTGGCTGAGGATCCCCTGTGTAGATTTACATCCAACCTATCTGTGGACTTGTTACTGTGACAGACATCCATATGAATCCCCACAAACTCAAAGCTCCTCTATCCGTTTCTTACCTGTAACACGTTACTTTCAGCTTCCTCCCCAGTAATCACTTCTACCTTCGCTAATAAACACTTCCTTGCTGTTGCTTTAGTATAGGCTGCTGCAGACTCTGCCAGTGATTCTGAAATATTATTAGCTGAACAACATTTTGAGAGTCTGAGAATGATTATCGTAAAATTTTGTAAGATATATAAAAGTCTACACAAGTACACGAGAATTTTGAGACCCTTTGAAACGTACAGAAAACAGAACGCATTAAAAACAGAACACATTAAAAATTACTGAAATTTAAAGCAGAAGTTAAAGCTTGTCTTTTAATACTTGTTTTACAAGCATAAGGAACAAAACAGATACATTCTCAAGAAGTTTTGTCCATACATGCAATAGTTTAAAACCTTTGCATGGACACTTCCTTATCTGTAGATGCTCCAGCAGTACTGATACTCTTGCTAGCCATACAGCTGTGCCTACACATGGACAGTGCATTTAATTTTCTACTTCCATTTGGGCTTGCAAGCAGTTTACTGAAGAAAACCCATGGTTCCCAGAATTTCTGTAATATTTTGACAATTTGAAGTCATAGAATCCAGCAACCAGTTCTGAGTTCAAGCAACATGTTGGGCACCCACCCGATGCAACATACATTTGACTCTGGAATTCAGTCACTTGAAATGAAATAGAATTGTTAAAAAAAGTTTGCCACATTTCTCCCACGTTCTCTACCAAGTCCTACTACCAGTTCTGTTAATTCCCTCTAATTTTATTCCATTGAAGATACTCCCACAACCACAGACTGAGAATGAAAAAGAAAGTGCAGCCTGCACATGTTTACTATTAGAGGATCTACAGCATCCAGCAACTTCCACACCCAGCCTGTATCTTTGGTTACAGGAGACAGTAAAGGCAACATAAAAATCTTATGTTTTTGAAAAGTAACAGGACATTGAAAAATACAGTAATTTAAAAACGGATTAACTACCATTCCTAATATGATATTTTGGTTTTCACCTTTTTCTGGTGTGGCCTCCTGAGAAGACGATTCAGACCCAGACTCTGTAGCAGCATTCTCCTTATTACTCTCTGTACTACCTTCATTTGATTTTGGTGGGCTCTATCACAGAAATAAAGAGGAGGTGAACAGAAGGGAGAAAACATACACTAATCCTGCTAAACAGGACTAGTGATCAAGTACTGAGGGTAGCTCCAGTATTTATAAACCATATGGCAAAACAAGAATCTCATGGACAACATGCTTTCACAGTCAAAACTATCCTACTATCTTAGCCAAGGAACTGAATGGAGTGTGATCTAAAAACCAGTTTGAATTATTTTCCCTGGAACTGATACCAAATTTCAACCTTTATTCTGAAGCTTTTTGACTTGCTTTGTTCAACACAGCAAATCAATTTCAGCTACAGCTACTCATGTCATAATTGACCGAACTCCTGCTTTGTAGTTAGACAGGTCTGAACATTCAGCACGGAATGTTTCCATTTTGTTGCAGCACAGGAATACAAACAACAGCAAAAAACAATGAGGTACTAGAAGTTATTCCTTAGGTTGGTACATCATGAACAGCATCTCCAGAATCATACCTCAGTCCTGAGGCAGCTGCTTTGCTGCTGGGCTTGAAATCCCATCTGGGGGGAGTCACATTACTGAACTGCTCTGAATTTTGAGGACAAACATAAAATACCCTCTAATACTTATACTCCAATAGCCATTTTAAAGCAACGAGCTGTGTCATAAAATGCTTGGGCACAAGAACCATGTGCACTACAGAGAGGACACTGAATCTCCTTACACTGAGAGCTTGAAAGGGAAACCCTGGAAAGTATTGCTGGGCAGACAATAGCTTATAATGAACTTCCCGTGCCGCACTCAAAGTAAGTTACCTTCAAAGGAAATGACTGAAAACACCCCATCATCAAGTGAGAAGTATAATTAAAAGCTCTCAAAATTCCTGAGTGAGAATCCATAACAAACTGCTGGCAAAATTACAACATATACATGGTGGATACTCACTAGGACTCGCTCACTCATGTTCTGTCCAAAGACAAACTTGTTGCTAGATGCATCTGCACTGTTTGTAGAGTTCTCTACACTGAAAAAAACCCAAGAAACAAGCCAGGTTTTACAAAATAGAAAATAATACCTTTTTTATTTTCTACTAATAAAATTTCTCAGAAAGTGAGTAATTGTCACTGTCTTTAAGAAAGTAAGCACACAAACCTAGGTAAAAATTAATCCAACTTAACATGAGAGCACATTCTAATTTTACAGAACGAGAATTCTCTCAGAATGACAACAAATTATTTTTTCTCTGTCAAAATCTTCCCCTTCAGATAACTACTAACATACAAAACAATGCTGAATGCTAAGTGAGGGCTTATTGTCTAATCACGTAACATACTTTTTTTTAAACTGTATTCTATATGTACAGACTTGAACTATCACACATCTTTAGGTCAATTTTTTCAGAAACTGAACAAACAGAAACAAAAGCATTTGCAAGATCATAACTGAAGCAAAGGCAGCAGGGATAAGTAATGCCTTTTATCAGACTAGCTGCAACATCACAGACTCTCCAAGAAGTTTCACAATCAAATATCAGCCTTTACTTCTTCCTTGCACAATAAACATCTTCCTCCCATTAGTATTTATATTAACAGATTTTAAATCCTATATAGGAAGGACAGGAGTTTTATTCTTTTACAGACAAAAGACTTTAAAAGTCATTGTTCCTGTTCCTTCCCATCAGGCATACCTTATTAAGACACCAGCTTGCTCACAGAGTGAACATACAAAAGCAGACCATTCCAAATCAAGCCTACGTGCATTTCACCAAGTTTAGAAAATGGGGACTCGCATCTACATGATTCAAGTGAAACCAAACAAACCTTTAAATTTTACATATAGAGTTGCTACTTCTGATTAAAGAGATTCCTAGAACGAAGGAGATCCTCAGTAGAAGATAATTTTACCTCCTATGGGAATTAAATACCACAGTTCTGAACTCCAAATGTTGACAGGGAACTCAATGTGGCCTACCAATATCTGCCATACCATCTAGCATATTTACAGTTTTTAAAGAATTTACAGTGTTACATAAAGGGAGGAGTTTCCTTTTACAAGTTGATTTCCATAATGCTTTGCCATCTCATCAGAAAACCAGACCCAACTCCCCTTAGAGACAATATTGTTTTTAAGACAAGTTCAAACCTAGGTTTCTCACAATTGACTCACCAAGCATAAATCTTCCCAAAGTAAAGACTCAAATAAAATGACAGTAGGTGTCACATGAGTTGAAAAATGCGAGAAAATATTCTGGTATTTGAAGGCCACATATTAGTAGTTATTGTCTGCCAAATGTGATTGAATAAGTCTGACTGTGTCTATTGGAAAGACACTGATCTGGCATCAAGAGGGGAAAAGTGTTCTCTACCTCTCCAGTACAACATCTGAAAAGTTCAGCATCAAAAGTTCATTGACTGCAAAACAGCCTACTGCCTCCTTCATGGTGAACAACAGGATCTTAAAAATGCCAAATATAAAGACAAAGAAAGCACGTATTTGTGCTTTTCCTACAATTAATTCCTTGCCTCAATCTGAATTTCAGCTTATGCCAGGAGCAGAGATGTTGCTCTGCTTCATCACTCTTGGTGGGATTTCCCCTCACATTTTTCCATGAATTCACATCTCTGCATCTTCTGTTTTCTTATTCTTTACACTAAAAATTCTTGACCACTACTAAGCCAGCACCTTCACAGAGATACAGATTTCATGTATCACTACCTCAGTCTCAAGTGAAGGCTGTCAGCTCAGAGGCCATTACTACATAAGACAGGATTAGCAGTTTTCTCCTGGCTGCCTCGCTTTACCTATACATCACGTTTCTTCTGATGTTACTGATGTTATTGTTATTCTTTAGAAGTTCTCTCAAAAACCTCCCACAGTTAGGCTCCTACTTATTTATACAGGCCACTCTGAAAAGGTTACTATAATGGAAAAATTTTAACTATTCTTCCTTTTATCTGTATCTTATATGAAACCTACTGAACAACACAAATACAGTGCAGATCTCTGTTTCTGATCATTCATGAGAAGAATGTCATGCTTTTTGGTTTCATGCCTCCCATGTCATGCTTTTTGGTTTTCTGAAGAGGTGTTGGTGAGGATGTGGTCAAATAAATAATATCAAATGCATCTCCCTTGAAGAGATGATTGAGGATTCCCCCAGATCTGAAGATTGCCATCTCATTCTTCAGAAGTCTAGCTTTCCACTGACCCAGTCTAAGCCCCGCATCCAATAAAGAGCAGAATCATACTGAATTTTCAATAAGGAAAATAAAGAGTAAGGAGAACTGTTATATTGGTTTCCCTGTAGTCTCACCTGGAACTGATGTACTGTAGAAAATAGTTTGTTGCAGAAGGTATATCTGATGTCAGAAGGCCAGCATTCTGCACGTCGGCAGTTTCATTGCTTTCATCTCCTAGCTAGAAAAAGAACAAGTATATATCAATAATTTTAATTACGAAATTTTCAACTCACTCTACCTACAGACAAAGTTCATCCACAAATGCTTTCTACAATAAAACAAGATATGTCCCAATATTACACTTTCTTTCAGCATGCAAGGAAACCTGAGCTAACCCGTCTTCAAGAGGAGGTACTAACAATCCAAGTCAGTTATTCTACACACAAGTTTAAGCTCAGGCTCAGACTATTTTTCCATCTTTTCTTTGAAGTCTTGGTAGCACGGGAACAGCTTAGGACCACATTTCAACTTCATTCTAACCCAAAAAGTAAGAGAAAACACCACATTCTACTGAGCTTTAGCTGTTACTCATGATTGCAGTAGATGCATTTTTTTCAAAAAAGCTTCTTATGTTACTTAACAGAATTCATTTATTAAATGTCAAAAGACTAGTTTTATTAAACAGACAACTCTGCTGTGTTCATAGTTCTTAATTTTACATATATTCATAAACTCTTAGTCAAGAGAACAAACATGTGTTTACCTTAACTCTATCTCGTAAATTTTGCCCAAAAACGAATGCTTGCTGTGCATTTAGCTCAACCTTCTCAGAGCAGTCATCATCTGAAGTATTGTTGGACTCCTTTTTCTGACATTCTGCTGTCTAAAGAAATGGAAAAAGGTAGCCAAAGAAGTTGAGTTTTTTTTAAATAAAAAAACCTTATGCTTTTAAGTGAATCACACATTCATTTACAATGACAAGCCAATAACACTTTCAGATCCACAAGGGATGTTTTGCATTTAAATGTCTCTGTTGTTAAGTGTTCTTCTTAGCAAATCACAGAATAGTTAAGGTTCAAAGGAATTTCTAACGAGCACCTGGTCCAAACTCTGTTCAAAGCAGCACCAACTTCAAAATTCTATTAAGCTGCCCAAGATCTCATATGAAGTTTCAAAAACAATCCACGTGACAGTTTTACATTTTGGTAGTCTGGCTCTGAATCACGATTTTAAAGGTTTAAGATTTTAGCTAAGGGTTAGAGCCAATTCATATTGAAGTTAGATACACCAACAATAGGTTAATAATTACTAGATGCTTAAGCTAAAGCTAATTGTTATATTACAAATAAGCTCACTTGTAGAAGGAAGTGGAGCAAGTGAACGATTATAGGAACATACTGAAACCAGCAGAACAATGCCCACTGCCTGGACTCTATGTCACTCCATCATGAAGCAGGGGGCCGTGGATCATGCCAGAGGGTCACAGAGACCTGACAAAGACCTTCCTGACTTCATTCCTGGGACCACTGACCCAGTTCAAGACCACCAACCCAATTCAAGAGAAGAACTGAAGGACTAATAATCTCATTTTAATACAAAGCAGGAATGGGAGGTGCTGGGGTTATGCATATATATTATTTTGGGAAATAAATAGAAGGCAAAAATCCTTGTGTGATGTGGTCATGCATTTCGGGGACAACCCCCCCACCCCGTGCCACCCGCCGGCGTAATAAACATACTACTTTCAAACTTTAATTACTTAGAGAGTCTTTGTCTGCGATTTTTGGTTTGAACAATTCAGTTCAATGTTCAACTACACTAAGTATGACAGTTATGTCCTAAAACCCACCTGGAATCCCCTTCACACCACATCTGCAGCTTCTCACCTGTTTGATAGACACTTCCTTATTTTATTCTCATCTTGCCACCACCTATCACTTGAGAGCTGACAGCTCTCTCCAATTCACCTGTCCTAGTCCAAGCAGAACATACTCAGCTTTTTCATTCTCTCATCACTCCTCTTGTGCTCCAGTCACTAGTCACTTGAGTGATTTTTAAGTGTTTTTCATGTAGTGTCAAGCCCCAAACTACATATGGGGTATTCCTGATGCCATCTGCCAGTGGCACTAAAAGAGAAAGATCACTTCCTAAGCCTAATGGTCAGTATGTTGGAAGGCAGGGGCTCTTCAGCAGGATCTCAGCAGGTTGGAAAAACAAGCTGAGAAAAACTAGCTGATGGTTAGCAAATGCAAAGTTCTGTATCTGAGGTGAAAGAACCCATGTGTCACAAGGACTCAAGAGGGACTGTCTAGAAAGGAGCTGTGCAGACAAGTCTTGGAGATCCTGATACTGCATGAAAAATGTTGAGACAAGTTCTCACATACAGAATTTATTAGCAGATCTATAGCTGATAGTATTGCTTCTAAGGGTGACAGTCATTTTATTTTGGAAGAAGAGAGACCAAAAAGGGAAGAAAAAAGAAAAACTTCACATTGGCCAGCCATAAAAACTAGTAACGAGTTCCCTAGACAGGCATCTTCCCCCTGAGTGTCCTCTCCAGGGGAGCAGGTGGTACTCCCTAATAACCAAGTTCCCATAGTAACTATATAGTTTTCTTCGTAATATGCTCAGACTTCCTGTGGTTTTGGGTTTTTTTCTACTTATGGTGCTGTTGATGCTGATGGAAGTGTGCCTTGCTGAGAGGCAACTGCTGTATGCGGGTCACTTCTGAGGCTTTGTGTGTGCATAGCGTTGGGTCTTCCCATCAGTGTTAAAAGCTATGGAGTAGGAAGTTAGGACAGAAGCAGGAAGGAGTGATTCCCATGCAGGTTGCAATTGTTTTCCAACACTACTTTAGAGTTTTGTAAGTGAAAGACTCTGAGTATAGTGGAACAAGAACTATGGTATGGGAATAATCAGGAAATGTGCCACCACGGCGTGTGCAGGGAGAAGTCACAAAGCCACTTGTGGAAAGCAGGTGGCAGAGGTGCAGAATAGAAAGTCCTCAGGAGAACAAAAAGCTCAAGAACCTTCAGGTGCTGTGCAGCAGTGATGAACAATAGATTGAACATGAATAAGTAGTGTATCCTTTTATTGATTAAGAGGACTTACGGGCTGCTTTACTAAAACTGCTTTCATCTTCCCACAGTATATAAGTATCCACAAACATAACAAGATTTATTCCACCTTGCCAGATGTTTGTGTATATGTTGAACAGTCCTTAGGAATGCCTCTAGTGATTGACACTTGTCAGACTTCCAATCACTGGCTGCTACCCTCAAAGCTCACTGCTTCAGCAAATTTATCACCCACTTTTAAATTCCACTCAAGCAGTAGAGCTCTCTCCATTTTGGCCATGACAATGACACTTCAGACCATACAACGATTTTGCCTAAAGTCAAAATCAACAAGTAGGGCTCTCTGAAAAGCAAATAATCTCAGAGGATAAAAACTCATCAGGTTGGTCTCTGTTTTATCTATGCTGGCTGTTCTCAATCCCTTTAAGGTGCCTCATATCCTAGGACTCCTTCACTACAAAGGGAGAGGAAGGAGCTGAGCCATTTCTACTTTCTTGGAACTTCTTTCTTGCCATTTGTGGAAAGGTGTGCCATGCTTTCCTCTTTCCAAGTAACTGGGACCCACCACAGTACCACAACTCTCTGAGGACAGCTAGTGGTCTCACACAAGCACCCCTCAGCTCCCTGTCCTGAGCTCATTTTCTTCCCAGTACAACACTGGCAAAACACTGTATTTTGGATCCAGGATGAGAATAATCTTCATCACACACTGGTATTTTAGTTGTGGCACAGTTGTGCACACCCCAAGTCAAGGACTTCTCTGTGTCTCATGCTCTGCCAGCAAGGAGTTGCACAAGAAGCTGGACGGGGAGAGGGGAGCACAGCCAGGACAGCTGACCCAAACTGGCCATTCAGATATTCCACACCATAAAACATCCTGCCCAGTGTGTAAACTGGAGGAGCTGCTGGTGAGGGGCTGATGGCTGCTGGGAGACAAGCTGGGCACGGATCACTGGGTGCTGAGCACCTACACTGGACATCACTTCTTTTCTTTGTGTTTTATCTGTCTCTCTCCCCTTTTCATTACAATTATTATTATTATACTTAACTCTGTTTCAACACTTAAATAACTGTTCTTCTCTCAATCCACTAGCTTTACTTTATTCCTGATTCTTCTCCCCATCCCAGCTGAGTAGAGGGACTGAAGAAGTGGCTCCATGGTACGTGGCTGCCAGCTGGGGTTAAACCATGACTCCTCCCTCTGCACCCATGGATACATCCTGTCTGGTCCTATGGAGCAGTGTATGTCAAATTGTCTAACACAGTCCTTAATCAAATTTAGTGTAATGATTTGCTCTGTCAAGCTTCCCCTAAAAAGAGGATTTGGTAGACCTGACAGCAGACCTCTTCAGTAGAAAACAAGACAAAGGCATTGAGTACCTCAGATTTTTTTTCTTTTTTTTCACCACTAGGTTCCCTTTAACATTTTGCAGAAGGCCTACGATTTTCCTTCATTTTACCTTTGCTGCCAGTACCAGTGGAAGCCTTGCTTGCAGCTTTTCATTCCCCGTAATTCCCAATTCCAGCCAAATTTAGGCTCTCCCAGTTCTCCCACACATCCAGGCAATCCTTCTGTATAGTTCTCAGGTGTCTTGACTGCTTTCACGAGATACATGCACATTCTCTTTCTGAATTTAAGGAGCTCCCAAGCCCATACATGCTGGCCTCCTCCCAGACTTGAACAGTTTCAAGCGCTTTGGGATAAGTTATTCATTCTCATGTTTGTCCATGCAGGTAATGAGCTCTCATGAGCTCTGCTGTCCTTCAGAATCCTACCAACCAGCTCAATAAACAACCTAAAGCCTGGTGAAGGTTCACTTTGATCACCCTCTTGCTGGCTTCCCCTCTGATCTTTATCTATAAAGCCCTGACCAATTCAGTGCCTTCCCAAAACAAAGCCTCTGCATTCACACAGTTTCTTTTAGCATAGTGGAACCTATCCTTGTCTGTCTTTTCTTTCCAGCTTTATTTCCTAAAATATTTATGTCTGTCACCTTGAGTCTCCCTCTTGAACTTACCTTGTCTTCAGAGTCTGAACTTTTCAATGTTCCATCACTTGGTGATTCTGATGTGGCTGCAGAATCTGGAGGGATATTTACACCATTGGTGCCACTGCTGAGAACTGTAACACAGAAACAAAAAACCAAAAAAATATATGTGAACTCTCTAGATATTTAGACTGTCATAAAATTTTTCTTATGCAAATAGAATGTAGTTTTCTTGTTTAAGTCCATTAAACATTGTAATGTAAACTAAAAATTTTCCATAGTACTTTGCAAGAGACATAAGGACCACAATTCAGCAATTCTTAGCAGAATCAAAATTCCAAATGCAGAAAACGCAGTCAGCAAATTAATCTATACAAATGTTGTAAAGACTTCAATACGTACAACTAATCTAATACTATTCACAGCCAGCAGGGTTTGTCTTCAGATTGATCTACCTGCTCACATACTGAACTCTCACTGAAAATTTTACCCCAATACTAAGTCCTCTGTAGAGTCCAATCTGTGTCAGGAGGCATGTCAAGAAATCAAACTAGAAATATTAGGTTCTATGCCAGACTCTGCATTAACTGAAGTTACTCCTGTTTCTGTTCAACTAAACTTCCACATAACAAACGGCATCGGGCTGGGGAAACATGGGGTTTAGGATAGAGGGACTTTCAACAGCTTTTCACATTAACTTCCACACTTTCACCATGTCTATTTCCGTCAGCTACATCAAATTCCATAATTCCATAATACAATAAACATTATATGAATGACCAAACTTAAAAATTAAAATTCTATGTTCAGAATTAAATTTGTACTTCAAAGCCCCAACAGCAAAATGGTCCCCAAGCCCAGAGGCACCTCTCACTGATTTAGGTACTTCATTGTTGATCAATTACCAGTAACAGCTTATTACACCATGGTCAATGCTGTCATTTGAGATTGACTGCTACACCACACTCTTAAAATTCTTTTTATTTCAGAACTTAAGTATGGATTACAGCAAAGTTAGAGGCCTGGCAACATCAGACAGTCACCCTACACAAGACCTGAAGGTTCTATTATGCTATCCTTCATGTAATACAGATACACTTACTATTTAAGATATTTCTTTTCTGAAAGGAGAAAACTAGAAAAACCAAGGTGGGTGTTGAGTAAAAGCAAGCCACCACATTAACCAAATTCAATGTTTTTGTTCTCTCTCCACTGTATTTAGAAAGCAAAAGCATTATTTACCCATCTGTGAGAAAGCTTTTGGCTGCGGTGCCTGTAGCACTGCTGGACGGAGCACACTTCGCTGCTGTTCCTTTGGTTTCTGGCTAGGGAGACCTGCAAGTGCAAAGTTTTTTCAAGAAGTCTAAAGTTTTAAATTCGGAAAATTCAGCTTCATCTAATCTTCTCTAACTGCTTCCAACGGAACACACAATTAAAAACAAACACTAGAAAAGCTTCTACTCACTTCTTTTCCATCCCTCCTTACTCAGCTTCAAAAGAGAGTTAGTCCCAAATAGGGAAGACTATTTCCTAGCCTAAAAAGACACTTTAAAATACATTGTCTACCTTATTCAGGAAAGCACAGAAAGAAAGTAATTCAGAAATAAAAGCCAATATGTAAGAGAATTCCAGTAAACCTATTTATGCACTGACATTTTATTCAACTACACATTACAAATCTTCTTTTCTCCTTCTAATAAAGTAATGTCCAGATAGTAGTAAAATATTTCTTTATCTGTGCAATCAATCAAACATATTGGTACTGTAATAGTTGTGTTGTGTCATTTAATAACCTTTTGGCTTTCTGAATTAACCTGGCCTCTTTGGTTGTTACAGTAAGATGCACAGCCCTACAACTCTAATTCTGCTATGATTCAAAAAGCGAATTGACCTTAAACAACCTAATTAAAAAACCCCCGAACATTGTTACATCAACTCTAGAAGGTTATGGCAAGCCCAGAAAATTCAGTTTTCTGGGCTTGCCATAGGTCAAGAAGAACCCTTGATCCAATAAATACTGCAACAGAACTTACTCATAGCAATTAGTTCCATTTCAGGTCACCCATATTAAAAGGGCATAACATCAGATTATAAAGCTATCCAAAGTTCAAGCACTCATAAACTCAAAACAGCTTGTTCCTTTCTTAAATTTACCACTCTTCCTTCAAGTGAAATGAAGTTTCCATATAGTGATGCAATAATAGCTTTCATTACCTATATAGTTTTGGGTTTGTTTTTTTCCCCCTCAAATTCCTAAGAAGCTGTAATACTATCATCTTTCTGATAGTGGCTGGGTCTACATCAGTAAACGGGAAACTCAGTCATAGCCAACCTGTAGCGCAGAACAGGCATGATCATGGACCTGCCACTTACACTGCCACCAAAA
Organism: Melospiza melodia melodia; assembly: GCF_035770615.1. Taxonomy (NCBI): domain Eukaryota; kingdom Metazoa; phylum Chordata; class Aves; order Passeriformes; family Passerellidae; genus Melospiza; species Melospiza melodia. The sequence goes on from NC_086200.1 coordinate 25,708,439, forward strand.
GCCAGGGAGAGCAGAAGTGGGCACTCTCTTGACACTTCCAGCTGCCCTGGCCTGTTCGCAGACTAAACACTCAGTAATGGCCAGAACTTGCTCAAGGCACTCGCTGAACACCCCTTTTCTTATGGTTTGCTACCAAAGGAATCAAATTCAATGTCTGGAGGATAACTCCAAGCACAAACAGAAGCTTGCTAAGCAGCAACAGCTGGGTGATGCACTTCAAACATGCACAGCTGAGCCAATGCAAAACACGGATGCATCCATATGCATTACACAATGGATATGGGCACAACCACCCCCGAGAAGACAAGATTTTTTTTCTGCAGACACATACGTATTGCCACCTTCTATTTACCACCTCCTATAGCTGATTGATGAAATTACTAACTAAATAAAATGCTTGAGCAGGTTTCTTTGTACTGTCGGAGTAAACAGTGAACTCACCTGCACTCGGTGCCTGACCATGGATAAGTATTGGTGGCTTCAGCCGGAATCCACTGCTCTTTTCCTCTGGAAATGAAATACAAAATTACAAGGACAAAGCTGTAACATATTAGAAATAGCCATTCAGTCATAGAATTGCTCAGGTTTTCCCCACTGTAACAACCCACAAGTTCTATAAATATGCAAAGTTATTAGGAGCTTTCCAAATAACAAATTCTCTTCTTCTGAAAGAAACCTGAATTTCCAGTGAATCATCACAGCAAATATACACCTCAAAGAAACACATGGTATCACAAGCAAGAAGTTCAAAATTTTTTTCAGAAGAAACAGGAAAAAGACTGTATTCAACAGAGAAATGGGGCTCCTTCTGTGAAGGACTTAACAAAGATAATAAAGGTTTTAAGTGAGAATCAAACTAAAGAAATAACAATCAAAATTATGACTGAACGTGACAGCTGCTAACAAGTATCTAATTGCTAATGATCATAAACTAAGTTAAACTTAATTGCTTAATGTTAGTTTCTTGTAATAAGAAGTTTTTACTCATGCTTTTGGAGTATGAACATAAAAACGCCTTTGCTCACACTCACTACAGTTATGGTTTTTAAATTAAATATCAAATCTCAAAAAAAAATTATAAATCTACAGCTCTTAAAAACTGAGTTCCTTACAACTTACAAAGAATAATTATACTGTTTTCCTTTTAGGGGCTTAATCTCTGTACTCAGAATAAGACAACTCAGCATCTTACAGTCTCACTGTGCTTGGTTATAAACATATGATATTGATGTGTAGAACAGGCATGATACCAACACAACCAAACCAGAACGATGGAGACTAACAAAATTAGCAGTTCTGTCAACACAGGGTTCACAGATCATTGCTGAACACATGACCATGCTTTATGCTTGGTTTGCTTTTCAATATAAAAGAACATTTTTCTGAAGTAGATATATGAAACTTTTCCAAAGGTTTTATTGTGAGGCTAGCAGGAAAGGGTCATACTGCAGCATTCTACCATCACTCCCAAAGCATTCAACAACTTTGATATTATTTTAATTACCTCCAGCAATGGTGATGTTGAACAACAAAGCGAGCAAGAGAACAGGTCTAAGATCAGAACCATCATCACTTCTGTTCTCACAGACAGGGTCTTACTTCTGAAGTACTTTAGATCACAACAAATTAACAACAGAAATATTTTTTCAAGAAAAATGCAGAAAAATGAGGAAGCTCACCTGGTTCTGAGTCAGAATTGCCTGCAGAGGGTTCACAAAAGCTTGATGGCATAAAGACATTGTTCTTTGTTACTGCAGCCAAGGAAAAAGAAAAAAAAAAAGGGAAGTTGTGGATGTTGTTCTTTATTATAAACCAGTTCCCAGAATTCAAACTGAAGTATTTTTTCTAGTAATTTGTTTTACTTTGGTTTTGTTTCTTCTAAATTAAAACAGCATTACAGCCGAAGTAGCAAACAAGCCATTGCCCATAAAATCCTCTCAAGTGTCTCCTGAAATAGACAAAGAAAAAATTTCATTTTTTCTGAATCCTGTATAAATACAGGATTCCCAATCTGAACTGTATCTGAATTAGGAATCAGAAGTGGCGTTAGTATATATAATAGCATTGCAAAATGTGTAATACCATTTCCAAAGGCCCCTGAGCAGAGAGAGCAGAAAGGTGTGTAATGCCTGCTAGAGAGTAGGCATGAACATCTGTGCTCTGATGGACCGCACTGTTTTCACCAAGAAGCAACTTATGTTTGAACTACCCTGCAAAGACAAAACTCCTACAGAAACAGAGAAGAGCACATCAGAGTACTATCAGATGTCACCTCAGCAGCATAATAGTCAACCAAAGGAAAAAAATACTTGAAAAAGCAGGCAAAAGACAGCACCTCTTTTCCACCCTTTTCTGGGTCATAAAGAAGCAAACAATAGGGAGTTTGGTTGACACCCTGCCCAGCAGTTCTAGTACTTTTGGTATTACACAAAAATCATAATCCAGTTTATAAAATAGGACAATCAGAAGGAGACAGATTCTCTAACAGATAATTTTGCATGAAGTAAAGCATTGTAATATTTACTGGCTTTTTTAGTTTTTATGCAGCTGTAGAAAAAGTTCAAGTATGTTGAAAAGAGAAAAGAAGCTCATCTCTGAACACCATTGTACTAAAAAATGTGCTACTTGCCTTTTATAATTAAGCCTGAAAATTTTTTTCTTTTTTCCTTAAATTCCACCTTCTCTCTTTTTACTATTGTCTGCCTTAAGCTTAAACATGACACAGTTTTCATGTAAGCAAAATTTCCCTATTCTTGAGAGAAACATAATCCCTCCAAAAAAAAAAAAAAAAAAAGAAAAGAAAAAACAAAAAAAAGAAGGTGGGAAAGTAAAAGATTTTCTGGAAACCAAAGCCATTGAATAATGTCAACAATATTCAAAAAGGTCTTCATGAAACTTGCAATTCAAATCAAAGTTGTCACTGCTTGAGAACAACACACATCAGAGGAGAAGAAAGGTGTCAATAAATCACCACATCCTCTCAAAATTCATTAACTAAGCAGAGGCTTGAGAAAGGATACTGGACTCCTGGAATATCCAGTATTTAACCAAGGAAGAGTTGAGTAAATTGTTTTCCTCCACTTCCTAACAGATGTAAGCACAGAGATTCTAATCTTATACAACAAAGACATAGCGGAATGCAAGTGTTAAGAGACTATGGGAAACCTGGTTATACACATACTATTATTCCTCACAGAAAAATCTACAAAACCCTGCCTTCATTATTTTTGTGCATTCCTTTACTAAGAGTGGTTAGCAAACAGATAGCAGCAACACTGATCATCCAATTCACAGGATGACATCTGGAGACCCACTGAGCTGCCCAACAGAAAATTTGGATCTGAAAGAGAAGAGCTTCATCTCCTGACTAGCATTGGTGCATGAATTTAAAATGGTATTTCCATAAAGTATTAGAACTACATCTTGGATTTCACAGTCATTTATTTCTTTCAAATTAAAATCAAAACAACTAGGTTTTCACCTTTTAGTCACATCTCCAGATTGTGCTGCATAGGAGAGGAACATTTTTTTACTTCTTTCTCTCAAGGTATCTCATCTTCTTTGTTTCAACTTAAGACAGTAGAAATAAAGTAGCAGTCTTAAAATCTGCCTCAAACACTGACATAACTAAAATAACTGTTGACCAAAGCTAAAACCTTCATATGATCTGTGAGGAGAGATGGCACAAATCAAGACTGTTCCTGTGAGTGAACAAATATCAAACGAACCATTCCCATGCAAGGGAACTGCATGAATTCACCCCACTGAATTCACTGCCCTGACTGTGCACACACACAGGCCGTGGTCATTCTCTCTTGCATATGTCAGGTGCTTAAGAAGTGCACTGAATCCTCCCCATTTAAAAAGTAATGGGAGAAGAGAAAAGAGGACTAAAACATGAGTTGAGACTTGAAAAACTTCCCTGGCAGCAGAGTAACTAAGAAAAAGGTAGCACTTATATAAATTTGGAATGAAGCGACCTGATCACAACAAATCAAGAAGATTTCTGGTTAATTCTGCAATTTAAGAGCACAATAGTAAAAGGTAAAACTACAAATACACATAAACTTACAGATAGAAAACATTTTTAAAAACTATCTGTAAGCTCCTTTGGGCTTCATCAAATTTGCTAACATGAGTACATGGCTGCTGTGGTCTTAACCCAAAGCACAACAGACAGTAATAAGACTGCTTACGTGACTGGAAAAAGAATTTCTAGGTAGGAAAACTATCCCTTCATTTATAATAGCGTAGCAGCATTTACCTGACTGAGAAGGAGGGAACTGATTCAAAGATGAAGTTCTCTCTCGTTTTACAGGTGGACAGTAGCTTCCATCCTCTCGATCAGATTCTGTAGAAAAAACTTCATTAGAGAAAGCGCAAAACATCCCAGCAAGACACACACTCACGGCTTTTAATTTTACAATAAAATCTCTTACCATCTCCATCTTCTGGACTTGATCCATCTGCAGATCTCTGAAATCAGATTACACTGATCAAAGAAAGATCACATACTGAACATTTCAGTCTCTTCTGTTTGATCCAAATATTTTAAACATCAGTTAGGAGAATTTTTCTTTAATGTCAATGATACACACTCAACGCAATAACCTTCCGTGATTTATATGTCAGCATAGAGTTTCACACAGATACTATCAAAAGCAATTAATTCAAAATATTTCATTTACAAGTAAGATTCCTGAAGATTCCCAAGCACTAATATCTTTAGGGACTGTAACAATTACTACAGTTACATTTTCTATATACTGAAAATTTGAAAATGACAGTTTTCAAAATTGGTTTAATTTTTAAAATATGAAGTTTCAAGCTGAACATAAACATACCCATTATTTGTGAGTTCATTCCAAAGCACTTTACCTAATTACTAAGTGACATTAATTCCTTCAACAAAATTATAGCATTAGAGGAATGCCTTTCAAAGCATGCTCTGTAAACCAGTATGACAGTATTTTTATTGGAATTAGCAATGGATAGTCCCCCTAACATGTTCCACAGTACCAGCACAAAAAAAGAAGCACCACAGGCTACCAACTATCATAGATATTTTAAAAAGTCTCTGAACAAAGGTTTTATGTATTTTCTGAGGATTTCTATGGCTCCTTCCTCCTATCTCTCTGTCAGTTCCTCAACTAATATAATCTCCTTTGCTCCTCCAAAAAAAATAACCCCATGACAGATTCCTTTCACTATCGAAGGTGATCACGGCTGCATCACATCTTCATCTCACTACAAAACATCTTAGAACAACTGAATTGCTTAGGTAAGCAAGAACCTTTAAGATCATCAAGTCTAAGTGATCCATCAGAACTGCCATACCCAATGCTAAAACGTGTCCACAAGTGCCACATCCACACATCTTACAAATCCCTGCAGGGAAGATGGCTCCACCACTGCCATGGGCAGCCTGTTCCATGGCTGCACAAACCTTTTGTGGAACATGCTTTTCCTAATATCCAATCTAAATGTTCCACTTGAGGCCATATCCTTCTGTCCTGTAACTTGTTACCTGGAAGAACAGACCAACCTCCCACCTTGGCTACACCATCCTTTCAGACAGCTCTGACATACTGGACCATCTGCCCAGTCCAACACTACCCTTTAATCCCACTCCTGCCCCAGGACATGCAGATGGCCACCTCCCCTTCACTCAGTCTTACTTCAGAGATTGGCTGATAAATGGAAGAATGGCAGCTCATGGGCAGAGCCCACTGATGCCCCAAAACTCCTTCTCCACCATGATTTGGCCCACTTGGACACTGAGAGCAGGCAGACACACAGAAAGACTGCACAAATCTGCACAGGACTGATATGTGAGGCATACCATGCGTGTAAGAATATCAGAAAGTAAAAAACTTTCTATTTAGCATTGCATACATTTAGAACCCAGATAATACTGTACTATCAGTACTCTATTAAATGCTAATTAAAAACACACTGCACTGTGTCTATTTAATTACCTTTAAGGGCTTTTCTCTTTTATGTTCATAGCTACCTCACTAGCACCCTAGTTGAGTACTTTTGAAACCTTTAGCATAAGGAATAAGAAGCTACTGACAGGTGTGTGTGAATGCAGGGAGTTGCATTCCAGAACTATCAGCCCAGCCATGTCAATATTGCACTTGATGATCCATGGCTCTTTCCACATAATTAGTCAAGTAGTCCATGGTACTACCAGAAAGTGGTCTTATTAGTCACTGACCTTGCCAACACACAATACTTTCCCAAAAGATAAGGATAAAATGGAAAACCATGATATCATGTATTTCAACAATCAGCATCTGAACTCAAAATTGTTCCATTTTGCCCATAAAGTGTTGTCACATACAAAAGCAATTTGTTTCCACTTTTATCAAAAATCCTGAAAGTGAAAAGAAAACACTTGGCAGTAAAAAATTTGCATTACTGGAACTGCAATCTCTATATGCAAAAAATCCCTAAAAATAAACAAATTATTTCCACCTGAATGTCAAAAACTTAACATATGCTTCATTCTCAATGCTCAAGTAAAACATTCAAAAGTCAAACCCATATGATTTGAGGCTTGTGCCTCAAATAATCTTATTGTAATTTTGTAACTGACAAGCACAACTCATGTACCATCACCATGTTTAGTGGGTAACAGGCATCAATATCCAAAACCAACTCTGTACTCTACTGAGGGCAAAGCAGAACAGAAAATCTGCTCCAAGTTATTTCCATGCTTCCTAGCCCAAGAGTTTTGGGAGATTAAAGCTGTGTACCTGTGGTCAAATAGATGCCAGGTAGATTCCGTGGGGGTACACAGATCTACTGTATTAGCATAAGCTTCACTTTTCTATGAAACCACAGATAAAGTAAGTCACCACTGCAGTCAGAATTGCATACCAGTGCTGCTTCAGAGAAAGCTGGGTACACTAGACAAAAAGCAGGGGTTTATATATGCATGACAAACCTGACAGACTGGAAAAGCAGCAAATTACATTTAGTGACAATGAACAGCAGTCCAGTCTCTCCATTTTACACTTCTCAACCTACTCAGTCTGTACTTTACAGCAACAATAAGCTTTAAAATAATGATTTAAATAAGTACCCCACAAAAAGGAAACAAAAGCAAGGATCAGCTCATACTGTAAGAAACCACTAAGGTAATTAAATTTATCTCCATTCAGTTCTTTGGAATAGATGCTGATGAGACACAAAATGGTAACAGCAAAATCCAACCTAGAATTTTCTCATTGAAGAGCAGAAGCCACTTTTCACTTATTCCCTCTGTCCCCAGCTTTCAGAAATCCAGCTAGAGAAAAGTTACATATATGCCTCTATTTATAGAGGCTCCTACAATTAAGACATGCTTCTAGTTAAGGACATTAGTTTCATAAAGGCTACCAACTGCTTCTTAAGAGCATACGTCACAGATGTTAACTAAATACAAACATTGATTCGTCACACAATTGTTACATCAAGCTAAGAGAAGAACTTCAAAACTTTAAATTGTCAGTTTTTGCTTATTTACACTAGTGAGGAGAAACAGGGAGAGGAAGGGAGAATTTGGCTAAAGCAGAAAAGGTCAACGCAATTCAGGAAAAGCTCTAGGAGCTTTAGTGTTTATCTTTGAAACACTTCTAGTGTTTACCTTTGAAAATGCATTTTAAGATGCAAAAATCATATAAAATGGACTTCAAAGCACAGTAGTGCAAGTCTTCAGTCCAGACACTCTGCACATACACAGGCATTATTGAACTGCCATGATTTGCTTAAAAGCTGTTCCAGAACCTCTTAATCAGCAGTCTTGCTGGGATGGTCATGTGCTGTGGGAGGTTGGTGTGGGATAGCAAAGAGTTAGGACATAACCATCAGCTCTGCAAGGGGCTGTACCTACGGCCACACTAAATTCATGCCATTCCAGAAATATCTGTGAATATGTATACAAACAAGTAAACAAGAAATATGGAGTGTCTCTTCTTCTGTCTTATCCATCTTCCCGGGCCCTGAGAAGACTGCATGAAAACTGACTCTCCAATGAGCCAGTACAAGCACTCCTAAGATGCATCAATCTCCTCTAGATTTCAAGGTAAAGGATGATTTTGCTGTAAGACACTCGAATAATTTGAAGAGTACTTGCTAGTGCATGCCAGTCACATGCCCATACTGAGCACCATACAATTCAGTACATTTAATTAACTGAATTGAATCAAGAAGAATGCTGTAACAGATGTTTTGTACAGCCACTAATTTCTGCATATGATCCCCAACAGCATTCGTGGGTTTTAAATTTCTTTCAGAACACAGTTAACTGGGGTAAGATTTTCTGCTCTCTAAGAACAAGATGAGGATAACCACTTTCTGCGTTCCTGAAAGTCTGGTTAACACCATTCTCTTGGATAGTTCTAGTAACTGCAATTTCAAATGACAGAAAACTGAGATAAAAGTCTGTGATTTATGTTTGATAGGAAAGATGTGTGATAACATCGTTACAAAGAATTCCATGGGCGAGGGTATGGGTGTTAACGTCTTTGAAATGGGTCTTAATGTCTCCCCTAACTTCAAGCAGCAGGTTTGTTATGGAGCCCAGACAGCCCAACTCCTGAAACAGACAAGTGGAGGACTCAGCACAAGCCTGAACTTAGGAACTTTGGGGTAAAATGACACTTTGAAGGGGGAATATGCAATAGGCAGTTCGGGAAGGCTCTACCTTCCTAGTACTTCAGACAATGGGGAAAGGAAGAGGGCAACATGCGGCCGGGAGTTTGGGATTAAAAGAGAAGGCTGCACCCTCCAGAACCTCAAGAAAGAAAACTTGGTGGGAACGTGTGGCCAGGGGACTCTCTCCTTTTTTATTCAAATAAAGTTGCAGGACTCCTCTGTCTCCTTTATGGACATTGGTTTTTCAGAGCGTGATTTTCCGCACATGCTTACCAGCTATATTTTAAAATATTAAGTCTCGAAAATGTCAAGCTTCAAAAAAGAAAGAGTTCTGCAGTTGATCAAGCAACAGTCTGAACATTGAGAGGTGCTTAACCTACAGCTATTAGCACCTTATCATGACAATCCACTCAGTACTAGGTTTATTTGAAATGGCCAATTCTTGGACAAAAAAACTCAAAACCAACCAGTGCAAGAAAAGGGTCCAGGTATTGGGTGAAGCAGCCTTAACAAAGCTTGAGCAAAGAGCACGTGCCTAGGGTGTGATGCCAGAATGAACAGTGACACTCATCTGTACCAAGAAAACATGGTCCACCAACCAGAAAGATTAGGAACACTTAAAGTTGCTCTGAAAGACTGTATGGTAGGAGTCATTTAGTCATCCAGTCTTTCAGAAAAGATTTTGCCACATCACCAGAAGAAAAATCAAATTATGAGCACTGACAGCTTTTCCACAAGATACTGATTTCGTCCCTAATCCAAAACTCTGCTACAATGCTTGGTGCTTTTAGTCTGTTAAATACCTTACGGGTCGGCACGACATATCCAGTGGAAGCTGCATTACCTTCTCACTTGGTCAAGCTGCAGCATATCATGGCCCATAGAGGGAACAAAGAGTCCTCCTCTCACTGCTTGAAGCAAATCCATCAAATATAGACCCACTTTCTCATTTATTTAGAAGTGCTCTTGCCCTTAGCAAACACACAGTTTACACTTTAAATTTTAAAATACTTTAGGTGTCTTCTACAGTTACGCTACGCTACTAGGGAGACTCACAAATTTCATTACCTCTAATTGGAACAAGGGTTTAGAGAAGACTAACATTTGAAATCAAAGAACCAGACAGACTGTGATTTGCACTACCTACACTGAACAGCAACGGATTCCACCTAACGGAAGGGACTTTTTCCTCTAATCCCCTCAGCAGCAGAAGTACTTGGTAGATTGACACTTACCCCTGCCAGTTCTTGTTGAATAGGAGCAAGCTGGGCTTCAGAAGCAGGACTCAGGGTAGCACTGACTGAGGCCACAGCAGGAGCAGGGTGCTCAGAGTCGCACTCACCAGCTGGTTCTGTGTGACCCAGACCATGGTAGGGGGGCTCAACCTCTCCCTGGGGGTCCTCGCCTGAATCCGACAAAGCTTTTTGCTCTGCAGGGGACTGTGAGCAGAAAAGACAACGTCCCTTCAATGCAAGGCTGCAACATGAGATTGGTCGTCCTAGCGAGAGGATCCATTTGTTTAATTTTCACTGTTTTCACAGTAGGGCAGAAGAAGCTGCTTATTCCTGAGACACCAATTAAAATACATAGAAACTCTGTAACAGAACGTGCTGACAGAATTAGTTCCCATCCTTGAGAAAAGCCTTAGTTGGAGCAAATGCACTCTTTTGAAAGTTACCAAAATCATCTGTGTCCCCAGCAAAGAGGATTTTGCCAGCCACAGGCTTGTTGGGGTTTAACCCCTCCCCTCTCTCAAGGACTAAAGGACAGTTGATAACTTTCACCTTCAGATTCAGATATAAAAATTAGACAATTACTCTAAATAAGTGTCCTCCACTGCCTCTTCAGCCCACTTTTGAGGGAGGTGAGGTTGGTTATAAAATTCTCACACAAATTAATTATTTTAACATTCACACAAGACACAGGATCCTTTCATATTTATATGACAGTGAATTATCTGAAAAGCAACACCAATGTTTTTTTCATAAATTAGCAAGTTTCAATCTAATTCAAGGAGGGACATGACTGGATAACTAGTGCACCCTAATGGGATTTGGTGTTTGCTGAACTTCTGCCACAGACTTTTCATTCCTTCACATCATTTAATGTTGCACATCCCTGCCTGTACAACAAAAGCTAGCATTATCATATTCTGTACACATCAGAAGAATGAACAAGTTTTAAAAAGGCTTTGAGCACAAACAACTGTATTGTGATTAAGGACTGAATTATAGTCCATGGATAACATGCAGGCCGAGGATGTGCACTTGCAACCTGTGGCCTGTGCTTCCCGGCATCTTATGGTGAAGTACCTGAAGAATTATGCAGTAAGGAAAAATGGCACTCAAAAGGACACAACCTCAGTTTGCTCCCAGAAAACTTGGTAGAATGAAGAAACTAAAAATGCTCATCGTTGCCTTGGTCTGTGCAAGAAAGTAAGCAAAAGACTGAAAAATAAACAGCAGGACTTAAGAGCCAAGTTCTTCAAGTAACACTTGCCCTGTCATGATAATTTAAGCCAGTGATACATGAAATTTTATTATGCAAGAAATTACTATAATTAAGGTTCAAAATAGTAAAAATATATTTATGGGGATATTACTATGGATATCAGGTAAAAGTTCAGGGTGCTGGGTTTTTGTACTGTCAAAGTTATCTAACATTTTAATATTTAGCTGTAAATAACAGACCCAAACACTAGCTTAAAACCCCACAGAATGAGAAGAGTTAAAGAAACATTTTTTCACCAAATATTTAATAAAATCTAGCAGTCTAGCCACCTATCCTTACCTTTTTGTCTGGGGAGAACAGGAGGAAAGGCTACCTGGAACTGGGCAAAGCACTTAAAATATATGTAAAAAAAGAGCCTTACCAGAAATTTATACTGACTTCTAGGTACAGTTTAGAAAATTGCTCGTAATGAAGAAGAGGCAAGAACATGCAATGCACACTTGTGCTAAGCACTTAAAATTGGAAATGACAGAATATTTTGCAAATAATTGATATCACCACAGTCTAGAATATCCTAAAGTAGGCTAAGTAAACATCCAACAGATTTTAGTAACTCCTGTAATACTTGAACTGCTTGCTGTCAAGCATTTTTAAAAGTGGAAATAAGTATAAATCTGACTTCCATCCTAAGCAAGACTGGAATATCTGCTTCAAGACCCACAAAACAAACAACTATTGCAAATCACCACTTCTATGAAGAAAAATCTGAATCCAATATAAGAATTTCATGACCAATATATAATTATATTTTAAAAAATTAAATTATATTAGAAAAAAGTATATTAATCAAAAACTACTGTAAATTTCAGAATTCTGTGAATAGTATATGGTTTAAGTCAGGGAAGACAAGACCAACAAAGACTCAAGGATTTATCTATCAAACCAGAACTGCTCCAGGCAGATTTTGTACAGCCTGTTTTTTGCTCTCAAAAAAGTATATCCAAAGGAAACTGTGAACTCTTTAAATTAATTTTAATCCTCGGTCATGCATACTATTCAAAATGTTTCCTAGTCTGTTAGCTTCATGAATTCTGATCTAAGCTCTTTCTGGAAGTTCTTTGGAGCTTGTGAACAGCTCACTCTCTTCATTTTTGCTGGAATATTTTGCCTGAGAAATGTGTTACTCCTTGAGCATCCTCTCTAGCGAAAGCATTCATTATAAAATACAGTTCTAGGGAGAACTTGACAGAAACCAGTTCCTGCCTCTTAAACACTATGGCAAAGATCAAGGGAGAGTTGAATAATATTAGGAAGCCACCTACACAAATTCACCTTGCTCAACCAGATCAAACAACTTCTATTTTTTTTAAACTAAAAATAACACACCCAGACTAAATACATCTATTTGGAGATTTGGCTTCCTCTGTATTGCAGAAAATAAAGAGAGACATGAAGGAATAATTAAAAGCTAAGACTCACATGATACCACAGTCACCAAATATAGGCAAGGAAATCATATTATTTTTCAATAAAGACTGGAACAAGCACTCTTGGACCAGCTCTTCCTCCCATTTCTGAGTTATTTGCAACCCCCTTCCTCATTTTCCTCACCCTAGCACCTCTATCCAATGGCCTAAAAAGACTACTCTCAGTATATCTTTTCACATTTTTTACCTCCTTAGAGCCAAGGACAACTCTTGTCTCTATGCCTAACAGCCTTTATCAGCCTCTCTATATTCCTCCAAGCTTTTTCTACACAACTGTCTCTCCAAATACCTTCTCATGACTGTTCTTTTAAGTACAGCAACATATTCAAAATTATGACCTCTTAAGCACAAATTTTAACTCCTTAAGTATAGTATGGACTTATAATACAGTTGCACTGGATATCCATGCTAACAATGCTGAAACAGACTGGGAAAGGGAATGCTCGGCCTCTCTGTACACAAATTACTTCACAGTTCTCTCTCTGTCACTATCCTAAACCTGTAAGTCATGGCCACAGCATGAAGAATCTTTTCTGGTCATTTGCCTCCCCAAATCACCAAAACCCAAGCATTTCCAAATAACACTGCATCAAAGCAAGACTTCAACTAACCCCTACTTTACATATCTTAAAAAAAAAAAATTAACTCATGATTTTGCTCTCCAGGCTACCTGGGAATGCCATCTTCCAATCACATCCATCAGTTTTACAACTCTACACCTACTTTTAAGACTCCATAGTTAAGACCATGATGACAGCTTGAACAATTTAACAACATAAGCCCTTATTTACTCCAGAAGCTTTGCATTTAGGACCCCCAGTTACCTGTACCACTTTGGTATGGAACATGACCCAAGTTTCACATAACTTACCTTCTTTCAGAGTCAATCTTAAAAGGCCATCATTATCAACTCACATATGGAAAGCAGTACACCGATCAAAACTAGTTATACAACAAACTAAAGTGCTCTTTTCTATATTCTACCAATACCCCAGCACAGGCTGGTGGAGGGAGGAGGACAAGGTGCAAGCTACATCATAAACAATGGTGTTTTCAAGTGCAGAAGTTTTTTAAATCTGAGTGGAGAATCTACCTTTTCCTATACATGTGACTAGGGAGGTCATATGTGATGACAATGGTGATGGTGATGGTCCTGTGAGATGACTATGAGTAACGACCAGTTTACCAACAGTTCATACTAGCAGAACAAATGACACTATTTTAAAAACATTTTTGGACAAAGTGTTTCTTTATGCTACTACTGATTTAATTTGTTTGAGCTAATATAATTGCTTAAAAATGTGTCAATCCAAAAATGACAGAATGCTTTCACCTCAGAAATGCATATTAGAAGTTAACTTCAGAAAATCACCTAAAGTAATCTATGGCCAGAAACACCATTGTCATGAAATGGTTTTACGGCAGAAGCTAAAATCAGTTTCAGATCAGAAACACCAAAGTGTCTAATATTAAACACAGATATAAGTTGTATCCATCAATTTAAATATTTAATTCAAAAAGGGCTTTGAAAAACACAGCTTAGCTCATAAAGAAGTTATTTGGAGTAACAGAAATACTCCATGCCTAACATAGTGAGGTTCAGACTTTGTACTGCTTTCAGATCTCAGCATTTGAGCCTTAAGCTGATGCAATTTTCCAACTCGTATCAGCCTTAGGAACTCTGCTTGTCAGAAACACGAATAGCAGTGCTACAATTCAGATATTTGCAAGATTATATTTCACACTTTGTAAAAATAGTTCTCAAATAGTTAAGGAGATATAAAAATCATGAAAATGCAGACCCACTCATATTTAGTAACTACAAACTTGACGTCCACCATTGACATCTAAATTGAAAACCAGGACAGACTAATCCTATCTTTTCACAGAATTCACAGAATTATGAGGTTGGAAGAGACCCTTCAAGATCATCAAGTCCAACTCATGCCCTAACACCTCAACTAAACCATTGCACTGAGTGCCATATCCAGTCTTTTTTTTAACACATCCAGGGATGGCCACTCCACCACCTCCCCGAGCAGATCATTTCAGAACTTTATCACCCTTTCTGTAGAAAGCTTTTTCCTAATATCCAACCTAAATTTCCCTTGGTGCAGCTTCAGACTGTGTCCTCTGGTCCTGTTAGTTGCTGCCTGGTGAAAGAGACCAACCCCCACCTGACTATAACCACCTTTCAGGAAGCTGTAGAGAGTGATAAGGTCACCTCTGAGTCTCCTTTTCTCCAGGCTAAACAACCCCAGCTCCCTCAGTCATTCCTCATAGGACTTGTGTTCCAAGCCCCTCACCAGCCTTGTTGCCCTTCTCTGGACATGCTCAAGTGTCTTTAATTGCAAAAGAAAATTCAAACCTCCTTCTATAAAATAACATTAAGGGGCAGCATTATGAACACTATGCATTTTTTGTCCCCTCTAAATAAACATGTCAAATTGCAAGGTCTGATGTTTTATTCAAGTGTATATATCCCTAGCTGGAAGATGCAGTTAAAGAATTAGTTTCCAGACTGGTATGAATTTTGTCCTAGAACATCCTGAATATTTTCCAATTTCTAGTGGAGAACAAGATCATAAAACCATATAATTGTTCAGGTTGGAAAACTTCTCCAAGATCAGAGTCAAGCCATTCTCTCAACACTACCAAGTCTACCAGTAGCCCACATCCCCAAGTGCCACATCCACACAGCTTTTAATTCCCTGTAGGGATGGGGACTCCACCACTGTCCTGGGTAACTGTGACAGGGCTGGACAGCCCTTTCAGTGAAGAAATTCCCAATATCC
The DNA here is from genome assembly GCF_035770615.1 of Melospiza melodia melodia. Taxonomy (NCBI): domain Eukaryota; kingdom Metazoa; phylum Chordata; class Aves; order Passeriformes; family Passerellidae; genus Melospiza; species Melospiza melodia. The sequence goes on from NC_086200.1 coordinate 25,723,815, forward strand.
AACCTAAAACACCCCAGCGCAGCTTGAGGTCATTTCCTCTCATCCTGTCCCTTGCTCCCTGCTAGCAGAGCCTGACCCCCTCCTGGCTCCACCCTCCTGTCCGGGAGTTGTAGAGAGCGAGGAGGTCTCCTCTGAGCCTCCCTCTCTCCAGGCTGAGCCCCTACAGCTGCTCCTTATCAGCCTTGTATTCCAGACCTTTCCCCAGCTCTGTTCCCTTCTCTGAACATGCTCCAGCCCTTCAGTGACTTTCTTGTCATGAGGGGCCTAAAACTGAAGCCAGGATTTGAAATGCCTCAGCAGTGCCCAGTCCTGCTGGCCATACTGCGGCTGGTACAGGCCAGGTGCCACTGGCCCTCTTGGCTACCTGGGCACACCTGGGCTCACCTTCAGCCACTGCTGACCAGGACCAACAGGTCCTTCTCTACCAGGCAGCTTTCCAGCCACTCTGCTCCAAGCCTCAAATGTTCCGTGGTGTTGGTATGACCCAAATGTCAGACACCTACCAAGCACAAACTTAAGTCAGGATTTCTAGAGAAAGAACATTGTTTAACTTAATAGTTGACACTACTGTTAGTTCCAGAAAAACCAGTAAGAGCACTGATTTATATCAACCCAGCTGTACTACTGAGAGGATCTGTAGATGCTGCAATTAAATAATTCTGCTTAGGACATCCAGGTTTATGTGGAAAAATAGCAGACAAACATATATAACCATCACAGACAGTTAACTGAATACACAATGCAGTGTTTTTTCTTCCCCTCAGCTTCTTGTCAGACTGCTGTGTCAGCACTAAAAAGCCTCCACTAACACTTCTGCTTACAGAAAAAAGTGACGTGACTAGATAGACATTTTGCTAAAATAAAATTATAATTTACATTGAGAAATTACATATTCAAGTAGTGTGTTGTTTGACAACTATTTTGAAGTTACTTTTGCATTTTCTTCAAAACATTGCTGAAGGAAAAACTCCTCTGTTTACAGGATTTCCCTGATAACTTTAAGGAGGATAGTCTTTAGTGGTAGGCAATGCATTTAACCAAGCACCTTTTACAGAAACAGTAATGGAGTTTACCCATCTTGGGAACACCTAGCTGTTAAGTCTTTCTGAAAATACAGTGATAGATCTCAACCAGTATGTAACTTGATGCACTTTTCCTTAATTAAGTTGATTAAAACTGGCCTGAATGCTAGGTTCTGATATATACAGCATAGTATATATGCTGTTACTTTGGGCTCACAGCATCATGTTCTGACTATACTACTTCTATATCTATACTACAAAAAACAACTACTGGCACAAGCAACAAGCTCTTCATCCAATCAAACTGCAAGAAACACAGCACTAATACTTCTACAAGTCCTTCTCTGCAGTGTCAACTACACCACAATAAAAGCTACTAAAATTATTAACCACTTCAAAAATCCTACATCTCCATACAACACACAGTTTAGCATAAGCATTTATGTCTGTTACTACTCTGAAAATTGGCAACTAACTGACAGATGCTGCCACTAGACTCTCTGATCTGTTTCAAGGAACAGGCCCTATTCCTCACCCAAGCCAGACTTACTCCATGCCCAAAGCAACAGTGGCTAGCCCCAATAACAGCACCACCACCACTTGGCATTTAAATAAATGTATAACTTATTTCTAACTCATGTGCCTTCAAGATGCTGAGAAACCCACAGACTCTCTACCAAACAAAGCCAGACTTTCTGTCTGTGCCGAGGCAGAGGTGGTCCTGAATACAGCTATCTGTTCAGCATCACCTCAGCATCCTCAGAGGCAGCTGGGCAGATTAAAATCAGAGATGTCTCTCTCTGGATCATCTCTGCTAGTCCCAAAACACATTATCCCATTAATTAATATATTTTTACAAATATTTTATTGACACCCATCAGAGTGCAACAGAACTGTCTCACAGCCCAGTGCAGGAGTTTGCACAGCTTAATGCTGAAGGCATGCAGTATGGAGGCTGCTGAAGGGGTGCAGAAGCAAAGTGCATCATGAAGGAACTTCAGAGTACAAGAACTGCTATCTTGGCATGTAAAGACCAGGCCAGGTAAAAAGAACACAGGACCATGTCACTCTGCCTGGACTGCACACTGCTATGATCACCACCATGGTAAAGGACACCTGCAGAACACTCACCATGATGCAACTCGTAAGGGATTTCAGAACAGTCTAAGCAACAGTGGGTGACTGGGAGCTGTTTCCTAAAAGGAAACATGATCAAAATTGGTAGTGCAAACACTACCACTCCTTCATTCCACAGTATACGTAAACAGTCACTGTAAAATATGTAATTAAAAGAATGTCTTGAAAGTACTTACTCTCTAGCAGATTTAATTTGATTAGCTAATACTAGGAGGACAGCAGACTTAAATCCTTTCCAAGCTGAAAAACTATTTCAAGCTCCTGCTGAGGAATATGCCTATTGAACCTGTGAGAAAGCTTCAGTCGGGTACTTGTTCTAAACTAAAGAAAAGCTATCATCTGAAAAATGATTCAGTATTTCAATTCAAACATTTCTGACTCCACAAACAACAAAGCAATCCAGTGATCCGACAGAAAGCGTATCACATACTTCTCTTGGTTCCCACCATCTTCAACAGAAACCTGAAAAACCTTGATTTTTTTTCCCACATAAATCTTACTAGCTTTTACTATTAACCAGACAGAATTAAATACCATATTGAGATGCAGGAACAGAACTACCATTTCCCAAGGTAACTAGACACTTCACAGCATACAAACCAAAGATATGAGAGACATTTAAGTACCCTGAGGTAAAAAGCAATAATCTGGAGCAGTTGTCTTTGCTTTATCTTAACCCTATTATCAGAAAAACAAAATTTGTAGCTTTGTCATGCTAAGTGCATCAGCACTCCTCTGACTCATGTTCACGATACACCTTCACCATACTTTTTCTTCCACATTGGTCCATCTTCTGTCTGAAGAGCGACCCGGAATTGTGAAACCACCATACATCTTCCCACTTTTAGCCCCTCAGTACCTGCCTGCCCTATGCCCATTAATGATGTTAATGCTCTATTAGCCACCTTCAGCTTCACAACAATACAAAGGCTAATCACCATGGAAGGAAGGAGTCAGGGCTAAGAACAAAACCAAAAAAAGGTACCAATATCTCCTTACCTTCTGTGCTTTATCCTTTTGAAATACAAAGACAGGTGGGGCAATGGCAGGTTTTTCTGTAAAAAAAGAAATCATTGGAGTTTTTTCCAAGCACATTCATATTGACAATTATGAAAATGTTATGTTCTATGATGCTTTTAGCAACAATGAATCCCTAGCCATTACACATATTGTTTCTACCAGCTCCTGGTAACAGATGTTTATAACGACTTGATCTTCAAAAGTAAAAAGGGGGAGTGTGTGTGATAAAGCAGAGGTGAGAATTCCTGAGCATTCAACAAACTGATGCATCTTATCTGTGAGTTATATTTTAAGAGAAGCTGCACACACACTAGGCAGTCAGCAGCCCTCCTGTATGTTTGTATATAAAGATGAGTACAATATTTCAGCTGTCTTTCAGTCTGCAAATGGGATTTACAGAGAGCTAGATTTGCAAAGAAATCAAAAAAAAATAAGTTCCACCTTTGCAATTTTCCAGTCTTATAAACAAGTTTAGACACCTAAGAAAACTAGAACTTTTAAAGCTTTCAGAGCTTGAAAGGCTAGCATAAAAGAAAAAGGAAATATAAAGCTATCAAGAGCCACCTTGCACCAAAAAAAAAGAACAGTACCACAAAATCTTGCAGGCTCAGTAAAGTACTTGGATCACCGTATAAGGAAAAAGGGATGAAACTGTCAATTTGGCAACTGCTATATTAGATCAGTTTGGCTGAAAAAGTAAAACTTTAGTTGACATACACAAAATTATGAAAATTATTACCAGAACTGTGCATTTAATTGAGAAGGTAGAAGAGCCTCTATTTTTTAGATGGATCTTTCTATATTTTAGATGGATCACTACAAGACTGATCTAGCAAGACTGGCATAATTTGTTCTACAAAAGGTAAAATTAATCAAGAAACTAAGTTACTTATGACATCATTTTGCCTGATATCTTTTCCCTTTATTTTTTAAGTTCATCTATCCAGCAAATAATGCTGAATCTTAAAAATGCTTATTAATAAGAGCACTGTGCAGACAATTCATTTCAGAAGTGAAAACAATATAGACCCTTATATGTAATACCTGTCCCAAAACCCAGAGTGTGTTGAAACAAGACAGGGATCCATTTTCATTTCCTGTGCCTCAGTATAAACTGCCTGTGGGGGGCTTCACTGAGACAACAGCCAAGCCTTTAAACCCTGACTTCAACGTGACAGTTATTTTTTAATACCATGTGGTATACTTGTCTTAGGTTGGAAATGCTGGTGTGTATTCTATTCCTATTTGCTAGAAGTGGTGCAGTTATCTTTTGTTAATTGGGTAGTTTTCTTTATCTTTTCCACAACCAATCCTCCCTCGGGGAGATATCTTCTGTTAATGGGCCATTGAGTCTCACTGCATGACTGATAAAAATTACATCATCCCATTGTGAGGTGTGCCACCCAGAGGGAGGAGCAAAGCATTCCTCTCTGGAAATAATCAGAAATTTGGAAGACCATAGTCAGCCTTTTCCACCGGATTCCCAGAGGAAAACCAGGCCCATCTACACCACCACTGGATCTTCAGAGGAAAACACAGGATCACAGCTCCAACAGAACCACACCAGTCACTGCAGGACGACTGCATCTACCATTTAATGGGACTGCTACCAACACCCTGACCCACAGGGTTTTGGGTTGTATCCTGATTCTGTCAGTGTTGTTTTGTATTACTGTACTGTTTCTTTTCTTCTATTTTTTTTAAATTTTCTTTCTTAATAAAGAACTGTTATTCCTGCTCCTGTATCTTTGCCTGAGAGCTCCTTAATTTCAAAATTATAACAATGTGGAGGGAGGGGGTTTACAGTTTCCATTTCAGGGGAAGCTCCTGCCTTCTTTAGCAGACACCTGTCTTTTCAGACCAAGACAATACTTCAGTGCTCATTAGTGCTACTGCCACAGCAGCATGCCCTCTGCCAAACCAATGAGTAGGGACATCTACCAGAATGTGGGACTTGTCATGCACACCTTACAAGAGACTCCTACACCAAATTCCACAAATACCAAGGAGAACTGAACAAAATCTACTTGTCTCTCTAGTGCATAACAAGGGACTGAAGTAATGAGAGAGAGCAAAGATAAACAGATTCAACAACAATGCAGAGTGCAGAGAAGAGCACTCTGGGACAGCTGGCAAAAGATGGAATGAGTAGCCAGAGAAATTGATGCAAAGTAACACAAAATACAAAATGGAGTCCAGTGATTGAAAACTAAGCACTCAGGAAAAAAGAAGACAGATGTCAGAAACAGCAGAAAGCTCACAGGAAAAAAATAACTCGATGAAAGAACAAAGAACAAAAGCGAGTGAAAAACCTCCAAATATTTGAGATTGTGTCCAGCTATGACAAATGAGAATAGCAAAAGGATCTAATAAAGCAAACTATGGCCAGGTCTGTCAGTCAGCCTGAAAAAGGGAACACTGGTGCAACATCTGATAGTCTTTGTCCACTGAAGGAACACAGTCATCCAGTATTCAAGGTCCAAGAATCTCACTACTGCTCTTGCTGACTGTGAGACCAACTGACAGCGTCAGGAGCGAGGATGAGACAACAGGCACTCACAGCTAACAACTGTACCAGTGCTTACTCAGGAACAGACACAGGGAACACCTGTTCATTTGTGTCCTTTCTGAAGTCTGCAACAATACCACAGTGCTGAACACATCTCCCTAATTCTAGTCCAAGGCAAGAAGGGATCACTAATTTGCCTCATCTGATCACCTTCATTAAATACAGCCTATTTTGTTAAGCCTTATTTAAATTTTGGGTAAACATTTTCATTGAAGGGATCAAAAGCAAAGTAATACTGCCCTCAATCATCCCTTTCTGCATCAATTTTTTTCTGTAAAAAAATTCTAGTATCAAATTTCCCATTCAAATGCCCAGCTCCAGATTTTGGTTCCTATTTCTAGTTATGTTTTCAAATGCATTTACATAGAGCTCTCTAGCATTTAATGTTTTTCATACAAAAGCACTTACACATACCATCAGTTGTTTCCATCAACTGAAGAACCCCCATATCAGCTTTTATTTTTGCAGATCGGAAATGCAGATGTTAGGTAGTTCTTTGGTTTTTCCAGTCAAGTGCTGATTCAAAACAAGAATGCCACTGTTATTTGTACTAGCCAACATTTGGGCCAGACGGTCACGTTCTCAAGATTTTGTTACACCAGGATGTCTGAAGGATGACCTATGATAAAACAGATCTGCCAGGTCCACTAAACTGTCAGCAACTTAAAAAGAAAATAAAGGAAAGGAAGGAAATATATACGAAGGAAAAAACCTCTACCTTTAAACTTCAGGTAGAATGCATGTAAGAGAACATGAGATCTCCTTCACCAATAGATGAGCAGTCAGAACACACAGTTCTTAAAAACTGAGGATTAGGCTTGGGGTTGTTTTCTTCAGAAAAGCAGACAGAAACACAGCAAAACAAAGATCTGGAGAAATGTCAATTTTCTAACCAAGCCAGTCTTGATAAAGGTATTCGGATGAAGTCCAAGCATGTAAGAAGGAAAGCAAAACTTCAGTAATTAGCATCAGAGATAGTACCTCTCCAATCTCAAGACCTGGAACTATACAAACCTGAATAGTTTTAGGCTGTCAAATCAAATTGAATCCACAACTAAAAACCAACTGAATCCACAGAACTCCTTCCTGCAGTTTATTCACTCTGCAGATATTTCAACCTGCATGAATAATTATAAAAACCTCAAGAGCTGGATTTCACAGGCTAAATTAAATTTCTTTAACATATTTTACTATCAAGTCATTAACTATTGATAAATGCCCTATGAGCTGTGAGAAAAGCATGTACTATTAAATCTGCTGAGCTTCCTTCACAAGCTGTGGAAATCAAAATGCAGAAACAGAAAATACTCCATAGCTCATGCAGAGATATCATCTTCAAGTCATATATACTATTTACTATGAGATTTTTAACCTAGATACGTGACCACTAGTAGCTGCAGCAAACTCTCCCTTGTCAACCATATTTCCCACAGCTAAACAAAACATTCACTCACATGATGCACCTCTAGCAGCCACAAAGTGTCAGACCTTTATTGCAGCATGAAATGACTCATTGAAAAAAAATCCAAGGGGTCAAGGGCAGCAAGAAGCTTCTGTAGGCACATTGGTGATAAGAGAAAGGCTGGGGAAAACGTGGGCCCTCTCCAGCAAGAAACAGGAGACCTGGTTTCCATGGATATTGAGGTACTCGATGTTTCTGACTCCATCTTCACCAAGAAGTGCTCCAAACCAAGTTATAAAAGGGGAAAGCAGCAGGGACTGGCAGAATGAAGGACCACGTGCTATAGGATTGAGACCATCTAAGGAAGGTGAAGGTGCACAAGTCCATGGGAACTGATGAAATGCATCCAATGAGTCCTAAGGGAACTGTCACAGGAAGCGGCCAAGCCATTCTCCATTCATTGAGAAGTTGTGGCCATCTGAGGAAGTTCCCAGTGACTGGAAAAGGGGAAACATAACCCCCATTTCCAAAAAGGAAGAAAAGGCAGGCTTGGGGCACTACAGGCTGGGAAACCTCACTTCTGCACCTGGCAAGATCATAGAGCAGACACCATGACCCTCCACCTGGGAACTCTGCTAAGGCACATGGAAAATAAGGCAGTGATTGCAGAGTCAACATGGCATCACGTAAAGCAAACCACACCAGACAAATTTGGTTCTATGATTGTCTTACAGTGTTGGTGGACAAGGGAAGAACAATTGACAGTCTGCCTAGACTTGTGCAAAATGTTTGACACTGTCCTGAAGGAGATCCCTTGTCTCTAAATTGGACAGATGGACCTCTCCCTGGATAAGGAATTTGCTGGTGGCTGCACTCAGACTTGCAGTCAACAGTTCGATGTCCAAGTGGATACCAAGTCTGGGACCAGCACTGCTTAATATCTATTTGGGTGACATGAACAGTGGGATTGAGGGCACCCAGGAAGTCTGTCAATGACACCAAGTTGCGTGGTGCAGCTGATATGCTGGAGGGAAGGAATGCCATCTGGACAGGCTGGAGAGGTGACACTATGTAAACCATATGAACTTCTACAAGGCCAAGTGCAACTCCTGCACGTGTCAGGGCAGTCCCAAGAACAAACACAGGCTGAGGGGAGAAAGGACTGAGAAAAGGCCTGGGGAGAAGGACTTGTGGGTGCAGGTGGATAAGAAGCTCAACATGCCCCAGCCACAGGCACTGGCACACAGAAACCCACCCTGTGCTGGCCTCATTGCCCAGCATGGGCAGGAGGGGATTCTGCCCTCTACCCCGCTCAGGTGAGATCCCACCTGCAGAGCAGCTTCCAGCCCTGGGGAACAACAACAGGAGGATGTGGAGCTGCTGAAGCAAGTCCAGAGGAGGCCACAGAGATGCTCCAAGGGCTGGAGCCCCTCTGCTCTGGGAACAGGCAGGGAGAGCTGGGGGTGTTTAGCCTGCTCTGGAGAGACCTTAGAGCCTGGTCCAGAACCTAAAGGCGCTCCACAGTAGAGGGACTCCGGATAAGGAGGAATGGCTTCAAACTGACAGAAGGTAAATTTAGATGAGATATAAGGAAAAATTTTTTTACGGCAATGGTGGTGAGGCCCTGGCACAGGTTGCTTCATGGACCTGTGGATGGCAACCCTGGCAACATTCAAGGCCAGACTGGATGAGGTCTGGAGCAATCTGGTGTAGTGGAAGGTGTCCGTGAACAATGGGGATGGGGGGAGGGGGAGATGTCTTCAAAGGTCTCTTCCAACCCAAACTATGGATTTTTATGAAAATAGAAATAAACACCAGCAGGAGTGGGTATCTCCGTAGAGTTCTCAGGCTCACAGAGTATATCTCATGGCACAGCAGTGACAAGGGCCAAAAAAGCAGTCATTTTCTTCACTGCTGAGCCTATTTTGCCTCTACCATAAGGATAAATCAGGTTGGAGGTCTCTAGTCCAATCTCCTGCTTGAATTAGGTCAATTATGATGTCAGGCCAGGTTAATCAGGTTATTCAGTCTGGTCTTAACATCCAAGGACAGAGACTGAGCCGCCTCCCAGGGTAATCTCTTCTCTACTGCTTGACTGTACCTATGGTGAAAAAAACCTACCACCACCACAAAAACCCAACCTTTCCCCTGTTTCCAGTCTGAACATCTTATTCCACCTCTCACGTTTTGTCTTTTTTCTTTCAACATACACCACTCTGATGGGCCTGGGTCTGTCTCTCTAACAACTTCCTCACAGACCTGGACGAGCTCCAGATGTGCCTCTCTGAAGACTTCTTTCCTTGCTGAACACGCCCAGTCTCCTCACAGCATATGCAACCCAGATCACCAAATGTCTTGACAATTCAGGTTAATCTTTAAATTTTAGAGGGAACCATGCATGAAAATAACTTTCCAGACCTCACCAGATCTGCTGTAGCCACATTATTAAGACAAGAATTTATTTTTAAAGCTAAGAATTACAATGTTTCAAATGCTTTTTCTTTTTAAATTTACTCCAAATTACATTTAGAAATGGAATAGTGCCTGATGACATGGAAAACTACATGAGGGAGGGAAAAAAAAAATCTACAGAGCAAATTCTTGGCAAGCAAGCCCATGCTTCAATTTCAAGAAGCATTCTTCAACACCAGAAGCATACAAGTTGGGAATAGCTACTCCAACTGTAACTCTTTGCAATATATCACCTGAGAGAAAAAGTGTACCTGTGAATCACAAACAAGAGTTAAAAAGAACAGCAATTAGACTGTTACCTGACTTAAAATAGTCATAGTGGTAATTTGTCACTTGTGAAACACTTATCTAAAAGTCAAGAAAATAAAAGTTCAAACTTAGGTTTAATTATGCTTATTGGAACATTGCAGGCCACAAAAAAAATGTTCTTGGGAATTTTTTTCACCATTTACATTACAAAGAGCAGAATAATCATGCTAAATGTAACATATGAAGAGATATAGATGACTTGCAGCATTAAAAAAATTCAAAAGGTGTTGATAACACAAGATTCTCTTCCAATAGCCAACAACAGACTCAAAACAAAGAGCAAGCTGCCACTAAGAGCTTATCTGCAGAAAGACCTCCACAAGCAAAATCCAGCCATGACAGAAACAAGAAACACAACTGGATAATTTATGGCCAATCTTCACAAGAGATGTCATGTGAATAGAACTGACATGGTGAAAAGAGATACTTTTGCAAATGTTACAAGTCAGAAAAGAAAAAAAGTAGCTTATTTTCATATCAGAGAGAAAAGCCATGAGGGAGGGCAACTATTTAGTAATGTAGATAAAATATATACAAAGAATTCAAAAAAGTGTTCACAAGAAGCATTAAAGCATTTAGATAGCCCTGTCTTGTCAATTAAATAGCTCTTTATGGTGTCTGGATGTGAATTATTTGGGCATGTCACTCAGCCTAACTTTGTACCCACTAATCCATCTGAAGTCACCATAGGGAAAAAAATCTTGTTTCTAGAGTCTGCAGACAGTCAATGGTGAATGACACATTTTCTCTCAAAGTAACAGCAGATCTTCCTCTATCCAAAAGCGACCATAAGACAAGTAGCATAAACAATCAGGGCAACCCCCAACCCCTCGCCCCCAACACCAAAACAGCACAGAAGCAATGTCAGCATCCTACAAGTCCGGTAAAGAAATTATACTGAAGAGTCTAAAAGGAACTACTTCAGTTTGCTCACCTTCTGTGTTTTCATAAAATCATAAAATATGCTGAGTTGCAAGGGACTCATTAGGAACACTGAGTCCAACTCCTGGCCCTGCAAAGGTGTCCTGGGGCGACTGAACACTGGAAAAAGAGTGAGGCTCCAGAACTGCTGCAGTACATCAATGATATCATTGTGTGTGTGAACACAGCAGCAGAAATGCTTGAGAAAGGAGAGAAAATCATCCAGATTCTCCTGAAAGCTGGTTTTACCATCAAGAAGAGCAAAGTCAAGGAACCTGCTCAAGTGATCCAGTTCCTGGGGGTAAAGTGGCAAGATGGACGGTGTCAGATTCCCACTGAGATCATCAACAAGATCACTGCGATGTCTCCAACAAGCAGCAAGAAGGAAACATAAGCTTTCCCAGGCGCCATAGGTTTTTGGAGAATGCACATTTCTGAGTACAGCCAGATTGTGACCCTCTCTACCTGGTCAACCACAAGAAGAACAAATTCCAGTGGGGCCCTGAGCAGCAACAAGCCTTTGCCAAGATCAAACAGGAGATTGCTCATGAGGTAACCCTCGGCCCAGTCAGGACAGGACCAGAAAGGTGAAGAACGTGCACTACTCTGCAGCCAGGGGCCATGGTCTGTCCTGGAGCCTTTGGCAGAAGATGCCTGGTGAGACTCGAGGTCAATCACTAGGATTTTGGAGTCGAAGCTACAGAGGGTCTGAAGCCAACAGAGAAAGAAATTTCAGCAGCCTATGAAGGAGTCCAGGCTGCCTCAGAGGTGACTGGCACTGAAGCACAACTCCTCCTGGCATCCTGACTAGCGGTGTTGGGTTGGGTGTTCACAGCAAAGGTTCCCTCTTACCCACCATGTCACACGGAGCAAGTGAATTGCTCTCATCACACAGCACACCCATACAGGAAAACTGAATAGCCCTGTGATTTTGGAGATAATTACAAATTGGCCTGAAGGTGAAAACTTTGGTGTCACTGACAAAGAAGAACAAGAGCAAGTTTCACGTGCTGAAGAAGCTCCACCATACAACCAATTGCCAGTAGAAGGAACACGTTACGTTCTTTTTACTGATGGTTCTTGTTGCATTGTAGGGATGAAACAAAAGCAGAAAGCAGCGGATAGAGCCCAACACAACAGCCTGCAGAAGCTACTGAAGGAGAAGTGGATCAAGTCAACTTGCTGAACTCAAAGCTGCTCAACTGGCCCTGGACATTGCTGAAATTTGAGAAGTGGCCAAAGCTCTACCTCTACACTGGATGGCAACCAGTGCTCTGTGGGTTTGGCTGGAAAGGTGGAAAAAGGCTAATTGGCAGCGTAAGTGAAAACCAATTTGGGTGGGTGAAGAGTGGAAAGACATTGCTACCAGGAGAGAGAAACTAACTGTGAAAATCAGTTATATCCCATATCCCCAAGAGTCGAGCTAATGAGGAGCACCAAAACAATCAGCACATAGACCAGGCTGCAAAGACAGAGGTGTCAAAGATAGACTTAGATTGGCAGCACAAGGGGGAGTTGTTCCTAGCTCAATGGGCTCATGATGCTTCAAGTCATCAGGGCAGAGATGCCACCTATAAGTGGGCATGAGACCAAGGGGTGGATCTAACCATGGACAGTATTGCTCAGGTTATCCACAACTGTGAGATGTGTGCTGCCATCAAACAGGCCAAAGGAGTGAAGCCCCTGGTATCGTGGGTGATGGTCCAAGTACAAGTATGGGGAGGCCTGGCAGACTGACTCCATCACACTGCCCCAGACACGCCAGGGCAAGCACTAGGTGCTCACAGTGGTAGGAGCCACCACTGGATGGTTGGAAACCTACCCTGTGTCTCATGCTACAGCCCGGAACACCATCCTGGGCCTTGAAAAGCCAGTCCTGTGGAGGCATGGTACCCCTGAGAGGATTGAGTCAGACAAGGGGACTCATTTCAAGAACAGCCTTATCAACACCTGGGCAAGGGAACATGGCATTGAGTGGGTGTACCATATCCCCTACCATGCACCAGCTGCAGGCAAAGTGGAGAAGTACAATGGACTTTTAAAAACCACCTTGAAAGCATTGGGTGTGGGATCTTTCAAAAACTGGGAGCAGCATCTAGCAAAAGCCACCTGGTTAGTTAACACCTGAGGCTTCATTAACCAAGCAGGCCCTATCCAATCTGAACCTCTGCCCTTGCATACAGTAGACAAAGTCCCAGGGGCACATGTCAGAGGTTTATTAGGAAAGACAGTTTGGATGAATTCTGCCTTGAGTACAGAGAAACCCATTTGTGGGATTGTCTTTGCTCAGGGACCAGGTTTCACACGGTAGATAATGCAAAAAGATGGAACAACACGACACGTACCTCAAGGAGATCTGACTGTTGGGTGAGAACTAGGAGTAAATATCACTGTCTGCTGAATGTCACTGTCATTGTATATAGCTGTGTACTGTGTATATAAACGTATGTGTTGAGTTAGAATATAGATTAGCTTTGGTAGTAAGCTGACGATACGGGGATAAGGGGTGAAATGTCCAGAGGTGACTTAATGATGCTTGTATCCCTATTAGTCTGTTTAGCCCAGAAATAAATTCTGCACCATTGAGACTGGTTCCAAGAGCAAAGCAGGGGAGAGAAGAAACACAGAGTTTGTTATCAGAAATTGCACTTGCTCCCCTACATCCTTCTCCTGGACTGTGTTGTCTGCAGCACGGACAGAGCTCTCCTTTGCTTTTAGTCAGTTTTTAGCTCGCTGAGGCAAATTCACTGGACCGTGGTTTTTCTTTTTCCTGGAACTGTTTAAACCTGCTCTGGACTGAACACCCAGAAGAGCACCAGCAGCTCACACCTGTGGCCCACCAGGGTCTGCGCCGCAGCATTTCCATCACCAGAGGAATGATAGGAGACTGAGTGAGCCAAGCTACAGCCCACAAAGGGGACTTTCTGAGTTTGTCATCGCTTCAGAGTGGCAAGAGGTTTTACTGTTTAATATTGCTCAGTTTTTGTGCTGGTGAATTCTTTGCCTGTTAAATAAGCAGGGTTTTTTCTACTTTCCTCCAAGGAAATACTTTCATAAACCAGTTGGGGGAGGGGCCGCTTGAATCTGCTTTCTAGAGGAACCCTTTGGTGGTTTTCTCCCAAATTTGCCCTAAACCGGGACAACAGGGCACCCCAAAAAGGCCACCATATGATAGAGCATTGTCCAAACACTTCTTGAACTCAGGCTTGGTGCTGTGACCACTGCCCTGAGAAGCTTTATATGCTCAACGTGCCTCTGGGTGGAAAAACCTTTTCCTGGTACCCAAGCTAAACCTCCCCTGACTCAGCTCCATGCTGCTTCCTCAGGCTCTCTCGTTGGTCATGAGAGTGTACAGACTGGTACCTGCCTCTCATGAGGAGGCTGAAGACTGCATTGAGGTCTGCCCTCAGTCTCCTCCAGGCTGAACAAACAGAGTGCCCTCAGCAGCTCCTCATACACCTTCCCCTCTAGACCCTTCCCCATCCTTGTGGCCCTTCTTTGGACACTCCTCTACTAGCTCAATGTCTTTTTTATACTGTGGTGCCCAAAACTGCCCCCAGAACTCAAGGTGAGGCTGCTCCAGCGCAGAGCAGAGAGACACAATCCCCTCCCTCACTCAGCTGGCCTGATGCCCCTAAGGACACGGTTGGCCCTCCTGGCTCCAGGGCACTGCTGACTCAGATCCAACCTGCCATCAGCCAGAACCCCCAGGTCCCTTCCTGCACCACCACTCTCTAGCCTCTAATTAATTAAAGGCAGTTACATACAGTAAACATGTTATGATTTTGAACTGTATACTCAGCAATTTCATAAAGCCAAGTAAGTTGCAGACACCTCCTGAAAGGAAAATGTTAACACATCCATCAAATTTTAGCCCTGAGAAAAATCTGTATCACCTTTCAGCCACTGAGAAGATTAAGTAATTCATTCCCCACACAAGGGAAGTCTGTTGTCTTAAAAATGCAGCTTCAGCAGTAAGTTATAGACAAGCAAATTACTAGTTAAGTTTTAGCCACAAGTTAATGAGAAAAGCATTCCAGTTCCCATAAATATATAGGACCAACAGGAAGGTGCTAGTTCTCTTTGGTATTCTAGCTGGATTGTCTGAAAACTGACACTTCACACATGTGGCAGTGAAGTACCAAAGACTCCAAAGAAAGTTTCTAAGAACATTCAGTAACTACTTAATACAATAGTACCAATAACAATTGTGCTTACCAGACTAAACCCCTGCTTTTCAATTATCACCCTCACAATGACAGTCCCAAAACCTTTATTACCATGTCACTAAATCTTTGCAGCAAAGTCGATCAAACTTCACAGAGCTACAGAGAAGCTACTCTCTCCTCCTCTTCATTAGCTCCACATTTATCAACTCATCTCCCACCATGACAGGCAATGCCAAGACCAGGATCTGCTCCTAGGAAACTTCACAGTATAAACTTCTTCAGAAAGTGTCACTAGGACTATGTCATCTTTCAGCCCCCTTCTGTGCAGTAGAGGACCCCCTTAAACCAATAACCTTCTCTTGTCAAGATACAGTTGGTCATCACTCCAATATAAAGAGGCAGGGGAGCAGTTTCACCAACTCACTAGAAACGAAGCAAAGACAAGTGGATGAAAACTATTTGAGGAACAATAAGAATGACAAAAAAATGAAGTAATTATTAGAGAGAATGCTTGTAGCTTTGAAAAAAACGCATCAGAAAGATCATCCATTAAAAATAGTTCGAAGTTACAAAGGACATTGGTAGAATGGTTACTTGGAGGCAGTACTGACAGCTCAGCAGTGATTTAAGACATTCAATAGTTTAAGAGAGATATCAGAACCTAGAAGGTAAAGGTACCTAATATACTGTTGGAATCAGAAACATCAATCAATGAATTTAAAGATGGGTGTCATGGTAAAAGTTACAGGTTAGAAGAGCTTTATATTAGTAAGATGAGAGGACACAAGCCACACAAATCTCAGCACTTTTCAAGGCCAGGAAAAGGTTTGCTGCAGTAATCAAACAGGTAAAAATCTTGAGTTTCACTTGCATGAACAGACAGTAAAAGCTGTCTGTCCACTGGGCTATTTAAACACACCAAACAAAACCAGTCCGCAAGAATGACTGAAACCTCATTCTAGGTACTTGTGTCGACTGTGTGTCAAAGAATAATTAGTTCACACCTAAGAACAAAGTATGACTGAGACAGCACTGTTGTACAGATCAATCAAGATTCAGGAACATTAAGAACTTCGCTGTAATCACACTTTTTTGTGAACATGAACATTATCGGTACCACAATACTTACTTCACATATTTAGATTAAAATACCTGAGCACAAGAAAGTAAAGCATTCACCGAAACAATGGAAAAATAAAACTTGTTGAAGAATGTGTTGAAGAATGAGGATAAAACAGTCACCTGAGAAGATCCTTGCCATGACAGAGACTGCAAATAAGCCAAGTAGAAAGACTACAGAATTCTCCGAGTTTCAGCAGAAAGATGCTAATTCCAGGAAGTGCATGTACTTCCACTGTTATGCAAAGAACACACACCTCAAAAATGGCACTGAAAGGAACAAAACTAGCAACAGACAATGATATTAGAATGAGGAGACAACAGTTCCAAAGTAAGCTTATCTTACTTCATCTGAGGAAAGACTGTATCACATTCTTATTGCAAGAAGAAATTGAATGACAATTGAATGACAGCAACAGATGACAACTCTGGAAAGACAGGCGAGTATAAACTAAAGAGGTTTACAGGTGAGGCAAGTCTCTGGAGGCAGGAAAGGAGCACAAAGATGGGATCAAACTCCCCCTTGCCATCCTAGACAGTCTACAAGACCCTGCAGAAAAAGTAGAGATAGAAACATATGACAAGTCATCATCAAAAGATGTAATAAATATTGGTAAACTGTTGAGCTTAATGCTCCCCAGCAGAAAGGGGAGGTAAAGTGAGGGAATTGCGTGACTTAAGATAGCTACTGCCAAGCTTCTCATTTTAAGAGAACAAAAGAACCCATTAAAATTTATTATAAGGTCATTATAATGGCAGTATACAAATTAAGCACTGATGTTAAGTTTTTCACAAATAGTCATTACAGATTTGGCTACTACTATTCTTGAGACCATTTATCATGCCTACTCAGGCACTGACAACTCACCTTGAGTCTGGAAACCAACAGCCCAAGCCATGCCACATCACAGGATTTGTTAACTTAAGTGTAATTGTATTTTTAGCTGTTTGTAGGCTTCATCTTCAAAGGCTGCACCTACAACATTTATTTGCTTCCTGTTGTTTAACGCTAATATGAGAACAATAATTAACACTGAGTTCCAAAGTAAGAAACAGTCCTGAAAGAAGGGGCCTCACATACATTTTCATTCACCTCCTGCTGGGCATTTCTTTTCCTGTTCCATTAGCTGAGAGGAATGATGAGATACAACAGAGACAGCTAGGCAAACTGGCTTTTGCCAAAACACTGAGAGACATATGTCATTCCTAAAGGCAAAATACAGATACCCACTGCCACTTAAAACACCACCGTACACACCTTGGGGCAGAATACCCAAATACTGCAGTATTGCAGCCCAGGTTCTTCTAATGCTCTTCAGAAAAAATGGAAGCCACTTTACTAGCCCACCTCTGATGTTTTCAGCTCCAAAAAATACAATGCATCTACTAGGATACCCTGCCTTGTTTTATATAGGCCTTCAATTAATCCTTGAACTAAACAAAGTGTTAACATGAGTGTAAGCAAAGGAAAGATTTACAGTAATACGAAAGCAGTGGACAATAACTTCAAAAGGCAAGTGGACAAGGCGGGGCACAAAGCGGCTCAGAGCCGGGGCCAAGACACAGCGCTCGCTACCGCGCTCCGGGGGCCATGCCCAACGCCGGGCCCACTGTCCGCCTCCAGAGAGCACCGGCCCCAGGACACCGGCCTTCGGGAATCGCCGCATCGCGAACCCAGAGCCACCAACCCGCGGGAGGCACCTAAGGACGAAGGCCCCAGCCTGGCTTCGTCCGCCCGCGCCTCGCGGACAGCGCGGTGGCCCGACCAAGGCGCTCCCTTTGTCCGGCCGCTCGCCCCACTAGGACCGGGACGGCCGCGGGGAGGTGGCGCTCCCGAACTGGCCCCTGAACGTGAATCGCAGGGCCAGGCCGAGCCGGGCTAGACTAGGCTCACGGCGGCGCAGAGCCGCTGTGGGCCAGAGCAGCGACACCTGCAACTCCCGCCTACCTTCGTTCGCCAGGTCCGCCATTTTACTTCCTCAGCCGCGCCCACAATGCATCGCGCGGCCGGACGACACCGCTCACCGCGGGCCCCGCGCGGCGCGCACGCTCCGATTTACGGCCGCTACGGGAGGGCGCTGCGCGTGCGCGGAGCCGTCCCTAGCGGAGCCGGGGGCTCTGCGCGGTGCCCCGTCGGTTCTCAGTCGGTTCTGCAGCTCCGGGCAGCCGGTCTGGGCAGCGTCCCCGCGGGCCGACTCGTTATGGGGCCCCCGTTGGCCCGATCGCTCCCTGCTGCCCGCGCACCGTATGTACCGCGGCGGTCGGAGCGGGGCCAGTTGCTCGCGCGTCTCCGTCCCGTGCGCGGCCTTGCCGTCTGCGCTTCCCGCGGCTGCGGAGCCCAGGCGGGCAGGCCATGAGCTGCTCCTGGTGCCACGTCCTGCGCTCAACAGCAGCTGGCATAGGGCGTAGGAATTAGCAATTAATGATTTTCATCTTACCCCTAGTGATTGCTTCAAGGTTCATTTAACAGCAGCATGCACAGTGCCCTTCATTTGACTGCATCCCTCACAAGCTATCACACTAGCGTAAGGCAGAATCCAAAGGCCAGGCTCCTGATTGCTTTTGCAAGTATCATGAAATGAAACCATCTGGTTTACCTGCTAGGAGAATTGCCCATCAGGAATATAACAGCAAAATGGACAAAACTTTTTACAAATAAATGAATGGCACTAATTAAAAACAAAAAAAAAAAAAAACAAAAAAAAAAAAAAAAAAAAAAACCAAAAAAAACCAACCAACCCCACCAGAGTAATCACAGAAGGATTTGACTTCCAAGGAACCTTAAAGTCCATCTCATTCCCCTAATTTCCATAGACAGGGACACCTTTCTCTAGACCAGGTAGCTCCACACCACATCCAACCTGACCTTGAACACCCAGGGATGGGTCAGCCACATCTCTGGGCCGGCTGTGCCAGGGCTTCACTGGTCTACCAGCCAAGAATTTCTTGGCAATATCCCACCTAACCCTGCCCTCTTGCAGTGAGAAGCCATTCCCCGTTGTCCTGTCATTCTAGATTCCTGTCCAAAGTCTCTCCAGCTTTCTTGAAGCCACTTAAGTTACTGGACCAGGCTCTAAGGTCTCTCCTCAGCCTTGTCTTTTTCAGGCTAAACACCCCCAGCTCTCCCTGCCTGTTCCCAGAGCAGAGGGGCTCCAGCCCTTGGAGCATCTCTGTGGCCTCCTCTGGACTTGCTTCAGCAGCTCCACATCCTCCTGTTGTTGTTCCCCAGGGCTGGAAGCAGCTCTGCAGGTGGGATCTCACCTGAGCGGGGTAGAGGGCAGAATCCCCTCCTGCCCATGCTGGGCAATGAGGCCAGCACAGGGTGGGTTTCTGTGTGCCAATGCCTGTGGCTGGGGCATGTTGAGCTTCTTATCCACCTGCACCCACAAGTCCTTCTCCCCAGGCCTTTTCTCAATCCTTTCTCCCCTCAGCCTGTGTTTGTTCTTGGGACTGCCCTGACACGTGCAGGAGTTGCACTTGGCCTTGTAGAAGTTTATATGGTTTACATAGTGTCACCTCTCCAGCCTGTCCAAGTCTTTCTGCATGCTATCCCTTCCCTCCAGCATGTTGATCACAGCACACAGGATACCTATTTTTAAATACAAAATACCTGTCTGTAAGTAAACGTCCATCTTCAGCATATTATGGAATATTTCCATCAATCAGGCAATACTCCTTGGAGTTTTATGATTGTGTTATGTTTGCCCAATTATCCCATCATAAAAAGGCCAAGCAATATTAAAAGTAGTAACAATTTTAATTAAATAGTTTAGAAAATATATAAACAAGGGATAATTTGGTTCAAATAATAGCACATAAGCAAAAACAACCGCGGGGTACGGAGAGCAGAGTTCAATGACCCTTGCCACTTCACGTACGAGCTTGCCAAGTGGAAATCACCCCTTATATGCCATGTGTCAATACCATCTCCTCCTATTTTCAGTTCGTCACTTTTCTGTCTCCACCCTCATTATCACCCTTATCACGCATGCGCCACCACTGGGTTTGGTGGTCGCACAAGTCTTTGGGGGTCATCACTGATGAAGGCCCTGTAGTCTTCTTCGTTGTCCTTTAATTCACCTTTGGGTTACACATGCACACCAAGCCAGTACAATGTAAGCCAAGACTAACGTATGAGTGTATCTACATATCAAGGCAATAAGTTCCTTATAATTAGCATTTTCTGGGACCGAACCAGGTTCTTTGGTCATTTTTAGCAACTGTATCTTCAGCTTCTTTCCTGTGGTCCTTGAAAACATCTGCTGGGAAGGGGGGGTGGGTGGAGCCCCTCCTTTCCCTCTCTTCTTTGGCATTACCACTTTTAGCTATTAACTATTTTATTATTCTCAAATATTAATTACTGTATCAATATTGATTACTGTTTCGATTTTTATCAGCACGAATCATACCTATTTATCACAATTGCTAGTGCAAGCTGCATTACCAATTGAATTTGCAAGACAGTGGGCACAAGAAATCCACATGTTTTCTGAAGTGTGTTAGGGACAAATTCTTGCCACACTTGCTAGACAGGCCATCTATTTCAACTGGACATCCAGCTGTATCTGGTATTCATGACCAAGAGAGGAACATTTGGGGACATGTCATGTTCATTGTAACAATCATGAAATTGTGGCATTCAGGGTTCTGAGAGGAGTGACAAAGATAAATGGCAGACTGCAGCCCCTTCAAGAGAATGACTTTGGGTTATTCAAGTGAAGTGAGATTCTGTGAGAGTTAGCTCTGAAGGGCAAAGGAGCTCAAAAGAGCTGGCAGTTTGTTAAGGACTTCCTCCAAGCACAAGAACAGTCTGCCCCAGCAATCAGAGGAGTAAGTAAATGTGTTGGGAGACAAACTTGGTAAACATAGAACTTGTGAATGAATACAAAAAAACTATACATGGGATGGAAACAAGGACAGACTACTGAAGCGGAATATAGGAATACTTCCTCAGCATGCAGAGATGGTGTGAGGAAATCCAAAGGTCAACTAGAGTTGACACTGCCAAGGGACTTCAAAAGCTTTCCTAGTCTTACTTTCCACCAAGGAAATCCTTTCTTTCCACCAAGTCAGTTTCACCAAGCTCAGGTCTCTGAGCTTTGAGACAGGATTCAGAGAGAAGATTGAGTAAAAGATCTCTTGAGAACTCTCAGCCCAGCTGAGGTCATGGGATCCAGTGGGCTGTGTGGGAGGGGGCTGAAAGCTGGCTGGTGTTACTGAACAGACACTCCATCAGCTTTAAAAGGTCCTGGAGATCAGTGAAGACCACGTCTGCATTCCAGGGGCACTTAAGCAGCAGGAGGCTCTGTTTAAACTCTCACTCTCCAGCTACCAAGGCAGAAGGAAAATACCATTAAGAGTCTTACTTTTCACCTGAGATGGGTCCTGTCGTGCTTCCCTGGCTTAAATAAACTTACCACTAGTCAATAAGCTACATGGTCCTGAAGAAGTCATCCCTGTTTTCCCTGAGGGTAGAGCTCCAGCCATGGAATCCACAGATATCTGGGGCTGCAGCATTTTTCATTTGATCCCAGATGACTTAAAGCTGATTTTAGCATATGCTCTGATCATGACCTGAGACTTTGAATAGCTTTGCAAGATTTTTTTTATTTTATGCATATCCACTGGGAGCTTACAGGGCTGGACATTAGTGCTGGCAGCTGCATGATGTCTGCAGGCAGCCTGAGTCTGTGTGTGGTTCTAGACCTTGTCTGTGCCTTTTCCCTGGAACCTTTGGTGCAGACAATTTGCAAAGAATTTAACCAAAAGAATTAGCATGCTTTTATTCACACAAGAACTGTAATTTTCAGGGATATGCAGCATGGCTGACTTAGCTCCAGTCTTTATGGAATTAAGTTCCTTTCTCAAAGCAGACATGTCCTACAAACTGAGCCAAACACTGGTCTTGAAAAGTGAGAGTCAGAGTAAGTACTTATTATGTGTCTAAAAAAACAACAATTACTTAAGTACTTATTCTGATACAGATATCCATTACAGAAAATTTCATTTTAGAACATTAAAACTTATAAGAAACTGTGAACATGCTATTATAATGAAAATGTTGGGCAACTTTAATTATAGGAATTGCTGTCCTGTGCTTCTCTAATGAATGTGTGGTACCAGCATAGTGAGTGATGTGACCTATTTAAGGGGAGCGTTTTAGAAATAATGTACCTCAGAAAGTTGCATACACTGAAGAATCAGCAGGTCACAGTGTGTTCTCTATACATGTTCTAATTAGAGCCCATACTTCTCAGAATCATTAACATAAGAGAGGAAAATTAACAGTTTTATCCTAACAGTGTTGGGAGGTTTCTGATTGTGATTTAATTTACCTTCAAGTAAATCTGTAGTAATACCAGGATAGATGTGATTCTAGCAATTTATTATTTCAATAAAAAGTAAACTCCACCTATACCAACTTCACAGTTCTTGTGACTTTTAGAAATTAATTACAAGAGTTATCTGTACCCTATGAGCTTGTCAACTTGCTGATATAACTAGAATCTATTTTGGGTGCATGCCATTAAGATACTATAAATGCCATACTTTCTGATTAGTACTATTGTTAGGTCAGTATTTCTAAGGGGACATGGCCTAAAAGTCACTATGACTTTGACAAATTAAATATTTTTCCATAGCTGAGCTCTCAAAAAAAAAAAAAAAAAATTCCACCAAAAAAACCCACACAAAAAACCAAAACCAAACAAACAAAAGAAAAACAAATGAACAAACAAACAAACAAACAAACAA
Source organism: Melospiza melodia melodia (assembly GCF_035770615.1). Classification (NCBI taxonomy): domain Eukaryota; kingdom Metazoa; phylum Chordata; class Aves; order Passeriformes; family Passerellidae; genus Melospiza; species Melospiza melodia. The sequence goes on from NC_086200.1 coordinate 25,746,708, forward strand.
AAAAAAAAAAACACAAAAGCAAAAAGCCACCATCTCACAAAGAAAACTCCAGCCAAAACCAACCCACATTGTTTGAAGACTTTCTGCTTCTGAGAGCGTCATTTGGATGGACTCAGACTCTGGAGCATTCACAGTTGTTCATAGTGTGACAGTGGCATTTTGATCCATTGTCATAAGCATTCATCAGCAAAAAAAGAAACAGATGCTCTAGAGTGAGGACAGCACCACAGGTAATCGCTGTCTCATTTCTAGCTTTATTGCTCTATCAGTGTCCTGGACAAGAAGGCAGATTCTAGATGCTCACACCATGTAGGTCGGTTAATATACTGTCTTGTCTGCTTCTGGTAGCAGACCTGGATCAAGCAGAAAGTTGTACCTGAGGACTCCAGAGGTCCATTCTATCAACATCTCTATGATTTTCAGCAGTACAGTTATTCTCATTAATTGGGAAATATATCCAGGACTCTGTGTAAGTTAGGTTCTCCTGGAGCTGATTCAGTTGAAACCTATTTTTTAACTTGTCTCTGAACTGATGAAGTTATTTCTCAGATTACTCATTCTTTCCAGCATGGGGGAGCTGGCAAGGACAAGCAACCTTAAGAGGAATAGGGCTTCCTTTTTGAACAGCAGCATGGATTTATGTCACACTCAACTAACCAATGTCACATGCTTTCCCAGTTGCCAGACCATTTCTGTGAGTCTTACAGATCCACTTCTGCCTATTTTATTAAGGTCCTACTCTCTCTTGTGGCAGCTCACACCTCCAGAGACATCATGACCCTGAGCCAGAAACTTCTATATTAATGCCACTGGGTGACTGAGCAGTGGGCAAGCCATGTATTTTCAAGGACTTGTTTGTTGGAAGTTGCAAGAATAAAGAAAATACATCTGTTAACCTGTTTTCAGGCAACATGCAATGTGAAGCCAGTGGTTCATCCCTGAAAACTAATAGTTGCATGTAATCCTAACCCAAAATTAATCGGGGTGGGGTCACCACGCATCCCATGTCTGAGGGTCTTTAACAACATGACAGTGATGTTGATTACTACCATTAATGTTTTCAGAGGTTCTAACTCAGCAGGGGATTTCTTATGGAGCATTTGTTTCCTTCTTTGTAAAGACTGAATCATAATTTTTTCCCTGAGGAAAGAGAGCCATCAATCTTCCTCCAACTGTAAGGAAAGACATCTTCTTGTGACAGTTTTGAGGAACCAACCAGCTACACAGTCTAGATCTTGTCTTTACTCTGGCATCTAGTGCAGTTTCAGAAGGTTTTCAGGTTGTTATTAAATTCAGTTCCTTCTAGTATCCTCATCTTCAAGGATTTACAATAATTTCAGTGTGAAAACTCACAGGTAAAATACTTGCTAAAGTGGAATGATCAATATGTCCTGTGAGTGAATTGATTCATGAGTGAAGCTACTTACATGCTGAACACACTCTAGAACTCAATCTGGCTTTATAAAAATAGGGGGATATTTGCAGGCTTACTCAGCTTTTCCAGGAATTGTATGCAATTTCAACTGCAGATCTTATAACAGCATGGGCCAAGGCACCACTGACAAAAGGGAAGGTTTTTTTCTGTTAAACCCTTTGTACGTAACCAAGAGCCCAGCTGAGTGAAACTTCAAAATTCCAATGATGTCCCGCTGGCACACAACTCTGCTCATTCAGACATCACTTAAAGGCTGCTCAAAAAATCAGCCTGGTGTCCTTAGGCCACGGCACAGCCCTCCTCCCTGGCTGTGGTGGGATCTCCAGCACCCACTAGATGGTGATCTGGGATAACAAGAAGGAAGCTTATGAGGCCCTGAGAGCAAAGGATTGTTCAACGTGAGGGACTGAAGGAATTGGTCAAAACACAAGACCTAGGGCCAAAGGGCTAAAAACACTACAATAGAGTCATTAAAGTGACCTTCCTGATGTTTTTTCTCAGAGGAAGCAAGCTGGGTTCTTACAAGTTGTGGCTTGCTTCTCGCAAAATGCATCTGTACAAGGGCAACTAAGTCCACTTACAAATACAAAGAAATGCCTTAGAAGCATTCATAGTCTAAGGTTCACTTCTCTAATTCTTGCAATGTCAGTGCCGCTCCTGAGCTGTGACTATCCAGGCACACTGGCCCAGGACTCTAGAGCGTGAAAGCATGAGCAAGGCTGTCAGTAATTAGAGCTATTCAGGGCCTGAACTAAAAAGCTGAGAAATCTCTCTCACCACCCTGCATTGCTGGGAAACCCTGTCAGTTTGACCCTGTTCTTGGCACAACCTAAGAGCTGAAATACAAACAGCATCTTCTTCTGCAGACATCAGAGTATGCAAGAAAAAGGGGAGCTGCACTCCCATTCCCTGCCATGTTGGAGAATTTTGCTCAGAAATGGCTTATAGAGTTTTGTTCAGACATGCCATAATCATATACAGCTGATGGAAAAGTAAAAGGCAGCTGTGAGGAGCAAATTCTCACAGCCTGTTTCTGTAAACAGCTAAGTTCTCAGGCAGTCTTCTCATAACAGGTAAACATTCTGTCCTTGGCTGTTTTGGGAACAGACATGGAGGTTTTGAGAACCATTCATATCAGGGTGAGAACACAAATCTTGGTTTCAATAACAAACCACAGGTATTGAAAACAAAAGGAGGGGTTAATGTGTGGTCTGTATCCTATGATGAGCTCAGGTTTTGCAATATGTATGAACTTAATTAACACAGTTATAAAAGTGCCTGATAGATCAATAAATTGGAGTTCGATGCTGATCAAAGGATGGGTCGTCTCCCTTCGCTTTCTACACTGCCAGGACTTGGAAGCATTTTTTTTTGCTAGGACTTTTTTTCCTTCAAGTGAGTTTCCACGCTGGTGGAACAGTACTGGTATATGGACTGAGTTGGTATATTCACTGAGGTGACGAATCTCCATCCTTGGAGAGTTTAAAATTGGACTGGATCAAGTTCAACTGAATAACCCGATCTAACTTTGCAGACAGCTTTGTTTCAAGCAGGAACTTAAAGTATAAAGTGTCTTGCCCTATCTATACCTTTATATGATTTTGTGATATATTTGATTTCTTTCACTCTTAAAAGATTCTTTGAAAAGAACTGTGCAAGTAGAAGGGGAAGAGGAGATGGACACTTATAACTGCAACTCTTTGTCCATTTAAATAGGATAAATGTGCAAAAACAGGTGAGAGCACATTTGTGGTGTCTGATCTTACTGCATGCACATAGCCCCAGCCTCCAGAGACTGGTGGCTTGTATTTACTGGAACATTCTTCCTTCTGAGTATAACCACTAGATGGGGAAGCAAGCACTGGATTTTTCACAATTTCTAACTGAAAAATTGTACTTCTGTGTTTTTAGCTATGCTTATACAATTCACTGTGTTCTCGCCTCTCTGTTTAGCATCTCTGACTGGGTACCTGCTTGAGTACCTTGTGTTGTAGCACCCAACCTCAGGATTTTGGCCTATCAACATTTAAAGAAGGCTCTACACAAGACCACAGAAGAAAGACCCTTAATCTGGAGGTGTATAGTTGTAGAATCACAGACAGGTTAGAGTTAGTAGGGACCTTAAAGCCCATTTCATTCCATCCTGTGCCAGGCAGAGAGTTTCCATTAGAGCAGATTTCTCCAAGCCCCATCCCACCTGGACTTGAACACTTCCAGAGATGGGGTAACCACAGATTCTCTGGGCAACCTGTGCCAGGGCCTCTTCACTCTCACATGAAAGAATTTCCTCCTAATGACTCAGCATTATCTAAATCTCTCCTCTTTTAGTTTAAAACTCTTCTCCCTGTCCTATCACTATCTGCCTGTGTAAAAAATCACTCTCCCTCTTCTTACAAGCTCCCTTTAAGCACTGAAAGGCTGCAGTTGAGGTCACCCCAGGGCCTTCTCATCTGAGAAGGTTATGAGGCAGCCAGTATATTTCAACTTGAGCTGGTGCCTCCAAAGAGGGACCCTGAACAGCACAATTCCTAGGCTTTTATCTGCTCACAGTCTGTGCACCTGACCTTCACATGCTTTTCACATGCTCTGTACATGCCCCTTGGTCCAATGGCAATTTATGATCTGGGGTCTTCTAACACCTCGTTGGATTCTTTCCTCATGTCCATGTGACCAGACCATTAACTGCTCTTCTCTTCCAGCTTGGGGTAACCTTGGGGCGCTCCAGAGTCTCTGCTGTTATCTGAAGATCTCCAGATCTTTACCTCCTCCCCTGCTCAGCTGTTTATGTTTATGGAGTTCATTTACAGCTCACCTCAAAGTCAAGCTTTGAGCAGGGCCCACTCATGCTGAACTGTAAGCAAGTTACAATTAAACTTCAACCTACACAATTAATTTCTAATATTCTATAAATAAAATTTACTTCTCAACAGACCACATACCTCTGGCTGTGGACTCCAGTCAATTTCTTAGCCACCTATCCTGGCTTCAGACAGTGCAGGGTTAATTTTTTGCAGTAGCCAAGAGGGAGTGTGGCTAAGGTCCGGATGTTACTCGACACAAAAGAGACACAGTCTCTGTCTTGTCCAGGGAGAAGGGGTTTCTCCCAGCCAAGAAAACATGGTGGACAGAATGGTCTGATAGGGGTTTTTCTGGGGGGCTTGCCATGTAAATAATTTATTTTTCTTGTACCTTTTGTTAGTAATATTGTTGCTGTTAATGTTCTTATCTCACTGCTGTTTTCAGTAAATTGTTCTTATGTCAACCCATGATCTTTGTCTTTTGAGCCTCCAGTTGGAGGGCAGTGGTGGGGAAGCAGCACATAGTGTTAGCAGGACTACTAAACTGGAGAATACTATTCTTAAACCACAACACCACCAAACAGTCCACTCTTCAAATCCATGTCTTCCCAGTTTAGAGATAAGAATACCATGTGGGACCATGTCACAAGCTTTACAGAAGTCTAGGTGGACAAAATTGGTCATCTTCCCTTGACAATTGTTGCAGTAGCATCATAGAAGGCCACCACAGTGGTCAGGCACAACTTGCCCTTGGTGAAGCTGTGCTGGCTGTCTCGGGTCAACTCCTTGTCCTGTATGTGTCTTAATATTGCTTCCATGAAGATCTGCTCCAGTCCCTTCTGTATCAGGGACCGAAGATGTGTCTAAGCCTGCCATATTTGGTCCGCTGTTATGTACGTTAACAAGCTAATGTAGAAGAAGACCTTATTTTTATTTAGTAAGACTTTAACCTTCAGAAATGAAACTATGTATTGGTCACCTGGCAGGGGATTCAACTTGTGAAAGGGGAATAGTATAGAATAAAGCCATTGCTGGCCTGGAGGTGTTATCATGGCCTGTTGTGACCTCATCTCACAAACACTGGCCCCACGTGAGATGATGTTGAAACTGGCCACTCCTGAGGAAGAGGTATAAGGTATGGTCCTGGGGTGGAGGGGAGAGGAAGACATGATGCATTCTGATTTCATCCAGGGGATGCCCTGAAGGTGCACTGCCTCCCTACCCCTCCCACTCAGGAGCCATACTCCATCTCCTTCTCCTGTCCAGCAGCTTCTCTAGAATCCAGGGGCCAGCGTGTATTAATTGCTAGTGCAACTAATAAAATTAATTTGCTTTTCAATTCTGAGTGCATCTTGAGTTTTTTGTGCACGGGCATCCTCCCTAACTTGTAACTCCTTCCCAGGCACAGAGGTGACAGTCACTGATACATAGTTCCATGGTTCAAGACAGAGTTAATGTTCTTGCAGTAGCTATGAGGAGGCAGAGCCTGGAGCTGTGTGGGTGTGACCAGGTTGTCATTCTGTACCATCCACTTCAAGTCAGGGGAGGTGGGGTGAAGTGGGGGATTCCAATTTTTGAGAAAGAAGGGGTCAAAAGGTGGTAGGCCCAGGGGCCATTTTCCTCATTGTCTAAGAACCATGCAGCACCTGCTGGGTTGGTTGGTCCCTGAGCCCTTTTTAAAATGTAAATCACCCTCTTTTTGTATACTTTTGTTATTAAAATTGTTGCTGTTATTGTTCATGTTCTCATTACATTACTGTTTCCAGTAAATTGCTGTCTCTGACTTTTGTTTCTCTCTTATGGGAGGGGTGAAAGGCGATTGTAAGGCTGTATAAGGCTGAATTTCCAGCTAGACTTAAAAACACGACCCCTTTTTAAAAATAGGATTGATGTTTTCCTTTTTCCAATCACTGGGACTTCACCTGACTACCATTTTCAAATAGGATGGAGAATGGCTTGGCAACTACATCAGCCCTAAGGACCTTAGGATGCATCTAATCAGGCTCCATAGATTTATGCCTATTTAGTTCCATCAGGTGGTCTCAGACCTGCTCTTGCTGACGGTGGGAGGGAGGGCTGTGGTCCCCCAACCTTCTCTGAGAGGTTTAGCAACTTTGGAGAGGTAGGAAGTCCAATGGCCAATGGAGTCTGAGGCAAGGTTATGCATGGGTTCAAGTCTCTGCAGGTTGTGCAGCAGGAGAATGACTTACAGGGAAATTATTAAACAGACAGGCTTGCTGATAACACCTTCAAACAATCAATACCTTGGGTCTCTTCAATCTTTATCTTCATTATGTTTTTAAAGATCCTTCAGCATCCTGGAACATAACAAAAGCAGTTGAGGCCTGTCTTAGCTTCAATCTAGTACTTAAAAAATATCATCAACTACAATTTGGAAAATTGGAATTGCAGACTCTGGACATTTAAAACTGTGGTGCATATTAAGGAGGAAATAAAAGTTTGGGGGGATGGTTGTCATGTGCATCATGATCAGTGTCTGTCCCAAAGGCTCTTGCTAGTTTGGGTTATCCAGTGTGACTTTTGCCACAAGTTTGTGATTACTTAGAATATTTTCTTGGGAAATCACTGAGTATTGAATTACATCTTGTATTCTAAATGGCATCTTTTTAGACTTGAGATGTCAGAGAAACATCTGAAGCAAGCAGAGCATGAAGCACATAAATGAAGCCATCTGACTAAGAATGGGGATCTGCTCATTCAGTTATGGCTCCATCTCAGGAACGGTGTTTCTTCCTCTGGCCATGCTGAGCAGGGCACTCACTACACCTTTGTCAACAAAGGGCACTAGACCTATGCTGGCCATGAACTAGAGCAACCCTGACCCCTCTGAGGACCCTCCCTGAGCAGCTGCAATTCATCACAGGCTTCCCAGGTGTTTTTACTTTTCCAGTATGAATTCAAAGACACTCTTCCTTGGTTAACACCATGGCGGGCTTAGCCTCTGGGGGCAATAGGCATGGACACAGCAGCTTTCTGCTCAGCTGAAGTGGACAGGCTACACACATGCTCTCAGCAGGAAGCATGAAGGGTCAGGGTGCTGGAAATGCTGAGGTCAGGGTGTGGGGGACGATCCCAAGGTACCAGGATGGCAGCATACCTGCCCTAATTTCTCAAATCAATTTTCTTTATGGCCACTTGAGAAGGCTAGTGCAGAGAGCCCACATAACTTTTCAGAAGGCTACCTTGACACTGCTCTTGCTACCACTTACACCAGCACATCTTATCTTCAGGAAGATTACACAGTAGGCACTGTGCAAGAGATGCAATGGGATATCAGCGTGTCAGAGCTGTACAGGAAAGAAATATGGTCAGTAATGAAAATCCTGCAGTGATATAGACAAGCAACAACACCAGCCTCACTGACAGATTGGGACCAGCTCCAGCTCCCTGCCTCTAAAACTTTACTTTGGGGCCAAGCAGAGGCCTAGCAGCAACATACCACCTGGAATAATGCAGGCACCTTGCACCACTCAGAGTAGATGGCACCAAATATTCCTGGCCAATTTATACCCTGTACTCCTGTACTGGAAACTTAAGAAACCAGCAATGCTACATTTGCCACCTCTGCCAGAAAACGGCACATTACAGGGAGCTGAACTGGACAGTCCTCTGCAACTTGCCCTTGACGAGGGGTCTGCCAGTGTAAGCAGAGGGGTCATTGCATGGAACCCCCTCAGCACCAAAAGCCCCTTAGCTCCACTGAAGCTTCCAAAAGGCTCTAAAAGATGGAATAGACTTCCCTAGGGGAGGAGCGGCAGGGTTAGACAGCACAGCTTTTTGCATTCCTGTCTGGGACTAAGAGTGGGGAGAGTTTTTGTAACCATAATGACTGATTCTCCAGCAAAAATACCTTGATCTCTGCAGTTCAGTGAATATCACAAATACTCAAATTGTTACAAGCTTTGCATATCTGTGCCCATAGCAGCCACACTCCTTGCTCCCATTGCCACTGGGATGGCACCACCATGGATGGGGTGTCACTTCCCATGCTGGATGTGATCAGTGGTCTGTTTCCTTCTGCATCATGTTTGCTGGGTGCCATCTCAGAAGGTGAGTTACCCTTTTTCCAAGCTAAGTGCTCATGTGCAAACTGAAATGAGAAAGTGCTAGGGGGGACAACAGGAACTTTCAGATGTGAGATTTATGCGGAGGAGGCAACTGTCTCTGTACAACAAAAAGTTTCCTGAAATATGAAAACATGAATTTTGATGTAAACAAAACCTAAAGGGAACACTTTTGCTGCTCATTTTTAATTTAAAAAAAAAAGCTTTCAGAACCTTTAAAGTTTGATGTAAACACACTCAAAATGTACTGTCATCCTCCTTCCTCAGCTTTGCCAAATAACCTTATTCAGACTTTCACAGCAACCTTATACAAATCCAGTATCAGTATCCAGCAGTCAAACTTTTCATGTTTCAAAGCAGAATAAGTGAGCATTTTCTACAAAGATTATTCTGATTATTCTTGCCATTCTGCTGATGAGATCCATCAGCTTCCAGCAGATCAGAGCCACAACAAATGTGTCTATGACAACTGGCCCATGCTATTGATACTTGTTTATTTCTAGAGCCAGAAAGGAAATGTTGCAAGTGGAAAATTAGGCATCTAAGATGCAAGGCAGTGGTGAACCTTCCTCGGGTATTGTTCTTCTCTGCAAAGCAGCATTGCTGACTGCCTTGTACCTCACTGGCCTAAAATAATTAGAAATACAAAACTGCTGAATTGAGCTGATGTAGCCATTTCTTCCTTGCTGTGATCCTGATGGAGGTAGGAAAGCTGCAGATGATATGGCTATAATAGTGAAGGCAGGCTATGAAAAGTGCAGAGTAACATTGTGCAGATTGTTTCATTGGCTTTCACCCACAGTCAAGTCTGTGGAAATTGGTTCCTCCAAATTGGCAGAGAAGAAATTGTGTGTAAAATCTCGCTATGAAAAGCCAGTGTCCATAAAAGAGACAGAGGAGTGTTAAAAATGCCAATCACTCATTTTTAAAAGTTTAAAAGTTTAATAGTAATAAAATGGTTGTAAAAATAATAATGTAATTAGAGTAATAATAATTTGGACAATTTGGATTAGGACAATATAAGACAATAGAAACAAGAGTTATGGACAGTCCAGGTACCTTTTTCTGGGCAGCATAAACCCAAAAAAGGGCCCACGTTAACAGAGGATTAACCCTCAAAAACAATAACCTGTTGCATATTCATACATCTCATACATGATACATAAATTCCATTCAAACACAGGATTCTGCCTGGTCATCCTCAGCTTCTTCCTCTTAATTCTAACCAGTGTCATCATGGCTGAAGCAAGGAGGGAAGAAGTTCATTTCTCCTGATAAAAGAGCAATAAATTCTCTTTCTCTGAAAGATTTAGGTGTCCTGTGGCTGCTATCTCCCTGTGAGTCCTTTCTTTAAAAAAATATCTTACATAGCATAGTTTCTATTTTAACATTTTGTTATAACCCAAATCTATATTTAACACACTACTTAATAAAATTAATACAGCATAACTTTATAACACAGCAGATACAATATTCATTTCAATATTTGCGAAAAGCCAATCATAAAATACGCATTTTTCACAGGAGTCCTGCAAGTTTATTAAAATCAAAGAAGGAGAGAGTCCACTGGGACATATCCCCATGGGGTCTTTCTTGATATTTTGGAGGGTGCAGCCTCTCATTTTATCCCAAACTCCCGGTTGCATGTTGCCCTCTTCCTTTTCTCATTGTCTGAGGTACTAGGAAGGTAGAGCCTTCCCGAACTGCCTATTGCATATTCCCCCTTCAAAGTGTCATTTTATCCCAAAGTTCAGGCTTGTGCTGAGTCCCCCACTTGTCTGTTGCAGGAGTTGGGCTGTCTGGGCTCCATAACAAACCTGCTGCTTGAAGTTAGGGGAGAATTAAGACCCATTTCGAATATGTCAATCCATGGAATTGTTTGAAAAGACATTAGCACACATTTGCCCTATCAAGGCCTCCTGGCTTGTGTTTGTGTCCTGCCGCTGCAGCCCAGCATGTGCCCGGCATTTCCCCGAGCCCTACGAGCGCCTGCTCCAGCCGTGCCGCTCTCCACAGAGCGCCGGGGCCTAACCCGGAGCCCGCCGTCCGCAGCCGGCCCTCACGCCGTCCCCCGGGCCTGGGCAGCGGCCCCGGGCTGGGCGGGGAACAGGCCTCGCTCGCTCGCTGGGGCCGGCGGAAGTCACGGACACAAAGAAGGAATAAGGAACGAGCTGTGGATATGATGCTTGTGGCTAACCCCTCCTCTCCAAAGGCTTTCTTTCCATCTTCAAAAACTAGGTGCCCGGCGTTACCCTGCAGTTGGAAGTGGGCAGAACCTGTGATTCGACCTGATTCAGAGCTTGGTTCCTGAAAGAGTCTGTAATCCCCCCTTCCCCCGAGCCCTGTGCACAAGCTTTACTCCAGGTCTACAATTTGAAGGTATGGTGAGCACCCTGTAAAGGTAATACTCTGCTCAATTTTGCTCAATTAACAAAATGAAGATTTTGGTAATTTCAATACTTTGCTCAATTAACAAAATGAAGATTTTGTTAATCATACAGGAGATCCCAAATGTGGGCAGGATTCCCGATCCAGGGAATCATTAAAGATGTTAGGGGACTTGAAAGGATCAAAAATACTCTTTTTTATTTTTGGTTTTCAGAGATCTAGTGCATTTCCCACTATCACAGGAAGAGGGGAAGTGGTATCACTAATATAATTTGTCCTTTCAGATTTTACGTGAATCCAGGTTTTGTGAACAGACGTTCATACACTTCTGACATTCAAAAAGCAGCTTGCTCTCGGACTGTAAAGGAGCTGAAGTGCCTAAGGCAATATATTGGTTATGCCGCTGCTTTCTATCAATCTTTTACATATTCTCTGACAGCTATGCAAAATATATATTTTAACCAGAACTCAGTATGTAATTTTTTTGTGCTCGATGCCTGGTTGGTTAGACTGAGCAAGCACAACTTCTTTAAATTTCATTCTCTTTTCTGACACCACATTTCAAATTATTTTACTCGGAAAGTGCTAACAGACCTTCCCATCAAGTGGTTTTTGAAACAGTGTTTTAAACATGTGGATGAAACGCATATTCATATAAAACTTCATCCAAGGGAAGCATATAATGGAATTGAAGCCTTACTAAATAACCTTGTTTCTGCGTACCTAAATAAGATCCCCCAGAGAACACGTCTTTCCTGAGGCTCGTTCCCCTCTTTGGCAGTGCCCAAGCATGTTTCCGCTCCGAGGTGGACGAGTGGCCTCCCCGCACCTCGCCGGGATCGGGATCGTTCGTGGAGGCACTTGCTCTGCATTTTCTCTTCCCTGCTGCGATCAGAGGCAGCGGTGCCTTGTGGCCATCAGCAAGTGAGACGCTCCATTGCATAGGAGTGTTAGAGAGAACAGTCTAAATAATATTATATGTTAATAATGGATACTTTATTTGCTGGTTTTGTATCATTTAATTGCACAGCGTTGCAAGGGAACCAGCAATAGCACATTCACAGTGTGTAGCATAGTTGCCAGGATTTAAAGCTGCGTAATTCCCATGGGCTTCATTCCCATTGGTTAGCACTGGCTGTATGCTGGTGACCTGAGTGACATTGTAGCCCAAGGCATTTCTGCCCAGACACTCGCACGCTTTTCTCACCTCTTCACAGGGAACTAAACGAGCCTGCTGTGAGCACAACTGCAGATCAGAGAGGTAAGAGTGTGTTTGAGTGTGGAAAAGCACCGGAAAGAGGGGCAAATAAGTCAAAGGAGAGGGCACAAAGGTTTTCAGACCATCAGCTGGGATTCCTGAATTCTTGAAAGGCTGGCATTTTTTAGTCACTTTGTCATTCATATCTTCAAGTAAGAAGAGCCTGTAAGTCTGTCGGTTTAACCAATTTTACAGGGTTTGAGTTAACCTGGGATGAGGAGATGTCCAGAGCTGATCGCTAGCAGAGGTGCGAGGAGTGCAAGCATCAGGGAACAGGTTTCTTGTGCTCAGCATGCCCAGAGCTAAAGGAGAGGTCTGTTCTGTTGGTCCCCATGCTGGAGCCTCACCCTTCATGTTGCACTGCATTGACCGTCAGCAATGCTTAAAAAATATTTCAAAGCAGAGCAAAGTGTGCAAGATGCTGTTCCAGAGGCACTTCTTATCACTGTGCTAAAAGAGGGCTGAGCAGATAGTGCAGGTATCCTGGCAAATGTACACAATTCATGGGACCAAAGCAGAGCAGCAGCCTGGCAAGCAGATAAACACACTGCTGGTTTGCTTCCCAAGTTCTTCAGCCTGGTATGCTGTGATGAAGAGGAGTGGAATTTTCCATCTGGTTAATCAGACTTTGCATGCCATCCTGCTGTCTCCCCACCATCGATGCTTGCAGATGCCCATTTAGCTGCAGGCTATGAACGATGAGATTTCTCAGGGGCTTCTCCTAGGTCAGGAACAATCACTGGAAAAGTAGATCAGAGAGCTCACAGAGGAGGTGGCCTGATAAGCTGGGAACGTGCCTTCCCTTCGGCTCAGTTTCTGTAATGAGCTGAGAGATAGCTTGTGTTGCCTGTGTTGACAGCTTGCAGCCAGCACAGCACCACTCCAAGCTTTTCTGAGTAAGGACTTGAGACCCACATGCCTGCCTGAGCTCAGCCTAACACCTACAGGCATCCGGGGCCACCTCATGACACATATGCTTTATGACCCGTGAGAGGGGATGGGGAGAAAACTCCCTATGTGGGAATTTGGAAAGGATGCTTGGTTGGAGGCAAGAGTGATCCCATATACTGTGACTGCCTGTACATGTCTGTGCTGTGTGCTGGCACAGGACAGCCAGCTTGGAGCACCCTTCCCATCTATGGAGACCTTCCGAATCACAGCCCCGTACTGTCTGTGCATGCTGCCTGCATGGGCCAGGGAGATCCAGGCACCAGATCTGTGCAGTTTCAGTGGGTGAAGTGTGCTCAACAAATCCTTCTATAGCACCAAAGGGGGCAAACCAATCCCTGAGACACCAGCCCTGGAGAACTGTTTGAAGAGGTGGCCATGCTTCCCCCTGTAAGACTTCAAAGATGTAGCAGAAGTGGCAAATCTTATAAAGCTGAGCCTGTGCAACTGTTCATTTGAAAGCTGCTTTATTGACTTCAGACTGCATTAATATGTTAATATATTAATATATAAAAGAGTGATTTGTCAGAAATCTTGCTGACAGGACAAGATACAAAGATAGGCAGATAGCTACATATGCCTCTGGTATAAGATATCATTTGACGACAAAAGCAGTTTGGCAAGGAGATGCACATAAAGTCACCTGCAGTCTGAAAGAGGAGATCCTGTATCTTTCTGATACAGCTTCCAGGAGATACAGCCTTCCACAATGGGAAAGATTTGGAGATTCCTGCTGGATCAGGAAACCTTTGAGTTCTCCCCTTGGGGTCTTATGGCAAGGCTCTACCCCAAGGTGAACACATTTTGTCAAAATTAGGAGCCTAAGAAACATGGCAGAAGAGTGTCATTAATGGAGTGAAATAAAGTGTCTGAAGAGGAAGTTAGAGTGTGGTTTTTCTAGACAAAACTTGAGAGAATGAAATACAGTCCATGAGGAATGGTTGAAAGCAGATGGTTTTAGGGGATTCTGCAATGCAGTGAAGGAAAGCAAATGGGGTAGATTTCCTCTAGAGTTGTCTGCATTCTCTGAAGTCTTAGTCTCTGATACCTTAGGTGGTATCACTTAAATGACATATTACAATCAGACACTGTGTTGCAAGTGGAAGATACAATCATCCATTTAGATGAGCGAGGTATTTCCCGTATTGACGCCAGAAAAAGACATAGGGAAAAAAAATTTGAGCTTATAACAATGGGGCCAGCCATCACATGAAGAGCTGCAGCCCCTTCTGTAGATTTTCTAAGGTACAGCAAAATTTTAAGAAGTTGATCTTGCATAATTTATTTTTCCTGTACCCAGGGAGGGAAGGAAGATTTTAATTCTGGATTTTAATTCTTCTCCTTCCAGAAAGCCATTCAATAACAGGGTAGACTCCCTGTTATTGAATGGAAATCAAATTGCAAAATCAAACCCCAGAAGTCAACATAATGCTTCAGTCTGTAGTTTAAGATCTCGCTTGGAAGGAGAGGAAGAGGAACCATGTGAATCCATGCTGAGGGAAGTGGTGATTTGAGGGAGCATCTGGAAAAAACTTGGAGGTGCTGCTGTCCCAGTGACTGCTGCAGGATCATCCACCTTGATTCAGACTTTCATACCACAGACCTCATTTGCATCGTGTGTAACTCTGCCTGCCGGTGCTGTATGCATGAGTGTTTGCCTGTCCGTGGTGATTAAGCTTCAGCCTCTTGGTGTGTCAATGTCAGCATTACCATAAGCATTAGTAGCTTCCGTTCAACTCCTCTACAGCAGCAGCTGACTGCTTCTTCATAGTGATTATGCATCATTTCCAGGGTCAGGTAGACCCAGGCTTATATAATTTGCCTGAAACTGTGGTGAATTCATGACCACCAGAAGACAGTAATGCAGGTTCTAAAATTTCTTTAAAATAGTATATTCTACTTAAAAGAAAATTAATTAAAACAGGGCTATTCCTGTCCTGAAAAAGGAGGTCAGATTAGATGATCACACATGGTCCCTTTTGTCCTTGTAATACATATACAAATACACAGCATTGGGTGCTGTTGGAGAAGAGCACAATGCCAATGGTAATACGATATGTAGAATGTTAAATCCAAGTTAAATCTGGACAAATATATTATCAGAGCAGCAGAGCAGCCTTTCCATCCTGTTTTCCCAGCTCAGAGGAGGCAGACACCCCATAGCAGTATCAGACAAGCTACTTAAAGCAACAGAAAGGCTTTATGACGTCCTCTGGTTTGTACAACTTATCAATAGAGGATGCCCAAATGAAAGTGACATGCTGTTGTTGCAAAATCATGCAAGTTATTCCCCTGAAATAATGAATTGCTAGTTCAGACATTTCAGTCTATTGGCATGGAATAAGGCGTATATGAAAGGTCCTCTATTGCAGAGTCTTAGCCACAGGAATAAACCATGCTCAGAACAAATAATAATTGTGTCCACTACTGTTCATAAGAGTGTTGCTGCTACTGCCAGTGATTGTTTGCTTTTTTTTTTAAATTGCTTGGCTACATCAAACAATATAGTGTAACCTAAACATAGCTCCTGTCAACACAGCTGTTCTTCCAGTTTTGGCCTTCCTACTACCATGGTTGTCCTATGGGATAACAGCACTCTCTACTGAAGATTCTTGGGTTGCCAGGGAGCTTCTAATATCACTCAAGCCAGAAACTGTTCCAGAGTGATTGCTTCCAACACAATAATCTTTGCTTCTTAAGAACCCAACTCTTATTCTTGGGTGGGATTCCCTTCTCTCTAACCATTCTTTGTTACCTCATCATCACCCACCTGTGGTGGCAGGGAGTCTGGGGAGTTAGGGAAGAGCAGCAGGAAAGTGCTGCTGAGGAGGGAACAGAGCAATGAAAAGACAAAGTGAGGAAAACTACAAAGGTGAATAACCCAAGCTCACTAGAGATAAGTCTAGGTGCGCTGTGCTGATGTCAGAGAGATGGTGTGCTAGTGAGATCCTTCAGACTGTAATCTCCATGCTTGGGGAAGGGATGGAGATTGAAGTGGCAGCAAAGAAGCAAGGGTTATTGATGGGTTAGAAACCATGGAATCATCTGAGAATGGTCACACAGGAATTAGGGCTTCTCCCTCCAGAAAGATGGTGGGATCAACAGGCCAACTGACGTGCACCTACACCAGTACCCAC
The DNA here is from genome assembly GCF_035770615.1 of Melospiza melodia melodia. NCBI lineage: Eukaryota > Metazoa > Chordata > Aves > Passeriformes > Passerellidae > Melospiza > Melospiza melodia. The sequence continues at coordinate 25,762,757 of NC_086200.1, forward strand.
AGCGTGGACAACAAACAGGAGGAGCTGGAAGCTATGGTGCAGCTGAAAAACTATGGCATAGTTGCCATCACAGAGGCATGGTGGGATAACTCACATGACTGGAGTGCTGCAATGGGTGGCTGTAGACTTCTCAGAAGGGACAGGCAAGAAAGGGGAACTGTTGTGGTAAAGCTGTGTGTGAGGGAGTGGTTTGACTGCCTCAAGATTAATGATGGCAATTGATGCCACAGGACTTTTGCTTTTTATATATATTTAATATATTTATAGCTTTGTAGACTATTGTTTTATTATATAGTTATATAGTTTCATAGTTTACTTCAGTACTTTTCCAGTACTCTGTTAAAACAGATACATTCCTGGAATCCTATTCTAATCTTACTTCAGTGAACCAAGGCCGTTCTTCTGCTTTCCTATGTATGTAGACTTAAACAATGTGGGCCTAGAACCAAGAGGGGAGGCTTCAGTAGGAGGCTAAACCAAGGGGGGAATTAACTTCTTATTGGGGATTCTTGTCAACTATCCTAATATGCTAAACTTATAAAAGTGTCATAGCCCTATATCACATGTGCATTTCAGTGTGCATTCTGCTGTGCATTTTGGGCTGATAAAGGCATCTCAATGATAAGGTTGAATGCTTATGTTTATGGTTAAGGGGGAATGTCAATTACTGTCATAGACTGACCAACCAGGAAGAAGAGGCAGACAAAACCTTCTATAAGCAGCTGGAAAAATCCCCACAATCACTGGTCCTTGTTCTTGTGTGGGACTTCAGCTTAACCAGATGTCTGCTGGAAATACAACACAGTGGAGAGGAAAGAGTCTGTGAGGTTCCTGAAGTGCACGGGAGAGAACTGCCTGACGCAGCTGGAAAGTGAGACAACGGGGAAGGCGCCCTGCTGGACTTGGTGTTTGTGAGCAGGGATGGACTGGGGGGACGTGACAGCTGAGGCCATCCGGACACGGCGATGATGAAGTGACAGAGGTTTTGATATTGGAGAAATAAGGAAGGAGGACAGCAGGACTGCCACCCTGGACTTCTGGAGAGCAGACTTGGGTCTGTTTAGGAGACTGAGAGCCCCTTGGGAAGCAGTCCTGAGGGGCAGAGGGGTCCAGGAAGGCTGGACACTTTTCAAGAAGGAAATCTTCAAGGCACAAGAACAGGCTGTCCCCATGTGCTGAAAGACAAGCTGGTGAGGAGGACACTGGCCTGGCTGAACAGAGAAATTTGGCTGGAACTTAGGGAGGAAAAGAGCATTTATCACCTCTGGAAAAAGGGACAGGGAACTCAGGAGGACTTATGAGGATGTTGGGAGGTTAGGCAGGGAGAAAGTTAGAAGGGCCAAAGCCCAGCTAGAAATTTATCTGTCCCATGCTGTAAAAGATAACAAAAAGTGTTTCTATAGATCCATCCGCAATAGGAAGGCCAAGGAGAATCTCCATCCCTTATTGGATGTGGTGAGAAGCATCGCTACAAAGGATGAGGAAGAAGCTGAAGTACTTAATGCCTTCTTTGCCTCAGTCTTTAATAGCAAGAACGGTTGTCCTGAGGGTAGCCTGAACTAGAAGACAGAGATGGGGAGCAGAATCAAGACCCTGAAATCCAAGAGTGAATGGCCTGTAACCTGCTATGCCACGTAGACCAGCACAAGTGCAAGAGTACAGCAGGAGGTGGCGAAAGAGCTCACCAAGCCACGTGTTTTACCAGCAGTTCCCAATCAGCCAGAGAGGTCCTAAGTCACTGGAAGTCAGCAAATGTGAGGCACACATATAAGGATTGGGAGAAGGATCCAGTGAACTACAGGCCAGTCAGTGTAATGAAGTAGATCATCTTAAGCTGTCACATGGCATATGTAGGACAACCAGGGTATCAGGCTCAGCCAGCATGGGTTTATGAAAGGCAGGTCCTGGTTGACCTCCTTCTATGACAAGGTGACTGTTTAATGGATGGGGGAAAAGCTGTGCATGTTGTACACCTCAACCTTAATAAAGCTTTTGACACTGTTTCCCACTGTATTCTGGAGAAACTGTCCGCTCATGGCCTGGACAGGTGTGCTCTTTATGGGTAAAAGCTGTCTGGACATCTGAACCAAGAGAGTGCTGGAGAATAGAGTCACATCCAGCTGGAACCAGTGGTGTTCTCCAGGGCTTAGTTTTAGGCTCAGTCCTGTTTAAAGTTTTCATCAATGATCTGGACAAGGGGATCAAGGACACCCTCAGTCATTTCACAGATGACACCAAGCTGAGTGGGATGTTGATTTGCTGGAGGGCAGGAATGCTCTGCAGAGGCAATTTGACAGGCTGGATCAATGGGCCAAGGCCAACAAGGCAAAGGGCCGGGCCCTGCCCTTGGGTCACAAAACCCCGTGGGACAATCCAGGTTTGGGGTAGAGTGGCTGGAAAGCTGCCTGGTGGAGAAGGACCTGGGGGTGCTGGTCAACAGTGGCTGAACTTGAGCCCAAGTGTGCCCAGGTGGCCAAGAAGGCCAATGGCACCTGGCCTGTACCAGCCAGTGTGGCTGCAGGACCAGGGCAGTGACTGTCCCTCTGTGTTAGGCACTGGTGAGGCCCCACACCAAGTCCTGGCTTCAGTTTTTGGCCCTTCACCCCAAGAAGTCACTGAAGGGCTGGAGCATGTCCAGAGAAGGGAACAGAGCTGGGGAAGGGTCTGGAGCACAAGGCTGATAAGGAGCAGCTGAGGGAGCTGGGGGGCCTCAGCCTGGAGAAAAGGAGGCTCAGGGTGACCTTACCACTGTCTACATCACCCTCACTGGAAAGTGGAGCCGGGTAGGGGTTGGGCTCTCTTCCTGGGGAACAAGGGACAGGACAGTAGCAAATGGCATCAAGCTGCATCAGGTGAGGTTTAGACTGGAAAAAATTCTTCACTGAAAGGGCTGTCCAGCTGTGTCACAGCTACCCAGGGCAGTGGTGGAGTCTCCATCCCTGCAGGGATTTAACAGCCGTGTGGATGTGGCACTCGCGGGCATGGGTTAGCAGTGGGCTTGGCAATGCTGAGGGAATGGCTGAGCTTGATGATCTCAGAGGGCTTTTTCAAACTGAATGATATCATGGAGACCATGGAAAAAAAAAAACACCTAAGGTTTGATCCTCACTATTTGAAAGCGTGACTCAGAAGGAATGGAGTTAGATCAGACAAGGCAGGAGAAGAAGGGGTAAGGTCAGATGGCATTCATGTCACTCTATTGTGGGTATTCACGTAACATGCTGGTCTGAAAGGCCTCTTCCTGAGCAGATAGCAGTTTTTGGAAATAATGGTCTGGAGAAAGGGACAGTCTTCGTATGTACACTGCTTTCTTCTGCCTCTGTGGCAAGGCACATCCAGCTTGTGCTGTATTGAAGTCCATTCTTCTCCACAGCAGGAAAATCTCTTATTGGAAGATTTTGCCTGAGTTTCAAGAAGAAATAATGTATTTGTAAGGGCAATCCATGGGAGTCATGCTGCCTGTCATTCTGGCAGAGTGTATTTCATAGTGCTTCAGAGGGTGTACAAAGATGGGCCCTGATAAATGCTTCTACCCACTATGAATTCACTTGCATTGCACTCTCTAAAGAGAGTCTTTAGAGCAGCCCGAGCAATTGGGCACATGTAGAATTCAGCTGTCCAAACTTATAAGTGGTGCAAGAAAACTTACTAGAGTAATAAAGAAGAATGTCATATAGGTATAAATAGTTATGTAATAGTTAAAAATGCCAAAAACACACAGAGAAGGCGCCTCTGGTATGTTGCTGAAACAGACTGATTTTCCAGCTGCTGTGACAAAGAACATAAATCTTGTGCTGATATTCAGCCAGGCAGCTGATGACTGTTGGCATCTTCACTGAAACTCCACTCTGCACAGAAACTGCAACAGTGCAGTGGAGAGAGCTGCTAAACCTGGGAGTCTGAGTGCCAGGGAGGCCAGTTGTGTAGTGGAAAGCACAGCCAACCACAGGCTGCAAGAGGCAGAGCAGAGGTGGGAAGGAAGGAGAGATGCAGCCTGATCATGGAAAGGAAGAAAGGAAAAGGCAGTACCACATTGGCATTGGAATTGTGTCTGTGCAGCATAAGCAGTGGAAGAACGCTGCATTCCCAAGTCATGGGAAAAACACAATACAGTAGAATAATACAGTAAAATAAATGTACAAATACAATAAGGCAAGTGATAATAAAAAGGTTTTAAGAAAGAACTTGTTTGTGACATCAAACCTGAATCAAGTCTCAAGTAGCTCAGGGAGAACAACTGCTAGTTTGTAGTGCAGCAGACAAGCACGCGGCTGGGAGGAAGAGTCAGAGGTAGATTAGGGCATGGAAGAAAATCAAAATGACTCCTCACCCCTCTTTTCATGCTATGCAAATCAGGTGAGTTTCCACCAGGGAACCTCTCAGGATGGGAGCAGGGGGTTTATTTCACAGTGGCAGTGGCAGTTCAGTTTCTCAAACTGTTTGAAAAAAATGGTGGTTTTGAAAAGTCAGGCATCAGAGTAACCGCTATAAGAATCTGCAGTTTGCAATGGCTGTGCCTGTATAGTGATTTAAAGGGATTGCTAAAAAAAAAAAAGTACATAACAAATCACACAAACTCCCAATGCAGAACTCCTAGGAGTGTGCCACACAAGTTCCCAGTTTCCCAGTGTACCTGGAAGAAGCAGGGAGCATGAACTGGGATTCAAAATAGCTAAAATGCCTCAGTCACACATACTCTCAGTAGAGTCAAGAAGAAAATGAGGGCACTTTAGAATGACAGAAACTTCAGCAATTCACAAAACTTTGTCTCACTCATCAGCTGAACCTACCCAGGCAAAATTTGGGGGTAATAATTTTTGTCACTGGATACACAATTTTTTAGCCTCACTGTCTTTGTTTTGTTGTCCCATCAGAAATTCTAACCAAATGTCTTGGCAGGTGCTGTCAGTGAGAACAACATCACATGCTCTTTCTCTTTTAGGGCCCTGTTCTCCTTGGCCCTTGCTCCTCCCTCCAGGCTGCGTGCAGGAAAATTCACCATAGCAGCTTGGCTACATGGGGACATGCAGAGCATCATGAGACCTTGAAATCTATAAAAAATGAGGTAAAAAAATTATGAGAGGCACTCACATGAAGAAAAACTGCAGCTCAGGTAGGAGTAGATTTACATCAGTCTGATCCAAACCAAAATATTTATTTACATTTATGAATTTTCATAAGCTTCATGTATGGTAAGAGTTGAAATTTTGACTTTTTGTTTAAAAATAGGGCAAAAATAGATGTTGAGAGATTGGTATTTCCCATAGGAAGGAAATTCCATTATTTGAGTAGCTCTGTGAAACATGAAGGAAGTTCATTTGCAGAAAGTCTGCTAACTTGTAATGAAGGTCACAGCTGCATAATTGGACTCCGTTCCCAGGGCCAGTGAGCAATGCAGGAGAAAGAATTAATACCAACCCCCAAATTAAGGTTACTGTAACAAGGAGAACAAGACTATAGAATTGCAAAATCCAGGGAGGGGAGGGCTGTAGGATTGCTTAACACAAAAAGAAATCACATCTTTCCTCACAACAATTAGCAGCAAGGAATATCCCAGTGGCTTTTTACACTCCAGCAGAAAGTATCCATGTCCTAGGACAGGTCTAGGTATGGATGGTCCATATCCATCCTCCCAGTCACCACATGTTCAGTTGACAGGGCTGTGACAGTTACCTGCCATTCACTACATCATGGTCCTGAATGTTTTTTTTCCAGCAGTTCAGAAAAATTAAGTGCTTTCAAAAGACTGATATGCAAAGTGCTTGCTGGAAGCCAGGAAAGTCGTGGGACAGTGGATGCAACCATCTGCTTGTGTTTTGTGTCCTAGCCCCACAGCCTCAACGCCTCCTCCAGACTGTGTGTCCAAACTGGACACTCTAACTGCATTCCAACAGAGACTGACATGGGAGATTTACCATTATGAGTCAACTCTTAGCCCATTTATAGGTGTTTTGCTTTTTAAAGATCCAATAGAAATTAGTCTTTCTTAAAAAGTAGAAGTGATAAAGGACTTGTTCTGCTGGACCTGCAAACCTGTCCTTTAGACACACAAGCCCTTTGTCAAAATTTGTCTCAAGAGTTATTTGCCCAGAACTTCACTCATTTAGGATCTGGGTCTTTCCAATTTGGGCAGAGATACTGATGCTGTCTGGATTTATACCTTTCTTTCTTTTATATATTTTCTGTATTCTTTACACATATATTTGTAGCTTTGTAGTCTATTATTGTAACTTAGTTTCAATATTTTCCTAGGCAGAAAGACAAAACAAATTCTAGTACCTTTATGCTGTCTTGTTTCTCCTTAGAAACCAAGGTTGAAACCAGCTCTTTGAGACATATTCTTATAAACAGGGCTTGGTTCTTATCTGAGGGAGGAGGATTTAGATGGTGCTAGAGCTAGGGAGCATTACTTTATGGAGTGTACTTCTAATTGGGAGAGGGTCTTGTCAGATATATTAATTTGCAGAATCTATAAAAATGGTACATGTGTTACTTGGGGCAAGCATCTTCAGCATTTTTCACCTAATGGATTGTGGACCTAAGGTTCCTTATATAAACATGCGCCTTTTTTATCATCCTGTGTCTGGCTTCTGTTTCTAGGACTAGAGAAAAGGGCATCAATACAGACCGAGGATGTATCTAAGGATGGAAAGGGTGCAAAACAGCCCTGTCCCTATGTAATACATTTTGTCTACTTGTGGAATTAGCTGAAATAATTCTGAAAGATGCTCAGTGGAGGAAATTTCCAGGGAGCTGATTTTGGAAAGCTGTTTCCCATCAAGCCCCTCCTTTATCTTCAAGCAGCTGTGCAAGGATGGCATCAGAACACCCTCTGGAAGGTTACTCCATGACAGGAGGTGCAGTTGCCATGTCTTTTGTCATTGCCTCTCACAAGGTGACGTTGTGAGTTTCCTTTTTACCCATTGTTGAAAACTTAGAGCATAATGTGGCCTCTGATGTGGATGATCAAGTGGGCCTGGCACTCCTAGAATGAGGAGAGACTTGGGAGAGTTAGCTGACCATGGAGTTTGTACCCAAGGATTGCTCTACCCTGGAAAGACTGCCTAGGCATCAGGCAGCTCCGTCCTGAGGGAGCAGAGCTCTTCACCTCCTCCATAGCTTCAGGCTGCTGCTCTGTGTCCTATTTAATAACTTTAAGTTGCCTGGAAATTGCCACAGGTACAAGTCAAAATATGGAAAAAGTTACCAAAAGAGAAGGTTTAAGGCACTTGTCACTGCAAGTATGGCTTTAAAAGGCCTATGGGTGCTAACCAGGAGATTAAAAACCAGGGCAGGAATTAAGAGAGATTCTAGGAGCCAAGCTGGACTTCAGGCATAGGAGGTGGAAAGGACAACCATTCAGTGTTAGCTAAACACTGCTGCCTGAGGTGGAACCAGGCAATAGAACAGCATTTGAGGGGTGGCCAAGTGTGCAGCTGCTGTGCCACTCTGGGTAGCACCAGAAATGCATTAGTCCCACATAGGAGTGCTCTGCTACAGGTCATCAGCCCCCAGCAGTTCCAACAGTGCTGTCAGGAGCTCTTCTGCCAGAGCAGCTTCTGGCCAAGCTATGTGAGAAGCAGGGGCATGAGGAATAGGAGATGCCCTTTCTCTGGGACTGCCTCAGCAATGACCAATGTGAACCATCAGAAGAAGCAAAGAAAATCAACCATGTGCCAGGTTGGGCCACCACAATCAGTCTCCCTGTACGTCTGCGGCTGGACTGCTTCTCAGCCACATCTCTGCAGGGTTTTGGTATGTGGTACACGCAGAACACACCTATTCCCCAAAACTAGAAGCATTAATTTGGGAATAAAAATATTTTCTTCAGCAGCCCATTCCAATATGTGTTTTTCTGGAAAGACGACTGAAACCTTGCAGGGCACAGTACTTGAATTTACAGTCCCCAGCTGACACTTGCATGACCTGAGATGTTCTTGAACTTTCAATAAGAAGATTAGAATCATTAGCCATGGAATCATGTGAAGACCAAGCAATTTATTGGGTTCAGAGAGTGTGTCCTTGTCTCTTAATGCAGCAATGCCTTGTGTCTGGAGCAAGTTTAAACAAGGGAGAATGACAGACACAGTCATGACTCCAAATGACTCATTGAGCAAAGTCCCATCTAATCACCATCCTGACTTATGGTTGCACTCAATAATTTTAAAGTTCTTTTCAAACCTAAACAATTCTATGATCAATGTCTGAAAAAGCCATTTGGTGCTGGGAGTTGCTGTCTAACCTGGGCTGAAGAGGTCCAGTTCTCCTCTTCCTACAGCTGATGAGGACACAGATTTGGGGGGATTTAATTTCCAGCATCATCTATAAAGTGAACATGATGCTTTGCCTTTGACCTATGCCTGACTAGATGAGTTCAAACTCTGTGGCAAGCTCCAGCTGCAGACACAACATATCAGCTTTGGTATGCCAAAGCCAGAGCACACAGCAAAATCCCTACACTGGGGCCACCTGAATTAAGGAGAAGGCTACTTTCATTAAACAACTATGTCCATGGTGAATCATGTGTCTGGTAGGACTAGAAACAGAGGTGCTGTTGTAACTTTAATGCTGTGGCTTGATTTTTGGATATAATTTTTCACTCTGCCACATTCAGAGGCCAGAGTGGGCTCTGTGGTGTTCACACCTGTAACGTGACTTGTAGTTTTGACATAGCGCGTTGATCAAAATTTTGAAATGTGGGACTTTTATCTAAGAGACTGCATCAGGAATCAATATTTAAGAAGCCAGTGAGCAGTGGAAGTTTCGCCTGCTTCCTTGGAAGCAGAGTCTGTTTCCCTGACAGACTCTACAGCTATTGTATTTCCTTTGCATGCTCAGTGAACTGATTCCTCCATAAGATGTGCCTAATACATTGAAGAGAAGCTGCAGCAGTTTGGCTGAGGCACAGACACATGTCTATCCCCTAAGGCTGGTCTGGACAAACCACAGGAGTGTCTGGACCTCAGAGGTCCTGTACACACAGACTGGACCAGTGAAGGACCTGCCTGTCCAATACTCAGCTGTTGCTGCTGGATGCATGCAGCCTCCCTTGTGGAAGGAACCCTTGTAAGGGCAGGAATGGAATGGGGATGAGATTTGATTTTCATTTAACAGCTGCCTTGCTCTCTGTTATTGCTAGCTCTCCTTGAAGCTTGTGTGAGGAGGCAGAAGAAAGTGCATACCCACTGGTACTGTGAAACCCAATAAGGGCTCTATGAAACCTCCTGATGACAGGTGCTTTCTGTGCTCTGGTCTGGTGCAATCATCAAAGATTTTTTCTGTCTCCTCCTACATGCCACTCCCCCACCCCTTTCTGCCATGTATCCTGAGCATATACAGTCTTCCTTTCCTCTCTCAGGAGGTATTGCTCAGAGGTCTCTGCTAACACTGTACTTTGCAAGGGAGAAAATCCTGCTTCCTGCCTTTGAAAGAATTAAAGAACAAAACAACGCAGAATAATCCCCCAAGACGAAAACTACTTGCTTCCCTCTGTGCTTGGCAACCTGCACTGGTTCCAGGTGAGTGGTTTTATCAGTGAATCTGAATGCATGAATAAGAGTGATGCCAGTACCAGGGGCTGAAGCAGGGAAGGAGATTTCCTCGGGCATCTGCATGACAGTGGCAGGGATAGCTCTCATCTGCTTTAGGACAGGGAGCTGCCCAGTGGGGGGTGCTCTAAAAATGGGACTCTGTGTCTTGGCTTGGGGTTAAATGCCTGGTGGGAAGCTTGAGCGAGACAACCTTATCACAGGACCTTGGCATGAGTAGGGAGCATTGTGGAGAGTGGCACTTGTCCCTCCAGTATTGTACTTAGGTCCCAAACCCACTGCTCCACTGGTGATCACTGACATTGTAGAGCTCAACTGGGCTGAAATTCCTGCCTATTGTAGACTCCTCTCCCTTTAGCTGGTGCTCTCTCACAGAGATGGGCCAGTGGCCGGGCCCTGAACAGATCTGTTCTCTTCCTGGGTCCATTGTTGTGGTAGGAGTTGTCTGGGAGGTAGCTTGCTGACAGGCATCAAGAACGAGAAATGCCCTACTGAGCAGAAAGCCCTTCCAGAGACTGCTTTAGCAATGCAAAGATGGCTGAGTTGGGCTTATGAATGGAAATTTTCAACATAGGCTCTTTGGTTGCACTGCTTTCAGCTTTCCCTTCCCAAGGGCAAGCAATGGGCCAGGCTGCAAAGGATCTAATAGCATGAGGGGTGAGGATGCCTCCAGCCAAGGGGAGTCTATGAACCCTGTGAGGATAAAGATCCTGGTCCTCAGGACTGAAAAAAAAAGCCCAGGCAATAGCACAATAGCTGGATTTAATGCTCTTGATCACGGGCACTGAGCTATCGATGAGGGGATGTCAGGTGGGAGTGGGGACATCTGCCCCTCCTTTGCCATCTTTGTAAAGAGAATCCCCACAAAGAACCTCTTTTTACTCAGCTGGCAGTAGGGGGACTGTAGCTTCCCACTCTGGAGTGCCCATGGTCTGCTTAAAAGCCAGTAGAACTTTAGAGCTGCCAATAGCAACTTTCAGACCACTGAGCAGAGTGATATGCCCCTTCCTCATAAGCACTGAGCCTCCCCTCCCACCATGTGAGGATGGGCTATTTAACTCCTCTCCCTCGGTGACCCAGCACCAGAAGTCCACCTCGGAAAGACTGGCACAGATTTTTCAGTAACCCCTTGCCTTGCCCTTCCATATCTGCCTAACTCTGCATAACTCTTTCCAACACCTCTCCTTCTGCAGAGATTTCTCCTTCTTCTCCCACTTTGGGTGCTTCCTTGCTGCCACCTGCAAAGACTTCCCTCACTGAAAATTCTGCTGGTTTTGATGTTGAACATAAAGCAGAGTTTCCTTGGACTCTGAGAAACAGTGGATTCCAAGTGCTGGTTATTTCACATTCAGTCTGGCTTTCAGCAATGAAAACTAAAATGGGGTTGCCTTAGCAGTGGGAGGAGGGAGCCTGGGGCAGCTGTCATTGAGGGGGACACCTGACATGCTTTTCCAGTGTCATCCTTTCAGCACTATGGCTTGTCCGAGTGCCATGTGCCATGTCCCTGGCAGGATGTGATGGTACACACTGTACCAAACACTGCTGTCTTGGGATTATATTGCCTCTCTTCCACCAGCCCCTGGAGGCTGGTAAACCTGGGAGAGGGTTTGCAATGGGCATTTCTATTTTGGCTGACTTCTGCCAGTCCCAGGAGTAAAACTGGCTAATTAGATTAACCCCTTTTTGTGTTCTTCTACACAGACATGAGCAATGTGTAAAGCAGCTGCATTTTAGTCATTGTTTCCCATCCATTTTTTCTGAATAATGACAGCTGGGCCCATCCCAGCCGAGTGCCTGAACCCTCTGAAAAGTGGAGCTCTCCTCTGCTGTGCACAACATGCAGATTTTTGCCTCTCTTGGGGCAGGTTATTTGATCATCAGCTGATATCTTTGGACACATTAGTAATCAGAAAGCTGTGTCAGCATGTCCATGTGAGGGCAGGGGAAGCAGGCATGAGATGGCAGCTGTGTTCTGCCTCATGAGATAGTGGAGCACAGGCCAAGAAGTTTTCATCTGAAATTTTTGATATTTTTTCCAATCCCACATACCATGGCAAGAATGCCCTGTAATGCCATGTCCTGCCAGTGGTCAGGACCTTCCCCTTTCCAAGAGGAGTGTCTCACAATGGATCCACTTGATTGATTGCTCCCCTTCTGCTGTGTCACCCCTGAGTCATCACAACCTGTCCAGCAACCACAAGTGGCATTTGGCTGTTTCAATGAAGCAGCATTTTCTTGTTTGGCTTTCAGTGCGGTACAGATGTACTGTGCAGGGGTCAGAGGGTGAGGGGAGAGCGGAAAACCAACCATGTCTCTGTGCTAATTGTAAATGTAAATCATCTCCAGGACACTGCCATGGACAGGATGTGTCAGTGCTGTCTGAAGTCTCATAAAGCTTTGTCTCACAGCACATCAGCAGAAGGAAGGTCACAGCATTGCTGAGGTTGGCAGGGACCCCTAAACATCATCTAGTGCAATCCCTCTGCCCAAAACAGAGTCAGACACAGTTGGTTGCTCAGGACTGTGTACAGACAGCTTTTGAATACCTCCAAGAATGGAGAACACCCTGCTAGCCCCTTTGGGCAACCTGCCTCAGTGTTCAGTCTGTCTTGCAGTAGCAAAGAGACTCTTTATTCTTAAGGAGAATTTCCTGGTACTTCAATTCATGTCTGCCACCTCTCATGGTCACTGTGCAACACTGAGAAAGGTCTGGCACTGAATTCTTCACACCCTCCCTGCAGGTATACATTGATAAGACCTACCCCAAGCCTTCTCTCCTTCAGGCTGAGCAGTCCCAGATCTCCCAGTCTTTCCTCATGGGAGATGCCCCAGTCCCTCCATCACCTTTGCAGTCCTTCAGTGGACTCACTTCCCTATATCCATACTGGGAAACCCAGACCTGGACACAGCATGCCAGCTGTGGCCTGATCAGTGCTGAGTCAGAGGGGAGGGATCACCTCTCTCAACCTGCTGGCACAAGCAAAGCAGAGTTTCTGGACTCTAGTGCTGGTCCCACCTGCGATGTCCTGGGAGTTCTGTGGTCCCAGGGGTGATGTACCAGATGCAGGCCTTAAGAAACTGTTATTAGGGGTTTGATGTTGAGTTTTGTCTGGACCATTTAAAGTAGTCAGATATATTTCTTCATCCACCACGGCCTTTCTCTAACCATTACCTGGACAAAGCTAGGCCAGAGATCTCTGCAGCCCACCCCCATGCTCAGAGCACTTGCTTCTTTGTGTCCTCTGAGCTGTTGCATGTCTCTGGAATGAGGGCGGAGTTGCATACCGGCATGAAGTAGATTTATTTTTATTTCCCTACATGTAGTTTTTCTTCTTGCCATGAAATGGTATTAAAGCATGAGAAACTCACGTGAAACAGAGAATAATCCCCTTTGGTTCCAAACAGTCAAACAGCTTCTCTGCAGGCAGCAGAACTGTCTATTCTCCCTGGCAAAACTCAATGTATCACTGCTCCACAGAACTGACCTCCTCTGGCCAGCCCCACTGCCCTGACCTCTTGAGAGATGTTTTCCATGTGGAACTGTGCCCTCTGCAGATCTACATGCTGTCTAGATCTGCATATGCAGGTGCAAACTATCTCCTCCAGCTCTGCCCAGATCTTTCCTGCAGATGCAGCCCTACTGCCCCAGCACTGGGCTCTGCTCTGTGCTGACACTGCCCAGTGCAGGCACCGCACCCACGGGGCTCTGCAGGGCTCCCCCAGCACCGTGGAACACAGAGACTGCCCCGGGGACAGGCTGGATTCATGACCAGTGCATTTCTGAGGAAAGTCTGCCCTCCATCTCTGCGGATAGTCTGACACATGCGCGGCTCAGGAGGAGCTTGCTTGTGAGCTCCCATGGATGCAAACTCTCTTAATACAGACAGTGCAAAACTTTGCAGCACATGAAGAAAAATTTATAAACACTTATAGCCTGCCTCTTGATGTTTTAATAACTGAATGCAGAAACATTTCAGTGATGACAGCTTTATAACAATCAAGCTGGGTTTTTTCTGAAGCTGAGCCTGCACAACAAAGTAAGTAATTGAAGACTTGCACAGCAGCTTTCCTAGAATCTGAGTTAAATGCAAAATTTCTTCAGCAAGCAACTTGAAATTTGTCTGAATAATTTAATTTTTCTTCTGTTGTTGTGATGTAATAATATTTAAGATGTGTATATGGGTTTCTAAATACAAGTTTCAAGCATTTAATTTTGCAATGTGAAAGCTGTATCACTCCCACAAGTGAGATTCATGTCTTGGCATTTTCCCTTTATCAGAAGACAAAGTCTGAGATTATTCTCACTCTAAATTTCAAACACAGCACTGTACCAACTATTAGGAGGAAAATTAACTCCATCCCAGCTACCACTCATCCTCTCAGGAATGAACTATTTTCTTCTTTGTCCCCTAATGTCTTCCAAATAATTCCTAGTACTTTCTTCTGTCAGTCTGTGCTTTTCTGGGTCTTTCCAGTTTCTTTGTGAGTCAACTCACAAAGAAACTGGAATTGAGAGTTTTTCTTTCTGTGTTTACTGCTTTTCATTTATGCATAGAGCAGATCATTCTTCCTGTCACTTGTGATCAGATGGACAGCTCAGCCCTCTGCACACTTTCTTTTTGGAAATCTCAACTGAAATTTCTGTTGGCATCCTGTCACCAAAAGTGATGATGAAAAGGGGATCTCCCCTTTCATTCCCTTTCATATCCATTGCTTTAAAAACCTTTCATGCATGAGCCTTTACAAAAGTTTTTTAAAACCCTGACTGATCTGACACTGAAGCCATATCCTTACTGATGTGGATTTTCCTTCAACTAGATGCATTTGAACATTGCTTTTTACTTCTCCTGCTTCCCTAGTTCTTCTTTTAAACAAGCTGGCCTTTTCTCTGGGAGAGGGGCATGGTCAAAATGTGGGAGGCTGTGTGTCTTTACAGAGCCTGTTGTCAAAGATTACATTCAAGATACTATTTCAAGAAGTTTCTGTTGTGTACAATATTTTACTCTCAGATTTTGAATGTGGAACTTTGTGGGACCAAAATTATACAATTTGTGAGAAGGGGATGCAAATCTGCCCTGATGCTTCCACATTTGGCTTTCCAGCACTGTGAGTGTGCCATGGCTATCTCCAATCTCCCTTCAACCAGAATTTTAATACCTTCTATCTTTAAAACATGCTCACAGGAAGATGCTGCACACTGAATGCTTTTTTGATGTCGGCTTTTCTGATGTTGGCTGCTTTAACAGAGACAAAAGATAAAGAGGACAGATGTTCTTCAATGTTCAGTACAACGTGGAACAGATGCATCTCAGTTGATTCAGAGCTTCCCTGTTTTTAGCTTTTTATAAGTGCTTAAGCTCTATTGCACTCCTCCCCCCATGTTGGAAATCTCCTTGGGTAGATGGGGAGATAAACACAGAAAAATCTGCAAAGAGCAGGACAAAATGTAGTGAAGAAGCCTTCCTTCCCATTTTTTTACTTTCACCAACATCAGACTGATAACCTCTAAAATAGCCAAAATTCCTCTGTTTATGTGAAACCTCAGTGTTAGGAACTAGGTACTAGTTTTGCAACACTGATTCTTCTTGCAAAATATCTTGTGCTCCCTGCTCAAACCTTGTCATTACCTCCAAAAATACTCTGTCAAATACCTTGGTGTTTCTGGCAGAGTGGAGACTGGTGACGCAGTCACTGATAGAACAACCTTCACCGAGAGAGCAAAGCCACCTTCTTCCTCACAAGAAGGAAAATCCAAGCCATGGGCAAGAGAATTTTTGTGACTTTACTGCAAGAGTCTGAGAACTTCCTGCTCATGCAATAGAACATTTACAAAATTCCAGACCAGCATCACAGAGAGAATGTGCTGTGGAGGGGGCTGCTCTGTTGCAAAATATGCAAATAGAGAAAGGGAGCAAGACAGCAAGAGGGTGGGGACATCAAAGGAGCAAGATCTGCTAATGAGTTCCTTCGGTGCAATAACTTTTGCTCTAAAAGGCAGCTGAACACATGGTTCAACATGGGCTCTAATGATTAATCCTGTACTTTCTCCTATGAAAATAGAAATTTCATTTTGTTCAGACAAAAATACATTTTCCAGATGGGGAGACATCTGGAGAAAAAATCATGTGAGTCCTTTTATATCTGTGGGTTCTGCTCCCACCTTCCCTGTACAGAAAATTGTGCCATTGCTGTGGTATGGTCCAACTCTAAGAAAGGCAAGGTTTGCAGGAGGAGGAGCCCACTTTTCCCTACTCAACATGGGTCTTCTCTCAGGTCACCACAGCAAAGGAAAAGTTTGGTTTGTGTGTAGAAAGTCTGAAGTGGGTGATTTTAGAGTAATCAATGTGTCTTTTGACTTCACTAAACTGTTTGGAGCTTTCCATGTCAAAGTAAGGTAGTACTTCACATTACCAATGTGTGCTGGGTCATTTGATCAAGAGTGAGTCGTTTGGTAGTAAGAAGAAGAGTGTCTGGGCCTCCAAAAGTTTCTCTGGTGGTTCTTCTTTTGGAAGTGATTGCCTTGGTTGCTCTACTGTAGAAGCCACATGGCATCCCTGCTGACTGAGAAGCAAGCCAGTGTTATTCTAATCTACCAGAAAGGTGTAAGGGAAGGCACAAAGAACTACACAAAGACCAATGAGTCTAACCTCAGTTGCTAGAAAGATTATGGAGAAGGTCCTACTGAATACTACTGAAAAGTATTTGAAGAATAATGCAACCTTCAACATGGATTTACAGAGAAAAAGTCCTCTCTGACCAGTTAGATTTCCTTCTAGGACGAGGTCACACCCCAAGTTGATAAAGGGAAAGGGGTGCATGCAGTTTTCCTGGCTTTAGTGCAGCTTTTGATACTGTCCCTCACAGCATCCTTATGGACAGTTGTCCAGCTGTGGGAGGGGCAAGTTGATGGTGTGCAGTGTAAAGAGCCGGCTGGACAGCAGGGCTTGAATGGTTGTAATGAATGGGGCTGTGTCTGGCTGGTGAGTGGTCACTGGTGGTGTCCTTGGGGCTTAACACTGGGACCAGTATTGTTCAGTATTTTTATCCATGATCCAGATGCAGGAATTGAATGTCCCATTAGCAAGCTTGCTGACAAAATCAAACAGGGAAGTGCCATTGACTTTCTTGAGGAACAAGAGGCCTCAAAGGAGAATTTTGATGAATTGGACCGTTGGGCTATCTCAGGCATGAAATGGAAGTAATCCAAGTGCTATTTTTTGCAGCTGGGAGGGAGTAACACTGAGTACAAGTCTAAACTGGGAGAGGAGCAGCTGAAGAGCAGAGAGGGACCTGTGAAGGTCCTCAAACATGTCCAGGGGAAGGGAATGTAGGGTGAACTTTCCAGTGAAGAACTGGACTATAAGGAGCAGTTGAGTGAGCTTGTCTCCTTCAGAGAAACAGAGGCTGGGATGCATTGCTTTCTGCAGCTTCCTCAGGAGGGAATGTGGAGAGGGAGGTGCTGGACTGTTCTCTCTGAGATCCTGGGGCAGCACAACTGGGAATGGTCCAAAGTCGTGCCAGGGAATGATCAGACTGGATGTTAGGAAGTCCTAATGCCCAAGCAAGAGAACAAGGAGTAATGGCCTCAAATGAAACCACAAAAAGTTCCATGTCAGCATGAGGTAGCACTTCCTGACATTGAAAGTGGGAGACGACTGGAACAGCTGCCCAAGCAGGTCATGGAGTCTCCCTCTGGAGACATTTAAACCCACCTAGGTGTGTTCCAGTGTCACCTGTCCTGGATCATTTGTTGAACTCTATATCTGAAAGGCTATAAATGATACAAGTTTATTGTGGGACACAAGGGGATTGAATTCATAGTTTCTAAACCTACTGTCAGGTTCGGGTGGCACAATCTCAATGAACTGAATGAATATTGCCATTTCTTTTTCTCAGGTGTAGCTGTGAAAAACAGGACTGGCAGTGAAAGGAAGGAAGATAGGCAAACTTTTCACACTGTGTATTGTCTCCAACAGATAAAAGTGGGGTAATGGTAAGGTAATGGTAATAGTAAGGAATGGAATGCTTGGTCAAGCTGGAACAAGTGGATCAAAATCCATGGAGTGCTGTTTGCTGACCTAAAAGCTGGGGTGACCACAGCAGCACTGCTATGTTCCTGCAGCAAATACACATCCTCTTTGCCAGTGGCCTTTGTGCAGCTTAGCCTTGGCGGGGCTTAGAGTGACTTGGCTGGGCCACCTCAGATGTGTCTGCTGTTCTGAACCTCATGAAGGCATTAGCATCTATGCAAACAAACCTTGTCTCAGAATGGAGGTTGATGTCCACCTTCTGTGCACGACCTTGCAATCTTGTACCACAAAGACGCTCCTCTTTAAGGCAATGTCTTCAGTTCACTATAGGCATTTATCTGGGTCCAAGTGGAAGATACTAGGTGTGTAATTTATGGAGAACATAGTCTCAATTTTAAGGGTTTCTTTGATTTAAATTTAGGATTACAAATGGACTAGCTCTTATTTGACTTGCAACACCAAAGGTTTTCCAGCACTTGCTGATGTGATAAGGTGACTTTGTTCTTCTTTGGTTTCATTTAGGTTTGTATTACCTTTGCAAATTCCTGGGAATAAGAATAATTTTCAGACCTTCCATCTGTCAAGGCACAGTGACAGAAGGAAAATGGCACCTGCATAGTCCAGCAATAATCTTCCTCACTATTTGAACTGTTTGGGTGGCTGGTGCCTTCTAGCACCCTAGAGGGGACTGATTTGCCTGTGCAGCCTCCTTGTTCTTCTGTTCTGAGGAATATAGAAATAACAGTAAAAACTAAACAGATAAAGTACAGTAGACTGTCCAGGCCTTTCAGCCAATTGGCAACGGAGCAGAATTCGTTCTTTATTTATCTCTTTGGAGTAGGTTTGATTTCAGTCTTAGTATTTATCAAGACAGAACATCAGGTTCATCCCATTAGTGGAGTTTGACAAAGAGATACTACTTTAAAGTCCTGTTGTGTTTCAAAGGAAAGTCAGTAAATAAAGTCTTATCCTCAGACTTCATGTAAAGCAAGGGGATAATGTTCCTTTCTGCAGAAACAGACAGCACCAATTGCTGTCATGGGGAAGGTTGTTGTGGTAGGGACTTGTCCACCTTGGAGGTCCATCAGAAATGTTGTTTGCTGCTTGGTTTTCTTTGGAAGAGTGGTGTATGGGAGGAGAGTTTGTTGCCAGGTGATAAAAATTAATTCCATTCCAAAGTGGTCAAACTTTGAACAAGCCTGGCTGGCTGCGGAGCCCATTCTGGCTGCCCGGGCCAACATAAAACACTCCTCAGTCCAGCTTGGGTGCTATAGGGGCCAGAGCTTCTCTAGAGGCACCAAAGCAGTAGTGACAAGACCCTGGCAGCCCTTTACATACCCTTCACCAAGGGCTGCTCCTTGCAGATGGTCAGAGGAGGTCATTAATCAGCTTTAAATAAACCTTTGCAAGCAGGCCCCAGGGAAATGACCTAAAGACGAAGGCAAGGTGTGCTACAGCTTATGCTTTCCTGCCTGTACTTCTCCCTGCCCAGCCTAGGCAGAGCTGTGCCTGGAGGACTAAGGAGCTGTGCTGACCATGAGCGAGCAGAGCCACGTCAACAGCCTGTTCCTCAACGAGGATGCAGCCAAGCGGCTCCACGCCGACAGCCGGGTGCAGCGGTTCCAGCAGGCTGTGCACAAGCGGGCGGCGCGGGCCAAGAAGCGGATGCACAACATCACTGCTGAGAGTGCTAAAAGCTTCTTCAGGAGAAACGCCTTCGTCCTCTTCACCATTGCTGCAGTCCTACTAGGTATGGAGCTGGTGGCAACACCAGGCACCATTTATAAATATGGGGAAATGTCTGTTTATTTTACGAAAATTTTTATTTTATCACAGCGATTTGACTGAGGAGTTGAAGCTGATGAGATGGCAGCTCAAAGTGCTGCCCACATAATGAGTACTTTTGTGCAAGAGCAAGGGACCCAACAGAGAGTGTGTATGTGGGAGGGAGTCCTTGTTGATCCTTTCTAGCACAGTATAGAAACACTCTTATGATAGAAAGAGTTTGATGGTCCAACTCAACCAATCCTTGTACAAATCATCCGGGTTTATTCAGAGGTATCTTGTGAGTGCAGCTGTAGGCACAAGGGCTTTTCAGATTTGTCCCAAAACTGTAGCCTGACAGGACCAGAGATGCTGCAAATGGCTGTGATACAATGCAAACCAAATCTGCTTAGCAGATAGCAGGTTGTCCCTAGCTTTTGATCCAGGCTACATGACTCTAACTGGCTGAACTCAGCTTTAAGAGGTGGGTAGACAAACAATCTGACCTATGTAGTCACACTTATAGTCTGTGAGATCATCTCTCTCATCACAGCATTTTGTATTAATGAGCTTCCTGGGAACAGACTCCAGAAGAGCAATAGAGGAAGACCAATAGGGAACAAGGAGACCTGTGGTTTTGCACAAGACTCCTCTGCATATAAATACGTCAGAGAGAGAGAGACAGCATATAATAAAAACTGGATGATAGCCTTTTAGAAAATGACCATTTGTTCCTTTGTAAAGAAGAACAACTGAGAGTAAATGAGAAGAGAAAAAACACATTGTAGGACTGATGGACAGACCACTGGGTCACACTGTGCCACTTCCATTCTGATCCCTTGCTGATCCACAGGAATTATCCTGGCCTTCTCCCTCCGGCCCTACCAGCTGACCTATCGCCAGATCAAGTATTTCTCCTTCCCTGGCGAGCTGCTGATGCGTATGCTCCAGATGCTGGTTCTTCCTCTCATTGTCTCTAGCTTGATTACAGGTGAGAAGTACTTTCTGCTGCTTTCAGCCAAGACAGTGGTCAGCAAAGCTGTTGTTGGGGTACCTCTTCATGATCCAGCTGGAGGTGCTTGGATTAGCTTGGCTAGTAATGACGAGCCTGAATCCACAGCCATAGGGAACATGATCCACACTGAGACCCCTGCTGGCTCAGTAGTAGTGCAGAGAAGCAGAAGAACTTGTGCTTTCTCAGAAGACTGGGGAGAACACAATGCAGTGATTCCAATGCCCAGCACTGACAAGGATTTAATCCTACATAACCTCAAATGGCTCCACGTTTGTTGCCCAAGTAAATTTCAGGTTTTCTCCAACCTAGAGAAGGTTAATTTTTGTTAGTCCAAAAGGATTGAATTTGATCACTGGCTGGAGGGCTTGTTTCACCCAGATCCTCAAGTAAGACATGACAGACAAGTTTTCCGACAGCAGTAGGGATTGCAAGGTGTTCCACCTGCTGAAACCTCCCACCATTAGGGATTGAAAGGCCCAATGTACTAGGAGGGGGTAATTTCCCTTCTGAGAGCTTTAAAAGAAAATTGCTACATTCTCAAATGCAGACTAAGATCCACCAGTGCTATGCTTCTTCATGATCACAAGCCACATTCTTCCATATCAACGTTACCCTGGAACTCCAAATTCTGTTCCTTGTAGGCTGTGCTTCCTAGAGACCTTGGCTCCCTGTCCAAATCATGCACAAGCCTTGCACCCTTTGAATCTTCCTCAAGCTTTCCTTTTCTCTCTAAGATGATAGGCTTCCTCACATAGTCTTTCTGTGTGACATCCCAGGAATGGCCTCACTGGACAGCAGAGTCTCAGGGAAGATGGGGATGCGGGCTATCATCTACTACATGGTGACCACAATCATAGCTGTCTTCATTGGCATCTTCATGGTGATCATCATACACCCAGGAAAAGGATCTAAGGACAAACTTCACAGAGAAGGCAGAATTGAGCAGGTGCAGACTACAGATGCCTTCATGGACTTGGTGAGGTAGGTAAACAAGATGGTCTCATGTTGAGACTATATCAGTGAGATTACATTCCTCCATGGAGCATCCTTTTGAAGTATCACAGCTTTAAGCATACAGTCTTAGGGAAAGAGGTTAAAGGCTGAGTCTTGGCAAGCCTAGTATTTCTAGTTTAGTCTAGCTAACTGGCTTTGCCACTCTGAGACTGAGTACATGGCCTGGAATCCAGCCCTTCTCCAGAGGTATTAATGTAAGAGGTCATGGTGTGCTCCACAAAACAAGAAATTAAAACCATCAGTGGGCTACCTAGGTTTCAGAAATTCACCTGGCAAAGGCTACTCCAAATATCCAATCTTTAATGACAAAGGAAATCAAGGAAGCGGTTCCCAAGACATTGCCTTTTCTTCCCTTGCTGTGACCTTACTCAGTGAATTGCAAAGCTGTACCATGGCAAGTGGTTTTTGAGGTGGATAACAGAGAGCTCACATGACAGCTGTAGAGGTGAAGCTGAGAGCAAGGCAGTGTATTAATCATTGTAGTATGGTACTGTTTCAAGGTTCGGTTTGCTTTGATGATGGTTTTACAATGTACCTATATCCCAGGGCAGTATGTGTGTCATCTCTTTCCACATACCTGAATAACCTTCTGGAGTCTGAATGCATGTAGTGGAAGTCTGACAAGTTGCAAGATCAGCATATTCCCTTCTTCTGTCAGTCAGACCAAAAGGGCTTAAGTGGACATTGTGAAAGTTGTGACCTCAGACATTGCTGCAGGACAAAGAAGTTGGCCAGGAAGCCCATGTTTTCTTCCTAGGTCAACAGGACAATAACTCTTTCTTTGTTTTATCTACTGTAGGAATATGTTCCCACCCAACCTGGTAGAAGCCTGCTTCAAACAGGTATGAAATCTCATCTTTGCACCTTGTACCCTGGACCATGGTCCTATCTACTTCTCTGAGGGATGGAATAGCACTTTATTCCCCAGGTCTGACTGCTTCAGGAGGCACTGCAAA
Source organism: Melospiza melodia melodia (assembly GCF_035770615.1). Lineage (NCBI taxonomy): Eukaryota > Metazoa > Chordata > Aves > Passeriformes > Passerellidae > Melospiza > Melospiza melodia. Next base: position 25,785,084 of record NC_086200.1, read on the forward strand.
TGCTAGTCTGTATTATAGCATCCCCCATGCAAGCTTTTCAAACTGTCTGTACATGGGGGCTTCAACCTCCCTCCCATCCCACAGAGGCAGGAAGGGTTTGCATGATCTCGGGTTGCAAGCTTGGGCTGGCAGTGATATGGAATAGATTCTCCAAGAATCTATCTCTTCTGCAGTGCTAGTGCCCTTAGAAGCAGCACAAAAGGTTATCAGAGAAGCCAGAATATCTCAGTTCTAGCGACATGAGATGCTCTAATGGTCTCTTCTGACCTTCTGCTCTATGAACTTTCTGACCTTTCTGGTGAAAGCACTAAACTGGGGACCTTGAGAACAGGCAAAGCATATAAGAGCCCAGCATGTGTCCTGATCATCTGAACTGGAGCCTGTGAGTGCATTTGATAATCTGTGTCTTTTCAGTACAAGACTCAGTACAGCACCAGGGTCTTCACCAGAACCATCCTCCACAGCAGCAATGCCACAGCAGGTGTGGTAACCACTCAGATCCCTGTGCCTGAGAATTTCACCAGCATCATGGAGAATGTCACTCATGCCCTGGGAACCATCTCCGAGGTGCTGACCTTTGAAGAAGTCATTCCCATCCCAGGCTCAGCCAATGGGGTGAACGCGCTGGGGCTGGTAGTGTTCTCCATGTGCTTCGGTTTGATGATCGGCAGCATGAAGCAGAAGGGACGGGCCCTGCGGGAGTTCTTTAACTGCCTCAACGAAGCCATCATGAGGCTGGTGGCCATTATCATCTGGTGAGGAGCACGGCCGGTTGGAGCAGGAGGTCTGCAGGTGCAGTTTCTATTGACATGATGAGAAGTGGGGTAGCTTTAAGGATTTCATGCACAAGACAGGAAAAGCAGATGGGCATAGCTCTACTTTGGCTCCATCAGGCTGGAGGGAAAAGTCTGGATGGGATATTTGTTCACATTTCATTTCCTGGTTTGTTTGGTTTTTTTTGTTTATACCTTAGAAAGATCAGGTATACCAGGACTTGCTTTTCTTGAGGCCTCTGGAAACATCCTTGGAAGACCAGAGATCTGGAGTGGAAGATCTCCTAGCCTTACCAAGAGGAGTAGGGTGTGGGGCTTTCTCACCAGAAGCTTTCCTTCCAGCTGTGTTCCAGGAGTTTGACTTAGCTATGAATCACAGTAACCCTTTGCCCCTTTCCTGCTTTCAGGGTAGCAGCTGTATGCAGTAATGCAATAGCTCTGAGAGCTGAGCTGGGTTGAGAGGATCAGCTCAAAGTTACTTCCTTTCAGATCCTTCCCAGATCATGACTCCTCTGGAGCTCAGCTGCTCATTGCTTTCTGTGTAAGGCTGCCTATGACACATGGTGCAGACAAACAAGGCATTGCTGAGACAAGACTCTAGAAGACAGCATTTTACCAAGTATTGTTATTTTAAGCTTTTTACCCAGTTGGGGCTCAAACTTTTGTCAGGTACTGCAAAATAGGACAGATGCAGCTTTGGCAGAATACGTGCAAATGTCTGACAGGGAAGAAAACTATCAGCCTGACACCTTCTCCATTTTAGATCACTCCAGCTTCCTTTCCTTGGAAGTCTTCTAAGTCTTATAAGTCACAGTCTTGTATCTCAAAGCAAAGTCCTGAGCACAGCGGGACAGGCCTTACAGAAAAAGGCATAAAGGGGAAGAATATCCCAGAGCTCATAGGAGATGTTGGGAAGCCCCACGCCCCCAGGACCCTTTACTCCATGTCTGAACCAGAATTTGGGGCTTTGCTTTCCTAAGAACAGGTAAGACTTGCCTGGGGGCACAGAAGCGAGAGCATGAGCACAGTGGAACAAATAGACATGCATACTACTCCAGAGACCTTCGACACCCCTCCTTAAACCTCCCTTTAGATGAAGGAAGGCAGGGTGTTTATGTATAGAATATTGATTACACCTGGGACACTGCCCGTGCATCATGCCTTCCACTAGCCACACTCTGCAGACCATCTCCCAGGTGCTTGTTTTTCCTGGGGAGATCTGATCACTGGCTGCAGCCAAGGATGTGTTCTAACAGGAACATCAGAGGAAATGAAATATTTATTAAATCCTTTCCTGAAACTTTTCCAAACCTCCCGGGCTAAGCTGCAGTTTGGCATGTGGAACTCTGAGCCTTGTGCATGAAAAGCATGTGAGCTCTTGAGCTGCAGAGTCCCAGCCCTGAGAGATGTGGCCATGAAGCTGGAATTTTCCTTGGTCTGATTATTATATTAGTGCCCATGATTCTCTCCATATCTGACTTATGTATTTTCTGTGGAATCTCAGTGCTGCTTGTCAGCTGCGTTGTTATGGACGGGGGGAAAAAGACACGAGGAATGGAAAAGATAGCAAAATGGGGTTTTATATGAGCCATGGCTGTTTTTACAGGTGTTGGTGTGTCCAGTCCTTGTTATACCAGATCTGGAATCCCTACATGTTCATATTCCCTAAATGTGAGCATCTGAAGATAGCAAGGCTGATATCCCAGAGCCTATAGGATACTCTTGCTTTTACTCCCTGATTCCCTGTTTCTCCTGTACTTTCCTGTGCCTCTCAGGAAAAAAAAAATACCGTCAGCTCAAGCTCTGTTAGGAGAGGAAGGGACTCTGAAGGTTTCTCTACATAATCTTCCTTATCAATTTTAGAAAGAGTGTTGTAGAAATGTAGAAAACCCAAAAGGAGGAGGAAACCACCACTGCCCATGCTGTGTGCCAAACAGAGTGCTGAGGTGTCCAGGCATGCACCAAGAGCTGATTTTTGACCATGGGATAAACAAGTCCCAGCTCTCTCCAGGTTTCTAGATAAGAAACCAGCAGTGTAATCCAGTGATTAGGCTCAGAGAGCACTTATGGTATGCTGGCTTATTGGGGATTTATCCAGAGAGCATGTGTTAAATCTGGTGTGAAAGTGTGGGAGCCAGTCCTGACCATTGACCTTGTGTTTCTGTCACAGGTATGCTCCAGTTGGGATCATGTTTTTAATTGCGGGCAAAATCCTGGAGATGGATGACCTAGCAGTGATGGGAGGCCAGCTGGGGATGTACACACTCACTGTCATCGTTGGACTGCTCATTCATGCCCTTTGCATCCTGCCTCTGCTCTACTTCATTGTCACTCACCGAAACCCCTGGGTGTTCATTGCAGGGCTCCTGCAGGCTCTCATCACAGCCCTGGGCACCTCCTCCAGGTATGATGGCTATGTAGGAGTGGGGTCTGGGCTGATACTATGTAGATACTACATCTCAGCATTCCATTGCTCTCAATGCAGCACTCTGGTCTCACAATTTCTAGCACTTGCAGCTTTTTGCTGTGAACCAGCCAAACTCATTTGGGAATGGGAAGGTTCCCACTTGCCCTGCTGAGGAGACCTACTCACATGACCAGCTCTGACCATCAGTGAATGGCCATATTCCTCCTGACCAGGAGGGTGAATTTACTTACCACTGAAATACTGAGTTCAGGACAAATATCCTGCCGAATCACAGTACTATTCCACATGCACATACCTCTCACACACATGTACTTGCAGATATTTTCATGCCTGTCTCTCTCAGGCACACAGACTGTATGCAGCTGTCATTAACTTCATAGAGACCTGGGCAAAGGCATCAACACCACTATGTTCAGTGACTCACACTGCCATGTTGCACAGCCAATAAGGTAACTTATTTCACTAAGTGCTATGTTTCTTGTTATATTGGTGTCCTGGCAAGCACGTAGCAGGCTCTTCCACATACATTCTCATACTAAAACTCACAGCATTTTTCCTGTTCATGTTCTCTTTCAGAAATAGTTCTTTGCTTTCTCTGCAAGATATATTCTCAAACATGTATCATTCTTGTCTTATGGACTGAGAGGGATGAGAAAGGGCTCAAGTATTTTTAACAGCAGAAAAAGGAGTTCTGGTCTTGACACTCTGCCCTATGTACCCTGAATCCTCCTTTTTTGGTGTTATACCAGCATCATCAGCCTCAGGGTTATACAGCCCCTGTCCCAACACCCTGAGAAAAGCCATGTCAAAATGTGTAACTGCAGCATGCATCGTATCTGAGGAAGCCTTGCTTAGACTGTTCTTTCTTCTAGCAGCTTCAGGCCTCTGGCTCACATGGCAGGGTGAAAAAGCAGGCAGGTAAAGTCATAAACCAGGCAGAGGCTCAATCCTTCTTCCAAAGTTGGCATACATGCAATTCATGTGGTTTTGTAAATTCCTTTCAGCTCAGCGACTCTGCCCATAACCTTCAGGTGCCTGGAAGAAAACAATGGTGTGGACAGGCGCATCACAAGGTTTGTGCTGCCTGTGGGAGCCACAATTAACATGGACGGCACTGCTCTGTACGAGGCCCTTGCAGCCATCTTCATTGCACAAGTCAACAACTATGAACTTGACTTTGGGCAAATCATCACAATAAGGTGACTTTTGAAAGAGTTTTGGGACTACAGAAAGGGTTTCAGTTTTGTTGGCTTATCTGAGGTGTGATCACGTTCTTCTTTTGCTCAGAAGAGACAATAAGAAAAAAAAAAGTATGGGAAAGAAGGGTTGTACTACAGATCCAGGTGTCAAAGCACATGTGGACACCATGTCTTTGAGGATCTACTTGGGCCCTTCTCACATGTCCAGGTTTTAGGAAAAGCTGTGGTGTGCAGTCTTTTATGAGGGGGTGTCTGGCAGGGGCAGCCTGGCATTATGTTGATGTCCCATGTGTGACTATGTTTCTTGATGACCAGAGCAGAAAGGCTGCCAAAACAATGATGAGTTTGAGCTAATTCCTGACATTTCTGCAAAGGCGACCAGCTCTTTTCTTCCCTTTGCTGATAGCTCTGCTTTCCCATTCTCTCCAGCATCACTGCCACAGCAGCCAGCATCGGAGCCGCAGGTATTCCCCAGGCAGGACTGGTGACAATGGTTATAGTGCTGACATCAGTGGGGCTGCCTACTGAAGACATTACACTGATCATCGCTGTGGACTGGTTTCTGTAAGTTCCTTGCCCAGCAGGCATGCACATCTGTGCATTCCTGCCAGTGATTACAGACATCATCTGTATTCCCGATGTCTCTGCTAAAAACACGCTCACTAACTTGAACCATTAAGGTTAAAACACACCTGTGTCCCTGAGACCTTTGCACAGTAGCCCCCTCTGCCCATGCTGGAGTCTTTGCCATATGCTTCAGTGACTCAAGGCATCAGAGGTCACTTGCTGATCAGCCTGGTGACCAAATGGAATGTCCTCCATTTGTTTTATTTAAAATGCATCCAGAAATTATTTGCAGAGTCATAGGGAAAAGCTGTGCCAATAATAAGCAAATCCACACTACAGAATGATAGTTCTGGGTTACCAAACATTGAGAGAGGGATGAGACTGGGCTGTACAAAGTTGAAGAGTGTTTACATGGGTGCAGCTGGTCAGCCACATTGCTTAATTTGTTTTCTTTCCCTTTTAAATAAAATCACTTGGGACAAGTGATTTTGTAGGAGTGCTCTTAGGAACCATATTGAAGAATGCATTTGTGCACAGTCCCACCTCTCTGTCTTCTCAAATACCAAAATCCTGACAGATGGATAGTGTCAGTGTTCTCCTTTTTCTTCTGTATCTTGTATTGTTGGTTTGTAGCCAAAGCAGGCAAACTCTGCTCCCAGCCATGGCTGACCAGTTGGAAACAGTTTTGCGGAACACCTTCACTTCTCCTGTGGATTGTGCATAAGAACAGACTTGGCTGGGAAGAGCCCTGCATCCTAATAAGCCAGGTTACTTCTTGTGCTTACTCAGAGTAGATTATTTCAATCAGTCTCCACTGTTACTACTGAAGGATCTGATGGGACGCTGAACTGGTGACAGCTTCAGCAGCTCTGACATACTGTTGTGGTTGTGGAGAATATCTCATTGCAAAGGGTCTTTTAGGTGTGCTGTTTTGCACAAAGAATCTGGTGCCTTGTCTTACCCCATGCTGCCCATGCTGAGGGAATCTGTGTCCACAGCAGTGCTGTCATAGGATTGCACCAGAATTTCAGCACTTTTTGTAAAACAAAATGCAACTTAAGTTAAACAGATGTGTTGAGGCCATCTGAGTCTGCAGCAAGGCTTTTGGAAAGGACAGAGTCCATGTATAAACACAGCAACCTTCATCTTAATTTGTGTGGAATCCAAAACTGTCCAGTAATAAGTTGGGAATGCAATAAAATGGGAATGAATGTGAGGCTTGAGCTCAGGGATGTCAATCAAAGAAGGCTCTCTAGGAGTAATTTTCCTATCAGTGTTGAAGTATCCATTATTAGAATGACTTAGAAAAATTTTCACTGAATATGTTTCTTGAAATAATCTCCATCCCCTTAGCTGCTACTATGAACTCTATTTTGTTTTTCTCTCTGATTTTTCAGGGACCGCCTTAGAACGACTACAAATGTCCTGGGGGATTCTCTGGGGGCTGGCATTGTGGAGCATCTCTCCCGGCATGAGCTGGATGCGCAAGACTGCGAACTTGGTAATTCTGGGATACAGGAGAAAGAACAGCTCTCCCACCTGGTTTGCCCACAGAATGACACCCACAGGCACTCCAGGAGGGAGACAGCACTGTGAAATCGGGCAGCAGAGTGCAGATTAATGCTGTAAAACGCATTAATGAAACAGAAATCCAGAGTGGAGGACAGAGAAAGATCCATTGTGCAAGACGCTCACTTTTCTATCGCCTCTGCCACATGCAGTCTTCCTTAATCATGTTGCTCTCTTATTTCTGACAGGCATTAAAAAGGAGAAAATTAATGTGCAAAGAAAGCCTGATTTAGTCATTCTTATGAGGCCCAATAGTTAGACCTGAGTATGGAAGACCTAGTGAAGGAGCTGGACTAGGAGCTCCTTTATTTCTGAACTAGGTAGCCAGGTGAGTTGGGAACACCACCATCTGTGGACTGGCGCCAAAATGTTGCTGTAATTCTGTCCTGCAAGATACAGCTGCAAAGTCTTCAACTGGTTAGTACCTTCACCCAAATAAGCTTTTAGCATTTACCTCCTTGCTCACAGTCCTGGTGTTTGCACAGATTATGCACTTGAGGCTTCCTGAGAACTCCACTGGCAACCTGTTTAGTTGCAGATACTAGAGTCACCCACTTCCTAAAGGAATGTGGGATCGTACAGCTGGAACGGCTGGCTAGTAGCACCAATAGGGATCAATAGGCTTATCATTAGTGGAAGATCCTAAAGGACTGTGAAAGAAGCAAACAGTTACAAAATTTATTATATCCATTATTCAGTCTTGAAACAGCTCACTCCTCTACCAAGCTCTGCCAAAACCCAGTTAACTTAAATTCTCTTTAGCAAGCTCTTCTCATCCTACTGAAACTAGGAGGAGAAACACAAAGTTTAAGAACAATTTGCCCATCTGAGCAGCTGGGTGATACATCCATGCCAGGAATGACTCCCTTCTATGCAAAATTTGCTCAGAAAACAGTTTCACTCCTTATCACAGGATTCCTAAGGAAATGATTCCTGTGGTCATCTCTGCCTATTTTCAGAAGTGACTTCTCAGTCACATTGCTTTGGAATGTGCTTTCAAACACCTCTATCTTTCTACAGATCCTTATCTTTTATAGGCAGAGACAAATCACTTAGCACTTGCACAGGTTTGCCAGATCCCAGACTTAAAAATTCAGGATATATTTTTCGATTCCTACCAAATGGAATTCAGCTTCTGTTTAACACACTTGGACATAAGCCCAAATTACATCCATAACATCTCAGAGTCTAAAGATATAAGTAGGGACCTGCTTCATCCATGCTCTCTCCCCCTTCCCTGGCATGGCCAGGAATACAGCTGGTATCTCTCACACCAGTGAAAAGGACCACTAGGACTTGTTCCATAACATCCAGGTCCATGAACATCCAGAAAAATGAATGTCTATAACTTAACCAGGAAGATGTTAGGGATCCACAGTGTTGGGGCTGCTGCACTATAGCTGTCCTGCTTTTAACAACGGCTAAGAGCAGGAATAGCAGTGAGCAGCCTCCTGACCCATCGAGGAACTATTTAAACTTGAGATCTGCTCATTATTCCCAACCCACTATGTCACTTACACCCCTCTACCTTGGCTTTACACATTGATGTTTTACATACCTAGCCATAACCACACACTCAGAGGTGCACATTGTGGAAGGAAGATCTCAGAGGCATTGCCTGAGTCAAGTTTGCCAATCACAGCTGCACACCTGCCCATGCTGCCATCACCAGCCCTAACAAAGCTTCCTCAAACACATTTCTTGAGATGTTCAATGCCAGATCATGAGGCTCTTTTTAGTTGTTCAGAAACTGCAGGGTTATATACTGGTGCTGCTACATTCCACATCCTGCAGGCAGAGTATTCTATTTTTATGGACTGGGCAATTATTTGGAGATAAATGCACAAATGCATCTCTTTCATGTAAGACTGGTAGTAGAACAGGGTAACTAGAAGTGTGTTGTAGCTCTGTTTAGCAGTGGCTAGCTCCACACTGTAAAGCAGCAAGTTGTTTGCTGACTGTGGAAGGCAGGTTGCTTATTTTGACAAGACATCTACTCTAGCAGGAGGCAACTGAGCTGGATAACAAATGATTATCCTTCTCTTTGTAGCACTTTTTAAAATCTTGTTTGAATACTTTTATAATGTCTGCTCTTCTCCTTTCTAGACTAAACAGATCCTGTATGTATCACAGGTAATAATCATTCATGTTCCTCTCCTCTGGACATTCTCCTTGCTGTTCCACATCTTTCTTGAAGTGGAATGACTAAAATTTGACACAACAATCCAACTAAAGATTAATTATTACTGAGCACTGAGGAAAGAATATTTCCTGTACATTAAGATTTAGACCTTGGACACATGTTACCATGGTTGTTAGCAGGCTATGCATCGGCTGATCAGGATAACTGCCCCTGATGCATACATACAGCAAACTCAAGTCTGTTCATCTTATCCTAACTCTTAGCAAGGTTAGACTCTTACTTTGATGAGATGGCTCTATCTGAGGACTGGATCTTAATCAAAGAGTTTTCAGACACACTGCATCAGCTTGTATCTATAGTGAGCTAAGACAGCACTAGCTTATCAACAACACTGCTCAGCTGACGAGTCTAAACCTTCATAAAGAACAGACCTGCTTATAAAACCCAATGAAGTGCTTTATTTTTTAACAATAGCATGATAGCATTGACCCTAGTCCACTGGTAATATATGAAAATTCCCACATCATATTAAACAGGACTGCTGCCTATCAAGCAATTTCCCAGCTTGTGTTTGTGCAGTTGATTATTACTACTAAAGTATAGTAATTTCAAGTTGTCCATATTGAACTGCTTATTGGTTTTCGTTTTTTTTTTTTTTTCAGACTACTTGTCCAACTTTTCAAGAAAACATTGAATTCTAATCTTGAAGTGACTTCCTGTATAAAAAGGGCAAACTGAAGGATGAATCAGAAGATTGTTGGATTGGATTCTAGCTCAAATGGGAATGAATTCTGGGAAGTCCTATGGCTTGGGTTAAACAGACTAGATGGTCATAAGGGTCCCTTCTGGCTTTATAATATATGCACGTGCTTTCTGGCTTAGAGATATCACAAAGGGTTTTTCCAACCCAATCATTTCTAAAAGCTATCTGAAACAATTCTAATGATGCTTTAATAAAACTCAGCAGGAGTCTAACCTGTTTTCAGTTCCTGTTAGCAGACATGTACACATATCACAAAAGGGACTCTCCATACCACATTGCATCCACATGCTCACAGATGTTCCCACAAAGCAGTATGCACCAAGCCTTGTCATTTGTGATTTCCTGCTTTCCACACAAGATTAACAGAGCAAAAACAAGTAGATGCCTCATTTTCCAACAATGCAAACCAGTATTCCTTTGGGAATTTCAGAATTCAGTTTATAGCTCTTAGCTCTAGTGTTTACCCATGCTGTAACCAGATTATGATTGGAATTATCTGTTTACAGTACCTGAACATCAAAATATTGTCAGAAATTTGCATATACTTACATATATATTAATAAATATATATGAAAGAGGTCTGCGTGTGCAAGCATAGGTTTACATAGAATCCAATTTTTTGTTACTAATCCAAGAAGGAAAGCCAATATTAGAGTCTCACTATGTGTAAAGCTGCATATTTCATTTTGGTGCACACCTGGATTTACTCATTTAACCCCAAACTTAAAAAAAAAAACCCTGAGGCTGTTCAACTTCATTCCAGAAACGAGCCTTTCAAAGCCAGATTTCCCAGAAAGGAGCTCAATGCATGCCAATTTAGACTTGTACCTTCTGGTGATGAAACGAGAACTTCTCAATGTATAGAAAAAACTCTCCACTGTGTCCTTGTCTGTACACATCCCAAAGAGCCCCATTTGCACTGCATCAGTCTTGGCAAAGGCCGAGCTTTCAGAGCTCAGTCAAGAATACTAAAGTATTTGTACTTCTTCCAAATCCAGTGCTGACCTTGTACTAACTCAGCCTTCAAAACTGGATAATTGAAAAGTTTTTTATAATTTTATCCACTGTCTTTTAAAATTTCCAGATATTTGTGAGCTTATACACTCTTTACTACAGTCCTGCTGCTTCAACTTGCAGAAACTTTCTAAGTTTCTCCTATTTGCAAACAGATCTCTTCCTAATGGTTACAGATGGGATGAAACAGAGAGCTATCTCAATGTTAAAATTCACAAGTAGCTCTTGGATAAGGACATACCTCTTCAATACTAATTTGAAGAGAGAAAATCCAGGAAGAATATGGATTTTCAGTTAGGCCACATGTCACTTTATGTATGTTGCACATTACTCCAGGAGTAAGAAGAGCTGCCCACAAAAACTGACCTGAAATTGTATGTATTTCTGCTCTGCCCAAAGAAGAACTGGAAATCAGTACTGTACAGTGCGTTCATGGCATTTGTGCAATTTGACTCTGTTAATTCCTGAGGGCTTTTTCTTCATGCTGTTATTTTCAGTCTTAATACAGATAGTTTCCATATTTGAAAAATAAAGGGAATTTTTTCCACAATACTTTTCCTTTTTTTTTTCCTGTTTTTTCCTCAGTACTGTGACCTTCCAAAGTCAGAGACATGACTTTTCGCATGATGTATTATACTTTCTTATCTCCATGTGCCTACCTCATGGGTCAAATACCAATCTCAGATTTTGACAAGGACTTTCCCTAAAGCTTCTTCTTTGATGCCATCTTTGGCATATGTCCATAAACTGACAAAGCTACATGAGGTTTGCTTCATCTGCACCAAACAGCACATAGACACATACTTCCATCTCAGAGGATTAAACAATAATGGTTTTACATTACTTGCTAAAATGTTGCATTAATGGCATAGCATCTGCAGAAAGTGAAAGCTGTTTGTTCTCCTCTTGATATCCCTTGTTCTTGTTTTCTGTTCCCTAAGGGACAGGAATCAAGCTGAATAACAGGGATGCTGGGGAAAGGGCATCCTAGTCCCACAGCACCCAAGAAAGGCAACAGCACAGACTCAGAAGTCAGACCATAAGACAACAGCAAGTTATGAGCAGGTCTGAGGTGCAGGTCTCAAGGAGGTTGCTCAGGGCCATTAAGGCCTAATAGTCCTCTTGGAGTACATCTGCAATCTAGCCCACCCCTCCTGCCCCCCAGCCATGCAGACTCCTGTGTGGTAGCAGCAGCTTGGCTGAGGGGTCTCTGAAGATGCCCAGTGCAAACCCCTCTGCTCAAGAGCAGAAGCAACTTGTGCAGGCTGCTCAGAACTTTGATTGGACTTTGAACATCCCCAAGGATGCACGTTCCACACATTGTTCCAGCACTCAATCACCCCCATTGTAAAAATGCTTTTATTTGTTTAAATAGAATTTCTTGTCTTTCAATGTGTGCCCATTGACTATTGTCTTTTCACCAAATACCACTGAGACAAGTCTCAAGGCTCCTTTGAATCTTTAAATTTAATTTAATCTTTCAACAGGATGGAAATATGGGCTGACAGGAATATCATGAAGTTCAGTGAAAAAAAATGCAATGTCCCACAGCTGGGGAGGGATAACCTCAGGCACCGGGACACACGAGGGCCAAACAGCTGAAGAGCAGCTCTGCAGAGAAGGACCTAAGGGCTCTGCCGGTGCCCGAGTTGAACCCGAGCCACTGCTGTGCCCCTGCCTGTCCTGGCCTGGTGAGGTGGAGGGACAGGAGCCTTCCCTGAGCACTGTGGAGGCCACGGCTGGCGAGCTGTGTCCAGCTGTGGGCTCCCCACTATGAGTGCCCATGGACACACCATGAAGAGTCCGGAGAAGTGCAGACATGATGGAGGGACTGGGCATCTCCCATCAGGAAAGGCTGGGGCACCTGGCACTGCAGCCTGATGAAGGAAAGCTCGGGGGTTTCATAAATGTAGAGCAATACCTACCTAGGGGAGGTGTGAAGACAGAGCCAGGCTCTTCTCAGTAGTGCCTGGTGACAGGACAAGAGGCAATAGGCACAAAACGAAACACGGGAGGCTCCCTCGGAATATCAGGAAAGACTTTTTTACACAGAAGCTGCCGGAGCAGTGGCACAGGGTCATTAGAGAAATTACTGAGTCGCTATTCTTGGAGATATTCGGCAGCTGTCTGGGCAGCCGACTGCAGGGAACCGAGGAGGAAAGGGAAGGCTTGGCAGTGGCCAAAGCCACGGTCATGCCGGCCGCGTCCCTCGCTCTGGTACCCGCCCGGCCGGGCCCCGGACCGGGGCTCGAACCCGCGCTCACGGGCGGGCTCAGACGTGCGTGCCGCCACGCGAGCCCGCGCGGGCGGGGCGGGCGCTGCCGGGAGAGCGGAAGTGAGGCGCGCGCGCCGGCAGCATGGCGGCCGCGCGCTGGTGGCGGCTGTGCGGGCGCTGGCGGCCTGCGGTCACCGGGCCCGCCCTGGGGCCCACGCGGCGCCGCCTCTGGGCCCCCGCCGCCGCCGTCCCGGCCCCGCTGGGCTCCGCGCCGCCGCCCCACGCCGCCTTCAGCGCCGGCCCGCGCTGGCACCAGCGCAGCCCTGGCGGTCTGTCGGGGGGAGACGCGCTGGAAGGCGGCGGCGAGGACGGCGGCGGTGGTGGTGGCGGTGGCGGGGCGGACAGCGGCGGGGCCGGGCCGGTCATAACGGCGTTGACGCCGCTGCTCGTCCCGGAGCATTTCCCCAACGTCCCGCTCATCGCCGTGACGCGCAACCCCGTATTCCCGCGCTTCATCAAGATCATCGAGGTGAGCTGCCGCCGAGCCCTCGGTGGGAGGGGGGCTCTCGGAGGGGCCGCCAGGGCTGTAGGTGCTCTGGGCTGGCTCGCAGAGGGGCCGGAGGCGGCTCAGCCCAGCCTTGCGGCCTCGGGCGGGGGTCCCGGCGTGGTGTTACCCCAGGCCGTGCGAGGGTCACGGACCGAGCCCGCCGCTGGCGGCGCCGCATCTCCGGGCCGCTCTCTTTGCCTTGGCAGGTTCCTTGACCTGCAGAGCAAGGCAGCCTCGTGCGTGACCTGCGCGGGCAGCCGCTGCTCGGCCTTTGGCTCGAGCTCTGTAGCCGGGTCCTGTCGGGATAACGGTTTCCTTTGCGCCAGTCGAAGTTTCACAATTATTGCGTCAGCAGCTCTGCTTCTAACAGAGAAGGTCGGCGATTCGCACATTATCTCTCGAAGTTCGCTGTCATTTTTGTGTTCTCTGCTGAAGGTTAAGCAAACGTGTCCTTGTTTCGGCGCCGTAGGTTGGTGTCAGAGCACCGAGACCCATGTTGGTGAAGGCAGCAAGCTGTAAGCTGCAAGGAAAAAACAGGAATTCGGTGTAGAGCAGTACAGCTGCGGTGGGAGAGGTGTTGAGTGATGGGGATGGTAAACACCATTTCAGAGTCTGATCTTTTCCCTCTGCACCCCATAAAGATTTTAAGAGTTATGAATTATATCACTGATGTGTGACTTGAGCTTACAGGCCAGAAATACTTTTTCCTTCTTAAATGAAACCCAATCTGGAGCAAGTACTTTTATTTTTGTGCCTCTCTGGTATGTTGCTAGTCTGATTTTGATGTAAATGTAGTATGAAGTAAATCAATATTTTCTTGTTCCTGTAATATTATTTAGCATAATGTTATTTCTACTATATATTTTTCTGCATATCCAAATCTAATATGTGCAGCTTCTAGTGTCTTTATAGATGTGTTAGGGAAAGGAGAAGATTATATATTATTAAGAGCGTGTAGTCATACAAGACTTATGTACAGAAGTCATCAGTTTCAATGCTTGGGTCAACAATGTCTCACAGAATTGTTAAATGTTTTCTCTTATCCTGTGAGTTCATTGTGCTGCAATTTTCCTGACAAGGTTGAGTCTCTACAGTGTCTATGGAATTACTAATTTTCTTCCTGTTAATGTCTCTAACATTGGTGAGCATGTTTTTCTAAACATTGTGCAGAATTAGAATAGCTGAGATAACAATAGGCCAGCAGTGGTGGTATTACTCGTGCTGTTCTGTCAGAACCATGCTGGTTGTTAGCAAAGCGTTGAGCAATGCACCTTATGTCCATCACTTTGAAGAGCAGGGTGACTCCATGCAACAGCAGAATTCACAATGAGTTATTTTCTTGGTCACTGAGGATTCAGCCTGTTGTGATTACAGTTCCAGTGGTGCTGGGAGATCTGCCAGGGACAAGTGTGTGGCATCTAGAGATCAGAGGGGAGGAAGAAGGTAAATTAGGAAGAAATACTGGCTGAAACTCAAGGCAGGAACTCGGATTTGTGGGTGTAGGAGAGGAATTGAGCAGAGAAGGCTTTGGAGAAGAGGATTTTAACTAGGGTTTTTGGGCAGAATTCAGGCCACTGATAGGGAAGGGTGAACTAGCTCCCCATCAGGAGCAGGCAGCTAGGACGTGCAGGTATGGGAGGGGAAGGGAACAGTGATAGCAAAAGAAATTTATAAGATACTGTTCGAGTAACTCGGGTTTCTTGCTTGTAAGAGTTGTACAGATTAGGTCTAGTTCCTTCCCCAGCCTTTGAGCTTGTCTTATCTTGACTGGGAAGTGAGTTGTTCAAAATACTTAAATTTCATGTTTCTCTACCTTTTTTCCCACTTCTATATTACTGTGCTCTAATGGAGACAAGAGTAGAACCATACAAGCTCCAGCTTCATAATTTAGTTGTAGGATGTCATTGTGCCTGGCCTTACAACCCTAGGAGTGCAAAGATACCAGAAAATCCACCTCTGATTGCATACCTGTTGTCCTAGGTGAAAAATAAGAAGCTGGTTGAACTGCTGAGGAGGAAAGTTCGTCTTGCCCAGCCTTATGCTGGTGTTTTTCTTAAAAAGGATGACAAGTAAGTTGTTTCTCTTGATCTTTTTAAAAAACACAGAAATAAGCTGTCCAGGTTGCATTTACACTAAAAGCTGTCATCCTAAATGCCCTGCTTTGGATAGCAGTGCAGAAATTGTGGCTGATCTTGGACCATCCTCATGCTATGAAGGTTTTTGTTGCCACCAGCAGCACTGCTGGGAGCTGCAGTCTTGGTTTAGAAAAGGGTGTTGTTTGGGAAGGAGATGAGCTGTCCAGATCCTTGGGTGATTTGGAAAGGGTTTACATGGTGATAGCAATGGGGATTAAGTGTCTTTGCCCCTAAGTCCAGTTTAAAGTTCTGCAACCAGTGATTGTTTTTTTCTTTTTTTAATCTGACCTGCTATCTCAAGTTTCTGAATATCTACTCCAATTTTTTTTGCTCAATAGCAATGAATCTGATGTGGTGGAGGATCTGAATGAAATATACCAAATGGGAACTTTTGTCCAGATTCATGAAATGCAGGATCTTGGAGACAAGTTGCGTATGATAGTCATGGGACACCGAAGGTTGGTTACTTTTACTTCACTGCATCTCACCAGACTGCTGTATAAACAGAGACATCAGTTTCACCACATACATGCATTTTTTCTACACAACTTGTGTATGGCAAGTTTTTGCTTCGTTACCATGCCATATCCTGAGAGTGCCAGGATATTCCATCTACTGTCACAACTGTGACAGGTTAGCTGCAAAACAAAAGAGACAGTGCATGTCATTGTCATATCAACTGTGATATGATGCAAGCAAACATTCATTAAGCTGACGGCTTAGTAATGGTGAAAAAAAATCTCTGGAATTAATTCAAGCCAGTATTTTTGCTTTAAAAAAGAAGGAGTGGAGGGGGGTCCAGAATTTTAATTATGTCTTGCCCCAGACATAATTTTGCCCCAGAACTGAAATGAAGAAAATATGATTATTGCTGAAAATCTAGTTTTAGCCATTTATGCTAGATATTTTTAACAAAGTTAATAAATTGTATTCTTAAAAGCATCAAATAAGTAATTTCCATTAGAAGGAAAAATACAAGGACAGAAACATGGCAGAAGAGACAGATCCAGGGTGAGTTTTGCTTTGAAGCATGGAGTTTTTTCCATCTCCTCACTTTTCTTCACTTGCATTTGTTCTGGACAGCAAAGAATGAGCAGTCCTGTCAGAGCTAAATTTATGTGAATTCACAAGTCAATTCCTTTTCAAATGAAATCTTAGACCTCTTGCTGCATTATCAAAGCACAGCCATATTTAAATGCATTTTGGAAATGAGCTACTGGTTTGGGGTTACTTGGAATAGAAATATTTCCCTATAACTCCGACGGGTTTGGTATTCCTAAGATATAACTTGGGGATTGGTCTTTATATTTGATTGAGACATGGAGCACTAGTCAGTCATGTCCATAGGAACCACACTAGGTACCAGATTTGAGGAGCATTTATAGGGAAACACACAGAAAAGGAAACGCCTCTCTAAAAGCCAAAATAATGAAACATGGTGTCTTGCAAATGTGTGTCCTTTCTAAATTTTAGCTTGCTCAAGATACAACTTAGTCTTTGTCCTTTTCATGCTGAAGAGCTGAAATCACATGTAATAGGGAAATAGATTGTTGCTGGTTTCTTTTGGCTTTCAGGATTCGTATAAACAAGCAACTAGAGGTTGAGCCTGAGGAACCTGAGAACAAACAAAAAATTAGAAGGAAACAAAAGCGATCTAAGAAGGAGCCTGAAGAGGAGACTGGAGCAAAGGACCAAGCTGTGGAGCTGGTACTAGATCCTGTGGCTGCTTCTTCAAAGGAAGTTCTCATGGTAGAAGTAGAGAATGTGGTTCATGAAGATTTTCAGATCACAGAAGAGGTTAAAGTAAGTGAATTAGTTTACAAGCTTGGACTTGTCCTGTAGAATTGCACCTACACTTCTTGCTTAAAAGAAGTTCTAAAATCAGGCTCTAATGACACCTGCAGAAACTAGCACATACTCCCTTCTTCTCACAGTCACTGCACAAGGGGATTATATGAAAGTAAAGAATTTTCATTATAACAGCTCAGTTCCTTAAAACTGTTGACTTCAAAATGTTGCTGAATGAAGAGGCTGGTCTGTGCTTAAATCTGTGTGATGACCTCCATCAAACTGAGTGTTTCCTCAAAGGTGGCTTGGGTGTTCAGCCTGATTGTATCTTCTGGCCAAGAGCCAGTGGAGTTCTGTGCATGCAGAAAGCCAGCTTCTAGGCCTTGTTGCCTTTCCTGAGAGCAGGAATTGCCCCAGTACCAAGAACCATCACAGCCCACCACTGCAGTGAGTGGCTGGACTATATATTTGTGCTGAGATCTTCCCTATCCTTTTCCATTCTTTTGTGATTAGATTTTGTTGTGTTTATAGGCACTTACTGCAGAAATTGTTAAAACAATCCGGGACATCATTGCCTTGAACCCCTTGTACAGGTATGTCCTTCCCATGCTGCCCTGCTTTGGCAATAGCATGTTCTCAGACTGAAAGATGCTGACATTTTCTATACCACTTGCCTTTCTGTTATAATGAAGTAGAGATATTTGCTGAATTGTTACATAGACTTTTGGTTTGGAATGTAAACTCTGTCTGTTGTTGGAATCAAAGTTTTGAAAACCTGATGTCCAATTTAGAAACGACATAGAGTGATTAAGTTCTAAAGATCTGGATCTAAGTGAAACCCACTGCAATAAGCATCATGATCTGATCCATGTCTTATAAGCAGGATCAAAGTTTTGGAATCCTGGCCCAAAAAAATCCTACATAACTGTTTGGAGAGCATTTCAGATACTTAGTTTTATATATTGGTCATCA
This sequence comes from Melospiza melodia melodia, assembly GCF_035770615.1. Classification (NCBI taxonomy): domain Eukaryota; kingdom Metazoa; phylum Chordata; class Aves; order Passeriformes; family Passerellidae; genus Melospiza; species Melospiza melodia. The sequence continues at coordinate 25,803,197 of NC_086200.1, forward strand.
TTCCTCTAACCAAGTGATTTATCTGTTTGTTACTGAGTATTGATACAGTCAAATTTCAAAAATAGTTTGCTATGAAACTGAGCTATGTTTCATTTTATTGCACTGTCATAACAAGTAAATTAGAATATTCCCTTTTGAATATAAATTTACACAGCATTTTGGGGTTCTTTACTTTTTGTTTTCAGAGAGTCTGTACTTCAGATGATGCAGGCTGGACAGCGTGTGGTAGATAACCCTATCTATCTGAGTGACATGGGTGCAGCCCTAACAGGGGCTGAGTCACATGAGCTTCAAGACATCTTGGAAGAAACCAGTGTAAGATGAAGTTTTTAACTCAAGCAATGTGAATGGAATCAGTACATCTGTTGGATGTCACCTTTTCTTTACCAGCCTCAGTACAGAAGAGACTTGAGTGCTACTTTTGATGATGTGTTCATATCAGTGACTAGATTCCTGTTGAAGGATTTAGTAGGTCATTAGTACTGATTTACTGTGGGTAAATCAGAGTGCTGTGCATCTTTGGCAGCAAATAATTTTCTTTGCATGCTGTGGAGTTCCTACATGTTGATGTTTCCATACCTGCGAGTGCTGTAAAGCTCCCCCAGACAACCTGTTGTTGGAGTTTTTTATTCTGCCTTTCTCTCTAGGACAGAGAAAGTATGTATATATGTGTGTGAGAGTGTGTGTGTGTATATATATATATACACACATATATATATGTGTGTGTGTGTTACTTAACAAGGGTATCGCATCTCAGAACTCATTCTGTGTCTATCTTCTGCAGATTCCCAAACGGCTTTATAAAGCTCTTTCCCTTCTGAAAAAGGAGTATGAGCTGAGCAAACTTCAGCAGCGTCTTGGAAGAGAGGTAAGTTTCAGGAGTAACAAATACCTTGTGTGTATTTATATTGTGTCCACCACTAGAATGCTCAGTATGTGTATGTGCTCTAAAGGGTGCATTATTTAGATTTAAGGTCTTCTGTTCTTGTTTCATGCACATGGTAGAAGTAACAAGACATGAGGCTACAGCATCTGCTGTTAAATTGTGTCTAAGTTGTAATTTCATGCAAGCAGATAAATCTAGAAGTCTGCAGTTTACCAAGCATCAGTGCAACAATGTACAGCCTAATACTGTATGTAGCGTGTACTAATGTAAATTGCACAATGTTATTTCAAATTACCTTCTGCTAACTCTTGTGAACTGCAATAGTTTCTGTCTGTTGTAAGAGTAAATCAGAATACAATAACTGCATCTAAATGGTAATGAAGTATGTGAAGTGCAAATATCTGAGAATATTGAGTCATGTTTTGTTTAACTCCCAGTAACTGGGGCTTTTAGAATTCATGCTAAGTGCAAAATGCCTTTGGACTGGGATTGGAATGTTTGGAGACTTCTTAAGTGAATTGAGCAGTTGCAGTCTGTGGGACCAGATATACATCCAAGGATGCTGAGAGGGCTTATCAATGTCATTATTTTGTTTTTTCACTCATCATTAAAGCACTGTGGTCATGGAAGAGGTTTCTGGGAAACAGAAAAAGGTAAATGCCATTCCCATCTCCAAGAAGGAGAATCAGGGAGACTGTAGGCATGTTAGCCTGCCCCCAACCCACGGGAAGATTATGGGGAAAATTCTCCAATAAGTCCCTGACAGGCACATGAGGAAGGACATGATTTGGAATGGCCAGATTTCCCAAAAGCAAACTGCCTAATTGTCTTCTCTTATGAGAAGGCCCAGAACACAGAAAGGAAACATGGTTTAATGGTGTGCTTGGCAGTGCTAGGTTAATCGTTGGACTCAATGATCTCAGAGGTCTTTTCCTACCTAAATGATTCTAGGATTCTAGCAATGATTGTTGTATATCTTGACATTTGCATGGCCTTTGCTGAGGTCAACTGTAATAGTAGTCTGACTGAATTGGGATGTTACAGACTGGAAGTATGTAGTATGAGGTTGGTGAAAAAAATTGGCTAGACTAATGGGCAGAAATGGTTGTGATCAACGTGGTAACTTCAGCCAGCTACTAGTGGTATCCTCTCGGGGAGTCAGTACGAACCTACTTAAGTTCTGCCAAGAGAAATTCATAGTCCCAGACCAGGCCTGGAATAATCAGGGTAGAAAATAGCTATACAGGAAAGGATTTTGGAGCCCTGATGTGGGGGAAGCTGACCATGAATTAGTAGAATTAGTAGAGGAAGGCCAACTGCCTACTGGGCTTCAGTTGCCCCATGTAGGCAGCAGGTGGAGAGTAGTGGTTAGCCCTCTCTGTTTGGTACTAAGGTGATCACATCTGGATTACTCTGCCCAGCTTTTGGTCTCCCCAACACAAACAGAACATTGAAGCACTGAATCAGGGCCAGTGAAGGCCACCAAGATATGGAGGGTGCTGGAATATGTTATTAAGTCACTTCTTGTGTTAGAATACACTGCAGATGAGTTCCAAGTAGTATTTTCAGTTGCTGGGAATGTCATAACTGGGAAGTATTTGGAAGAGTTTGAGGTTAGATGGGCTGTACCAGGAACACATTAGTTACTGTATTTGTTGCTTTGTCTAGGTTGAGGAGAAGATCAAGCAAACACATCGCAAGTATCTTCTTCAAGAGCAGTTAAAGATCATTAAGAAGGAACTAGGTCTGGAAAAGGAGGACAAGGATGCTATAGAAGAGAAATTCCGTGAGCGACTAAAGGAGCTGGTAGTGCCAAAACATGTCATGGATGTGATTGATGAAGAGTTGAACAAGTTGGGCTTGTTGGATAATCACTCCTCAGAATTCAAGTGAGTGCCTGGCCATGTCATGCTGTCAGGGTTCGTTGGGAGAGTGAAACATCAGTGCAGTTCTGTTAAGCACTTACCTTAGTCCCTCCCTGCCCCTCTGTTCCCTAGCATGTCATTGCATTATAGTATTTTTTCTCCAAATTGTCTGTGTTTACTTATGTAGTCTACCTCTTTTGATCATTTTAGGTCTTCTGTCTTCTCTTGCAGTCTGATGCTAGAGATACAAAATGTGCAGTTAGTTCCTCATGAAGTGTGCAGTGATTCTTTTTCTGCCCTGTTTTGGCTCTTCTTTCTTGTACTTTGGTGTCTTCAGTAGATGTGAGAGAAGCTGATACGTGTCATTGGCTACCTGAGATGGTCCCTGAAGTATTGGGGCAGGGTTGGAATTGCTCAGGAGTGAATGAATAGTTTGTAATATGTGTTCTGTGATGGGAATTGTCAGAAACTGAGGTTGAAGTGAACATTTCTCGTCTGTTGAGTCAGGGTGTGCTATATTATACAGCAGTTGGTGTACTCATCAGCTCTCTTAATGTTCTGGGTCTCTGCTTTTAAAAGTATCTTTTACAGAGTAAAAGACTGTGTTTAAGGGCAAGCATGCCTTTGGATGAGCAGCATCTTGGCCATCATAGAAAAGACATACTCAGCTTCACAGGCAGCATTAGTACCTTTCCCTTTCCTTCAGAGTTGTAACAGTGGTTGCATATTTGCAAAGCAAGTACTTGGGAGAAAAAAGCCAAAGCTCTGGTGGCATGGCAGTTGTCCTCAGGTGGATCCTGAGCTCAGACAGCCCGGCTGTGCTTCCCTGTGTCCATGACTGTGCACAATTTGATAGTTACTGCATTGTGCAGACCTTCCTGTAGACTTGAATTCCTGATCTAAGTACATAGTTTTAGAACAGTGTGTAGTGGTTGTCGTAGCAGAGTGCTGTGTTCTCTTCAGTTTGTTTATGCTGATTATCTCTACTGTTAACTTCCATACTGGCATCATTTTCCTCATCTTAAATCTCTCTCTGTGGTGTTGGAGATTCTGTATTTCAGAAAAGCAAAAGCTGTGAAAAAAAAGCTTTGTTTTTTGTTGGTTTTTTTTGTGGGAGGAAGTTAAAGACTGTGAAAAAGGTTACCAGTGACAGCCCAAATAGTGATGGCTCTTTTCCATGAGTAGTTTATATCCCACTTGTTCTGGATGAGGTTGTTTTGGAAGGTGGTGGAGGAAGACATGAGCTGGTCAATCACTCTCATTTGTGTGTTTCTGTCAGTGTTACACGGAACTATTTGGACTGGCTGACATCCATCCCATGGGGTAAGTGTAGTGAGGAGAACCTGGAGCTGGCTAGAGCCCGAGCAGTTCTGGAGGAGGATCACTATGGAATGGATGATGTCAAGAAGCGAATTCTGGTAAGGCAGGAGTAGGCACTGTGTCCCATTTCACATTGCTTAACATCAAGCATTTTGGATGTGTTTTAGATTGCACTTGCCATTTAATTATTGTTAATTCATGCATCAAACAGATAGTTGCATGAAAGACCCAAGTGTTCTGGTTATCAGTGCTTAATTACTTGTGGCAGTGAAGGTCGCATTCTCATTTCAAACTGCAGTATTCTGGTTTGCACTAAATGCTGGGCAAGAAATAACTTGTACAGAACTTATTTCTTCGCTGTAAGTGTATAATCAGTTGAGGTTTCAGTTTTGAACTGTGGTCTTTTGATTCCTCAACTGTTTCGTGTCACTTGAGGGTTGTCTGTCACAGAAGTGTGAAATAAGACAAGCTTAACTTAGCGCATGGGAGTGGTACAGTAGGAAATGCTCACATGTAGCTTGAGAGACTCAAGTGAGAACAAGAGAAGCTGGGAGAAGAACTTAAATTCTGTCTTCTCACTCCAAGGCAGTGAGAGAGACTGCTTCTTCTGGTGAGATTGATACAGAGCACAGAACCTTGGTAGGGGACAACCAAGCATATAAATAACCAGAGGCAAAACAGATGCATCAGTGTCCTGACTTAGCCTCTCCCCTTGCCTTCCCCCAAGTCCTTTGAGAACCAGTTTCATTTTGTAATCACTGCTTGACCTGATAAACAAATGTGTTTTGGTGTTGCTGATGTTCCCTTCTGTTCACTGCTGGTGCTTTATCTGTTCTACAGGAATTTATTGCAGTCAGCCAGCTGCGAGGATCCACCCAGGGGAAGATTTTGTGTTTTTATGGTCCCCCCGGAGTCGGCAAAACCAGTATTGCTCGCTCCATTGCCAGAGCCCTAAACAGAGAGTACTTCCGCTTCAGTGTTGGAGGGATGACTGATGTTGCAGAAATAAAAGGACACAGGTCAGTGTAACTTGAGAAATATCTCTATCCAGCAGTCTTTTACTAAAGTAAATAGGAATCTAACTGAAGTTGGACAATGTATGTAATTCTCATCTCTGTTCTGCCAACCCGTGCTGACAGGAGTTGAGATACAGAAGGAGGTGAAAAAGATAACAAAGGGTGGAGTTTGGAAGATAATTATATTTGTGCTTTCAAGTGCAGTTGCTCCCTGTTTCTTGTGTATTCTCAGTTTTGACAAGCTGAGTGAGCTACCCAGAACCATTGGAGTTTCTGTAGATGTCAGAAGTAGAGAATGGTGACAATTTAAACAGGGTCATTCACATGTGTGTTCAGATGTGATTGAGACTTGCTTTCCAAATAATCAGGATGGAGATGATGCATGAGGAAAACCTGGAAACAAGAATATTCATGGGGATAACAAGAAGTGAATGAAAAATCGGTAGATTCATGGAGAAAACAAGAAGTTAATAAAAATTGGGTAGATCTGACCCTTCCATAGGTTTATATTCCTTCCACATACAAAAAATCCTTGAATGGTTGGGATTGAAAGTGACCTCTGGGGATCGTCTAGACCATTCTCCTGCTAAAGCAGGGGTGAAGGCAGAAGTGCTTAACACCTTCTTTGCCTCAGTCTTTAGTGGAAATAGGCTTGTCTTCAGGACAGCTGTCCTCCTGGGTAGGTAGATGGTGTCAGGGAGCAGAATGGGCCCCCTGTTATCCAGGAGGAGGCTGTCAGAGAACTGCTGAGCTGCTTGGATGTTCATAGATCTATGGGACCAGATGGGATCCACCTCATGGTGATGAGAAGCTGGCAGATGAGCTTGCAAAGGCACTCTCCATCATTTACCAGCAGTCCTGGCTCACTGGGGAGGTTCCAGATGACTGGAAGCTGCCTAATGTGATGCCCATGTACAACAAGGGTGGGAAGGAGGATCCTGGTAATTATAGGCCAGTCAGTCTGACCTCAGTATTCAGTAAGATAATAGAACAGTTTATATTGAGTGTCATCACACAGCACTCACACGATGGCCAGGGTATCAGAGCCAGTCAGCAGGGGTTTAGGGGGGGTAGGTCATGTTTGACCAACCTGATCTCCTTTTATGACTAAGTAACGCACCTGATGGATGCAGGAAAAGCTATGGATGTTGTCTGGAAAGGCTGTGGATGTTGTGTATCTGGGCTCCAGCAAGGCCTTTGGCACTGTCTCCCACAGCAGACTCCTGCAAAAGCTGCAGCCCAGGGCTGGGACAGGAGCACTCTGTGCTGGATTCAGAACTGGCTGCATGGCTGGCCCAGGGAGTGATGGTGAATGGTGCTGCATCCAGCTGGCAGCCAGGCACCAGTGCTGTCCCTCAGGGCTCCTTGGGAGGGCCAGTTCTGTTCAATATTTTTATTGACCAGATGGATGAGGGGATTGAGGCTTTCATTAGTAAATCTGCAGATTACACTAACCTGGGAAGGTGTGTCCATCTGTTAGAAGGTAGGAGGTCTCTGCAGGGAGACCTGGAACAGTTGGAGGGATGGGCGGAGTCCAGTGAGATGATGTTTAATACGTCCAAGTGCCAAGTTCTGCATTTTGGCCACAATAACTCCCTGCAACATTATAGGCTGGGGACAGAGGGGCTGGATAGTGCCCAGGCAGAAAGGGACCTGGGGGTGCTGGTTGACAGCCAACTGAACATGAGCCAGCAGTGTGCCCTGGTGGCCAAGAAGGCCAATGGCTCCTGGCCAGTATCAGGAATAGTGTGGCCAGCAGAACCAGGGAGGTCATTCTGCCCCTGTACTCAGCACTGGTGAGGCCAAACCTTGAGTGCTGTGTCCAGTGCTGGGCCCCTCAGTTTAGGAAGAACGTTGAAATTCTTTAGTGCATCCAGAGAAGGGCAACAAGGCCGGTGAGGGGCTTGGAACACAAGCCCTGTGAGAAACGCCTGAGGGAGCTGGGGTTGCTTAGCCTGGAGACTCAGAGGTGACCTTATCACTCTCTACAGCTTCCTGAAAGGTGGTTACAGTCAGGTGGGGGTTGGTCTCTTTCACCAGGCAGCAGCTGATGGAACCAGAGGACACAATCTCCAGGTGTGCCAAGGGAAATTTAGGTTTGATATTAGGAAAAAGTTTTTTACAGAAAGAGTGATAAAGTTCTGGAATGGCCTGCCCAGGGAGGTGGTGGGGTGACCATCCCTGGATGTGTATAAAAGAGGACTGGATGTGGCACTCAGTGCCATGGTTTAGTTGAGGTGTTGGGGCTGGGTTGGACTTGATGAACTTTAAGGTCTCTTCCAACCTACTGATTCTGTGTAAAGCAGGTTCAGCTACAGCAGGTTACACAGGATTGTGTCCAGACAAGTTTCAAACGTCTCCAGAGATACAGATCCCACAGCCTCTCTGGGCAGCCTGTTCCAGGGCTCTGCCCCCCTCAATGTACAGATGTTTCCCCTCGTATTCAGGCGGAATGTCCTGTGTTTCAGTTTGTGTCCATTAGCCTGTGTCCTGTCACTGGGCACGACTGGCAAGAGTCTGGTCCTGTCCTCTTGACACTCACCCTTCAGATATTTTTACACCTTGATAAGATCCCCTTTCGGTCATCTGAAGGCTAAACAGTCCCAGCTCCCTCAGCCTTACCCATGAGAGATGCTCCAGTCCCCTAATCACCTTCACAGCACTCCACTGGACTCTCCCCAGCAGTTCCTTGTCTTTCTTGAACTCCTAAGTCCAGAACTGAGCACAACACTCCAGGTGTGGCCTCACCAGAGTAGAGGGTCTGCAACTGAACATAAAATCAGCGGTGTTTTCAAACCAGTAAGAATGGCCACTCTGCAGAGTAAATTGAACCTGCAGGGCTCTGCCTTACCCAGAAGCAGAGAAAAATATTTTCTATGTTTTTCAGTTCTCTGTTCTGTGCCTCTTGACCTTCACTCTGTTGTTACCCTCTTTGCTTCTGCTTGTTTCTGGATACCAGAAACAATCTCTAGCAGGAAGGTTTTATTTTGCTATTAGCAATTTGTTCCTTTAGTATCTTTTGATTTACACTGGTCTTTTTGTCCCTATCAAGCGAGGAAGCAAAATGTTGCTTCCTTTAACATTTCTTTCCCAAAACCTATGAAAAATCAAACATCTCTATTCTCAGCCTAACCTCTTTGCTTTTCTCTAATTGAGAAGTGGTTTAAACTAAAGATAAAAACTGTAGTCCAGGAGTGTTTTGCCAAAATTCATGTCAGTTCTTTACTAGAAACAGATTAGGTGGGTCTTGATGCTTAATATGGTGATGGAGAATGCTTTTGGAGATGTTGAAGAAATAAAGACTTGTTTCCCAACAGGATATACTTGTTCTGTCAGCTGTGTGATGTATGCTCTGATATATGCTGTGGTTTTCAGTGGTTCCCTAAATACAATCTCTGGTAAAACAGGAGGACATACGTTGGAGCAATGCCAGGAAAAATCATCCAGTGTCTGAAGAAGACCAAGACAGAGAATCCACTTATACTGATTGACGAGGTGAAGTATTTGGTCTTTCTTCTAAGTTTTGCTCTTAAAGACTTGTATCAATTTGTGATCCCCAGAGAAAAGGTGAAGCAGTAACTCTCTTAAAAATCCCAGGTTCTTTCTGTTCATATGAGGCTGGGCTTTTAAGTTCTCTGGGTGACACTGGTACCTTAGATGCTTTGTTTTCTCTCCTTATAGCAGACTCCAGCTTTAAAATTCTAGTTGTGTCCTTCTGATTAAATTATAGCTGTTTGGATCGTAATGGACCTGGCTGGATATTCAGAGTTTCCGTAGTTCTTGTGTTTCCTTCATAGGTGTGAGCACATCACTGTGCACAAATCCACTGTTGCCTGTGTGATTATTAGCAAGAGTCACTCTCAGTAGGTCTAAAGCAGGACTCCAAGGAATAAGATGCTTACAGACAATTTGTGGTCTGATTTGAGAATAAATGAGTCAGGGTACCAGCCTAATGCTTTGTCAAAAAGCAAATAAATACAGGATATAATAGCAGGTGTTCAGAATAGAGTCAAGGTATGGCCTTCTTGTGTGCCATACCTGGGAAGGACCAACAGCAGATGTAGCCTTAGGTCTCTTCATAGAGAGCAGCAGGCACAACTCTGTCCCAGGATTTTTCCTGGGAAAGGCAGGGAGAAGTTCAGAGAAGAAGAGATAACAATTCTTATCTCTGCCTTGCTGCGCCTGTGGTTTGGCACATGTGGAATGTGTTATGAAGATTGTTTACTGAAAGGAGTTTGTTAATTGGATTCTGCTGATGATTGTTTGGATTGATTGGCCAATTGGGTCAAAGCTGTCTCCAGACAATCTCCAGACAGTCACAGGTTTTTCTGTAGAATCTTTTCAGTATAGTATCCTTTAGTATAGTATCTCTTTAGTATATAATTTAGTATATAGCATTAGTGTAATGTAGTATAGCTTAATAAAGCATTTGTTCAGCCTCCTGAATCATGAAGTCAGAGCACATTATTCCCTGGCTGGGGGATGGCCTGTTTCTGCAATAAGCAGGTTCTTGGGAGGAATGGTATGTGGGACCAATCAACTGTCATCTGTTGCAGCATGATCTAACCAATGAGCATCGTGATTTGAAAGGTAATGGAACCTGTAGGTTATGGTACTTGACTGGTGTTGGCCAGAAGCCCTGCCTTGGCTGTAGCAGTGAATTTCATTAAGGCCATCCAGTTAATGCTACTCGTAAGGGAAAAGAAGCAGCAGCCCTGTTTGTATCCTCAGAAGGAAAGTTCACAGTGCTAGATGAGCCGATGACCTTGGCCATGGCCCTGGGCAGCTGGCTCTAGTGGCCCTACTTGAGCTGTGGGCTTGTTCAAGATGACTTTGGCAAGTCCCCATGAGCCTCAATCAACTTATGACTGACAACAGCCCCAGTCACTAATGTGGCTCTGCTTGAATAGCTGTGTGTAGGCTTTTTGCACCTTGGGCAGAGTAAGGAGTGTGTCTGCACTTGCATATTAGGGAAGTGGTGTAAGCTAGCACTCTAGTCCTCTCACTGTGGAATATGTGTTCTGGTCTGTGCCTATAGCTTATCTCAGTTTAACAAGTAGTAGCCCACTAGTAGTAGTGCTTTTTATTGTATGCACATTGCCTGAGACTTCATAGTGATTTTCTGCAACATTCAAAAGTCCTGTGTCTTCTCAGGCATGTCATGTGCTCACACAGGAAGATAGTGGGGACTTGGATGAGTGCACAGAAAAGTGGTAGACTGGTATTGGATGTTAATGAACACTCATGAACATTTTCAGATGGAGCCTTGAAAAAAATCTTGCTTGAGAATTTATCATTGTAGGAAGCTTCTTAGAGTATTAAATTCTTTTCTCCCACAGGTAGATAAAATAGGAAGAGGCTATCAAGGGGATCCATCCTCAGCCCTTCTAGAACTATTAGATCCAGAACAGAACTCTAACTTCTTGGATCATTATCTTGATGTTCCTGTGGATTTGTCAAAGGTATTTCTCTTTTCTGCAGAGATTGTAGAACCAGAATGTCTGAATGTGTTTCAATGCACAGATTTCCTGTCCATGAAAAGATGCTGACATTCCATTGGAAAATCAGATGGAACATAAATGGTACACAGCTGTCTCTGTAGGAGTTGGTTTTAACTGAAGTGTCTGTACATTATCACCCACATGTGTCCTGTAGCCCTAACTCCCTGTAAAGCCAGGGACAAACAGATGTGTGGTTTCCACTAGAAAAGGCAAAAGTTTTCCTTTACATGATGATTGGCAGAGCTGCTGTCAAGGGAGGTGGCCTAATGCTGTGAAACTTTTGAATTGGTCATCTTTGCATACTGTTGCACATTTTGTGCAGCTGACATAAATTACAGAATTGACATATTAGGAATAGGTATAGATAATTGGGTCATTCTGAGCTAATTTCCTAGAAGGTAGAAAGAACTGAGTGAGATCTAGGTCTCCCATTTTCTGGTCCCTATCAAACCATTCCACTTTCCCAGTTTGTGCATTGTGTATTTCTAAACATTTATTTTGGGGGTATGGAACATGCTAGTACATAATTCTAAAATCCAGACTTTGATTAAAAACTAATTCCACAGATAGGGTGATCTTGCTCTTCTCTTCAGAGAAATGCAGAACTTAGGAACTAGTACTTGAGGTAAAGCAACTGGTTAATGAAAGTTCTTAACAGGATCTTTTAATGCTTCCAGGTACTTTTTATCTGTACTGCCAATGTAACAGAAACCATTCCAGAGCCACTGCGGGATAGAATGGAAGTGATCAATGTGTCAGGATATGTAGCAGAAGAGAAACTTGCAATTGCAGAGGTAAGGGAAATCACTGTTGTGCTTTATGTGAATTGTATCTGGTAGATTTTTTTTTGGCAGATTAAGGCTTACATATTTATATCCTACTGTGTCCAGAAAAATTAGGCACATGGTATTTTGGACAGAGTTCCTTTGATTTGAACACATAGTTAAAGTAACTCCAGTGTGCCATAGGCTGTGGACACCAGAAAGCAGCATTGAGCTAACAGCAGAAAGTTGAGTGAATTGGAACCACTAGGCTTTTGTCACAGATACTAAGAGAAGGATGTGGGGGATGATTTCTTTCAGAGATACTTGGTCCCTCAAGCACGAGTTCTCTGTGGCTTGGATGAAAACAAAGCTCAAATCACATCAGATGTCCTGACTGTTCTCATCAAGCAGTACTGCAGAGAGAGTGGGGTGAGGAATCTGCAGAAACAAGTAGAAAAGGTGAGGGGAAGTTATGTGTAACTGTTACCACTGTGCATCAGCCTTCTCAGCTTTTTTTACAGAGATAAATTACTGTCTCGCCCAGGTATTGAGGAAATCTGCCTATAAAATTGTGAGTGGAGAAGCAAAGATGGTCCAAGTAACACCTGAAAACCTGCAGGATTTTGTAGGAAAGCCCATCTTCACTGTGGATCGCATGTATGAAACCACTCCCCCGGGAGTGGTGATGGGTCTGGCCTGGACAGCTATGGGTGAGACAAAATTAATTTTGGGTTAATGCATACATATCTGTGTAATTTTCAAAAGTTGAATGTAATAGTCAAACAGAACTGAGTCCAGTGATATTATTCTACAGGCATCAGTAAAAGGAATTGCCTTTGGCCTTTGAGTCCTGAATACTACTTCCTTAAAGAAAGGAGCCTTTCTTTTGCCCTTACCCAGGCTCATCTTAGCTTAGGGCCAGCATGTTTTCTCTTCAAGCTCCATACCCCATACAAATGATGTACATTAGGAACATCAGCAGCAGGAGGTGCCACTGTGAGACACAGGACATAGCACAGCTGAAGAACGCTGTGTCTCGTCAGTGATGTGCAACACTGACTTGACCTCTGGTGTTGAGAGCAGGTGTAGGTGTTCCAGCGCTCTGTGGAGTGGGGGCAGTTGGCTACTACCATTCATTGCATTACTCCCCTAGTAACCTGTGGGCTTATGTGCTCTACAGGATGGAAATACAGCACACAGCAAAGGAAATGACCTCTTCATACTCAAATTGACCTTGGGTAGAATTCAAGTAGTTAAGAGGGAAATTATCAGTATGGTGAAGAAGGTAAATAGAAACATGGCACTGGAGAACTGAAGAATTGAAGTGGCTAAAAGTGTTCTGTGAACTCAGCTTACTCTCTGGAGGAAACAAAGAACATGAAACCATTATAAGAACTTGGTTTTTTCCATTAAGTAGAGATTGCATCTGTGTTCCTAGAAGGTGAAGTCCAAAAAAGCAATGAATGGAGACTGTTGAGATTTCTAGCTGGCCTTCTTGAAGGTATTTAAGGAACAGGTTTCAGCTGCTCTTTACTCAAGGGCTAGTGTCTCATCAGAGAGCAACAGTTCCAAATGCCTGACATAGCTTCTGCATCACCAAAACCTTCTAGTTTAATTTGCCTTCAACTTTTTTCAAATGTTGTTTTTCTTTTTTTAGGAGGTTCCACTCTGTTTATTGAAACATCCCTGAGGCGACCCAAAGATAAGGAAAACAAGGATGGGTCACTTGAAGTAACAGGGCAACTGGGAGATGTAATGAAAGAGAGTGCCAAAATTGCATACACATTTGCAAGAGCCTTTCTGATGCAGAAGGAGCCCAAGAATGATTTTCTTATATCTTCTCATATCCACTTGCATGTGCCAGAGGTAAACTGATGCAGAGTTCACAGAGCATGTACAGCAACCCGACTGGTTTGCTCCCTTAGATGTAAAGCTGGAAGGTGCTTCATTTGTCCATATGTTGCGCAGAATGCCCTCTTCTAGCAGTAAAACCAAGGAATGAAGACATTTTCTTCAGGCTCCTGTGAAGGTCTTCTTATGAGCCATGTTTCCATTCCTTTCTACAGCAAGCATGTGGCAAGAATACAGGGGCTTGGATAATTTTCTAAAGAAACCTTAGCTTTTGTTGCAGCTGTTGGCCCTGTTGTGCAGGTGGGGAAACCATGACATAACATAGAGATAAGTGATTGGGATAAATGCTTGGATGAAGTTACAAAGACATCAAAGTTTAGGTCTCTGTGTTACCAGGCCTTCTTAAAGGCTTCAAGTCATTTACACATATTTGGAAATACTATTCCTGATCTCCGTGCCATGCTTCTAGTACGTGTAATGGCACTGGTTGCTTTGTCCAATATTTGGGGCTGAAAATAAACGCCCACAGTGCTCAATGGCTCACATGCTGTGTAACAAGCTTTGGGCAGGTGCTTTACTGAAGACAGATTTTGAGCTGTGATTGTGCCCCAGCTTTACTTCTGGATTAATGAGTGCTCTGTGTGCAATATCTTAGTTGCAGCTTGCTCTGGGTTTGTCCAGGTACACATTGTTGTCTGTGAATTCATTCCCCGAAAGATGAGGAAACAGCAGACATGATCTCTGTCTCTACTCCCTCTCAAACATTTATTTCTTCTGTTCTTACTACAAAGAGGTTTGATCTCAGATAAATCCAGACTGTTACTAGTTCAGGCCTGGATTTTGTGGGGCTTTACATACTGATCTTTTCTGCCTTGAATGATTTTTGATGTTGTCCTCCACTAGTTTGTTACTCTTGACACTCTCCCCGTGTGATGTTAGACTTGGGTCTAACAAAGAGCTTCAAATTGTTTGTGCTCTTTTTTCCACTGATGTTGCTTACTCAAAGACCTGAGCTCTGTGAGTATGGTGGTGGCATCAGGCCAGAAACCACATTTGTGAACTCATTTGTGGATTATTTCTCATGAATAAGGTGAGGAATGTCACAGTTGTTAATATATCAGCCAATTCAAATAGCAGGATTCCAGCACACACACACGCAAAAAACTTTATGAGGCTTCATGAAATTTGACAACGTTAAAACAAGGACAAGAGTATGTCTGACTCTGCTGCTTCTTGAATGAGCAGGGGAGTTGTGCTTTGTTTTTTTTTAAACAGGGAGCAACCCCGAAGGATGGACCAAGCGCAGGATGTACCATAGTAACAGCTTTGCTGTCCCTGGCCATGAATTGCCCAGTGAGGCAGAATGTAGCCATGACTGGAGAAGTGTCATTGACTGGAAAAATTCTTCCTGTTGGTGGAATCAAGGAGAAGACTATTGCAGTAAGAGCTCTTCTCTCATCTCTGTGCATTGTCCACAGCAGAGCCCTGGGTTGGACTCCGTGGGGACAGGGACAGCCAGGGAGGGATTGCTCCTTGAACTGGAAGAGGCAGATTTCATTCCATACACAGGTTGGAAAAGTGTGGGATCTTGGTTGTGTCCCTGGTTGTGAGGAAAGGGATGGGACCCCAGGCTTTGTGCCAAGGCATGTATGTTAGCCTAGCTCAATTCCACCTACACTGGCAGAATTGAAGGTGACTGACAGCTTTAACTGGCTGTCAGAGCTGTCTGCTCTATCAGACTAGTACAGTTCAATCCCCTGTGCTGTGCTGAATTGCTTGTTTCAGGAGGGCATCCAGTGGAGCTTTGACAGCATCTCTAAGTAACATTCTTAAAATCAAGGCTCTGTTCCCTAATTCCAGTGTGAAATTGTTTGAAATTTTATACAGTTATCTTAGATAAGAGGAACTTAGATTTAGTATTTGTAGTTTTGGTTTAATCTGTTTTGTTTTCAGAATTTCTTTCCAAGCGTTCAGGCTCTCTCCCTACTTTTCACCTGCAGAATTCTGGCCTACATAAGCCTTGCACCACACTTTTTTCAGTCAAGAGTGTTATTAGGTCTTCCTCCATTGAGCTGGGGCTTCACATCAGTGTTCTGTCAAGAGATATATTTGGGCTACAGCTTTGTACAGTGTGATTTCTTTTCCTTGTATGACTTAAAAACGAGTAGTTGTTTGTAATAGTCAGTACAGGACTAACCTGTGCTACGGCACTGACTGGCTGCACTTGCAGGAGTGAGTGGCCACAGGCCTGAACACAGGATCACCCCTAAAGCAATGGGTACAAACCTGTTCTGGGAGGAGCAGCTCTACTTTCTGTGCTCCTTCCAGGGAAGGTGTCTCTATGAAAAGGTTCTGTAGAATTTTACTAAGGGTATTGATGGGGTAGGTTGGTTTGACAAGCTGCTTCTAACTTTGCTTTCATCCAAGGCTTTATTGTCACCCAAGCTGGAACAGATACTTAGAACTCTGTGAAATAGTATGAATGTTCTGAACAATCCCCTGAGCTGCTGACATAGTCCAGCTAAAATGCCTCCCCTCCTGATCTGTCCCTGCAGCTGAGATGGCACTGGAGACTGTTTTGAGGCTTGAGGGGGCGATCTAGAACATGCTTCACCCTGGTGATACCTGTCACGAATGCCCTTGGTGCTCTCCATAGAAGAGAGTAAAGCTGGATCATGCTCCAGAATAACTGCTCTTGCTTTCAGAAATGGGGATGGGTGTTTCTGGTACATGGAAGGATTCCTAGGACTCAACAGACCAACTTTTTCTCCCCACAGGCAAAGAGGGCAGGTGTTACCTGCATCATTCTGCCATCAGAGAACAAAAAGGATTATTATGACCTTGCTGGATTCATTACAGAAGGACTGGAAGTGCATTTTGTGGAGCACTACACAGAGGTATTTGATATAGCATTTTCACGGCTGGATCTCACTGGAGGATGACATGCGGTGCCCTTGATGGCTGGAAGGTGTTCTGTCCCCAGGCACTCGGCCCCCCCACCTAGAGATGGGTGGCATGGGGCAATCCTGAAGTGGGACATGAAGCTATTGCTGCTGCGCAGCTGCCAAAATGAATTATGGCTCTGCTAGAATAAAGGATTTCTCAGTCTTTAATACTGAATTATGATCCACAATAAAGGATTTCCAATTTTGCCAAAGGAACGGGCATATTATAAGACCATAGTCTGGTCTTTTCTCATTGAAGATGTTTCAGCTATTTCACTGTAAATTTCTGTATGACTTGTGGGAAAGGACTGAACAGTACACCCAGAGCTAGGCTGATGTACAGCAGTTATTCCTGATGTGGTAGACGGCAAGTTAGCTCTCACAACCTGTCTCTATTTAAAAGCCTGGGCTGGGCTGAAAGGACACTGAAATCCTAAGATAGTTCAGCACAGCTAGTACAGTCAGCTGATAAAGGGACATGGTTCTCCAGGTTCAGTCACTGGGTCAATACCACCAGAAAGAACTCCAGGCTAAAGAGGGCAGACCAGCAACATGCCCAGCATCACCAGTCAGCAGCACTGTGCTGCACCACCGAGGGCCTGTGCCCCTCTGCAACAGCTGTATCATATTCAGGGAGCGAGAAAAGGAATTAAATATCTTGACTGTTATACATTAGTAAACACAGGCTTGGGGGCTGGAGAAATTGAATACTTCATCTTACAATGAACTCTTAAGAAAAAGAAAAAGGTATTCTGACCCAAGAACAGCTCTTGTCATCTCAGCAAGGGAGGCCTTAGGGGACAATAAAGAATCCAGCTACTGAAGTCCAGGGAGCTCTTGCTGACTCCAGGTGTCTTGACTTCTTGCTATCACACTGCAAAACACAGGCCTGAATAGAGGGTACAAGGGGAAACACAGGAGCAGGGTAAGCTGCATAAAGAATGGGCTGATGTGCCCTGCGGAAGAAGTGCAGAGTAGTTAGTTACTATTTTCAACAGCCATTTTTGCCCGCTTCCCTCCTACCACCATCTAGGTCTGAAGACAGACTAGGAGGTAGAAGGCATTATTCCAGAGATTTCCAGTCCTGAGACTGCACACAGTCATACAGGATTCCCCTCTAGGGTAAGTCACAGCAGCACCACTATCAGCAGCTCCACCTGCAGGTACAATAAACCACTGACCCAAATTCTTGATGGCTGAAGTTCTGGACCTTGTCAGGATCCCCCAGCAGCACCTACTCAAGTAGATGTACCAAGAACACTCACTACGCTGGTTTTGGGAGAAAGGACTTTATTGTGTTGAAACCTGTGCAACTCAATCCTTCTTTGCAGCAGCTTTCCTCATGGCTGCCAGGACATTACTGAGTTCCTCCCGCTTCCTCTTGGCCCGAATGTGAGTGCCGACCTGCAGGGAGAGAGCAGAGCTGTCTTTACCCAGTGCAGACTGGACAGACTGGGAATGCTGCAGGTGTCCTGCTGTTACACCTCAAAACCAGGCAGGACAGTAAAGTCCTGGAAAGATGAACTCGACCTCCAGCCAGGAGTTTGCCATTATGTCTCAGTAGTACCTCAACAGTTATTTGGACATGAAAGGGGCTGCTTTCAGCTCTCATAATCATTACAACTCAAGGAACCCTATTTAGTCTCCTGGTTAATGGCACCCAACCACTATCAGTGCTGCTCTCATTCTCCCCACAGCAGACATGCAAACCATGGAAAAATAGCATGACAATCCTTAATCCTTGAGCTCGGGGCCTTTTTAGCAAAGTACCTTTGCATCCATCTCCTGCTCTCCCGCCCAGCCCAAGAACATTCTCTCCACTTCACCATATTACACCAGTTACTTTCAAAACAAACAAACAAAAAAAAAAGTAATTAATTAAAAAGCCAAACAGTCCTAGGAGAGGGCAGAAAACTGACGTACACTAGTTTCTGCCATCCATGTTAGTTGACTGACTCACCCGCTTCTTGATGAACTTCAGAGCACGTTTGTCCTTGGACACTTTGAGTAATTCCATTGCACGTCGCTCATAAGGCGCAAAGCCACAGACTTCCCTGATCATGTCTCGCACAAACTTGGTGTGTTTGGTCAGGCGCTGTGGGAAGGGAGGGAGGACCTTGGTCAGCGGGTTACAAGGCACCATGCAGAGGGGACTGCAAGGGGCTGTGGAATACTCTCAGCTAGGCTTCAACACCAGCCCATGCTGTTGCCGTGGCCTAAGAAAACGTCATCCCTGACAAATCCTGTGGAGCATTTGAGCTTGGCTACGTGTGCCAGTCTGTCTTCAGGCTCAGGTCCGGCCGTGTCGCACACTGGCATAAACCCGCATTTTTGGAAAAAGCAGGTCCATGAGCTCAGCAGGATTTGCACTGCATCACACGGGAGATAGCTACACAGAGCATTTAGTGAGAATGAATAAGGGGCCCAGATGCATAGCATCGTGTCCCGTAACACGCATCAAACATAGACAGCTCCTAGGAGGGAAATTCGGAGCAGTTTTGTGGAAGACTGCCTGTTGTTACCAAGAGAAGCAAAATAGCAAAGACGCTAGAAGGCACACAGTTTCACATCTCCCCGCAGCCCTGCCCGGCCGAGCCCACCGGCTCGCCTGGTCCCGCAGTCACGGGCAGCGCAGGAGTTCTGAGCCGCTCCGTGTTCCGCAGCGAAAGCGCAGGCCGCAGCCCCGCGGACGGGGCCGGAGGCGATGGGCGGCTCCGCGCCGGACACATGAACACACCGGGAGCAGCGGCCTCGTTCGGCCCCCACAGGGGGAGAGGCAGGCCCAGGGCACCGCGCCAGCCGAGTCTCATACTCACCCCACGGCGGCGACACTGTCGGGGCTTGGACACGTTCTTCGTCACTTTGTAGCCCTTGTTAAGGCCCACGGCCATAGGGTAGCGGATGGCCATGGCTACGGCGCCCGGGCCCGATGGACACGGATGGACACAGACCCACTCGGCCGGACCCGCACCGCGATGATGGCGCCGCACCGGAAGGAACGAGCGCGCGCGGGGCAACGGGACGTGGCCATTTCCGGGGATGGGCGGGGCCGAGGGCGCGCGGGGGGAATTACGAGGGAAAGGGCGCCCCCTGGCGGCGCGGCTGGTGTCACAGCCATGAGGGGCTGGGGATCACCAGCGGTGGGGTCAGTGTGCCTGTGAGGGGACAGCGGGGATGAGAACAGGGTCACCCGCTCTGGGGTCACTGTGCCTGTGAGGGGACAGCGGGGATGAGAACAGGGTCACCCCGCGGTGGGGTCACTGTGCCTGTGAGGGGACAGCGGGGATGAGAGCAGGGTCACCCGCTCTGGGGTCACTGTGCCTGTGAGGGGACAGCGGGGATGAGAGCAGGGTCACCCCGCGGTGGGTGTGACAGAACTGCTGGTTCCCCTCAGCTGCGGCCGGGGGGCTTTGGGTGCCCACCGTACAGAGCCACGCAGCCCCGCACTTACAGATTTTTTTCCCATAAATTATAACTTTGGTTTCACTTGGCCAGGATTTGATAACGTTTGAGAGACAAACCTAAAGGAATAGATTAAACGATTTTGTTGGAATAAAATATACTGGATTTTCTTACTTCTGAAAGAGAGCTGAGGTGAACATGTGCAACTCAACTGTTTTCTGCTTTCAAAGACAATTTAATTTGTTGAAATGGAAAATATTGGCTTGAAATTGAATATATTGGATTTTGAAACAAATTATGGAACTTTGCGTCCTGCTGTAGAGCTCGTCTTTGCACGACTGGTTCCTTTGATCCCAGGGCAGCGGTCCCAGCTCAGGCAGTCGGAGCTGCCCGACTCTGTCACCCCCTCACGGCACGGACTCCAGCAGGAATGGTCATGGCTTAGATGGTGGGACAGGTCTGACTCCGATGCCTTTCTCCTCAGGAGGGCAGCGTATGAACAGGCGTCTGCAGGGTAGACTGTCCCACACAGGCAGAAGGAGCTGCCTTTCTGAAATACTTCCTAATGTTTCTGAAGGTCAACAAAGAAAAGTTACGAATGCCAGTTTTGTTGTCAATCTGCACCTCTAAAATCAACATGAGTTTGAGATCATCTTTGCTACTGAGAACTATCACACAGGAGAGCTAAAGGTCTCCCCATCCACGAGCTCTGGGTTCCTCACAGGAGGAGCTGTTGCAGCACTGGGCTGGAGGAGGTGTCCCCTCTCCTGTTACCTTTCCTGCCCCTGCCAATGTGCATGGAGCTGCCTTAGGATGGCTGCTCACTCACCTCTGAATGTGCTGAAGAAGGGCCCTCACCCGCTCTGCGTCTGTGACCTCATCAAATACAGGTGGCCCTAAAATAAACATTTGCCTGGAAGAGGAGGCAGTGGCACTGGCTGCTTCCTCTGCCTGGTCTGTGAGCACCAGCCCACCAGCATCATCTGCATGGGGCTCTTCCCTCTCACACCCTGACTATTGCTACCTTCCTCTCAGGACATCTTTTCCATTCATGCAGAAACATATGGATCTATAGTTCCCAGACTCCCAGTGGGTTTCTCATAATTTGATCTTTCTATGCTGCACTGGACACCCCTCAAATCCTACCTTTTTCCTAAGAAAGGGATCTTGCCTCTTATTGTTGCCTTCACCAAGTTCCTAATAGAAAATCCAGGGTTTCAGTTTCCAGAAGCTTTTGCCCCATTCCAACATTGCTAAATGCCTTCTTCCACATCTCAGTGTTTGCAAATGGTTTGCATTCTCTACTAGATCTTTCTTTGGATTCTGCATTACACCTCTTCACTCTTTGTCTTACTGCTTTCCTAAAGGTATTGCCTTTAGGTAAAGTGTTACCCATCAGATGAGCCCAAGGACAGAGGGACAGAAAAAAGGTAGAGGAAGCCTTGGGATTTGAGCTGAATCCGAAGCTGGGATGGATTGGCTCTGTTGAGATGGACAGGGAGGGCTCAGTGGACCATAAATAGGATGAACATCTGCAGTGTGCCCTGGCTGCTGCAGTGATGTCCTGGCCTGCACGGACAGATGCAGCTGGCAGGGGCCAGGAAGGGATTGTTCCCTTTACCTGGCACTCATTAGATCACACCAGTGATGCTGTGTTCAGGCCTTGCACAGCAAGAAAAACTTGGATTAAGTGGAATAAGTTCAGAGGAAAGCCATGAAGACGTCTGAAGCCTGGAGCATGAGGAGCAGTGGAAGAAATGAGCCTTTTTAAGCCTGGAGAAGTAAAAGTGGGCTGAGGTAGATGTAAAACAGCCACCTGAATTTCTGATTAACCAATGGAGAACAAGTGTAAGAGTGATCCATCCCAATGTTCAGTAAGTACAACAGGAGGCCAGACAGACTGAGTGGAAAATTCTGGATCACATTTAAAGACAAAAATTAGGAATGTAGGGGGTGGAAGCAGCATCAAAAGTACACAAGAGACATACACTGGCATTGCAAGGACATCAGGAGCAGAACTAGAAAATCCAGAGTTCCTCTTGACCTCACTGAAGACCAAGGAAAGAAGGAAAAGTGCAGTGCCTTACCCTCCCCTGGCAGCCCCAAGTTTATGAAGAGAGAGCCTATTGAAGGTTAGGATTGTTCTTTTTCTCTCAGGGACTTTTCTCCCATCTGTTGCTAAGAGAAAATAAGGACTGATAGTTAAGAGAGGAAAGAAGATGCCAAGGTGGGGAGAAAGCCAGCAGTGTGCCCTGGTGGCCAAGAAGGCCAATGCCATCCTGGCCAGTATCAGGAATAGTGTGGCCAGCAGAACCAGGGAGGTCATTCTGCCCCTGTACTCAGCACTGGTGAGGCCAAACCTTGAGTGCTGTGTCCAGTGCTGGGCCCCTCAGTTTAGGAAGAACGTTGAAATTCTTTAGTGCATCCGGAGAAGGGCAACAAGGCTGGTGAGGGGCTTGGAACACAAGCCCTGTGAGAAACGCCTGAGGGAGCTGGGGTTGTTTAGCCTGGAGAAAAGGAGACTCAGAGGTGACCTTATCACTCTCTACAGCTTCCTGAATGGTGGTTATAGTCAGGTGGGGGTTGGTCTCTTTCACCAGGCAGCAGCTGATGGAACCAGAGGACACAATCTCCAGGTGTGCCAAGGGAAATTTAGGTTTGATATTAGGAAAAAGTTTTTTACAGAAAGAGTGATAAAGTTCTGGAATGGCCTGCCCAGGGTGGGGTGACCATCCCTGGATGTGTATAAAAGAGGACTGGATGTGGCACTCAGTGCCATGGTTTAGTTGAGGTGTTGGGGCTGGGTTGGACTTGTTGAACTTTAAGGTCTCTTCCAACCTGGTAATTCTGTGAATTCTGAATTCTGTGAAAGGTGCAGCTGCACTCTTGTAGCTGAGGGGGCTTTCTTTTGGAAGAGCAGAGATATCATGAGATTTTGGCTGGGGTGTGAGGGGATGGATTCAGTTCTTCTCTCTCTCGATCTCAGGATTGGAGGGAACAGTTCTGCAAGGCTCAGGGCTGTGTGGTTCTGCCCTGTGCTTCACATGTTTTTCCCCACAGTATTTCCCCAAGTGATGAAGCCTCTCTGTCTTCCAGGAAATAATTACTCACAATAGCAGCCATCAAAAATCTCTGCATGGGGTTCATCACACATAAACTGTGGCCCTCTCAGTCAGGGATGGAATTATTCCCATGCACAGCAGAATATGGCTTTGAAAAGAGGATGTGGGGACAACAGAAATGATATCTCTGTTTACGAGCTAATAAGTGGCTGTGGCTGTAAGACACAAAACCTGTGATGATAATGAGCAAGGCCTCTCTTATAGGCACACAGTGCTGTGATGTCCTGTCCTAGGGTGACATTATGATGCTTGTATCCCCATCCATGTGTTCTGTTTATGCTGGATATCGTGTTCTGTGCCTTCAAGACTGGCTCTGAAGAGCGAATGTTTTGTTTTGGTTTTGCTCTCAGCCACTCCCCCATGGCTGGTGGGACACACAGACAGGGCAGTACATGGTGCTGCTTTTGCTTTTTGCTTTGCTTTTCGCTTTGCTCTTGCTTTTGCTTCTGCTCATTAGTTGAGCTAAGCAGTCCAAATTTTCCCTGGACTGTTTCTCCTTTCCCTTTTGTGGACCTACTTGAACCTGCTCCGGACTGGGACCTGGGAACACCTAGAGTTTGCACCTTGTGGCTGCAGCAGCTGCCCCAGCACTGGAGGGACTGAGAACAGAGCCATCACCCCCGAGAGAGACTTTCTGAATTTGTCATCCTTTTCAGAGTGGTGAAAGAGTGGTGTCACCTGGTATTGTTCCTTTTGTGTGCTGGGGGGTGCTGTGCCTGTTAAACAAACAGGTTCTGTGTGCTGGGGGTGCTGTGCCTGTTCCATCAACAGGTTCTTTCCACTTGTCTCCAAGGAATCCTTCCCAACCCGGTTGTGGGGAGGGGCCGTGTGGGTTTGCTTTCTGGAGGGGCCCCTTTGGAGGTTTTCTCCCAAATTTGCCCTAAACCTGGACATGGCCCTGCTTGGGCGCTTGATGGTAATTGCTACTAATGCTCCACTGTGCTCTTTCATTGTCCTGTTTTGGGCAGGAGAGAGCTGGAAAAGGGACTGTTCAGCCTGTGTTGGTGAGATGACAGAGGTGGAGGAGTCTCTGGTGTGTAATAGAACCAGGGAGCAATCAGAGCCAAACTGAGATTTTGTCCCTATTAAGAAATGACACAGAATCATCAGAAGGCTGGTTTGCATAGCACCCCATCTTTACTTCAGATCCTCTTTTTTTAGACATTGTTCTGATACAGATAGACCTGGTTGGTCAATCGATCAATACATTTCACCTGACTGGCTAATTAACAAGAAACCTTTCTTATAAACAATCTTTGAGAAAAACAAGAAAACAGAGAGTAGGAAAACAGCATCTGCAGGTTGTTTATAATAATAATAATCTATCATTGTTAATCTTCAACTCCCTAAAGTCTCTCAAGACAATTCTGGGAAAACTTATCTAGTTTTCTCGCTCTCTGACTAGGCTGTCACATCCACAAGGCTCCTTGCTTAAACTCCTTTGTAGGCAAGTAAAGGTCACCACAGAGTCCTCACTGCTACCTCTTTTAATAAAAACAGCCCTCTCCCACTGGAATGATCATGCTGCCTTTGGATGCTGTCTTACTGAATTTGTGTTGCCCTCAGACGAAGGAATGATGAATCTGACTCCATGTTTTCAGAAGGCTAATTTATTATTTTATTATACTATATTATATTAAAGAATACTATACTAATCTATACTAAACTATACTAAAGAATACAGAAAAGGATACTTACAGAATGCTAAAAAGGTAATAATGAAAACTTGTGACTCTCTCCAGAGTCCTGACACAGCTTGGACAAAGAGTCAGAACAACCCATAGCAGAATCCACTGGAACAATCACCTTTGGGTAAACAATCTCCAAACACATCCCACATGTGAGCAAAACAGAGGAGAAGCAAATGAGATAAAATTGTTTTCCTTTTTCTTGGAGGCTTCTCAGCTTCCAAGGAGAAAAATCCTGGGTGAAGAGATTTTTCAGAAAATGTGAATGCCACACTGTCTCTCTCCCACGCAATGATTGCTGCAGCATCATTGCCTCTGGCTGCCTTGTGCTGCACAGCTACTGTGTTCCTCACTGGCTCTCTCAGAGGTTTAAAGCCCTGCTTTGAGGCAGGGACTTTGACTGCTGTTTTGGTGGCGGTTTATTAGTTAGATTCAAGCACATTTTTAAACAAAACACTGCCCTGCACGTCACATCACATCCTATCACATCACATCACACCACAGGAAAGTTTTTGCAGTGGTCCTGGGGTCTTCCACGTGAAAGAGTTTGAACCTGACTTTAAAGAAAATGGTCCTGTTCATAAGTAAACTGAGGTCTAGACAGTCTTCCCCAGAAGTATTTGGTAACTTGCAAGACTTTGCAGCCAGATCAGAAACCAACAGCCTCTGCCACCAAACCCAGAAGAATCAGCGGGCTAAATCCTTCTCCTACATCACCCCACATGCAAAGGCACCAGCAGCTCTGCTAAAGCCATTATCTGCCTTCTGGAGCAGCACATGTGCATGGACACAGGCACACACAGAGGAGCCATGCGAGTGCCCTCCTGAGAGGAGGAGGAAGGCAGCTGCCCCTGCAGTAGCTCCCTGGTCACCACATATAACACCCATGAACAGGGTATTATAGGTCCCTATATTTCTGATGTTCTGTTTTGTGCAAGGTCTTCTTTTACAGCACATGCACACTGCTAAAGCTGTCATTCATGCTGCCACAGGCAGCAACTGTTCCCAAATCCAGCTGCTCTAGGAAAACCCGGAAAACAACCCTTGCCTTTGCCTTGGAGCCTCTGCTGAATTATGGTTTCTGACCACTTGGCCAGTCCAACTGCTTGCTTGGCCTGAGCAGAGGACTGCAGCTGCCAGTTCAGGCAGGCTGCTCTTGTCTTGTGAATGAAAGGATTTAACCCTTCTGGGCCTGCACTGAGCCTTACAACACTGATTTAACAGCCTCACCTCTGCTGCCATGCAATGGAATTCCCTGATTTTGTAGCCATTTCTGCAATTATTGATGCCTTAGTTTTGGTCTTACAAGTTGCTAATCACTTCCAAATTAAAAGTATATCCTTGGATAAACTACATTTATTTTTGTCATTGAGAAGGCAATGCCCTGCCTTCTCTAGGGGACCCACACAAAAGAGGTTTCTCCTACAGCCACTGGTACAGGGAGTTTTACACTGCTTCTCCCCTGGGTATGGTGCAGTGTGACTGTGTGAAACTGACCTTTCCTCCTTGCTGGTCTTGCTTCACCCTTATCAGATGGGAAACACCATTTACAGACCCACAGATTTCCCTTAGAAGTAGTCACTTTGGACAAATGCAAGTTCCATTTGTATTCCTGCTGCCTTTTACAAGGTGGCCAATGCTTTGCAATGGCCAGATGCCATGTAGCTAGGAATGGCTTCTGTGGGGATGAGGCTATACCTCAGTCCCTTGGTGGGCCAGCTGAAAGTCACTGCTGTCAAGGGGGAGCAGGCTGGATGGTGTGGCTGGAGAAGCCAGGGGACATTGCCCCTTTGGGCAGCACTGGGAGGCTGGATGAACTCTGCCCGATTGTCACTCTGTACCAGTGGGGTCCTGGGCTGTCCAGCCATAAAGAGCTTCCAGAGAGAGGCAAGAGCACAAACTGGCATCTCAGTGGAGCCTGTGAGGACCTCAGACTTCAGACAAATGTTTGAAGCTGGTCCTCATTTTTAGCTTGGTATGTTCTTGGCCCCCATCCATGTCTCTCCCTCACCCAGTACATTGGTTTGGCACAGCCTGGTTTTTGGTAGCAAAGGGTGGGGGGTTGGGGAGAGGAACAACAGGGGTAGCTTCTGTAACAGGTTGCTAGAAGCTTCCACCATGTCTGACAGAGCCAATCTCTGATGGCTCTGAAGGTGGACGTGCTGATGGCCCAATTACTGATGTTGGTAACACCTCTGTGATGACGTATTTAAGAAGAAAATCAACACAGCGCACACACAGCTTTTTTTCAGGGATAGTGAAGCACTGCCACTGGGGCCATCGCTGGTGTAACATGTAGCAATGCACTGCAGTAGCTGCTGCCATCTCGGTGCAGCCCGTGGTGAGCCTTGCCCGCCTGGCCACTCGTAGCCACTGTGCCATGGGCAGAAGGGCAGGGGCAGCAGCGGCTCCCCCTTCCCGGGCACGTGGAGAGGCATTGAATGGCGCCAGCGCCACGGCAGCCACCACTGCCTGTGCAATGGGACAGAGCCGCATGGCCGGCAGCAGAAGCATGACGAGTGATTCCCAACGTGGAACCTGGACGAGATCAACTTCTCAGCGCTGCAGGATCCTGCAGGAATCTTTGAACTCGTGGGATTTGTGGGCAGTGGTACCTACAAGCAGTAGCTCTTCTTCTAGTCAGAGAAGAGGAGGAAGTGTGGACTCGTGAGGGAAAACAACATGGCGGCACCAAGATCAGTGGTAAAGAAAGAGGGGGAAGAAGTTCTCCAAGTGTCAGAGCCAAGATGCAAGCTGTAGTGAGGACTGTGGTGAAACAAACTGTCCCCTTGTAACGCATGAAGTCCACCGGGGGTGAAGAGAGCCGCTTGTAGCTCATGGGAAAAGTGCTCACACTGGAGTGGGTAGATGCCAGAGAAAGCCATGATCCAGTGGGAGACCAAACAGAGAGACAGGGGCCCCAGCTTCCAGAGACAGAGAGAGCCCTTGATTCCAAACTAGAGCAGCCTATCCTTAGGGGACTGCACCTCTTGGATGAGTGACCCACACCACAACAGTTTTGGGATGACTGTTTGCCCGTGGAAGGGACCCCATGGCATAGCAGAAAAAAGACTCCTGTCCCTGAACAAACAGAAGATCTTGAATGATGAACAGACCAAAACCCCCACACCCTGTTTCCCTGTGCTCTTCGTGGGTAGGAGGGAGGGTCTGGGGGGAAAAAAGGTGGTTTAAGCGCTTGCTTTACTTCTCATTATCCTCCTCTGACTCTGTTAATAATAAATTTAATTTATACCTTTAAATTTACACCTGTTTTGCCCTTAGAGGGTTTTTCTCCTAGTTTTTATCTCAACCCATGAGCCCTTCATAAATTTTTTCCCTCTCCTTTGCACAACTGTAGCAGGAGAGGGTAAGTGAACGACTCTTGTGGGTGCCTGGCATTTGGCCAGTGTCAAACCATGACACCCGGGCATGGTGCTCTGAGCCCAGGCAGGAGCAGTCCTCCAGGGCCAGCACGCAGCTCTTTGTTGTGCAGGAACAGGGCACAGGAGAAGGGGTTGCCATCACGAGCCTTTGGGGACCCTGACTGTGAAGGGGAGGTTGGAGGGGAAGATGGGTTGAGATGCTCAGTCCGCAGCACGGACAAGAGACATGGGCAGCACTCACAGGCAGTGAAGGGGACAATTGCTGCAAACTGCTGTGCCCTGTGCAGGTGGGCTCACACAGGTCCTGCAGAGGCAGGAGGCATATCTGCAGAGGCAGAGTGCCTGTGTGAAGGATCCTCCACCATTTTGGCACAAGTTTTCCTGCAGCCTCGTGGTGACCTGGGCTCATTTACCTGAGCAGCCCCAGGTGCTTCTTGTAGGAGAAGCTGTTTGAACACTGCCTGCCCAGGCTGAGTCCCACTGAGAAATGGTACGTCTCTTACCCACCCCAAGAGGGCCTTGAGTGGCCACGGTGGAGGCAAGAAGAGCTCCTCTTCATTCTCCAGTCAGTGACACCATTCCAGAGGAGCAGCTGTGTGTGTGCTGGCTCTCAGCTGTGCTATTTGCTTGTACCATATGACACCAGGCAGCTACAAAGCAGTTTTTCATGACTGAGCTCATGACACAACATGGTTAACAAAAGCTTAGAATTGTAATATTTCTTGCTCCTTGTTAACATGGATGGATGCCCACACTTTATCCTTGCAGACTAGGAGCATCTGCAGTGTCTGGGGCATACCTGTGACCTTCTGCAGGGCAGGCAGCAGCCACTGGTCACTGAGGTACTGAAGCCAAGGGAAGTCAGAAAAGCAGCAAAGGTTGAGGAAGATAGGTGAACTGCAAAGGGGAGGTCCTTCCTAGAGTGAGTTCATTCAGACAAAGACTCACCAATATGCCAAGGACTGCAGGGACAACCTGGCAAGACTGTTTCCTGAGGAGATAAGAGTAATGGGGTATCCATCTTCCAATAAGGTGTTGGTCCTTCCTTGTATATATATCCCAACAGCAGAGTCCTGTAGAAAGCAAATGTTATTATTTCTTTTACATTAGAAGGTATTTTTTACAAGAACTAAAAGGAAAATTGGTCATGAATTGGCTGGTGTGGCCAGGGTGCTACCTGTCATTGACACAGAAGGAGAAAAGTGCAGGGTGAGAAGGAGAAAAGTAGATGAAAAAGTAAATGAAATTCAAGAGATTTGTGTAACAACAGAGCAAAAGTAAGGGGCTCAGTAGTCCCAGTGCCCATGGGTGGCCCACAGAAGTATGGATTCTTCACACAGAATTTTCTCCTTCTGGGTGTCCTAGTTATGAAGCCAAATATATCCTGAGGCTGGCTGAGCTCCTCTAGGCACTTCACTGGAAGGTGCCCAGGCACTGCAGTGGAAGGACGCCCGGCTCCTTGCCAGATGTAGGGTGAGGGTATTCTCCCCAGTGGCCTCAGGCCAGTATTGGAAAAAGGCTCCCAATATTACCAGTTAAATTGTGCCTGGGCCAGTCTGACCCTCGCTGCTGGGCCAAAGGCAGCAACTGCGGCGTGTCACCCCAGAGATACCTTGGCTTGCTGGTGGTTGCAGCTGGGCACTGAACAAATCCAGGCTTGTTAGGAACCCCGTTTACCTCAGGAGGAATAGCTTCAGGCGATGGTGAAGAGAAAAATGAGAGGATTCTGCTGGAGGGTTTAATGTCCAGAGGTTTATTCCATGGTTACAGAGGTCTGAACATGAGGAACTGCTCCAACAGAATCCCCCCGCATGGTCTGATCACCTTTTTAAGCTCAGGGACAGGGGGAGGGGAGGTACAGGTGAGCACCAACCAGGTGAGAGGGGCAGGGTCTCAGGGGAAGATGACACCCAGACAGGCCAATGACCCCTGGGCATAGGGGCATCCTTTGAACTTGACCAACCACACGCCTTGCTGGAATGTTCAGCCTGACTGACAGGACTCACTCAGCATGGGGGCAAGGGGGAAGGGAGAGAGACAAAGGCCCACCTGGGGGAATGACCTGGAAGGCCAAAATGGGACATTACAGCACACCACAACAGGCCAGCCCTCCAGACCCTGCCACAAGTTGGGATGGCCACTGAACCAGAACAGCCAGGGATATCCAAACATATTTGCTTAGCAGGGGTAGAGAGGGAAAATAGTGATTTATGTTCTGCAAGATGCAAACTTGGCAGGCTTGAGCAGATCCGAGCTTCTGCTTCTCCAGGCCCGGTCAGATCAATACTGGCACAGATGAGAAGATGCACACTTCTAGCCATTTGCACTATGACTCTTGCAAGTGGAGGCTCATCTACACGATGTCCGCCATGCATCACTGACTTAACTCTTTATTGCTTTTTAAGTTAAATTGTCAGTATAAACTGTCAATGGCCTCACTGGCCATGTAGCCTCAAACTGATCTCTCTGCCCTTCTCCATTCTCAGACCATTTAAGTGTCTGCAGTTTTCTAGCATTCCCTGGCTTCCCACTCCAAACATGTTATAAAAATGCAAACCTAAGCAACAGCTGCATCATGGTTTATCAACTGCTTCCTTATTACCCAGCAAATACCAGATTAATTTCATGTTTCAAGCTGAGTCTCACATGTCAGACAGGTGTTGTCAGGTAGATTGTTCTCCAAGATAATTGCCAAATTGGTGCTAGACCTCAAGCAGTCCTTAAGGATGTGGCCACAGGTGTCATGGGGTTGCACACACGTGCACTGGTCTGGGGATCATCTCTGTTAATGGTGTGAGTAAATCCCCAGAGATGGATGATCATTTATGATGGGAGTATCACCGATCTGTCCACACTGCTGGGAGAGAGAGATGTGGACACCATGCCTGTGAAACTGGGGCAATATTTCCTGGTATATTGAAGGAGAACTGGCCTGGTCTCCCTGCCACATGTCAGTGAATCCATGCCACTTGTTAGTTCTCAACAGTTTGGGAAGCCCAACACTTTGAACACAGCAGTTGTTTTTCTGGATTCCATGGGGTTATACCTTTTGCACTTGAAGAAGCTCAGAGGTTCAGTCAGAACAGGCCCAGACTTAATTTCCTGCACTTGGGCAGATTATCCACCGAGTGAGGACATCCACCCAGCCCCCAAGCAATGGCCCTGATCTTTCCAGGGCACAATTTTCTGCATGCCAGCCTGTCACACTACACTACATAGGGCCATGCTGAAGATGATCTTTTTTGTACATTCAAAATTTCTCCAGACAGTATAAAACAAACTAAATTCCACAAATCTATGCTATTCTCACACTCAGAATTGGGGTTTAACAGTGCAGAGGAAGCCTGGAAATATCACCATCAAATAAAAGCTTTTCCTCATTTGCTGTAGCGTCTGCCCATTTAACTCCATCCAAGCAGATCTCTCATGGCTGCTCAAAACATCTGATTCTCGCACCTGCCCATCTACATGCATTCTCATGGTAAAGAAAGAAGTGATGTGATGCTGCTAGCCTTCAAAATTCAGTACAGAGCACAGGCTGCAGGAGGGTGGGGTAGGGCACGGTCCCTACTGACTGCACCAAACTCAAGACAGCAAATGGCTTCCTGCTGTAGGTTCATGGTTAGCTGGGGCTGTTCTTTAGGGACATGCAGCTCCAACACAAGTGTTAAGTGAGGCAGTGCTCCAGCACTTCACTGTTGTTCCCAGCTGTAGATGGGAGAAATATTTTCCCATGAGACAGATGTATTGACAGCCCCTAAAAGGGCCCAAGAGAGACAGAGAGGAACTTTGGACAAGGGCATGGACAAAGGGGAATGGCTTTCCACTGCCAGAGGGCAGGGTTAGATGGGATATTGAGAAGAAATTCTTCCCTGTGAGGGTGGTGAGGCACTGGTACAGATTGTCCAGAGCAGCTGTGGCTGCCCCATCCCTGGAAGTGTCCCAGGCCAGGCTGGACAGGGCTTGGAGCAGCCTGTGGAAGGTAAAAGATGTCCCTGGCCATGGCAAGCAGATGGAACAAAATGAGCTTTAAGGTCC
Source organism: Melospiza melodia melodia (assembly GCF_035770615.1). Classification (NCBI taxonomy): domain Eukaryota; kingdom Metazoa; phylum Chordata; class Aves; order Passeriformes; family Passerellidae; genus Melospiza; species Melospiza melodia. The sequence continues at coordinate 25,834,978 of NC_086200.1, forward strand.
CTTCCAGTCCAAACCCAAATCAATCTGTGATTCTATTACTCTGTGACGTGAAAGCCAGGTTCAAAGAGCTACTCCATGAAACTCTAAACATACAGACATTAACTGAAAAATCTTCATGGTCATCTTAGTTTTGTTGCAAGATCATTATAAAGCTTAATGAATTATCCTTTGTAAAATAATTTGAGATCTTGGGTGGAGCACACTTTGGAGTTGCAGAAAGCATTCCTTTCATCTCCTTGATTAATCATGCAATATATCCAAGAGAAACTGATTCCATGCACAAACTTAATTATCTCCCTAGGCCTGTCTTCTTCCTTCTCACATATGTTTTACTCTGCAAACTTTACCTTTGACAGAACCTCTGGCTTAAGTAATCAGCACTCCCAAATACATGTAGCGTGTTACAGTGCATGATGGGATAAGGAGATAATTCTCTTTCAAAGTGGAATCAAAGGTTTCTACTTTGACCTTTCTACACTAAAAACTGAACTCTGGTGGGAGCTGGTTTGTTTGTTTATCAGCCTAAGACTGAAATATTTCTCTCCAGTCAGACCATGACAAAAGCTGGCAAGATATGAAGAACAGAACAGGTTACTGCAGCTGCTGGAGGAAAATATGTAAATAACTCTACAGTGGTGGGCACCTAGCCAGCTGCAGTTGGGCTGAGGATATGAAAATTAAGCACCAAATGGTTGTCTTGAAAAAAATGCTGGGTTTGTTTTCTTTAGCAGATGAGTGCCAGGCTTTATATAATAACAATTCAGGGGTGTGAACATTGCATGCTCCCCTCCCACAGCTCCACTGGCATGCCAATGATTTAAGGGATTCTTGGAGCAGAGCTGGGATTGCTCCTGGCTGATAATGCAAGCTTTTTGAACTCAGAGGAACTGCATTCAGAGCCAGCCCCCACCCTCCTTCACTGTCCTCTCCAAACTGTTGAATGGCTAAATGATGACGGGCTGGCACAGGAAATGAGGGAACCTGAACTCCACAGGTTGCTGAGAATTGGGGCTACCCTAACAGTTGGATTATTGGAAGTCTAATGAGAATAAAATCCAGCTCTGTTGTGAATAACAAAACTCACTTTGTTAGAGATTATTGGCCCAATATTTCATTAAAAGTGATGTGAATAAACCCTTCCTTCATTTTAGAATAATGTTACTTTTTATCTCTTTTAACAGCAGCTGCTCTGCACAAGGCAAGTCCATGGTCTGGCTCCAAAGGCTGACACAATCTGGAAGAAAGCAGTGGCATTTTTCTACCTGGACAGCTCATCTGTTTTCAGTGGTGCTTTCATGGTATTCAGCTGCCAAGAAATCTGTTTTCCTATACGTTTGGAAGAATTATTGAATCCTGGGGAAACCCGGCCCCGGCCCCGGCCCCAGGTACAGACCCAGCCCCAGTCCCAGCCCCAGCCCCAGGTACAGCCCCAGCCCCAGCCCCAGGCCCAGCCCCAGGCACAGCCCCAGGCCCAGCCCCGGCCCCGGCCCCGGCCCCAGGCACAGACCCAGCCCCGGCCCCGGCCCCGGCCCCAGCCCCAGGCACAGCCCCGGCCCCGGCCCCGGCCCCAGCCCCAGCCCCAGGTACAGACCCAGCCCCAGCCCCGGCCCCAGCCCCAGCCCCAGCCCCAGCCCCGGCCCCGGCCCCGGCCCCAGCCCCAGCCCCAGCCCCAGCCCCGGCCCCAGCCCCAGCCCCGGCCCCGGCCCCAGCCCCAGCCCCAGCCCCGGCCCCAGCCCCAGGCACAGCCCCGGCCCCAGCCCCAGCCCCAGCCCCGGCCCCAGCCCCAGGCACAGCCCCAGCCCCGGCCCCGGCCCCGGCCCCGGCCCCAGCCCCGGCCCCGGCCCCGCCTCTCCCGGCGCTTTCCCCTTTGCTGCAGTTCCGGGCACAGCCGGCAGGGGCGCCGGTGGCTCCCGGCCGGGCGGGGCGGGTGCGATGATTCCCCCGCGGCTGCAGGGGGCGCTGTGGCGCCGGCCCGGCCGCCTCTCCACACGGCAATGACGGGCGCGCTGCGTGGCGGGAAGGGGCTGCAGCGGAGCCGCGGAGCGGTGGCCGGAACCGCAGGGACGAGCGGACTCCGGGGTAGCAAACGAAATGGAACGGAAACTCCGCAGCTGTAGCAGGAGCCGAGGGGAGGCCCGGCAGGCAGGGCTGCTGAGTTACAGCGCAGTGAAAAACCCGGAGCAGTGGCAGAGAAGCGGCGGGGCTGGGCAGGGGCCGCTCGGCTCCCGAGCGCCGCCGGGAGAGGCTCCCTCGGAGCGGGAGGGGACTCGGGGATCCCGGGGTGTCCCCTGAGGCACCCGAGTAGATGGGGAGGGTCCTTTGTTCGGTTAGGCAGGGGTTAATAAGGTCCCAGTTCAGTGGCTGCGGTCACGAGCAAAAGCCTCATTCCACGGCAGAAGAAGAAGAAGCAGGACCGGGCTGGGCTCCCGCAGGGGCAGCGCCTTCCCGCCGGAGGCAGCAGCTCCAACGCTCCCCCCCAGCCCAGAGAGCAAGCGAGCTTGCAGCTTCCCCGGCCCTTTCTTTCACCAGCCCAATTCCCGCAGTGTCGCTGCCCCTCCGAGAGAAACTCAGATAAGAGAAGTGCCGCCAGATACCCTTCTCTCCCCTGAGCTTGGCAATTTCTGTTGCCCTTAAGTACCTGATCGTTATTGTTTCTTAGGGAAAAAAAAAAAAAAAAAAAAAAAAAACAAAAAAACCAAAAAAAAAAAAAAAAAAAAACCAAAAAAAAAAAAAAAAAAAAAAAAAAAAACAAAAAAAAAACAAAAAAAAACAAAAGCGGGGAGGGAATTCCCGAAAAGAAAAACCAAATAAAAACTCTAACCTACAACATGGTATTATAAACAAATCACTTTGATCACTTTGTAGAAAAATGACAAAGTGGAATTGTGGAAAGTTGGGAAGCCCTGAGCACTGACCTCTCAGCATCTTGTTTTGCCCCTTTTCTGTTGAAATGTTGGGAAATGTGTAGTGTTTTTTGAATTAAATTCTCATTTCTTTCTGATCACATGAGAACAGGGTCTGGTTCCAGTATGCGTCTGAAGGGCCACACTTGGAAGTTACTCACCTTCCTTACACAAAAGAGGGAACAATTCCAAGCACAGACCAGAATTCTGTCTGTCCAGACTTGGTTGGCACTTCCCCCAGCATGATACAGCTTGAATTCTACCTCAGTAAGGAGGTAAATGCTGTAGCAAAATAATACTATTTTTCAAAACTCCTGTCAAACAGTACATGCTGGATTCAGAAAAACCACACCCTTTACACATTACAGCGTAATGTCTTGTCTTGAAAAAAGCCCTTGTCCTACAGTCAGTCTGCTGTTGACTTTAAGCCCACAATTGTGTGCCATGTTCCTCTTTGCTCTTTTCTACATCTCAGCAAACTTCCTCGTAGTGCATGAGGAAGGTTTCATCCATGACTCATGGTATACCATTCATTTCTCTACTTGCTTTAGTGCTTTCTGTCCTGACACTGCTGAAAACTATTTTATTCAATGAAAGATGAAATTCAGGAGCAGAACTCTGTGGTGAGATATGAGTACTTCTTCCAGACTTGGACTCATTGCTAGCACTAATACTCATAGTGCTCATTTTTGAGCACTAATACTGAGGCCAGATTGAATTTGATAGGAAAATGTTATGTGATATATGTTCAATCCTGTCTCCTTCCTGAAATTAATGACAATATTTGAGACAATCAATGAAACTTTATCTGGCTTTTTGAGCAAGGTGAAGAACAAGATGCACAGGGGGAGTTAGGTGACTACAGGAAAGCTAGAAATAATCCTATTCAAAACATACAAATAAAAGAGGGTAAAATGAAAAATGGGAGAACATGGCAGCAACTGCTGAGAAACAAAAGCAGTTGAGTAATAGCATTGGAAATCCTGTGTCTTCAGATTTATGAAAATGTCAGAGTCATTATGAAATCCCAGATAGCATCAGAAAATTTGTTACACCCAAATGTACAGGAAAGTGGTCAACGAATGAGAAGGTGCCCTGCATCAAAGGGTACACAAGGTTTCCATTTGTCTTTATTACGTACTAGAAGCAATTCCTTAATTTATCTGGTGGAAGAAATACTCCAAACCTAAACAGAGCCAATCTCTACTCTCTGTGTCTGACATCCCAAAAGTTTATTTCTATCCTATGCAGACAGTCAGAAATGTTGCAAGTGTCTTTGAGCTAGAACTTCAATACTGAACCCAGGGCTCTTCCAAGTTCCTCACTTTACATCAGGGTGGGATCTGTATCTGCAGCAGCTTCCTCCTCTGCTCCACTTTCCACAAAGGGAAAGCCTGGGAGAGTGGGCAAGGCAGGAGCTGCAGTGTACTCTTTTTTCTTTCTTTTTTTTTTTTTTTTTTATTTTTTTTAATTATTTTCCTAGCCAGGTGAGGCTGACACATCCTTATACCATCCCTTTGTCAAACACTAAATTATTTTGTCTTGGGATAACAAATCCATTCTACCTGCTCAAAACAGAAGGAGTTTATCCTAAAATTGTTTTGGGTAGCAAAGACCTGTCAAGGTCTCTAATGAAAAATTAATTGCTAAATATTAAGAGACGAGTCACCATATTGAGCGTGGTTCAATTCTAAATCCCTATCATAGGAGGGATCCAACAGGACCAGTATTTAAGCAGATGCCAAAACCACAACTGAAACTTGTGTTGCACTCCCTGGAAAACACAGCTGTGAGCAGGCACTCAGCTTTTTCACTTCCCTTTTTTCCTTGATGCCTCCTCTCCCCATCTCACCCCCAAACCATTCTCTTAATTTTAGAAGAGATAGGAAAAGTGAACATACATATTCTGTTAACAAGTGGAGATTGGTGTCAGGGATGAAATTGTGCAAGTGTCCAGGTTACTGCTAAAGAAAGGGGCTTTCTAAAATATGTAGAAAATATCAGGTATAATTATCGATGCATATTTCAGGAAGTATATTTTGATAAAAAACTTTACTTCAATACAGTTGATACCAACACTATGAAAAAACCCAGTAACACTAGAAGGAAAAAAAACTAAACCAAACAGAAAAAAACCGCAAAAACAAAAAAGGGAACAAAAAAACCCCACACAAAACCCCCCAACCCAAAACCAAAAAAACACAGAAAAGCCAACCAACCAACAAAAAAAGACCCCCCCTCAAAAAAAAAAAACAAAAAACCAAAAAAACTACAGCACACAAACTCTTGAAATAAAGTTTTTTAAGCCATTTTCTCAACTTCATGAACAAAGGGAATGTACATCTCGTTTCCATTATCAATCAAAATTAGGCAAAAAGCTTAAAATAATTTCTAAAATATGAAAGATGCACAGATGATCACATCAAATAAAAATAGAAGTGAGCTTACCAAAAAATGCTTATACAGTGGCTTTCATGATTCTTTAAATCTTTTTTCCTGTCTTAACACAAACAGAGTTTATAGCTGGTCTTTCACAAATTTGCAAGTGTTGGAAAGTGAATGTTAAAGAGAGAAAAAGTTCACTTTAAGCACACTGCTTGATGCTCAGGGGTCTTTTTTTGGTTTGCTCGGGGGAAGCCAGTGCTGTTAGAGACGACACGGACTACGCGGGGCAGGAGCAGGGCTTGGGGCTGGGGCTGGAGCCGGTCCAGCAGCAGTTCGGTTGCAGTTTGCAGACAGGCGCCAAAATTCAAACCACGCGCTGTGGTCTGCTGCAACTCCCGAGCGCGGCCGGAACAAAGCGCGGGAGGCGGACGGGGCCGGGGCCGGGGCCGACCTCCCTGCGAGCAGCGAGCACAGCACCCTGGGAGTTGTAGTCTCTGCTCGCTGCTTCCTTCCCCGATTCGGGCAGAAAACTGAATTTCACCTAGTCGCCCGTCTTATCATCAGATCTCACTGGCAGCGCCCTGCCGGCAGTGACCCTCATGTAGAGGGCTGTGCCTTTCAGAAAGTGCACGCGGAGTGTTCTTGGTTCCATTTCAGCTGTCACTCGTAAACACCCTCCGGGAAACCCACTGATACCCACAGCTCCACAGACTGCTGAGGAAATTCTCGGTAGGAGGCGGAGGTGAAGGGACACTCAGCGCTGTCCCGGGAGAGGAGAAGCCCGAGCAGGTGGGACAGACACTCTGCTGTCTCACACAGCCAGGACAAGTAGTTTTGTACCAGGTGGACATTTTGAGGCAAGCACATTCATGTGAAAACCTGTGATTTATGTAGTGATTGCTAGAGAGCCTTACAGCTATTTGCCCACGTGGATATTAAGCATCCAGAATTCCTGGGTTTATTCCAAGGTTTTCCAGTTTGAGGTGTACTTGATACTAGGATTTCATATTAAGATCGTTTTAGTTCTATTTTGAGACCAAATAACTACTACCTACTTTCTCACACTGGGTCCGTAAGTTTTCACATTGTATGCTGTATTTTCTTGCTGTCTTTCCAGTTTCTCTATCCAGACCTATACTCCCACCTCTGCATAATGCTCCTGCTACTTTTTCTCTTGGCTCTTCATACAGATGACAGACTTTTCAGTCTGTTTTTTCAGCTTCTCCTTTTTCTCAGCCCTCCCTTCAGCTCCCTCAGCTGAAAGGCACAAGACCAGGAACAGCTTTTGGGAATGGTAATCTAATTTATACTAGTTAATGTGCAAGAATTGACAGAATTTGAGGTTTTGGGGGAAAATACTGCTCCAAATATTCAGGAACAGAAAACTCAGTGAATTCTAGTTTGTACAAAGTTTGACTACGCAGCCAAAAAACATCTCTTTAGGCATTAGAAAAATATTAACCTTGGGGATGTCCAATCCATGTTTTCTCCATTTCAGCACAGAGCTGGACCCTGGCCTGTGCAGAGCCGACAGCAAACAAGGGCAACATCTCAGAGCGCACAGGCGGCTGTGGACGATATTTTGGGGAATTACAGTGAAAACACACAAACACGCCCTTTCACGGAACCCCTCAGCCCACAGGCCTGAGCCCCGCGCGGGATCCGGGCTGCTGCTCCGCCAGGAGCGGGTGAAGGTCAGTCCTGTTGGTGGGTCCGGTCTCTTCCGCAGTTGCCACCAAAACCTCTTCGCTTCAGAACCAGCCCCAGCGCGGTTCTGTCCTTGACGCGCAGCCCGAGCGGCACCCGCGAGCCGCCATCGGGCGCAAAATGGCAGGCGCGGCAGCAGCCCGCGGCCATCTTGGCGCGGGGACTGCATGTCCCAGGCGGCGCCGCGGCGCAAGGGGCCGCCCGTCCGCCATCTTAGCGCTCCCTCCCCCGGTGCGGCGGGATTGAATGAGTCGCTGCCCGCCCGCCTGCCAGCCCAGCGCCATGTCAGGCACTCCGAGCCGCAGCACTCCCGGCGGGACCCCGTTGTCGCCGACCCGCATCTCCCGGCTGCAGGAGAAGGAGGAACTGCGGCAGCTCAATGACCGCCTGGCCGTTTACATTGACCGTGTGCGGGCACTGGAGCTGGAGAATGACCGTCTGCTGCTAAAGATATCGGAGAAGGAGGAGGTCACCACCCGAGAGGTACGGCCGAGTTGGGGGCGAGCAGCGACTGCTCCCGTGGCGCCCCACAGCTCCGTCCCGGGGCGGGTCCGCGGCCCGGCGCTCGCCCGGCCAGCTCCCGCCCGTTCCCTGCGCGGCGCGCGGCGCGCTGTGGCGGCTCCGTGTGGCGGCCGCGCCATGCCCGTCCGCCGCGCGGGGAGCGGGGGCCGGGAAGACCCAGCACCTACCCGCGCGACCCCTCGGGGCCGCCGGGGGCTCTCTGACCGCGGTGTCGCGCTGAGGAGCGACTGGCGACACACTGAAGGCGTCTGAGGCCGGGATTCGGCACGGGGAGGAGCCCGTGCCGGTGGCGGGAGCGGAGCGGGGCGGACACGGCGCTGCAGGCGGGAGTGGCGGCTCCCGCGCCGGCCGGGCCCCAGCGCGAAGCCGCTGCGGGTCCCTTGGCCACGGGCGGGGCTCGGCTGGGGTCGCGGGCGGTTCGAGCCCTCCGTTTCCCGCGCCCACAGCACACGCGTGCTCTGGTACCGGCTCGTTGGGTGTCCCCTACGGCGTCTGTCTTGACGGCTGATGCAGTGGGGTGGGAGATTTGAAAGGGTTTGGGCTGGCTTTGCCTCTGACCGTAGGAAATCTTTTACAGACTCCGTAAATACTCGGAATCAAGTCCGTGTAAGCGACTCTGATTTGTTTCCTCGAATTTTGGAGGCAAAACTGCATGATTTTTTTCCCCAAGTTTAGCTTTCCCCTGTTCTGTGGCGGCTGCTTTCCGCGGTACTCTCCTCCTGTGGCGGAAGGATGTAGTCGGTGACACTGGGGACAGTCCCGTCCTGGGCAAGCCCAGACCCCCTCAGCAAGGTGCGGTGTCCCACCGCTGAGATGATGTTAAGGTGCTGTGGAAGGTCTATCAATAAACTGCCTGGACTGTAACTTCTGGGATGTGATGGATCGCTGTGCCACTGTGTAGCTTTTAATATTTTTTTTTGGTCTTTTTCCCCTTTTCTCCCCTTGAGATGCTGATTTGATGATGCTCGGGGTGTTGGGAGGAGGATTTGATTTAATTTAGTTTAAGTAGAGCAGATGTTATAATGTCTTATTTGGGGATGCAATCAGTGCATGTATGCCCAAACCAGAAGTACCTTTAGAGTCCCTTTGTATCGCTTAATGATATATTGTAACTTCCATGCTTTCAAAATCGCTAGCTGTTTCTAAGCATGAAGCATAACTTACCGTGTGAAATCGTGCTATAAACAAAATAAACACATCTAATTTAGGAAGCTTCTAAGCTGTAGATCGCTGGAGGCTAGAAGGAGTATCCCTTTGAAATGCAAGAGTGAGAATGTAAATCTGTTGATGGTAGACATGTGCAAGAGTAAGAGGACAAGCAGACAACGTTGATATAATTTCATTAGACTTTTAACATGAGTTTAAACCAGTTTGTAACAGCGTAGTGTGTGAGCAATTCTGAAAAGTATTCTGATGCAGTAATTAGAAAATAAACTCGAGAATAGGAACCTTTTGGTTACTTAGAGCTTTCTACCTCTGTGTTTTTCATCCAGACTTCAAAAAGGTCTTAATCCTCAGACATAACAAACTTCTTCAGGATTTATCAAGCTCTTCTTTGGCACTGATGCTTTGGCTTGTCTCTGGACCACCTTTGTTAAATACTTTCCTCATCCCTTTAGGAAGGTTTATTTATTCTTTTCATATGTCCACAGAAGGAAACTTTGTAGTTTTATTGTTTTAGTGCTGGGCAGTGGACATTGGTTTAGGACTGTGGAAGCAGTAAGCCTTCACATAGTTGTCAGATTTCCTATTTACTGGAATGGGAGAATCCTGTCCTTTCACTTTTGGGACCAACCTAGTAAATTGGATTTTCTGCTGGCAATTCAGCAAATTCCAACAATTATTAACTGTTGGAATTTGCTTTCATAAAATGATAAGGCTTAGTGTGAAATTATATATTAATTAAAAATAAACCCTCCAAATCCCACAGCCTCCCCCCCAAACAAACCCCAAAGTAGCTCTAACTTCTGTGTAGAAGCACAGTTAAACCTAGTCCAGTGAAATTTGCATACTGTTCTCTCTGCATTATTAAATCTTTATATATGTAAGCATCTAAGCTCTGCATGCTTATAGGAGACTATTTTCTTTTTCCACAGTGTTCAAAATGCACATTCCCATTTGTTGTCCTCAACTGTGTGTAAATTTAAGTCTGATCTTATTTACTGTTTATAAAAGCTAATTGAATATTCTGTTATTTTTGGCTTTTCTTTGGTTCTGGCAGAAGGTGTCGCCTGCCACTGTGGTAGGAGGCATCGTGCACATTGTGGGAAGCAGACAGAAGCACTGCTCAGCAATGGGCTGTTGGTTACTACCTGAGACTTCTGCCTAGAGAGCAGATGATGGAGTCCATGATCAAAGGTGGATTTCTCAAAGCTAAGGACAGCTATAGCAAGCAGCATACGGAACCATGGTTATCATGAGAGAGATGTTTGTTCTTTGCTTGTCACTCAAGTATCCCTCAGGGACCATACCCGAGCTGGCAGAGACTGTTATTTACTGACATGGCATGTCCTGAGTAATGGGTTCCTGGCACCCCCTGCCCCAACCCTGCATGTCTGGGAACAGTTTTGCTCTGTGCTCAAAGTTCTGGTTTAGGGTGGTGTCTTCTGGATGAGAGAAGTTCTACTGATGCTGATCAGGCAAGGAGTGTAGTTATTGTTCTGCCAGAGATTCTTTAATCATCAGCTGATCAGGATGTTCTTTTTCCTCGTTGTTTCAACTACCAATTTGAACAAGATTGCAGAAAGCAGCTCTTTGTGTGGCAGTCCTAACATGGTCTTAGAACAATATAATTCCTGTTCTTCTTGATGAACACAGGGCTGCCATCTCTTAACAGCAGAGAGAAGGAGCTTTGCAATTGATTAATCTTTAGTTCTTTATTAATTATAGCCTTTTTCCTAACCCTGTCCAGTGCTGCTTTACTTGTATGCAGTAGGCACCTAGACAAATAAAAAGTGTATACTGTAAGCCCTCAGACAGATGCAAAAAAAAGTTTGCAGATGTGTCTGAGGGAACCTCTAACTGTCCTCATTCCTTCTCTGTTTGCTTTCCTCCATCACTGCCCTTGTGTAAGTTAGCCTGTGACAGAAGAGAAATGGAGCTCATCTCCTTGTTTTTCTACATCCTTAGTACATGTAGATGCTGTTCTCCCTGTGTCCGGGGTCACTGTTGCAATAATCTGATTTGTGAGGCTGGGAGGGGACATAGTGGAAGAGCTAAGAGAACAGTCCTAGAGCACTCCTCAGTTCTGTTTTACTGACTCTCTACCCTCTTCTGTAGTGCTTATGGTTGTAGCCTTCTGGAGCAGATGTTTTGATGGGGACAAAAGGGATTACTGTGCTGTTCTGAGGACACCCCACTGTGCTCATCCCCTCAAAGGAGAATTAGAAAAATAAGGTCCTTGGGAGCCTCAACTACTGACAGCAATTGCCCTTGTAACAAAAAGAGGATGTGTGGGGTTCCCTTTGCACTCTGTCTTCCCATCTCTGTGGGTGTGAGTGCAGGTGGCTGCAATCTCACATGCTTTCCTCTTACCTGCCAGTGTTGGAGCTACCATGCCCTTTGTGTGCACCATGTGTGGTGGCCAGAGCTACTGTCCTGACCAGGATATGAAGGTCTGGTGTTGCCTAGTTGTCACCTGCAAAATACATGCTTAGATGCTGCTGTGGATGTTGGGTCACTCAAGTCGCATCCTCTAAAATATTGGGTTAAATGATTTTCTGGCACTGTAGGTGTCATCTGGGAGGTGTCATAACACACATCTTCATTGTTCTTGAGAACTTGACTGATATTTTTGGTGGGCCTGAACCAGAGCTGACTGGCAGTCCTTTGTCAGTCTATAACTGGCTAAATTAGAACGTGCTGAGCCACACTTGGTGGGAATACACTTGTGCTTTGCACGTTAATGTATTCTTATGAGATTAAGGTTTCCTCAGCAGATTTGTCTGGAGTCACTTGTGGTTGGCTGGAACATGTTTCTTGCCTAGCATGTTGGTTCAGTGCCTTCTTGATGTGTTTCAAGTCTTCACTGAGTGACACCTTGCAGCTTTTCTCAAGTGGGGTTGCTTTGGGAGGGTCTGTGTCAGTGTATCTGCCCTTGACCCACTGCCTAGTGAGCTTTGGATGTTCCCAGCACAGGTAGGTGAGAGCATCCAGCAGCTGTGTCTTTCAGTCTGCTATGGAAACATCTCTGTTTTCTTTTTCTATTTCCTTGTTCCCTGTGTTGCCCAATTACAAACTCACAGGCTCTTTTGCCAGCAAAAGAGAAGGTAAAAAAGTGGAAGCACATTTGTAGTGCAATAAGGGTGTCTAGGTTGGCCTCTGTGCAGGAAGATTTATGCTTGGGCACATGGACATGAAGTGGATTGGGCTGCAGCATGTCCTTTTGTTTTGTGCTGAACATTTTAGGGTTTTTCTGTTGCTTTCAGATGGGGTTTCCATTTTCACAGTTGAGGGACCCATTTGCTGGCCTAACCTGTCATCTGGAAAGGTTTGTTGCTGCTTCCCAGGGCTTGTATTCTGGACATTGTAGAGAGACTGCTGAAGCTCACAGGGCCAAATGAGTTTCATTCCTTCTGCTCTTCAATAAAGGGACCAGTACTAGTGGCAAGAGGGACCTGAAAAGTATCAAACACAATGACATGGCTCTGGGTGATCGTTGGAGGTTAGGGATGGGTTTTGTTTGGGGTTATTTTTGGTTTGGCTTTTTTGGGGATTTTATTTTGTTTGTTCGTTTTGTTGTTGTTTTCCCTTTTCTTTCTCTTACGGAATTTTTCTCCCATTTGTTGCCTAAGAGACTGGAACTATAGATACTCGAGAAAGGATGTGAGGAGGGGGTGCAGGTGGCTGCAGCCCCTGTGGTGGGGGGCTTTCTCTTGAGAAGTTCAGAGACACTGTGAGATTTGGGCTGGGGGCTCAGGGACTGGGCTCAGCTTCTCACTCACTCTCGGGGTTGGAAGGCAGACAGTTGGGCTGCTACTACTGCAGGGAGAATTCGCTGCCACTGAGCAGTTCTGTCCTGCACAGCTTCTACTACCAAGGGTGAGCCTTTGCTTGTTAGAGTGGCCATTGAACACATTGAACCTTTTCAACACCCGACCTCACCGGGAAGGACCCTCGGGGTAAACCTGGAGCCCTGAGCCCCTCTGAGGGGGTGTCTCCGGGGTCTGCCTGACCCCTGCCTTCCCTGGCACAGCTCCTGAGTTTTTGCTACACTGTTTGCCACTCTGGGTGTGCCTACTGCTGCTGTTCCAGCTTGCTGCTCCGAAGTTCCTGCTCCAGGCCATTCAGCTTCCCAAGTGGTGCTGAGACCGGCTGCCCACTGAGGGTTTGCAAAGAAATCCCCTTCTCTCTCAGCCGCCATTGCCATGTGGGGCTGGGACTGGGGCTGTGCTTGGGGCCGGGACTGGGTCTGTGGTTCTGTTGGTTGTTGCTGCTGCTGTTGTTTGTTTGCCTTGTTATACATAAACATACCACTAAAGAACTTTACTCATTTTCTCATACCTTTGCCTGAAAGTCCCATAATTTCAAAGTTATGATAATTTGGGAAGAAGGGGTCACATTTTCTATTCCTAGGGAGGAATGGAAAGACATTGGCATCAGAGCACAGGTGGTGTGGGGAGAGTGAAGAGCTTGAGGATAGCCAAGCAGATCCTGCAGATCAACCCTGGATTACACAACTGCTGTTGGCAACAGGGTTTTGGATTCTGCAATGAACCAACAAATCCCAGGTGCAAATTTAGGCTGGGTGAAGAATGATTTGAGAGTTCCTCTGGGAAAAAGGACTTGGGGGTGTTGGTGGGTGAGGGGCTGAACCTGCTCCAAGCATTGGCACTAGCTGCCAGAAGCCACCTCTGTGATGAGCTAAGCCCCTGGTGTGGGCAGCAGGGGAGGAGGGATTCTGCACCTCTGCTCTGTTCAGAGGAGCTGTGGCTGCCCCATCCCTGGAAGTGTTCAGGCCAGACTGAGGCTTGGAACAACCAGGAATAGTGGAAGGTGACCCTGCACATTGCAGGGGGTGGAATGAGATGGGCTTTAAGGTCTTTTCCAACCCAACTCATTCTTTGATTCTTTGACCATGGAACTGTCTTTCAGGATTCACAACTGCTTCAGAGGGACAGGCAGGCTTGTCTTTCAGGATCCACCTGACTAAATGTCCAGCATAAAGCTGGATAACCCTGTCACGCTCTGGGTGAGGAACTGGCTCACAAGCTGGGCACAATGGGTTATAGTGAGGGAGGGACATCAGGCTGACATTGGTCACAAGTGGAGTGCCATGGGTCTCCAACCTCAGCCCATCAACATCTTCATCAATGATCCTTGGATGCAGGACTCAGAGGGATTCTAAGAAAGTTTGCCAATGGCATTAAATTGGGAGGAGCTGTCAACACCTGCAAGGGCAGAGAGCCCCTCCGGAGAAATGCTGACCAACCAGAGAGATAGGAACTCACCTATGTGAAGCTTAACAAGGACAAGTGCTGGATGCTGCCCCTAGGATGGGGCAGCCATGGCTGTGTGGATGGACTGGGGAATGAGAGGCTGGGGAGAGGCTACAGGAAGGGACCTGGGGGTTCTGGCTGATGGCAGGTTGGATCTGAGTCAGCAGTGCCCTGGAGCCAGGAGGGCCAACCGTGTCCTTAGGGGCATCAGGCCAGCTGAGTGAGGGAGGGGATTGTGTCTCTCTGCTCTGCGCTGGAGCAGCCTCACCTTGAGTTCTGGGGGCAGTTTTGGGCACCACAGTATAAAAAAGACATTGAGCTAGTAGAGGAGTGTCCAAAGAAGGGCCACAAGGATGGGGAAGGGTCTAGAGGGGAAGGTGTATGAGGAGCTGCTGAGGGCACTCTGTTTGTTCAGCCTGGAGGAGACTGAGGGCAGACCTCAATGCAGTCTTCAGCCTCCTCATGAGAGGCAGGTACCGGTCTGTACACTCATGACCAATGAGAGAGCCTGAGGAAGCAGCATGGAGCTGAGTCAGGGGAGGTTTGGCTTGGATGTCAGAAGGTTTTTTCCCAGGAGGTGGTTGGGCACTGGACAGGCTCCCAGGGGAAGTGCTCGGAGCACCAAGCTTGCCAGAGCTCAGGGAGCATTTGGGTAACACTCAGGCACAGTGTAGGATTGTTGGGGTGCCCTGTGCAGGGCTGGGAGTTGGACTCTCAATGCTCTTGCAGGTCTAACTCAGCATATTCTCTGATTCTGTGAAAGTTGTTCAGGCATCCTTTCACAGAAGCAAAAGTAGCAATCTTACATGGTCCGTACATTTTAGCTGTCTGATACAACTTTCAAATAATCTTGTGTTATAAAAAATATAAAGGCATAGCAGACTTCAAGGTGCCTCATGCAGTCTGTATTACTGATTATATGATAGGTTATTTTGGGACATGAAGCAGTCTGTAGTTCTTTATCCTCTAAGATAACAACAAGAGTGGAAGCTCATTTCTGAACAGTTGACATTTCTGTAGTTCATGTGGTTTCAGACACTTTGTAGTGGAAGAACAGCAGAGTCAAAATGGGTCCTTGGGCTTGTATTCTACAAAATATCTTCAAGTGTTTAAAAAAAATCTCCCAAAGCAGCAGTATTGGGAATAAGGGCAAATAATTGAAGTTAAGACTCTAAGGTGCACTGATCTTGTTCAGTTTATCTCTTGGGAAGGTTTGGACATTTCAAACGTAGTTTTGTTGCATTGGTAATAAAAATGAAATCTTTGTGTTGCTTGTTAATTGAAAATGTTCAGTATAGAATGTTCTTAAATGGCAGAAATCATATCATACACCCTTTTTCAAAGAAACTTGTGTGTAACCTGGTCCTATGTTTCAGTTCTTTGATAGTTGTTGTGATGTTACAACACACAAATACTTTACACACCCAAATACTTTTTTTTCCCCTTAGGTGAGTGGAATCAAGAGTCTCTATGAGTCTGAACTGGCTGATGCTCGAAGAGTTCTGGATGAAACTGCCAAGGAGAGGGCTAGATTACAAATTGAAATAGGAAAACTGAGAGCAGAACTCGAGGAGTTCAATAAAAGGTGAGGAGGGTATTACATTTCTTTTCTTGCAATTAGAACGGGCAATATTTGCTGTGGAAATGATACCAATGATGCTTCTTAAAACACCTGGAAGCAGATCCATGAGAAGATACAGGTTTGTCAGAGAGAAAATCCTTCAGCTTGTTGGTATAGCTGGTCAGAGCACATAATTCCAGCAGTATATACACAAGTGTATTTGTAAATATTAGATGAATGTTATGTGATGTGAGACTCAAGCAAATGGCTGTGCCTGCTTTGTCCTGTCCTGCCTCCCCTGACGTGAATGTGCATGTGTGCAGCTGCTTGGTAAACTGGATTGAGAAAGAGATCTAGATTAAAATTGATCCATTCAAGGAGGGTTCATTAATGATTTTTATTGTCTGGCTCACTGTATTAGTGATAGGAGAAATGGAAGAAAAGGG
Organism: Melospiza melodia melodia; assembly: GCF_035770615.1. Lineage (NCBI taxonomy): Eukaryota > Metazoa > Chordata > Aves > Passeriformes > Passerellidae > Melospiza > Melospiza melodia. The sequence goes on from NC_086200.1 coordinate 25,850,939, forward strand.
AAGGGATTGGCCCTGAGCAGTTTGGGAATATGGAAGCAGTGTTGCCTTGAAAAGACATGAAGCTACAATGTAAATGTGCCAGGAGAAGACCTTGTACCCACGAAATAATTTTAAACTGCCATTCAGTTTGTATCACAGAGAATTGGCATAACAAACTAGTTCCTGAAACCATGTAGAATTTATTATTTCAATTCCCATGGGAATTATTTGTAATCAAATACTGTTTAGCAGTAGAAACTTCATTTAAAATTTAATATATGTAGTGGAAAATAAATTTTTGCTTCTAATTGAATTTTGCTACCTATTTTAATATATAAGATTTGGGAATGACAGATTTTTCCTGAGCAGGTCATTATGTACATCACCTGTTTATCAGTGTTGTCAGCCATAAAATAGGTTTTAATGTGGCGGTGCCACTAAGGCCTACTGTAAGTCTCTCATCTCTTCATTTGCAACTAAGTAGTTATAAAAGGACTTAAATGTTTCCCTCCCCTCTCTTTTTTTTTTTTTTTTTTTTTCTGGCTATCTAGTTAATTTATGATAAAGTATTTCACATTTTCTCTGTAAATTTTGCTATATCACTGGATACTCATTTTCTCTGCTGGGCCCTTTTTTAATATCAGCCATTGGAGATATTTTTGGAATTTGCCCTAAAACATCTGTCCAAACATGAACTAGTGATAGTGTAAGCATCTGCATTTGAGTTGGTGTAAAGTCTGTTGAAGTACAGCCAATAGCATAGGCCTGTATGTGGTCAGGCAAGCTGTGTGCTGGTGTTTGTGGACTTGGTTAGCTCAGCTTTTGTTAACCATGAAAAACTCCTCTGGTAACTAGGTCAGCAGTAAAACCCCTAAAGTGCAGTGAGGTGAATCCCACCCAGCCCTACTGGGGTGTTGCTGTTGGAACTGTATATTCTCTTCAAAGCCTCAGGCCAGCAGTCTTGGCATTTATTTTGGATAGTGTATTTTGCATGGCAGTTGGCATGTGCATGGCACATGGACTTTAAGGTTGTCTCTCTCATCTTGTGATAGCAGGTACTCTTCTTGCTTGGCTTTTAAAGGAAGCTCCATAAGAGAGCAACAGTAGTAACTGGGAATTTGGTTCACCTCTAATATTTCTCTGTTTTGATTAAGGTCTCCTTGTAAGAAGTATCTTCACTTGGCAGATAATGAGAATCCAGTTGATTCCTGTTCTTTAGACTTTTGATAGCCATAAGAGACTGTACAAAATACTTTGTGGTGGGAAATTGTGCATGTAAAGTTTTCCCTTGGATCACCCCCCTCAACCATTGTCTGGACAACTGAGTTGCCCCTTACCAGTCACTTCAATGACCAAACTAACTTCAGCTTTTTGTTTGCTTGTCTTCTGCAATAGATGAGGAAAAAATACCTGGTTTTCTGGGTTTCTCTCTGTGTTTACAGTTCATAGCAGTAGAGTCCAATTCCTCAGCTTCAGAGTTTCTTCTACTTAATTCCTTCCAGTCCATTGAGATGCTTGTAATGTTCTTGGAGTGTTTGTGGCGTGTCTAGCTTGTGATGTGGCCAGATTTTAAATATGACTCTTGTAAGTGAAACTTTCAATTTCTTGTCTGATTTGCGGTGTTCAGTTGACATCTAGCTCAGTACTGAAGCTGACAGTCAGGTGGTGTCTATGCTGACAGTCAGATGCTGCTTCTCTCAGTATTGTAGCAGCGGGCCCCTGCACGGGGAGTAATGAGCATTGACTCCATGATTGCAGAAGGCTGATCAAATGCTTTATTAAGCTGTTCTATACTACACTACGCTGTATAAAAAACCCTTCGTCCATGCCAGACAGTCCAATACGCATGTGGGTCCAATTGGTCAATGAATCAAAACACCATCACCAGAGTCCAATTAGGAAACTACCTTTTGGTAAACAATCTCCATAACACATTCCACATGTGCACAACAACAGGTGCAGAGATTAAGATAAGAATTGTTTTCTCTGAGCTTTCTCATAGCTTCTCAGGAAAATCCTGGGAGAGAAGTAAGTTTCTTTCTGTTCAGAGAATATGTGATTACCACATCTCAGACCAAACTTGCTTTGAGAGCTGTGTAGTGGAGGAGTAGGTTATTGCATAAGTTTATATTCACTATTGTTGCCTCTCCCTCTCTTTCAAGCTCAGAACAGAGAAGAAATTTAAGAATGCCAGCATAGTCTGGCCAGGAGGAATCCCAAACACTGCCATTCTTTTGTTTGCTTGTGATACATTGGGTTGCTGGGACAGGAGATAATAGACTTCCCTTGCAATATAGGATCACAGTCAACCTGCTGGTTTATTAGCAGATTCCCCATTTCTTTTTTTCCTCCCAAAGACTGAGTTTGTGAGCATGGAAAGTCCTGAAGGCACTGAAGATACTCCAGGGAAGCCAAAGGGTATAACATCAGGCCTAGTGTGGTAACACCAGGCCTAGTTTGTGCCCAAAGGTGCCTGAGGCTTACCCTGTGTTTAGTTCCTTCCTGGAGCTGTTTACTTGCACAATTTCAACTTGTGAAGCAGCTGACCAACCTACATCAAGAGTCTTGGATAGGGCACAAGGATTTGGGACAGAGCCTGTGGTCTAGGAAAGAACAAGGTTTCTCTGTCAATGTAACAGACGTAAGAGGAAGCGCTTCTGCTTATGTCTTTCTGTATCTTGTTCAAATACTGACAGATAACATGTTCTACACCATATGAGTGCCAATTCAACTCCCAGGGTTTGGATTCTGGGGCACATATTTGTTTATTTTAGATTTTTTTCTCTTACTGTGTTACCAGTGTTGTAATATTTTCTGGGGAATTTTTAGTGTTTGAGATAATTGGATATAATTTTCCCTACTAAGTCAACAAGAAGCATCCCAAGGCTTTTTCTAGAGTCGTTTGTTGTGGCAGGGTGGTGCTGAGGGTGCTGTGACCTCCCTGAAGAGCGTCCTGAGGACGGCTCAGGGGCACAGGCACGTCCTTCTCCCAGTGATAATCAGCTCTGGCTTCTTCTCTCAGGTGATGTGGAGAAAGAGACTGGGGCTCTGTACGGAGTTCCACAGAGCAGTGGCCTCTATGAAAGGCAGAAGCCTCTGCAAAGGGAAGCAGGAGCAAAAGCGCTCGGAACTGGGCAAAGCCAGGCATTGATGTATGGAATGCGAGGGGCGGGACAAAGCCAGTAACCAATGGGATGTGGGCTCAGGGGTGGAGCATGAGGGGAGAACCAATGAGCAGCGAGGGATTAGCATAGAGCTGCAGAGGCCTCTGAGGTGATTTACTCGCCCTAAGTCAGTGGCTGGGGGTTGGCCCTCCAGGGCAGCGCAGCCAGCCCCTCTTTGGCTGCCTCTTCAGCCCTCACAGTTTGTGTTGGATTGGACCAAAGGTCTGCTTAGCCTGTTAATTGATCTCTGTTAAAAGCCATTTGTCTAGAGAAGAGAAGAATGTAACATGCATAGCAACAGCTCTCGGGAATACTCTTCCAGTCTTCAACAGTTCCCTTCAGCTGAGGGACTTTGTGATGTCCAGCTGTCCAGCTGGGTTCTGTGTAGTAGCCATCATGGATTTGCATTTCATAGTGTGACCAGTATTCTGAGACCAGCTGTTTGTGGAGTTCTTAGACATAGCAAAGGGATTCTGAATTTATCTATGTATTGTATAAAAATGTTGTTCAATCTGCCTTTCTTTTGTTCATTTATCCCTTTTTTTGGTATTCTTCTTCATATCTCCTAGGATTTTCTCTTTAATGATCTCTTTTTTTCAAGTGGAAACATCTTATTGCTTAATTGCTTCTCCTGAAGCTGCTTCGTGCTTTCAATCAATGTTTTATCATCTCTGTCATTTTTACTGTTTTAGTATATCCTCTTGGGAAGGAAAGCTGCAGAATTGGATCTTCAGCTAGTATTCAAGATGTTATTGTACCATAACAGTGTTCTATGTCTTGTTCTGTATTTTATTTATTAATAATTTCTCAAACACATTTGCATTTTGAGTGCTTCTGAGCTGCTGATGTGTGAAGAAGGGTAAGCTCCAGGTAGTATTTTACATCAGATGTCTCCCAAGACCCCAGTGAGTGGCAGGAGTGCTACAGAACTCAGAAGTGTTTTGTGGTAACTATATTTGCTGTGGCCTCTTTAGGCAGAGGTGAAATAAGACCCTCTCAGAGCCCTTCTGTGCAGGGTTTTTACCCCTGCTTATGCTCCTTGCCTTCCTTCAAAAAAGCCAAATTAGCTCTGAATTTTCAAATTCTTTATGTTTGTGCATATGCCCGCTACTCTTCTTCATTGATGCCTTTGTCTAATTTTACCTGTGCAATCAGAGAAGGATTTTGTGGGGGGACTTTATCAAAGGCCTTACAAAATATTGTCCAGACAGACAATATTCATAGCCCTTTCACAGTTAAGTGACTCCATCAGTGGGCAAGGGAAGGCCACTAGGTTGGTCAAGCAGAACTTGGAGAAGCTGTACTGGATGTCTTGAATCATTTCCCTGTGCTCTGTATGCCTTTGAAGAGCTTTTGGGAGGATCTGCTCCATGATGTTCCCAGGTACGGAGGTGTGGCTGGCAGGTCAGTAACTCCTGAAGTCCTCCTTCCCATCCTTTTGAAAAATGGGTGCAATGTTTCCCTTTTACCTGGGCCTTCATCTCACTGCGTGAGTTTTCAAATGTCATGGGGAGTGGCTTGGCAGCTACTTCAGCCAATTCCTCGGGACTCTGGGGTGCATCTTGTCAGGTCCCACGGACTCAGATTCCTCAGGTGGTCACAGACCTAACCTTTTCTTACAGTGCGAGCTATTTTGCCTTCCCAGTTCCTGTTTTGTGGTCCATCTACTGGAGAGGTTGCCATTGAAGGCTGAGGCAAAATAGTTGTTGAGTACATCAACCTTCTTCTCATCTGAACCACTTTGCCAGGCTTGTTCATTGAAGAAGTACACTTGCTTTGACCTTCCTTTTCTGACTAACATACCTGCAAAAGATCTCGTTATTCTTGGTGTCCCTTGCCAAGTTCAACTTCAGCTGCACCTTGGCCTTACTGACCCTATCCCTTCACAACCAGGCAATGTCTCCATACTCTTGCCAGGATACCAACCTGTACTAATATCACCTCTTCATTATATTCTTGCCTTTTAGTTTCACCTGCTGGTCTCAACTCATTCTTGCTGGTCTCTTGCGTTCCAGTCCTGAGGATCAAGAGCTCTTGTGATGTAGAAAATTTCCTAAAAGTTCTTCTCCCTTGTCCCTGAGGGCAGTTTCCCAGCGGGTGCTATTGACCAACTCCTTGAACAGTAGGCAGTTTGTTTTCCTACTCATTCTTCATTTCTCTTCACTTGACCCATGTCTCTCAGGACTGCAGACTCCTGGACTGCATGATCACTGCAACCCAGGCTGCCTCCTGTCTGACATCACTGATTGGCTCATTTGTGTTGATGACCACCAGGTCCAGTATCTCATCTCATCTGGTAGAGCCATTTATTACCTGGCTTGACAGGATATCCTCAGTCCTCTCCAACAGCCTCCTCAATTGCCTACAGCTCACCCTGCTGCTTTTCCAGCAGATGCTGGGATGGTTGAGGTCTCACAGCAGGCTGAGTCTGTGAGTGCAATGCCTCCTGCAGCTGGAGCAAAAAGGCTCCAGTTGATCAGTCAGCTAGGAGTAGATGCCAACCACAAGGGTTCCCATTGTTCCCTTGGTCTCTGATTCTTTCCCATAGGCTTTCAAAATGCTTATGGCTGTTTTTTAGAGACAGCCCTTCACATTCAATCCACTTCTTGGGGAGAGTAACCCCTCCACCTCTCCTTCCTCACATATCCATTCTTGACAGCTTGTAGCTGTTGATAGTTGAAGTCCAGTCATGAGATTCATTCCACCAAGTTTCACCAGCAACTAGGTCACAGCTTCCCTGCAGCACAGTGACTTCCAGCTCCTCTTATTAATTGCCCACCCTGCATGCATTGGTATAGAGAAACAGCTGGATTGTTGGCTGTATCATCTTCTTAGATGAATGCCCCTTAATTTCTTGGCTGTATTTCACTGTATTTCCCTTTTGGCTCCTATTATCTCAGGAGCCACCAGCTCATCATCTCTGGAAGTAAGACTTCCAGAGTACCCTGAAACTGAATGTGAAACTAGGGCATGAGTGGGGCACGGGGCAGGAAGCACTTCCTTCTAACAAGAAAGAGCAGCCAACCAAAACATGTGTGGTGCAGTTGATGCATTGAAGGGAAGGGATGCTGTCTAAAGAGATGAGGACACGCTGGAGAAGTAGGCCTGTGTGAACCTTATGAAGTTCATCGAGGCCAAGTGTAAGGTTCTACCTATGTGTTGAGTCATTCCCCTCACAGACACAGGCTGGGTGGAGAATGGATCAAGAGCAGCCCTGAGGAGATACAAGTATCAATGGATGAAAAACTGAATTTGAACTAACAATGTGCACTTGCAGCCCTGAGAGCTGATCAAACCCTGAACTGCATCGAAAGAAGTGTGGCCAGCAGGTCAGGGGAGGTGATTTGCCCCCTCGAGCCCATCCAGAGTACTGCATTCTGTTCTGGGGACCCAACATCAGAATAATGTGAAGCTGCTGGAGTGAGTCCAGAGGAGGCCATATGTTCTGGCGTTTGGAGGGCTGAAGCTCCTCTGCCCTGGAGCCAGTCCGGGAGAGTTGGGGGTGTTCACCTGGAGAAGAGAAGGCTCCAGGGAAGCCTCAGAGCCCTTCCCAATGCCTAAAGGGGCTCCAAAGAGAGGGAGAGGGACTGGGACAAGGCAATAGTGGTAGGACAAGGATCAATGGCTTCATACTGACATAGGGCAGCATTAGATGGGATATTGGAAAGAAATTCTTCCATATGAGGGTGGTGAGGCACTCAATCATAGAATCATGGAATATCCTGAGCTGGAATGGACCCCACAAAAACCATCAAATCAACTCCTGGCCATGCACAGACACCCCAAAATCCCACCCTGTGCCTGAGAGTCTTGTCCAAACTCTCACTGAGCTCCAGAAGCCTTGGGGCTGTGATCATTCCCTGGGGAGCCTGTTCAATGCCCCAGCACCCTCTGGGGGAAGAGCATAATATCCAACCAGCTGTGGCTGCCCACAGCTGTGTGCAAGTGTTCAAGGCCAGCTGGATGGGGCTTGGAGCCAACCCGGTCTAATGGAAGGTGTCCCTGTCCATGGGAGGGGTGAAACAAGATGAGATTTGTGATCCCTTCCATCCATTCTGTGATTCTGTGTATTTTACAACATCTACCATACGTATATGTATCCACTATTTGTACTTGGATGCAAGTCATGAATGTAAAATTTTTTCTTTTGAACCAAGTTCATAATTAGGTTCATAAAGCAGTTAGGTAATTTCATTTTATAAAAAGTTAAATATCTTTAGGATGTTCAAGCACCATTTATATGATGTAAGGAACAGCTTCATTTTTGTTTAAAGATGTTTGTATCAGGTGTAGGGACATATTTTTAAATCTAGAATTAAAATATTGTTGTAAAAATAGCCATTCTCATTCTGTAGCATGTATGGTTCTATCCTATATGCTGTGTAATGGCTTCCAGTGTTTGTGTTTTCATCTTCAGCTGTTTGACAAAACTTTTGACTACTGGAGGGAGGGGATAAGTGGAGGAGGTATGGATGGGAATAATTAATTTACTGGTGAGGTGCACAAAACTTCTGCTTGGGTAGAACACCACCCTCCCACAAGACTGTTGAACCAGACCTGGTGAAGTGAATAAGGTCCATTCATTGATAACAGAGGTAGCTCTGATGCCGTGGTGAAGGAAAGTCTCCCGTCCTGTTGTTCATGAAGTGTCAGTTCCTGTCTTTACCAGTGTCACTTTTCCCCAGATCAAGCAGGGTCTGAAGGTCAGTATCTGTCAGGTGCCATCATTTTGCTTGTTATAGCAGTGCTGCTGGAGCTCCTGGCTCTGAGAGGGGTGAATGTCATGCTGTGGCTTCCTCTGCCTGCTGCCTACCTATAAGTAGGGACAGAACAACAGGGCATGGCTTCAGACTGAGAGACAGTAGGTTTAGATTTGATATTAGGAACAAATTCTTCCCTGTGAGGGCGTGAAGGCCTGGAACAGGTTACCCAGAGCAATTGTGGCTGCCCCATCCTGGAAGTGTTCAAGGCCAAGTTGGACAGGGCTTGGAGCATGACAGGGTTGGAATGAGATGGGCTTTAAGGTCCCTTCCAACCCAAACAATGCTGTGATTCAGTGGTCAGTGAAGCATTTCCCTGAAACAAACTTGGCTCTTTCTGGGGAAAAAAGAGCTCTCAAGAGTTACCCTACTTGGAGAGTTACTTGGTGTTCCTTGAAGCATTGACACATCTTACCAGGTGGATTGACTGCTGGTGGGAACTTTTTAAAATCTCAGAGACCCCCAAAAGCAGTTGTACCTTTGTAAAACCTCTGTCACATTTTTGCATGAAGGCAATCAACCAGGCTAAAATTATAAGTGAAAATAAAAATTAAAATGGCTTGCCATGTTGTCAGTGTCCTTGAGGGGGCCAAAGTTACCACTGTCAAGAATTCCCTATGGTTCAAGCTGTACATCAAACACTTTTATTCGTTCCCATCCCTGGAAGCAGTCTCTTGCTGCCTGGCTTCTGCAGGTGGGTGTGTGCACATACTGCTGTTCATGATCAGAGTGAAGTAGCATTTGCCCTTTGAGTCCTGTACAGGCAGAAGGCTCCCAGGTCTGATTGGTTGTGACACAAGCAACAACACATGTGTTTTACAGCACATGTGTAACATAGGCTTGTGACCTTCTAACTGCTGCTAAATAACTGTCTTCTAAATACAAGCCATGTTTTGTCTGTGCCTCCAGCAAGCTGCTGAGTGTGAAGACACTGCACATATGTTGCAGAACAGAATTCAGAGTGACAGATTGGACTGATGATAAGAAAAACCGGTTACAGTTAAATTAAAACAAATTCTAAGATCCACACCATGAAATGCCGAGAGAAAACACAAGCTGAATGCATCACAGAATTAAGATTTCAGCTTAGAAAAAGAAGCACATCGTGCTGAACCATGTAAACCATTGGTAAACCATTGTACAAGCCAAAGGCAAACCACTGTGTGTAGGACACACCAATACCCGATAATGGAGGATTTTCATTAAGTAATTCTGGCCAATTCAGGCAAATCAGAAATTCAAGAAGACAGTACAAGTGATAAGGATTTTGGGAGCCAAGCTTCCGGATCCGGGCTGGGCAGCAAGGTTTGTATTAATCTAGAACACTGATTTTCAGCTTTTTTTTTTTCTCTTTGCAAACAATAGTTTTTTTCCACGTTTGGAATTGCAGATTGAATACAGAGCTTTTAAAAGCCTATCTGTAGTAGGAATTCTCTTCAAACTTATTTCTGTGGGCCATTAAAGCAGCTTATGGACCATAGGTCCAAACTACATAACTATAGATTAGAAGTGTGAAGAAAGGAAAGGAGAAAAATTGTTTGCGGTTACTTAAGAGAAAAAAAATAATAAAACTGTTCCTTCGTCCCATGTAGTGTGAGACTAGAACAGCAAGCTTAAGCGGCAACAAGGAAGGATTATAGCACATAGCAGATCAGTTTTTTATTAACATAATGATATATGCTGAGAAAAGCTGCAGAAAGTCACTATGTTAGATGAAAAAACTGATAAAATTACTTAGTGAGCAGAAGGAAGATTATCTTGATCATATCTACAAGTTGGATATAACAGCTCAATTAATGATATTTAAAGCACTCGGACATGCTTTGCCCATAATGAATACTGCTGAAGAAATACTGGTTTATTCCTGCAAGGTGAATCCACATTTTCATAGTGGATTATTTTATTTTACTGCTTTTTGTGGGACTACATCATAAGGAATATGCTTCACCCCATCAGATATAAAACCTTGGGGATGTTCAGGCCTCTTTGGCGCTTGCATGTACTTTGCTTTGTGGGCTGTACTCTAAAGTAAAAGATATCAGCTGCGTAGCTGCCAGATGAAGAAGTACTGTTTACACCTTGTGTGTATTACCATCTCTTAGCTGCCAGATTTGCCTTCTTGTTTTTCCCTTTTCTGTCCATGACATTTTTGTTACTGGGCCATGCATTTACAGAACATGGTACCAGCTGCACATTTTGGGGGTGTTCCAGGTCAATGATCAGCAGCATTTGTAGGGTACTGCAAGAGCCATATAGTGGTGAGCTGGTCTTGATAAAAGGTGTCTGGTAACAAAATACCTGTGGCTGTAACCGGGACATGCTCAGGATGTGTGTGCACCCATGTATAAGTATAATGTACTTTTGTTTTTCCAGCTACAAGAAGAAAGATGCAGATTTGTCTGTGGCTCAGGGTCGTATCAAGGATCTGGAAGTTCTCTTCCATAGAAGTGAGGCAGAACTCAACACTGTCCTGAATGAGAAGCGCAGCCTGGAAGCAGAGGTGGCTGATCTGCGTGCCCAGCTTGCTAAGGTATGGTAGGGAATGCTCTCTTGCTTCAGCACAGCTGTGTAGCATAAATTCCCTTTTTTCTTTGCAGTTAGTTTATATTCTGAACATCAATGATGCACCTTGTTTACTGCTGAATCTTTGGCTACCCCTCTTGGATACAAAACTAAATTGTAAGAAATCTACGTAAAACAACCAAAGCAACACAATGTTTAGACATTTTGGTTGGCGGAAGCTTTTGTTTTAAAATTTCTGATGTTTCTATATCTTGAGTCATTAAATGTCCTTTGTAAGGTCCTGTATAATTTTACACTTGTGCTGGAGTACCCAGTGTGACCATGCTAGCAAGAAAAAGAAAGTGCAACATATTGTGCTTGAGGAATTAATAATCCTCGGCTCCTTTATCAGAATGTATTGAACTAATCCTGCATTTTAAATAGCTGGTATGCAAACATATAAGCTTGATTTAAATGTCAATTAATACACTCACACACACACTGGTTTTTGTTTGGTTTTTTTCTGGGGCTTTTATTTATTGTGTTTCTTTCTGGTGGTGGTGTGGATTGGTTTTCTTTATTCAGTGGCTTGACATTAGTTTTGTTATTATGAGTAACTGCTCCAAAGACATCAGATGAAGACTGTAAAAGGTTTATGGATGGAAGATAGGAATCCAGACAAAATTATCTTTAAAATTCTCTACTAGGCTGAAGATGGTCATGCTGTGGCAAAGAAGCAGTTGGAGAAGGAGACACTCATGCGTGTGGACCTGGAAAATCGGTGCCAGAGTTTGCAAGAGGATCTGGACTTCAGGAAGAATGTATTTGAGGAGGTATTATCAATCTAGTAATCTTGCCACTGTCCAAAGTTAATGTAGCTTTTAATCAAATTGACTATGAGCAACTACTAAGTAGTCCAGGTAAAGAAAATCAGTATTATCCTTTCTATAAATGGGTTGAATAATAAAATAGGTGAAGATTTTTTTTACCTTTTTACATGGTAAATCAGTGGTGGAGTCAGTATGAGAGCCAGGTGATAAGAGTACTGTTCCATGGGCAGGTGAACTGGAGCCAGCTGACTGCTGTGGGAAAGGGAAAATCCTTTTCCCTCTCTCTGGATCTGGTAGCATGGCCCTGCTCTTTACTTACATCAGCTTTGGTTGCTGGACCTGATTATAACGTGTTCTTATTGACTAGAATAGTATGCAGCTGCCTTGCTTATTGCAGAGGTAATTTTCTGCCTGTTAAGTGAATAGTACTAGTGAAGACCAAAATTTTTGTAATATTGGGACTTGGGAGAGGAAAGCATGACTTTGTCTCTCTACCCAATGCAAAGTGTTATGTCTGTTTATTCCATCTCTGGCGGTTCTGCAAGCTCATTCAGTGAGTGGCTGCTGAGCAGTCGCCACATGCTTCTGCTGTTCTTCTCCCCTACTCCAGGTGTGATGCTTGGCTCACTGTTCACCCAACCATTTCAGCCAGATTAACTAGAAACATACTAAAGTTTTCTTGGTTGAGTTTAATTTTTGGTGGCTTAGTGGCTGAGTTGATTTACCACAGAATCCAAATGAGTGCTCAGACTGGTTTAAGGGATGGGACAGGGCTATGTGGCTAAGGACAGGGGACAGGGGCTGGAGCAGGGCAAAGAAACCAACCAGGGAGATCAGCCTGAGATGTACTGACCATTGTCTCACTTCCATGCTCTGGAGTGCTTGGATTGGTACACTGACTGCAGTGACAGATCCTTGTTTGGTTGTAGGATCTTAAAATAACTTTTCTTCTTGGGAAGAATGTGTTGCTATTGACCGAAGGTGAAACTAAATGAGACAGCAGAAGCTAATCCTAAAGCTTGCTGTGCTCAAGGGTGTGTTCTTTAGCCATCCCTGAAGCTTTTTGATTCTTGGATGTACCAGTTCAACACATGAAGCAATAAATTGCTTTACGTTACAATAAATTGATTTCCTTTACATTAGTGAATTTATTTGGTTTACTGAAGGGTCCAAATCTCCATTAGAATTGAGTCATTGTGATTGGGAGTGTGACAAGTGAGGCCTGCTTATTCTAGTGGTGTTGAACTGCTGGATCAGCTCAGCCCTTCCCCTGATCCTTTGTAGTCCCCCAGGAAATTCCTTTGGCTTCTGAGCTGTCATTGCCTGCAGTTACTGAGAGACTGCTGCTTGCTAGTTTTCTTGGTGTAAAAATTAACCAAAGAAAGAAAAGCTTATTCCATATCACTTCAGAGCACATTGCTGCTAGTAGAAGGACATGTTTCTGGGGATCTATTTTAGATGCAGAGCATTTCTGCAAAACAACTAGTAAAGTTGCTTTGAGTATGTGTTAGCCTTATATGACTCCAGTCTAGCAAAGCTGAGCCTTGCTTCACTTGCTGTTGTTCCTCATGGCCCTGTTGTAACTTCAGGCCTCCTCCCAGTACTCAGAACCACTCCTTGGTTGTTTGTCCTGCCCTGAAGGAAGAAATTGTTTTTCTCATACCACACATTCAGACCTGGCCAGATCTCTGCATGAATAAGTGCATGAGTAAGCCTTACCTTACTAGTTTGCAACCAGTGTTCTTAAGCACAGAAAACTCACACATTTCTAAAAATGCAAGTTTCTTAGTGCAAACTCTAATCATAAAAAAATATGTCTTCAGGATTGCTTGGATTGCTGCTTTATTAATGCTGTAATCAAAATCTAATAAGAAAGGCTCATCAAGTATATAGAATGTAGATGGGACCCACATGTGCTTAAGAGTAAAATTTGAAGATGCAATTTTTCTCTAGAAGTTTTTAAAATATATAAGTGGTGTTCATTTTAATCCGATTCCTTGTAGACTGCTATTGTAATGTCAGGATGTATATTGAGAAGGACAGGGTTTGTAGCAAAGCAGTGAAACAGCCCCTTACTTAGTATATGGCTATTTTTGAAGCTGGTGTTAAGTTGAATCACTTTTAAATATTACATCCTGACAAATGAGAACAGTAACTTGAATCTGTTACTGCATGCAGCAATTCCCAGGCTTAAATGCCTGTAGTACTGTAGCTCCATTATGCTAAATAGTTAGTACTGCAGTAGTTAATTGATGTCTGAATGTAATTGCTTGTACTGTTTACCTTAGTGTGGGAATTTGTCCCTCTTCTTTTGTGTGTATGTAGGAAATAAGGGAAACAAGAAAACGACATGAACATCGTTTGATTGAGGTGGACACAAGCCGCCAACAGGAGTATGAATCCAAAATGACTCAGGCTCTGGAGGATCTGCGAAACCAACATGATGAACAAGTCAAACTGTATAAGATGGAGCTGGAGCAGACATATCAGGCTAAGGTAACAACTGCTGTCCACAACACTGTCAGACTGGAAGCCCAGTTTGTGAGATAAAAGCCACTTCTACCAGCTCTACTGGTCTTAAGGAGATGAGTAACTATAATTTGAGGAAATTTTGTCCAAATGTTCAAATGCTTTCCCTGGGACTCGTGTGCAGGTGCATTTCCAGGGGGGTTATAGCCAGAGGTAATAGCAAGCAATAGCTTTAGCCAAGAGAGGTCAGTTAGTGAGAAAACATGTGGGGCTGTTGTCTCTGCAGAAAACACAGTGGGAATAGTGGATGTCTAGGTTAGACATCCACTATTCTGATTAGACAATGTCTTTTGCTCTAAGGGTTCTTTTTTTACATCAGCAGATCCAGTTTTTCTTCACAAATGGAGGGGGTTGGGAAAACTTGCAATATGTGCAATCATTGTGCATAAGAAGCTGGAGGGGGGATTGGAGAGCTTGGAAGTGAGTGTGTCTCAGTATGGGCTTTTGCTTGGATACAGTGAGCTTGCAAACTAATACAGACACACTGGAAGGGGCTTCTTATCTAAGGGTGCATTGTCACTTTGCTCTTACTGTGGCCATTGCAGTGTTCTTAATCACGCCAATACACTTTTAAATATGTCTAAGCCTTGCAACATTTCAATGATCTAAGGTAGTTCTGGACTGGAAAATTACTAGATGCAGCTGTGAAATCTATGGTGGCAGGGAAACCTCAGGCAAGATACCAGACCTTTCTTGACCAGCTTTGGTGATGAAAATCATGGTATGTAATTTGGAAATCATAGAATCATAGAGTGGTTTGGGCTAGAAGGGATCTTTAAAAGCCATCTAGTCCAGCCCCCTGCCTTGAACAGGAACGTCTTTAAACTAGACCAGGTTGCTCAGAGCCCATCCTGGCAATTCTGGCTGTTGAAAGTACTTGTCAATAGTTGCAGCCACTTCTTGTTCTCTTGAGCTGGAAGAATGATGGTACTGCTGACATTGTTCTCTCCCACCCTTCGCTGAGACTCCCTTTGACTTCTTTGAGTTCATGATTTGGTTTAAGAAATACTCTACAAATATTTAACTATTACTTATGGCAGCAACCATATAGATTATAGATACTAAAACCTCAAAATTAAAATTAAAACCCCCAACACAGGTGGCAGGGTTGAAATTATTCAGAGAACTCTGGAACATTTAAGGAGCTATTTGGATTGACTTGCCACAGTCTGAAGGAGATCCAGGATAGACGATGTTTAGTAGGAAAAAAAAAAAATAAAAAGGATGCAATATACAGACTTAGAGAATGAAAAAGTGACAAGCTTTGAACAGGGGAATGAACAAATTAAGCTGCTTTTTCCCTGCATGAAGGTGGTTGTTATGGATGAAGTTGGAATATGGAGTGAAAGGGGTTTAGCTGGGAACTTAATTTTGTGATTTCTGAACAAGGACGTGTCCCTGTTAGAGAGCCAAAGCTGGGGAGGAATATGATGTCAAAGCAAATCACTAGGTTTAGCTACTGAGCAGCTCCAGGATGAGATGGTCTTGGGAAAAGCACACATCTTGCACAGGGCAGATGTGGAGTGGCTGGAGAAAGTCCAAAGGAGGCCACAAAAATGATCCTGAGGACTGGAGCACCTCTTATGGAGAGAGCTGGGGTGTTCAGCTTGGACAAGAGAACTCTCCAGGGACATCTTATTTGAATGTGACTTTTGAATACTTATAAAGGGCTTCTAAGAAAGATCATTATGATCTGTGATAACAAACAATAGAAATCCTAAATATGAGTACTTGGCACTATGCCAGCATGACTGTAAGGTAGTGAATGGTTGCCAGACTTCAATTATTTTTTAATTTTAAAGTTTACAAGAAGTAATGGAGTGTGTAGTTGAAGTTGCTTCAAAATCTGTAGCCTAAAGAAGGCTCTGTGTGTGCTGCTCAGAACTAGCGAACAGCAGAGCTAGTGAAGATTGATTTTATAAACCTTTGTGCTGTGTGGCTAAAGAACATCTGCCTGTAACTGTTCTTAGAATTAGATTGGTTTAGTTTTTGAGTGGATTCCATGGTGTGGCAAAATTGTCGAAGTCCAGCTCTAAAGCATGCAAAGGATGGTTTTTCTTGCTCTCTGCTTTCATGACATTTACCATGTAAGAGTTCTGGTTTTGCCCTCTCTGTTTTGGTTAAAATTAACCACTAGAAATTAAGCTTGTTCACTAGGTGAATTTAACAAAAAATTAAAACCAAATCATATATTGGCAACTATTACAGAAAGAGAATAAAACCCATTGTTTTGCCTCTGGGACAGGATGTCATCTGGAGTGCTGGGAGTAGTTTTATTGCTTCTTGCAAAGGTACTACAGAGTTGACAGAAACTATTTAGAGTGGGAAACAAGTCATGCATGAGAAAATTTTAAGTAAAACTTCACTTGGAAAAGAGATACGTTGAGAGAAGTGAAAGATACAGTGGATGTCTGTAAAGGGATAAATAGCATGGGGGAAGGTAAATGAGGAGTGATTGGTTTTTTTTCAGTAGGAGCAGGGATGGTGAATGTCCAGTGAGAATGTCCAGATAGAGAAGAAACAGAAAGTATTGTTCTTTAATGTAGAGCTAAACTCATTGCCCCAAAAATTCAAAAAACAGAAACAAATTCCTGCCTGAGAAATCCACTGAGAGATAGTAAGCAGTAAAATACTGTCCCTGACTGAGGAAGTCCCTGAGTTGCCTATAGCCAGCAGAGACATAATACCCGTGAAATATTTCATTGAGTTACTCTCTGGGCATCCAGGGAAATGTTGGACCAGGACAGGAATTAGGTAGGCAGCCTCTGCTGTCACCCAGTGTGATTTGCCTTAGGACAAACAAGCAGAGGACATGGTCAGTTTTTTAGAAACTAAGGTTGCTTTTATAATGGAAGGGCTAATAGAGTATTTTTTTAACAGCATAAGCAAATCCTGAAATACGTTTTCCTTTGTTCCTTAGGGCATTCCTAAATGTTACGCAGTTCCTATCCTAAACTTACTAGACCATTTAAAATTTTCTGAATTTAAATAGTTGCTACTTTTTTACCAAAAGGATATTTCAGGATTTGTAACTCAGCACAAGTGAGCTGTATAAAACTTTCTTTCCAGCTGGAGAATGCCAAATTGTCCTCTGACCAAAATGACAAAGCTGCTGGTGCAGCTCGAGAGGAGCTGAAGGAGGCTCGCATGAGGATAGAAGCTCTCAGCTACCAGCTTTCTGGTCTTCAGAAACAGGTAAAGGGACTACATTGGCTTTTATCTCAAATACACAGCTGTTTTGTGTGAATATATTAGCATTTCTGACCCTTCATATTTTCTGAATTTTGCACAGAGAAATCTTTGTTATGTTCAAAGATTTGAACATAACAAGGGAGGGTGAAGGGTTTTAACTTTTTGAGTGGACCTGCATGGATGCCAGGTGGGCTTTTTCTTGTTCTGTGTGCCTAGGCCAGTGCAGCAGAAGATCGCATTCGGGAGCTGGAGGAAATGATGGCTGGCGAGCGGGAGAAGTTTAGGAACATGCTGGATGCAAAGGAGAGGGAAATGACAGACATGAGGGACCAGATGCAGCTTCAGCTTACGGAGTACCAAGAACTGCTTGATGTTAAATTAGCTCTGGACATGGAGATCAGTGCTTACCGAAAACTCCTGGAAGGAGAAGAGGAAAGGTGTGTAAAGATTCCACTTTCTTTTCTAAGGACTCTCAAGTGTTATTTTCATTTCTTGCCCTTATTTTTTTACCACTTGAACAGGAATGCCCAGATTACCTTTAACTGAAATTATATTGGCTTCGCACCACAATGTTGTTGCATGGAACACTTGTTCTCAATTGAACACTGTCCTTATTTTGGGTTTTTATAACGGTCTTGTAGTACAGTGAAATGTATCATTCTGTGCTTGGTCTTCATATCATCTTTTTACTTAAATGCTTGTACTTGTATGGTTTGAAATCATGGGGCCCAAGAATAGTGTGTTCAGTAGTAGCTGTACTGGAGGGAGGGATTAAGGGATCACTGTTGCTGTGAGTAGCACTGCTTTCCATGTCACATGGTCATACTGCCAGAACATTCCTCAGGGATGGGTAGCCCCCTCTTCCTCATGTGTGCAGTCCTCTTGACATATAGAGTGAGGATACTGTCAGCCTTGGAACATATTACGGTCTGGTTACTTGAGGATATTGTAGCTTTGTATTTCTCTGGGTGAGTTAATTAAGATGCTTTCTTGGTTGTGTTAAGGTTGAAGCTCTCTCCAAGTCCCTCCTCCCGTGTCACAGTCTCTCGGGCTACCTCCAGCAGCAGCAGCAGCAGCACTTCACTTGTTCGCTCTTCCCGAGGCAAGAGAAAACGTATTGAAGCAGAGGAGCTCTCTGGCAGTGGAACTAGTGGGATCGGCACTGGAAGCATCAGTGGCAGCAGCACCAGCAGTAGCTTTCAGATGTCCCAGCAAGCTTCAGCTACAGGAAGTATCAGCATAGAAGAGATAGACCTGGAGGGCAAGTATGTTCAGCTTAAGAACAACTCAGAGAAGGTGAGCATCAGCAGAACTCAGAGAAAACAAGCAGGAGCTGAATTAGGCTGCACAGCCCTTTGCAGCATGAGTAGGGGCGGCCGTGTGGAGAGCGGGAGCAGCATCTCAGGGTGCAGCGTCCTGCAGGAATTAATGGGGGCTTTGAAAAGTTGAACATAATGGTGGGCTAACATGCTGCAGGAAGAGAATACAATCTGTGTCCCAGATGTGTGCTGGGACATTGCTCACAGAAACAGCCTGCTGTCTAGCAGAACTTTGTTGTGTGAAGTGGTTATCTTTTAATATTTTACTGAATGACCTTATGGGGTTTATACTTTAGACTCTGACTGGATGTAGGCAAATACTTTCAAGGTAGAATGCAAATGACTAACAACCATATAAATAAATTTATATTCCCATTATTTTAATTACAAAGACCTAGATTCTGATGCCTGTTTGTTCTGTTTTGTTCACTCTGAATAACTTTCTGACTCTCTCCATTAGGATCAGTCTTTGGGTAACTGGAGACTGAAAAGACAAATTGGAGATGGAGATGAAATTGCTTACAAATTTACTCCTAAGTATGTCCTCAGAGCTGGACAGACTGTTACAGTAAGTTGTATTTACAGTATGTCAACAACATATTCTTCTGTTCATGCCGTGGCAATTGGAAATCTTGAAGTCTGGTACAGCCTGAATTGGTTTCATGGGTCTCACTCTAGAGGAGCAGGATTTCAGTTAAAAAAATGCAAAACAAAAAATTTATTTCTATTTTAGTACTTCAGTATTTATGACCATTTCTTCGGGCACATAGAAAGTTGAAGAAAAAGGTACTTTGGGGGATTAGTCAAGTGCTGTTTGTTTCCAAACACCTTTGCCCAGGTTCAGAGCCCTAATCCTGCTCAACCTCTTAAAGAATTGGGAACAGTTCAGAGCATTCATCCAGACTGTAGTTAAGACTGGAGATTGTCAGCATTAACTGTAGTTAATGCTGTAGAACAGCTGCTTTTCAATAATTTTGCATTTTATTTTCAGTCTGCAACAGATGTTCTTTTAGGAAGAAACAAATGTATCTTTTAATCACTTGCAGCTATTTCTACTTAAGTATCAATTGTTCAGATATGTATAAAAGATTTAAGTTTATGCACTACATGCTGCTTTTTGCCTTGGCTCCATGCAGTATGGTTATTGAGACAGTGGTAGGACAAATTTGTTCAGAAAAGAATTAATGATTGCAATATTAGATTTTTTTAATACCTTACTACAAGTAATAGTGTAGTTAAAAGTAGGGTAAAACTGCCATTGGAATTCAGAAAAGAAGCCTAGTATGCAGAGAGAAGTAGGAGAATTAGGGGGATATGTATATTTAAAAGAAAAAAATTGGATAAACAGCTAATGACAGATTGTTGTTCTCTCTAGATCTGGGGTGCAGATGCAGGTGTATCTCATAGCCCCCCTTCTGTTCTCGTGTGGAAGAATCAAGGCAGCTGGGGCACTGGTGGAAATATCCGCACTTACCTCGTCAACGCTGAAGGAGAGGTAGGCTGTGTCCACGGGTTGGGTTATCTCCCAAACTCTTAATTTCAGAGTGGGGTGACATGACACAATGACAAAACCCTGATTGTAAGATCTCTGCTGTTGTCTTCTAATATGACAGTTTATAACACTGACATAATTACATATTATTTATGTACATATCTGACATTTTGGGGATATTTTTGAAAACTGTGACCATCATGGTTATGCCCATAGACACTTTTTTCCTATTTTAGAAGAATACCCTGCTAGTAATTTGTTTGGAATTTGAGTATGTACTTTCAGAAGAGACAAAGAAAAGAAGCATTTCTGCCAATTCACAGTTCCATTATATCGTCCCTATGACGTTTTGAGGTGCAATATAAATATGAATGTAGGAAGATAACTGTCCTTTTCATGTTAGAAGCATATCATAAGTTGTCATTTGTCAGAGGTTCCTTAGCATTCTGCATTGTCCTACACCTGCCCACAGTTAATTTTTTTGAAATCATCTCTGCAGATGACTTTTGCAAGGGAGAATTGTGCCTTGGCTGTTACTCATAACCATTATCCCAGCAATCTGATAGCAGTAGGAAAAGGAAACAGACCACAGTTGTATCAGTTTTTGTGTTGCCTTTCTTGCTGGCAGTTTTCTGGAAGAATTTGGTGGGCAGGATGAGGTAGGAGGGGGGTAATTTGTACAAATAGAAAGCTAATGCTCTCCGTATTCAATCTGTGTGGTCAAACTAGTATCTGAAAATATTTCAAATCCATGTCTCTTTTCACTATGGTTACCTTTAGTATCCCTGCTTAGGAGTGTATGTTAAGGGCAACTTTTTCCACAATTACAGATTTTCATCTGTGATTTCCATGGTGCAAGTAGGCAGAAGAATTTCTTACTATTTATAAGTGTTAAAAATAATTTAGTAATAAAGGAAGCCTCCTGGGATTTTAGAATTTTCTTTAGTGCCTGGCTTGTAAAACTATGCTGAAAACCAACATATGCAATTAACACTGAATATTTATTAGAAACTGGGAATATTTTTTATGTTGTGTAATCATACTGAGAAAGTTTGGTTTCTCACATTACACTATATCTCAGACAGCTCCTACCTGTTTCTGCTGTGACCTTGTGTAAAGGTGACTACAATCGCCTGCAACATGTCTGCTTCCTCTTAAATCCCAGGGTAATGAAAAAAAAATCAAGTGGCTGAATTACATTACCATGCCTTTTAATGCACAGAAATAGGAATGATGTGGCTTGCAGGATATTGCTGGTATTTGCTTGCATGCCTAGTGGCTAAGTCTAGGCCAAATTGCTTTAAACTCTCCAAAATTTAATAAGGATATTATATTGATGATATGGCAAAAACTTAACAGATAGATAAAGACTCCTGGCCATCTCCTTATCTCTCATTTTGCGTAGGAAGTTGCAGTGAGAAGCGTTACTAAGTCAGTAGTTGTGCGAGAGAATGAAGAGGAAGAAGACGAAGCAGAATATGGAGAGGAAGACCTTTTCAACCAACAGGTAATCAGATGCAGACCAGATGTTTAACTTGTGCCTCATTAGTTGGATCAATCCAGCATAAGATTTAGTGGGGGGATTCCCCTTCAACTTTTGCCAACTCTGAGCTTCCCGGTCCTTTCTTCCTTTCTTCCTGTGGTTGCTTGCAGCATTGCAGTGCCCCAGGAGAGGACAAAGTGAGCAGTGCTGGCAGGAGTTACTGCTGGGATCCATCCTCACACAGCTCAGGCACTGGCTGATGCCACCTTAGGGTATCTGTGCTTCACAGTTTGAGCATTAGCAGGCAGTGTTCCTCCCAGTATCTGCTGCTCTGTGCAACAGAGCTGGGGCATTCTTGCTGGAAGCAGGATATTACCAGATAATCACTGAAAGCCAGGAATGGGGATGCTTCTCTTGCTGCAAGGTGCAGCTTATTGGTTTATTTTCTGACACTATATAGCTTCTGCACCTGAAAAAAACTTGGTTTTTCTTAATAATACCACCTGTATGTTTTGATAACCTTCAGCTTAATAATGTGAAATAAGCGACCAGGAGTTGACAGAACAAAAAAAGGAGAAGGATATATAGGTGATACCAGAAAATATTTTAAATTTGAAACCTAAGGGATTTGTTCTTCTGATCAATGGGCATCAGTAGGTCTTTTCACAAATAACCCATTCTGTGCAGGTTTGCAGGTGAGTTCTCAAAGCTTTTTTGGTCCCAAAGATTAAGCAGTGTATTTGTAGTGTAAAACAACTGATTTTTCTTACCCAAAAAAGCAGCTGTATAGCAGAGATTGCTCTCAAACCAAATCAGCATTTGAAATACAGGAACTTGCTGATCTTGAGCTAATGACATCACATCTTTCATTTGTCATCTGTACCACTGTTGGAAATATGTCAACCCATTGCAGGAGACCACAACCAGGGGAGCAGGGTGTCAGTCCTGGCAGCAGACCAGGGCATGTACTTTACTTCCTCTTATGTAGTGATGTTCCCTTAATGTAACTAAACTACTAAAAATTGCTTTTGGCAACTGAGATGATAACCAGAGTCTAGGCTTACAGTCTGCATAGCTGGTAAGAACTGAATTCAACTCTGTCTATCTTTTTTTAGGGTGATCCCAGAACAACCTCTAGAGGATGCTCAGTGATGTGAAGAAAGAAGAAAGAAACTATTATTTACGCTTTTCCCTCTTCATTTATTTCCTTTTATTTTTGCTATTTTTTCCTTCCAAAGCCACTGAAAACTATTTTTATATGCATCACCTGATTTCTTTGACGTTTACTCCTTGGTACATTTTTATAAAAAAATTTCAAAAAAACTTTACTGAACAAAATTGCCAGGATTTTTAATAGACTTCTTTATTTTTCCCTCTTTGTTGAAACACTGTATTGGAATACAATATTTTTCCCCATACAAAATTTAAAGTCTTACATAAAAACCTAAAGCAGAAAAGAGATTTTAGCCAAAATGAGATGAGACTCCTTGAGTGTAAGGTAAATCTATAATTAATATATAATCAGTATAATACCCCCAGAAAAAAAGTTTAATGAAGTGTATTCATTTACAGGGCCCTGGGAGAGATTCACAGAGTGTTTCCTCAACAGCTGTAGAAAAGCTAGTATTTTGCCTGGTATCCTCAGCAATTCCCAGCTTAGGAAAATTAGACCATAGATTCATTCAAAGTGCTGCTCCACAATTGCAGTGACGGGGGAAACTTCATTTTAGGCATTTTTGACTCAGGACCTTGCCATTGTGTCTTTCTCCAAGGTTTGACAGCCTAATGGTAAAACATCTGGGTCTGTCACACCTGAGCTCCATGTCATCATTTCAGAAGTTGAATGGTGGGTTCTGCTTCCTGAATACACACACCATCCTAAGTTGGAAGTGTCAAGCCCAGAGGTCGAACTGTTTGATTTTTAGGGAATTTTGCCATTGTCACAAGTTAAATCATTTACAAATTGTGATATTCAGTATTTATAATTTAATCCTTTTGACACATTCAGCTTTAAAAATATTTGATTAAGATTTTGGAAGTAAAACATATCTATACTTTTGGCAGTGATAAATATTGGGGATTTTAAAGGTTATCCAATGTAAATGTTGACCTTTTTAATCAGAGCTTGATATAGCTTGTTCATACTTCTGTAAGGTTCAAAGGGGCATTGTCAGGTATCCCAAGGAGCAATATTTGCAAAATAGAGCAGAAATAGTTGAATGACTTTTAAACAGTTCAAAGGAACTGCCTCTGTTAAGGATGTAAGCAACGCAGCATTCAAGTGCTCAAGGCAAAGTCTAACAAGGAGTGAAGGGAGAATAATGTTTTTTATAAAAAATGCGTTGTATGGGTAGCAGGTGATTTCTGTTTTAAGAGGATGAATTTTTTACCTGATAGTGTCCATTTAGGTCCATTTCTGCTGCTGCATTTCTCTGGAGATAACTCTGAGTCCCATAATCTTTAAGCACGAGGAAAAATACTTGACTGCTCCAAAGAATGCAAATGTTATTTCAACTACTAGTTGAAAAACAAACTTAGTAGTTTGGATAAAAAATTTGGACACCATTTGATTTCAGCATAGAATCCTGTTGTTACCTGCACTCTTGAACTCTGATCTTGTCATTCAAAATGTTAAAACTCATCAGACAAGTGACAAGGTTTGGATGTTTTCGGTGGCTTTTGGACATTATGTTCTCTGAACAGTATCGTGACTGATAGATATAACCTAGAAAGTCGGTTTAGTGGCTCGGATTGATGGCTTTGTTATGCAAGCAGGGTGGGAACAAAAGGGGCTTTAAGCTTCAGGATTTATTTTGTCATTTAAAAATAAAGATGCTACTTTTCTTTCCTTGAGTGGGATAACTGAGTTGCTGAAGTTAAGCTAATAGACATTTAGAATTATGTTTTAATCCATTATCAGAAGACCCATTACAAAAAACCAGGATAAAGATTTGGCTGTTTGGGCTGATGGGATAACTGAGTTGATGTGCTTGGCCATCTTTCTGATGTAATTTTCCCACTCTGCTTGTGTAGAAGGTTAAATATGTAGTAAATCATGTCTCTCTCTCTCTCTCTCTGTAAGATATATCTAGTGAAATTATGTTTCTCAGACATACTGTTACAATTACCATTTCTAAATTCATTGTTATGCAAATGAATGCAATCAATGTAGAGTTATTTTTGCAACACACCTTCCAACCACTGGACACCATTTCCCTTTTCTGACCCACAGCTTCTATAAGATACTGACATAGCGTTTGAGGGCTTTTTTGCTTTTTCCCTAAAGATCTGTATTTATTTTTTTTTACATGGGCCAGTTTTCAGACTGCTTATTCCTTTAAGATTGTCCTGTAAATTTAACATTATTTTGTGATCTTAAATACTAAAGTAATGAATGTGTAGTTAATTTACATTTTTTTTCTGTGGTTTTGGGTTCGTTTGTTTCCTGTAAAGAATGGCCTCAGAAAGGCAGCTCAAATGAAGAAAAACCTCTTGCTACCTGAGCCATGGTTTTCCTAGCAGCTACTGTATGAGGAATATGTTTTCTTGTAGCCTTAAGAACTGGTGCTTGCAGATTTCTTGTAATGAGCACTGTGCCCTAGAGTAACAGTCTGCAGAATATGTCCTTAGAATTGGAACTGTATCCTTTAACTGTGGAAACAGTTTATTTGATTCTTTGGGAGCATGCTTAGGTATATACAGGTCACATAAACCTGTGATAGACACTGTGGGAAAAGCCAAGTCTGAATGTGGATAATTCTGTTACTATACTGCTTTTTAATAGGCTACTGCAAATATGATAAATAACTCCTGGCTGTAAATTACAAGCCACAGAAGAACTACTGTATTCCATGTACTCTGTTTTTTTGTGTTGCCTTCTCCAGACACCATCCCAGCCTCTTGCTTTTGATGCTGAGCTTAAGTCTTAACAGCACTGTTCCAGTCAGACTGGGAGGCAGTTTTGTGGCTTTACCAACCCAAAAAGCATTGTTTCTTTTTTTTTTTTCCTGTCTTTCCAAGATTTCTTTCCGTTTTCAGGATATTTAAAGTTTTTTATTCATACAAAATCCAGTGTCTCCTTGCCCCCTTTTTCTCTTTGATCCTGTATATGAACCAGTCTTGACGAAATTAGAAGGGTGGGCAACAGTTCTACTTCAGTGCTGGTACCTGGCATAAAGCTTGAAGGAGAAATAGATTTGACTTGTCTGGAGAAAAATTATTTTAAGGTGTCTCTGATGAGGGAAATGAAGCTTTTATCAGAGTAGTTACTTAAGCGTAACTATCAACATGGATGTTCTTAATCCAGAAATATAATCTTACTCTGAATGAGATAGTAAGTAGTTTTTCCTATGTGTAGCTCATAACAGAATATCATAAAAAATACAATAAGCACATCCTGCCTCCTCCTAAGCTCATGCCACATGAAAATGCTTGTCTCAGAACAAGTCCCTCTATTTGCAGACCTGTCAGGGAATGTGGTACCTTCTGGAGTGAATTGTGGCCTCAGAGTCCCTGGCATTTCATGCCATTTTTTTCTCCCTTGCTTCTGCATTTGTTCCTTTAACTGTTGCATTGCAGTGACATACTCCAAGGAGTGGAGTGGCTGGGATTCCCTTGTTCCTGCACATCCATATTTCCTGTGATTCCTTTGCTGCCACACAGGTGTATTCCTGTTCCCTTTGTTGCTTCACAGCTCTGTTTCTCAGCAGGTCTCTCTATGCCTACATGGGGCTCCAGCTTGACTCTGACAGAACCCATCATTTGCACTGAGATGTTGCTCACTTACCTTCAGCTCTGTGTTACCATTAGATGGGCACTTGGCTGCATAGTCTGTGTTTGCAGCAGGAAACAAAAGTCTCAGGAAGAATATAAATATCTGCTTCCTGTGATGTAAAAGCCAGCTGAGTGTGCAAGCCAGCAGCAGTGTGGGAGTTGTACTGCAGTGTGAAAGGAGATCACGCTGTGGTGTCTGTCCTCAAGCAATGGGACACTTCATCTTCAGTTCAGGGATCTTACTGGGTTTTATACACCCTTTTTCTTTTTTATGCTCATACTGTATAAAGGCCCTTTAACTGCAACCTTAACAGAGATTGCAGGTTAGAAGAGACCTGTAAAAATCCTCTCTACACCCCAGACCTTGTAGAATCTGTTACTTTATGTGCATCAGAAAGGTTTTGATGCTGCAGGCAAACATGCATGCTGTATGTTCTAGATCTCTTGTAGCCACTTCTCTCATGTCTTCACTGTTAAACCATTCTATCTCTTCTTTCTGTATTTTCTTTTGAAAGTCTTATCTCTAAACAAAGGCATATCCATATATGATCCTGCATTTTACTGACACTGTTGGGTCCAAACTCTGTGTGAGCAAAGCCTTGTGAACCAGTGAGCGGAAGGTGAGGTAGTGATTGCATTTTTCAAAGCACTGTTTTAGCTGAATGTCAGGACAAATTATATTGGAGAGATTGTTTTCTCATTATATTGGCCTGGGAAACAGAATTTTTATTTGCCCTTCAATATGCTTAGCTTTAAACCAGTTAAAAATTCTTCAGAGGTGTTTGTTGGTTTGTTGTTTTTTTTATACAAGATTATATTTACATGCAATTATTATTTGTAAACGTAATTCTTTTCTTGAAATGCTAAGGTCTAGAGTGAAAAAGATGCAAAAGCCTCCATTCAGAATAGCACAAGTAGTGAATTGACTTGGAGTTCCAGAAAAGATACTGTTTACTGAACTTCCAGATTTGTTGTTAGCTTTTACTGAAGTGACAAGTCCATCTTGGTAAGGCAGATGTTACTATATATTCAGATATCCAGATCATTACACTAAAATTACAAGCAGTAATCTATTTTGAGCAAGTTTAAGCCAAAATGCTTTCCATTTGGGCACAAAATACAGTTGATCTCTTATTTTCATAGCAGTGATGCCTGGTGACTTGAATTGTGATTTTTATTTTTAAAATTTTTAAACAAAATTTTGATTTAGACAGGTCTGGCTTGAGGGTACTGCAGTAACCACCTCCAGTCAGCTGCTGTGGATGAGTTTTTGGAAGGTTTAAGTTTTTAAAACAGGGAATTATGAAAAAGGCTGTTAACAGAAACGCAAAGACAAAACAATGAAAGTGTTCACTTGAAACTTAGAAAAACTACATCATGACCTAGACTTTATCATTTCAAAGTGTTTTTTTTTTCTTTTTAGAATATGCATGCCAAATGTCTTGTCTTTTTCAATGATTTGTAATATACATTTTATGACTGGAAACTTTTTGTACAACACACTCAAATAAATGTTTTGCATTTTATTGGTTTCCTTCTGTCTATTACCCAACACACAGGTAATGGGGGCTATTTGAGATGATTCATCCAAGGAGGCCTTTAAGTGTGGAGAGAGGACACAAAGAGCTGCTGTCTGCACTCCTAACAGTGATCAGCTGAATTGTGTTTCTGCAGGGATCGGGGGCTGTGTCAACAAACCGCTTTCCTTAAACGTGACGGAATGCTGGTGGAACCTGCTGTCCTCTCTGATCACTACCAACAAAAGCAGGGGCAAGAATAGCTGGCGCTGGAGCAGATAAACCGTCCCTTGCTTTCTCATCACCATGGCACTGAAGGGATTTTTTGATTTAACCTACTTGATGCTAAATAAGAATGAGAGCAAAAACCGATCCCTGGCAGGGATGGATTCTTAGGGATAGACAGAAGCATTGCCACGAGGTGATGCATTTGCCAGCCTGGCTCAGCTCCCAGCCCACTTTCGAGTACGGACTTGAAAGTGGGCTGGAAGCTGAGCCAGGCTGGCAAATGCATTTAAAAATTGCTTTTTAAATTCATTTTAAACTTGTACCTTAAACTCATTTCATTTTAAACTTGTACCTTAGGTGGCTGCCCCATCGTTAGCACTAGCTATGCTTCTTGCAGGGTGGTAGGAACGCCTTCTGTTTGAAGTGGGCAGATCCAAAGACAGATGATGTGGTTTGCAATACTCTGATTGTGGGCTCAGGCTAGTGAAGATAAGCACAGTTTTGGCTTCACCTCTGCTGTGGTACTCAGTGCCCTCCTCTCATGCCATCTCCTACCTGCACATCACATCTCTCCCATGAAAAAGAGCTCCGTAGCGTGGTCTTCTCCCATTCGCTTCTACTTCGTCCCCCAGCATTCTTACTTAATGGAGGGAAGTGTAGTGAAGCTGACTTTAAGGGCATGGACCTCTCACCCGAGTCACGTAAGGCAGAGGAAAGCCTCGAATAACAGAAGGATGAATTCCAGAGAGAACCCAAAGCGGGGTTTCTCTCTGCGGGGATCTCAGCAGAGCCGGTGTTTCACCGCGGGGCGCAGCTGGGCAGCGTTTGTGTCTCTGGTGATGCCGCTTTAAAGCCCCTTCCCGTTGCCCTCGTTCGTGGGGCTGCGCTGAACCCCGGTACTCGAACCCCGGTGTCTGAGCCGGGCCCGGGGAGTCCCCTGGGAGCTCGCTCGATGCCGCCTCCCCCGCGGCCGGCGGTGACAGCAGCGCCCGGGGCCACGGGCCGCGAGTGGCGGCGGGACGGGCGGCCCCGGGCTGGGCCCGGCGCGGAGCGGCTCCCCTGGGGCGGGCGGAGCGCGCGGTCCCGCCCGGCGCGGAGGCGGAGGAGGCGCGGGGCCCGCCGGGAACCGCAGTCCGGGCGCCGCCATTTCTCCCTCCAGCAGCGCAAGGGCCTCGGCCGCGGTGACTCTGGCAATGGAGAGCGGCTTCGGCTCCGATTTCGGCTCCGGAGGAGGCGGCGGGGGGAAGCTGGACCCGGGGCTCATCATGGAGCAGGTGAAGGTGCAGATCGCCGTGGCCAACGCACAGGAGCTCTTGCAGGTCAGGAGGGGCGGCGGGGCCGGGCGGGGCTGGCTCGGTCCCGGTGCGGGTCGCGGGGAGCGGCCAGGCCGGCCCGCTCCCCTCGCAGCAGGGGCGGCGGCTGCAGCCGGAGCCCCCGGACCGCGCTGCCACTCTCGGGCTCTCTCCGCAGCGGATGACGGACAAGTGCTTTCGGAAGTGCATCGGGAAGCCCGGCGGCGCCCTGGACAACTCCGAGCAGGTGAGGACGGGCGGGAGAACTGGGCACCCGCGGCCCCTTAGCTCGGGGCCGCCGCTCAGGCTCTGTGTCCCGCAGAAGTGCATCGCCATGTGCATGGACCGGTACATGGACTCCTGGAACACAGTTTCGCGAGCCTACAATTCTCGGCTGCAGCGAGAGAGAGCCAACATGTGACGCCTGCCGGCCTCCGGGCCGAGAAGGGACCATGTGGGGAAGGGACAGCGGCCAGTCCAGGTGGTTAGGGGTGAATCCTGCTGCCTTCCCAGCCCCTGCCATGGCAGAGCAATAAAACCTCGCTGAACCTTTTGCATCCATTGGCTTTTATTAGCACCAGCTCCAGGAGAGAGTGATTTTTTTTTCTGTGAGCTGTTGTCCTTCCCAAGTGTCCAGATTGGCCCAAGGTATTATATCAATTGATAAATCCCTACTGAAAGGGCTGGGACAGGCAAGGAGCCTTCTGTGGAAAACGGGAGCCAAGCCAAGCCAGCAACACAGTACCCTTGCTTGGGATTCCAGCATGGACCCATCCATAAGGTCATTACTCAGTCCCTTTTCATTAGTGGAAAAACTGCCAGAAGATTGTCCACATGCCACCTTGCCTCTTTCATCTCCTATATCTGTATAGCGCTTTGTGGGGTTATTTTGGGCTTGTAGGCTTTGACTCAGCTCAAGCACAGTGCTGGAGAGCAGGACAGCCTTGCAAATAGTTGTATGAGCACAGCTAGGCATGTAGGGTTGGGAAGTACTTAGGTTCTTTTCTTTGTAGAATAAAGTGTGTTGTGTGGCTCTAATACTCTGTAGTTTCTGGTTTAGCTCTGGCACAGATGTTCCACCTTGGATCCTGTATCCTAAGCATAATTTTTTTGAGGGAGGAGCATGTCTGCTTTGGGGCACAACTCTATTTTTGTGCTTCTACACTGCTCCTGAAAAGGTGGGTTCATGCTGCGTGGTCAGCAGTGGATACAACAGCTGGAAGAAGAGAGTGTTAGAGATCAACAGTGCCCATGTTTGTTTTCTTTTTAAATCCTTTCTTTTGAAGCTCTTCTGTATTTTAGAAAAGATTTCGTGGTTTGCTGGACACAGAGACAGACTGGCAGAATGGCATCTCCGTACCTCCTAGGGCATTCACTGGGATGTGGTAGAACCTAAAGTGTTCTCACACCAGGTAAACTATGAGGAGATATTTGGGTATTTGGACTTACTGAAACTGGAGTTTCCTTTCTAGACTGTAAGAATGACTACTTGAAAATAAAGTGCTTTCAGACATGTTTGCTTAGGGGGCTTTTTCCTTTATGGCTGTATGAATTCTGTGGTTCTGGCTGTGCAGCAGTCCCATTTCATTCATAGGAGCATCCCACAGGTGTTGTAACCTGTGCATCCAAACCCGTCTGGAGCTGAGCCATGCCTGGAAGCCAGGTCTCCCACCTAGCTGGTGCTCTGTCTCAGAAAGTTGTAGATCTTGCTGCCAGCTGGGTTGGGATGGAGGAGACCTCTTGTTATGCCCAGATGCAGAACTTCAAGCACCAAAAATGAGGAAGGGGTTTGAGGTACAAGAAGCTGTTCGGTTTTGGTAGCTGAATCAATGGGGACATGTCTAAGTCTGCTCTGCCCAAGACTCAGCACATGAGCTCTGCTGCAGTTCTTTGCTTGTGAACAAAGTTGTCTCTGTGTCTTATCCTGGTTGGTAGGACCTGACAAGTGTACTTGCACCACTATCTCAGCACTTTAAATTTTTCCCACCTAGCTTAGGCAGACAGTGGTCTGTGTGGCCATGCCTTAATCTTTGCCAGTTTAATCACCTGTTACCTAAGGCTGAACGAGGTGCGCGGGGGTGTGTGAAAAGCCCCTCCTCATACTCTAGTACAGGTCAGGGCCTGTGCAGTCTGAACTCCCAAACGTTGTAGTCCTGCATTCTCTTAGGATCGAATGGTGAGCTGGAGGTCATCACTGAGCTCTCTAGTCCCACACACTAACTGGAAACAGCATCATACCCTTCCCAAAAGCCACTGCACAGACAACAGCTCCATCGAGTCAGTGGGGTCTGAAGCTTCTGCAAGCGCATGACTTTGGGCTGGGGCGAAGGTCCCGAGTCTGCTGGCTTGGCCATGGGATGACAGCTCATAGGCAGGGGTCAGCCAAACTCCATGAATTTTTGGCAGGTATTTCCGGCACCCATCCAACTAGGAAGCTCATGTTTTAATGCACAGTATATTTGGCCAGGTCTTAAGATGGGACAGGCTTCGTTTATTTATAGAAAAAGTTTAGAATGTGTACCTTTCTATGCAAAGCAGTTATCAAATGCTTTGATAACAACCAGCAGGTCACACAACACCTGCAAGGCTGTCTTCACCCCTTTGCAGCATCAGAAAAATGTACAGTAGCTGAGGGGTTAGTGCATCCTCTGGCAGTTACTCCTCTCATTCACTGCCTTCCCTGAGTGGTGAAATGCAGTTTCAGAGCTTGAGGTTCTGCACAATCCAGCCTTGGACAGCTGTCACTTTGGTGTAGACACCAGGGAAGAATGGCCTGGCACAGCCATAGCCCCAGCTTGTGATTCCTGCTAGAAACCACTTCCCTGAAGGTTCTTTACATGCCAGGGGCCCACCTGCATCACCCTGCAGAGAGAGGAAAAGGATCCAGTATCAAGCCACAAGCAGTGCAGCTCCCCCAGCCATTAAATGTTCTTTCTTTCTGGGGCAGGGGCATTTTCTGGCTGTTCCCCACTTCCCCAGGAGCTGCATTCCAGGCTGGAGAACTGCTCAGTGATGTACCTGCATGAACAATCTGAAGCTGGGACTCTGGAACATAGAAGAGTGTGTTTAGAGATACTGTAGGGTCATGGAACAGGCCCCACGTGGTCTCCTAGCATTATCTCTCTGTGTATTTCCCTGACCTGTCACAGGTTGGTGGGGCAAGCAGCAGGAGATGTATGCAGGATGGACATGCATAAAAGCAGCAGCCAGTTGATGGACAGACAGACATCTGAGCTAGGGGAGGCAGGGCAGGGCCCTCCTGAGACAATATAGTCTAGGGACTTGGCACGAGTTTGCTGTGTCCCAGCCACAGCATTTGTTGCTGTTGCACTCACTGAGCAGCTGTCGACGGTGCCCTGTGGGAAACCAGCACACAGCATCCTGCTGCTGATCTGGACAGGGTAGAACTTTTTGCAGGCCTGGTCTCCGATCACGTTCACTGCTGCTTTTTGCAGATGCTTTGACATGAGACCTGAGGAGACAAGTATTGCTGTTAGCTGGGTGAAGAGCACATGGGAAATAGCAGCGTGTGAAGTGGGGTCTCTTACTTGTTTGCCAGAGGGAGAGACCTGCTCTGGGAAAGTGAGTCACCTGGTTCAGCAGAGCAAACTCCGGAAGGTCCCTTGGGTGTGTCATTTGTCAGGCAGCTTGGCTGACCAGACACAAATTGGAGTGGTCCAATTTGGTATTGGGGTGGTCCTTGTACTGCAGAAGCACAGCTGGAGCAGCTGCTGTGGGGGTGGAGAGCACAGTGGCTGGCATGTAGAAAGCTTGGGAAAGCTTCAAGAGGAAAGAGGTGTGATAAAATGGAGGAGTAGTGTGCACGGTAGCTGGGGAGGAGATGATGGTGACACCAGGCCTTGCCCAGCTTGGTATCCTCTGCAGCATATGGCCTAGGATGGGAGTGCTTGGGGCTGTGGTGTGGGAACTTTGATGTTTGGGCTTGCAGTGTTGCAGTGTAGGTGGCCAAGCACTGAGCTTGGCCATCATGGTTGTGGGAGGGCCCTCTTTATCCAGTACCTCCTTCCTTTGTGGAGCCCCAGCCTGTGATGAAGCATCTGGCCCCTTCATGGAAGATGTGAGAATTGTCTGGGAGACATATAGGTCTGATGGTGCTGCTGAACGTGACAGGTGTGCTCAGCTCCAGTAGTGCCACATCATAGTCTAGGCTGTAGACGTTGTAAAAAGGGTGTTTGTAGATACGAAATATTTTCTCCATTTTGCCATCGATGCCACTCAGGAAGGGTGTTCCTAGATAGGCCACCCACATTTTGGGGTCACTGTAACTGCAGAAAGACAGCAAACCTGGCTGTTAGGAGCATAGCCTCACAAGGAGGGCCATCCCTCCACTTGTGGGGCTGGCCACACCTTAGGAGATCAGGACCCCTGTCTCCAGAACCAGTGAGTGTACTCAGGCTTCGTTCCATCCATTCCTTTTCACACTTACCTCTAGGGGCATTTCTCTGATAGGGGGTGTGTGCTTCCTGTGGGGCACAGCATGCCAGCCAGGTGCTGGACCACGAGGGAGGGCAAGGGCAGGTTGACTGATGGCACTGAGGCAAGAGCCAGCTGACTTAACTAGCTTATCTCAGACTTACATGTCAAAGCAGTGAGCTGCAGAGAGCAGCCACCGGTCAGCAATAAGGACAGCCCCACACTTGTGCTCCTTCCGCCGGAGCCAGAGACTGACTTGCCAGGGCCATTCTCCTCGAGCCGCGCTGCTGCCGCCCACGATCTTGCTAAAGGCCAGAGCTGTTGTTGAGCCACAGTCTGGAACACAGGAAGAAGCACAATGGTTTTAAAAAACCATAAATGGAAGGAATTACTTCCTGCCTTCCATAACCTGTGCTGTGGGACAGCCTTCTGGGGGAGCATGTACAGGACAGTAGGATGTGATGAATTCAGTTCACCCAGCTGAGGCAAGTCTTGATGGACAGGGTGTATTTTGCAGACTTGTTATCACAGATCACACCTTCCAGGGATGTGGTATGTGAGGAGCAGGTATTTGGATGGCCTGGCTCAGCTATCAAACAGCAAGGAATGTGCAGCCCAAAGTACAGTCCCAGGGATGCCAAGACACTTTCTGGGCTGCCATGTTGTGCAGACCTGTCTTGCCACCTTGTGCTACCAGACTGACTGGCCAAAAGGCCTGTGTGCTGGGAAATGGGTTCTAATGTCTGCAGCAGAGTAGAAGAGGCTGCACTTTCTGGCAGTAAATTTGGATCCAGCTCATCCAGCTGTATCTTGTTTTAGGGTCTGGCAGAGCAAGTATGATCTGGACCATAGTGGGCTAGCCTAGGACCCCAGTGTCTGGGCCCAAGACAGCCAGTGTTAATATGGTGGGTACCACTGTGGAGTCCAGGTCATGTAGAGCTGGCAGCAGCCACGGGCTACAGAGGAGAACTCACCACAGTTGTGCTCATCGAAGCCATTGCTGCAGTCCACAACACCATCACATTCAGGATTTTCTTTTCCAATACACACCTTGCTGGAACACTTGAAAGTGAGGCTGGTACAAGGCACCACTAGAAGGCAATAACCCATGACCTGCTCAGTACCCTCTATGCTGGAGGCCTCCTGCCCACATGTCAACGCATCAGTTCTCAGTTTTACCTGGGGTTTGGGTAGGCTTGGCAGTCTCGGTCGTTGTCAGAGCTGTAGAAGTTTTGCTCATGGTTGTATTCATCTTTGTCCGCAGGGTGGTTCTGCTGGCTGGACCTGCAGCCATTGTGCTGGGCTGGATAAAAACGGCTGTGGTAGAAGTTCTAGGGATGGCTGAGCTGGAGGGGATGCTTGTGCCACCACTGGGCAGCTGGGAGATGGTGTCCAGGATCCAGTCTGTGAGTTTGGTAATTCTGGAGTACACACCAGGTCTCATAGCCTGGGCACAACCAAATCCCCAGCTCACGATGCCAGCAAGGTAAAACACTCCTGGAGTCACCTCACAGGCCAAGGGCCCACCTGAATCTCCCTGCAGAAGAAGCAAGGCAATGGCTGCTCAGTCCAATCAGGTCTGCCCTAGGATACACCAGAAGCACTTAACTGCCCTCAACTCCTTCCTCCAGCCTTGTGGGCCTGTCTGCTGTCATGCAATGTGTATGCAGGGCATGAGCGTGGAGAAATTGAAGTTGGGGTCAGTGACTCAACCTGGCTCCTGTCAGCACCTTTCCACAGCTGCCACCAACTGCCACTGACTCACTGCCACAGGAGGAGACCTGCTTCATCCAGGATTTGTCTGGCCAGACAGAGTGGTGGGATGTTGGTTTAAGTAATTCTCAACTTGGTGGAGCTTTATTTGCTTTCCTAAATCTCCAAAGAAGTGGGCTGGGGTTTGTTTTGTGCTCAAGTACATGTGAATTACACAGTTGGATTACAGCAGCTCAGTAAATATTTCACAAGGATCTGCTGAAAGCAGAGTTAGCCCAGCTTTCTAGAACAATCTACAGCATAGAGAAATCCCACACTTTTACCTGGCATGAGTCTACCATCCCCTCCATGAAGCCAGCACAGATCATTCGGTCAGTGAGGGAGAAGTTGTAGAGGAAGTTGCAAGTGTTCTGTTCTATGATGCCCACAGATGCTTTCTGCAGGATCTCGGGCTTGGTGTCTGCATGAAAATCACAGAATTAGTGAGTGCAGCAGAGGGAAGGAGCTAGCTAATGGCTTTTAGACTGACTCAACACATATTTTGGGAAAACAGGCTCTAATCCCACATGGGAATTGACTCCTATAAAACCTGTTTTCTCTGCAGCCCTGAAGCTTGGCGCTCACCCCAGGGTGCAGTTTGTGTCTGTGCTAAGGCTTCTGCACAGTTTGTGTCCCATGCTCCTGAGAGTCTGTGGGCTTCTTGTCAGCTGGACTTGTTTGGTAGCACATGTGCCACTCTCAGGCTTTCTCCTTATAGTGGGATCTTTGCTTATGCTCAGTGCTTGAACACCTCTGTGACTGAATGGCTGACACGCCATCCTGCCAGGGCTGCAGCAGGCTCTGAGGCAAGGCCTGACACTTGTTTAGCACAGCAGAGCTACTGAGGGCGGTCCGGCAGGTTTTTCCTGGCTCCCACCAAGCTGCCTCTCCTTAAGGTAGTGCTCTGTGTGCCTTTATTCTTGCTTATTCTTGTGTTTCTGTCAGTTCCTGACTGTCCCTGTTACTGATCCCTGTCCTATACATTCCCAGGAATGTGGATTGAGCACGGGCTTTGCTGCTCAGGGTATCACTGCTCCAAGGCAAACCAGCAGGTAATGCATTACTGCTTACCATTCCCTTCCTGGAGGTCACCCCATCCAGAAATGAGGCATTTCTTGCCAACAGGAAACTTCTGCATGGCAAGTGGGAGGCACACAGGCTGTATGTATTTGTTGAAGGCAAGAGGTCTTGCCAGTTCAAGTACAGCTACATCAAAGTCCAGAATCATGGGGTTGAAGAGGGGATGTGGGATCACTCTTGTTACATTGACTTTCACTGCATTCTCGTCTGTTCCATTTATTGATGTTGTTCCCACATAGGCTTCAATCTCTTCTGGCATTGTCCTGCAAATACATAAACCTAAATGTGCATACTCACACACTTACCCCTGGCATGAATTCTGACATTGAATTTAGAGACAGCTTTACATGATCAGCATGCAGCAGAGCAGCCCTACTAAGTCAGGCCCAAAGAACTGTTTCCAGCAGTGGCACCTGTTGGATATTACCTGAAGAGCAAATAAACATACAATAATAATCCTCTCTTCACCTTCAGGAATTTATGATTTCAGGAGTATTCTGGCACACAGGTGGTGTCTCTCTATTCAGTAGATCTTGCTGGATTTTTTGGTTTTATTTGGATTTTTCTAATGCTATGTTTTGTTTTTTTTAACCCTAGGTGAATTTTAAATATTTAGCTTAATTACATTTATTAGAAAAACTGCTTCCTTTTGATTGTTTTCCACCTGCTCTTGGTGATTATTTGGTATCTTAAAAAGACAGTCAAAAGGCATTCCCTAAACACTTTGTACCCTTCATTATTGTACAGTCCCATCAAACACTGCCTTCCCATTAGTTATTTTTATTCCCAGGTCTAGTCTGATCTATTTTGTTGTGCTTGTTATGATGCTGCTACACACCCTGCTCATCCCTGAGCCTTGTGAACACTAGCACACGGTGTTACTCTTGCCCTCCCTGTGATGTTGGAGCACTCGGTGTGCTGTGCATTACCAGCAACATCCCACTCATCTCCCATGTTTTTTACTGCATCCCTGTGCTCATTAACTGTCTCTGCCACAGGACTGCTGCTGTCAGGGCAATATCCACATGTTTCTGACCTCTTGTTTTGCAATAGCTGATGGAGGCTCATCTTCATTCAGCACTGTTGGTTTTGCTGTGTACCTCATTTCACACTTGCCTACCTTGCTCCTTTATTGCCCAGCTGTTTAATGCATGAGGTTGTCTTAAAATCCTTCAGAATTAATAACCCACCTTTTCTGCTTTCAGGAATTTATTCTTGACAAGCATTATCTTCTTGCTACTCACTTCTTCAGGCTACATATAAACCTAGGCTTGGGTTCTTGCAGTTTAACAGAACTATGCAGGATTGAACTGACCATTTTCCCTTTACCAACTGACCATGTGTCTCTATTTCACATAATACAGACAATTTTTAAAGGTTGAGTTTATTAAAAAAACTCTCTTGTGGCACTTTCTTCCACCTCTCTTAGATATGTTGTCCTTTCTCCCTGATCAGGCTGCTTTAACCTTTCTCTGCCTCATTCCAACCTTCCCACAAACTCCTTTTTGCTATGAATGTCAAGCTATAGCAAAAATTAATGTCCAACACGTGTTCTCGATTTCCATTTCTTGGCCCCAGTGCCACACTGTGGGTTTGGCTGTGCAGCTCTGTGCCGGTGGGCAGGTGAGCTGGAGCAGGGACAGGGACGGGCTCTTACTCATTGAAGCAGTGAGCTGCTGACAGCAGCCAGCGGTCCCCAATGATGGTGGCTCCACAGAAATGTCTGGAGTCTTCTTTCAGGCTGACTTGCCAAGGGATCTCTCCTCTGGAAGCATCTGTTCCTCCCACAATCTTGCTGGGTTTAGAGAACCCGGGTCGTCCTCCACACTCTGAACAAAAGTCAAAGCATGACTTGTGAGTATTGCTAGCAGAAGATAAGCAAGAAAAGACTTCACTCTCTAACCAGTAGGGCTTAGCAGGGAAAGGTAAGGCCTGAGGTGAGAGATATCTACCCAAGCCCTGCTGGCTGATAGTGGCAGTGCCTGATGGTGGCCATGTACAGCTGTACTTTCACACAAAATGCTGTTCTGCATCTTGCTCTCAGCAAGTTGTGAATCCCGGGCCTTTCTTGAAGGCAGAGTAATCAGTAGCTCCATGCCTTTTAGCCTTGCCATTACAGATAAAATATTATTCTAGATTTAGAAAAACACCCTTCATTTGCATTTCCTTGCAAAGCTGCTGGGAGCATTCCTTGGAGTGGACAGGTCATCCTAGAGACACTTGCCCTCCTTCCCTTCAGGGAGCATGGCTGCTGTGAAGGGACAGCTATCAGTTATGAACTGCTGGGAGCTCCTTAGGTGGCAAGCAAAAGTAAGTGATCAACAGATTAAATACTGTCAGATGCTGCTGTGCCTTAGTGACCTGTTCTGGGCCTGCCAGAGCAGACCAGTTACACAGCAAGATTACACAGTCACAAAAGCAAAGGAGCACATGGAACTGCAGAAGTACTGAGTGGCTTTGTCAGGTTGCTCTGGACTCAGCTAGGGCAGCCATATAGTGGCTTTGTACCTTAGCACTTTGGCAAAGTTGTGTGGCTCACCCTACAAAAGGTCAGCTTAGGTTACTGGAGGAATGAACCTGATGTTTGGACCTACACCAGCCACTCTGCCTGCCAGGATGCACCCACTGTGGGTGCTCGTACCTTGTGGTCCTGCTGCAGCCCCTGGCCTGCTGGCAGCTGGGGCTGGTAAGGTGGTCGGGGTTGCTCCAGTGGTGGTGTTGACCTCTTCAGCACTGACCATGTTACTGTTAGTCCTCAAGTGCACTGGAGGAACAGTACGGGCTATGGAGGTAGGGAAGGCAG
This sequence comes from Melospiza melodia melodia, assembly GCF_035770615.1. Classification (NCBI taxonomy): domain Eukaryota; kingdom Metazoa; phylum Chordata; class Aves; order Passeriformes; family Passerellidae; genus Melospiza; species Melospiza melodia. The sequence continues at coordinate 25,890,068 of NC_086200.1, forward strand.
AAATAGCATCCAAGATCCAGTCTCTGAGTTTGGTAACACGTGTGTAAACCCCAGGCCGCCTGGCTTCAGCACATCCAATACCCCAACTCACAATTCCCGCCAGAAAAAACCTGCCAGATGGTTCTTGGCAAACCAGAGGCCCACCAGAGTCACCCTGCAAGAGAAAGCAAATGGTGAGCTCTCCCTGGGGAAGCACTGAGCTTGCCCTGGCCACCCTCAGCATCCCTCTACCAGTGGGAGTCTCTCTGTCCCTTTACATTTGCTCCAGCCTAGTGATGAGTGGAGCATCTGGGTGCTGGCCTTTGGGTGTTCCTCCATGTGGGCACACTGTCCTGCTATTACACAGAAGCCTCGTGCCCTTTATATGCCAGAAGAACAAAGGACACAATCTGTAAAATCTAGGATTAAGCATTTCTACTGCTTTAGTAATTTGTTAAACCTCATAAAGGTTAATCCTAGCAGCCCATACACAACCAGATGATGGGTGTTCATTGCCTGATACACAACCCAGGGAGACAACATTAATGTTTGCATCAGGTTTTCTTCATGGCAGAAGTGGTTCAGTTCTTGGTTCTTGTGGGGCCCTGTGACCATCACTGATGGACATGTAGTGTCTGTGAAGCTGGTAATGCCTTCTGGGGATGAGATTGCTCTCGATCAGTAATTAATAACCAGATGGATCATGTTCATCACCCAACTTTGAATCTTCAATTCTTGGCCCCTTCTCTGGTGTTTGTGCTGTATTTGGTGCAGAAATACAAAGCACTACCACCAGAAAAGTGCAGATTTGTTTAGCTGGTTTCTGTTGGTTTGAACGTTCCTGCCAAGCTACAGAGACAGACCTGGAAATCACAGTCCTCCTCTGGCATCACAGTTCTCCTCTCTCCATACTATCAAAGGCAGGCTTGTCTCCAGCTCACCACTTGCAGGATGGAAAAAACTAAAAAACCACTCTGTTGTTCACCAAAAACTGTTGTGTATGTTTTAGTTTCCACTGCTGCCCTTTGCCCATCTGGATTTTTATCTGAAGACCTGTGTGGAATATTGGTAGGGCCAGCCCTGATGACAGTTCAGGAAGACAAGAAAAGTAATTAATTAACTGAAAGAGCCCCTTAAATAACAGTACCCTGCTCTAAGCAGTAAAGAACATATCCTCATTTGTGTCTTCTGCAGTCACTGATCTGTGCTTGGGTCCAAGGCAGGGCCTCAAACCTCAGTGGGAAACAGTGACCATAGTGTCAGTTCTGCTTATTGAAGTGTCACTTGATGCATACTGGGAGGAAGAAGCTTTATGTGGGCAGGTGTGCCATCTTCTCTGGGCAAAGCTTACCTGACAGGAGTCAACCTTCCCCTCCAGATAGCCAGCACACATCATCCTGTCTGTGAGGACATGGCTGTAGAGACTGGAACATAGGTTCTGGTCTAGAAGCTCCACTGTTGCTTTCTGCAGGAACTCCGGTTTCACCACTGAATGAGAAAGACACAGCTGTGAGCTCAGTGCAGGAAGCCCTGCACGGGATCAGCAGCTCAGGGTACAGCCCACCTCAGCTGGCCAGAGCAAGGTCTGAGCTCCCTTCCCCTGATGCCTTCTGCCCCACTCACACCCCACCACGTCTGCTCTGCTGCCTGCCATGCTTTGCTTACAGAAATCCTCCTTGAGGTAGCCCCAGCCAGAGATAAGGCACTTCTTGCTGGTGGGGAAGTGATGGCCAGCATCTGGCAGGCACACGGGCTGGATGTACTTAGTGAAGGTCACAGGTTTCTTCAGCTCCAGCACGGCCACATCATAGTCAGCTGTGTCAGCGTTGTAAGAGGGGTGTGGGATGATCTGTGCAATGTCCATTTTCACTGCACTGCCATCTGAGCCTCTGAGGGAGGTGGTCCCTGTGTAAGCTGCCCACATGGCTGGGTCCTGAAACCTAGAGGAGAGATAGTGGGAGCCCTGTGAACCTGCAGCCACAACATTGTCCTGCAAACCCAAGCTGCCTACTGCCCATCCTGCCATCCACTCCAGGAGTGATGGAAACTCCTCATTCTCCCCGTGGTGGAGCAGAGAGGTGCAGTGGGAGCTTGGGCAGATATGGCAGCTTTTGGAACAGGGATGGAGGGTGCAAAGTGGTGTGACTGAAACTTACTCAGTAAAGCAGTGAGCAGCAGACACCAGCCACTTCTCTGTAAGGATTGCAGCGCCGCAGAAGTGCTCGTTGTTCTCTCGAAGGCTGACTTGCCATGGGAACTCCCCTCTGGATGCCTCTGAGCCTCCAACTATCCTGCTGGCAGTCTGCATGGCAGGACGACTCCCACAGTCTGAAAGGGAGGAGAAACTCAGTGCCCCAGGATCCTGCTACTGCACCCCAGCAACACACTCCTGGGGGCAAGTGGGAAAAGCTGCTTCAGCTTTGTGTGTGCTGCTGGCATATGCTCAAGCAGCTGGGTGGTACTTGGGATGTCACAAAGCAGCCTTTACCCTGCAGGCTTGGGAAGAGCACTGCAAAGCACTGGGCCATCACAGCATCCTCCCTGAAACTCTTCTAGAGCAAGAAACTGTAGAGCAGCATCCTGACTAGTTTGATGAGCTTAGCTACTGCCTTGTGATAAGCTTCCAGCAGCTCATGGGCATGTGTTCTTGTCCACTGTGCCAGACCACCAGTAAGGTGGACCTTGTCACCACAACCCATCACAGCTGATGGGACTAAGGTGTTTCCAGGGCACAGTGTCCCTCATCCCAATGCAGTCATTTACTATTGCCTTGAAAATCATGGCATGTCCTTGGCTGTTTCCAGTGCCTGACAGCCACTGGTGTCCCCCATGTCAAGGTCTGCCAACAGTGGGCTGTGGCTGGGTTCTATGTCCAGGACACCTGCTGTGGGAGATTCAGCACAGCCCCTTCCATCAGAGGCATCAGCACAGCATGTCTGGCTGTCACATTCAGGGCTTTCTTTTCACATACTGGATGTTGGAGCAAGCCTGTGTCCCAAGAGCAGCTCCCTGGGGACAGCAAGGCTTGAGTCACTCATGTCTTCTGCAGTCCACGCAGCAACTATCCCCTGCCTTCCCCAGGGGCAACCACCCCTGTATCCTTGTCCTTCTGCTCCCTGGCTGCCCCAGAGTCCCTGCAGGATGGTGCTGGGTGCAGAGCTGCAGCTTGTTTTGAGCTTGCAGGCCCCTGGACCACCAGGCTATGAACAAGATGGGGCCCAAGCCTGTATCTGTATCCAGGCTGCTGGTGAGGAAGAGGAGGAGGAGGCTGCAGAGTGCAGGTGATTCTTCCTGCTGCCTGGCTCTTACCTGATTTCAGTCCAGGTCTGTGGGAAGAAACCTTGTTGGGACCTGGGAAAAAAGAGGAAGGAATCAGGATCAGCAAGGGCAGGGCAGCCCAGCCTCAGGTCCTGGAGCTGTGTTCCTGGGCTGGGGCTGCCACGGCCTTTGCTGCATCTTCCTTTCCTGCCTGGTGATCTCTGTGCCCACCTGTGGCCAGTGTGAGGCAGGGCCCAGGTCCACAGAGCAGGGGAGGCACAGCTCCCTGGTGCCCTGCAGGCTTTGGGCTGACTCCACGTGGAGAGAGAAATTCCTAAAAGCTGTGGAAGTGAGCTGCCTCTCAGGAGCAGACTGGGGCTGAAGCTATGCAAAGCTGTTTGCCTAAAGCCAAGGGGACTCCAGCACCTTCCATTTGGGCAGCACAAGGCTCCCAGAGATCCAGGGATCCTGCCCTGGATTCTGGCAGAGGGTGCAGAGGGAGCTACAGAGGAGCCCACGCCTTCTTGCTTCCCAGGCTCATGGGTTTTTTTTAATTGGCTGGACCTGGAGTCCTACAGTCACATGCAACTCCACAGTCACAGAAGGAAAGGAGAATTTCTTGTCAGGTGGTTTCAGAGAGTAATTCAACTACGAGAAATAGCAACCTGAGCTGTAGTTATTGCTACAACTCTGAGGTCGGCCTAAGGGCTGCTGTGCACAGGTAGGTACAGAAAATCCAGCCATTGACTTCCTGGAGCTTCATTCCCTATCCCTCAGATGGATTTCAGGTGCTGCAAGAAAAGCCAAAATAGTTGCAATTCATGCTTTAGGTTCTGTCCTCGTTGTGGGTCCCTCAACCTGCTCTGGCACTGCAGAGCAGCTGGACAGCATTAGTGTTGGAGAGGTATCTGGGGGCTCCACAAATGTCTCTTAAGCTGGCAAGATCTAGGCTGGATTCTGCTGCTGCCTGGTGAAGCTGGAGCAGCTGGGAGCCAGGCAGATCATGTTAGCAGCTTGCTGGGTGCCTGCCAGCACCCCAATTTCTAACACTGACCGGGCATTCAGAGCTAAAACCCTGCAGCAGTTGGGGTGGCTCATGGTGGCTCAGCTGTGCGCCCCTGGGTGCCAGCAGCCCCAGCACAGGGCAGCAGGGCCACACCTGTGAGAGAGGCTGAGGAGATGGTCCCGTAGGCAGCCAGGGAGAACCCCTGCTTGTGCAGGGCAGCTGCCAGCCCGTGCCTGAAAGCTTCCTCCTCCAAGGCAGAGCTCAGGGGCTGGGAGTCCTGGGGGGTGAAGAGGAGGCGGAAATGGACGATCACACTGGAGTTTCCATTCCTGTTGGGAGACAGAGAATTAAGGGCAACCTTGGCTTCATGGTCAGTACAAGGGTCAGGTTCCTGTGCTAGCTCTCTACAGGGAACCCAAAGGAAACAAATCTTATTCTTAATATTTTAATTCTTAATAATTTAGGTTTCTCTGGAGATGTGCTCTGGGTTGACATGATCATTTGAAATTTTTTTTTCCTTTGGCCCAAAGCTGTGGTTAAACAAAATTCTTTTCCTCTGCCTTTCTGACTGCATTTTGAAATTTAAAAATCCAGAACATTGCTGCAATCCCAGATGAAAGTCCAGCCTTGACCAGTTTCTCTTTGTACTAGCTTTGAACAAGAGCACAGGTAAGAGTTCACCTTCTTGGTGAGGCTTGTCAGAATTCTCTGAAACATGAGCTGTAGGGTCTGCAGAGATAGCTGCCCACACTCACCTGTAGCCCAGGATGGTGCAACCAGTGCAACTCCAGTTCAGCTGGGAGTCCTGGAGACTGGACAGAAACTGCAAAGCAAAGAGTGATGGTCACACATTTACTGGACCCCAAGGAGATGGGAATAGATGATGCCTGGGATTTTGCTGGAATGTGGAACTGTTGGTGCCTGGTTTCTTGCTCTGTAAGCAGAAGCACCCATGTCCAGCTCATTTGTAAACTTTTTCCCACCCCGGCTTTTAGGGCATGAGGCAGTACATCTTTTTTCTATGTAAGGAATAGGCCTGAACACACGTTTCCCACTCCATGAATGTCTCTCAGGGCCTTGACAGGGCCTCTCAAAGTGTAGTTCAGCCCCACAGTGTACCCTGCTGATGTTTAAGAAGTCCTAGTTTTCCTCCTGCCCTTGGCTTAGAGATTCTGCTGGTGCTACCACCACAGTATTTCACAAGTGTTTTCCCAAGGCCCAGATAACTCACCAGCCTCTCAAGAGCAGGTGTCAGCACCCTGTAGTAGTCTGAGTTCTCTGTCTGTAAGCTGCTATTGAATGGGATTCCTTGCAGCTCCACTGTGTGCTCAAAGCTGGCCTCTCCTGTGGAATGGCAGGCTGCCAGAAAGGGAAGGTGTCTGTCAGAGGCAGCTTTCCTCACAGCTTTGCAACATGAATATCATCCTGTCCTTCAAACCCCCTGTTTTTAGCAGCTTGACTATCCCTGAGCATCCCAGCTGCCTCGGGGGTGCCCCATAACTGCACTGGGGTACCCTGTGCATGTGCAGGAATAGCATTTTGTACTGAACTTGTTTGAACTTGAAAACAGTGGGTTTTTTGTCAAGCCTGAGACAGAAATTCATGAACAGATGGGTACAGCCTGGCAACCTGAGATTGGCCCTGTCCTTGCAGGAACAGCCTCGGAAAGGTTCTGCTGGGTACTGAAGCCACCTCAGAAACTGTGACTGTACAGGTGGCATGTGTCAGTCATGTCATGCTGGGGTCTCACTGGCATGCTGGCCTGAGGTGGCCATGGGGCAGCAGAAGCAGCAGGAGAGAGGTGGAAGAGGGAGGGAGATGGTGGCCATGCTCTGGAGTGGGACAGTAAAACAGGCAGTGCTCAGTGGCTGCAAGGGTCATGGTGGGAAATGGCAGAGGCAGCAAGGTACAGTGACAAGAAATTTCAAAGTCACAGAGACAGACTACAGGACAGAATCACAGAATCATGGAATTGTTTAGGTTAGAAAAACCTCTGAGATCATTGAGTCCAATCATTTCACCAGCACTGCCAAGGCCACCATGTCCCCTAATGCCACATCTACATGTTTCTTAAATCACTTAAATTGCAGGGATGGGAATTCCACCACTGCTCTGGGCAACTTGTGCCAGGTCTGGACAGCCCATTCAGTGAAAAAATTTTCCCTATGTCCAATCTTAAAACTCCCCTGGGCCACCTTGAGGCCTTTTCCCATTTTCTGTCCTTGTTCCCTGGGAGCAGAGCCCAAACCCCACCAGGCTGCACCCTCCTTCCAGGAGTTGTGCAGAGCCAAAAGGTTCCTCCTGAGCCTCCTTTTCTCCAGACTGAGCCCCTCAAGCTCCTTCAGTTGCTTCTGGTGCTCCAGCCCCTTCCCCAGCTCTGTTCCCTTCTCTGATCACGCTCCAGCCCCTCAATGTCTTTCTTGTCATGAGATGTTTTAAAACTGAACCCTGGATTTGAGGTGGGGCCTCACCAGTGCCCAGCACAAAGGGACAGTCACTGCCCTGATCCTGATGGCCACACTATTGCTTCAGCAGATCAACATCCCACCCAGCTTGGGTCATCTGTGAACTGACTGAGGATGCCCTCCATCCCCACTGATGAAGATAATTAACAGGGCTGGCGTCAAAGTGGCCCTGAGGATCACCACTGGTCACCAGTCTCCAGCTGGATGTGACTCCATTCACTCCCACCCTCTGGGCCTGGGCATCCTGCTAGTTTTTACCCATTAAAGAGCACACCCATCCAAGCCATAAGCAGCCAGCTTCTCCAATAAAATGTTTATGGGAAATGGTGTCAAAGGCTTTACTGAAGTTGAGATAGACCAGATTCAGATACTTTCCCTCATCCACTAGGTAGGTCATCTTGTCATAGAAGGACATCAGATTGAAGCAGGAAAGGAATAGAGCATATGTATCATGAGACACTGAAAATAAAGTGCTTCAAAGTCACATAGTGAGAACATGAGCTGACTACAGCCCTTGTAGTTTTTGTGCATTGTGCAGAAAGGTGTCTGCATTTTGATCTCGGTAGGAGGATTTTGAGATTTTTGCTATACGCAGTGCAGACCACTTCTCTTTTGGAGTGCTAAACTGAAAGAATGTAGCTGGCAGCACACTCACCCAGCAGGATGCCCAGGCAGAGGGCTGCTGCAGTGCCTGCCACGGCAGCAGCAGCAGTCACCTTCCAGCAGCAGGCCCCCCATCTCCTCCTCCGGGTGCCTTGCCCTGGCTTTATCTGCTCCATGCTTTCTGAGCAGCTCTACAGATGGGCTCTGTGATTAAAAAGAAGAGGAGGAAAATTACAAGACTGGGATGAAATCTGTCATGCCAGCTAAGGTAACCACAGGAGCATCACTGTCTGCTCCTGCTGGACCATTCCGACCTGGCAATGGCATTAGGCTACGTGTATCCCTAAGGTGCATGTTATATGGATTAAAGCTCTCTAAGTAATATACCTCACCCTGCAGTTGTTCATGAGGCAGATTCCAGGGTGTTTCATATAGCCCAATGCTATTACACATTTTTTGCAGGAATTCTGGAAGAATTATAAAATCACAGTGGGTGATTCCCCACCCCCCCACACACTTTACAGCATTTAGCTGAGAGCTCCCAATGCCTAGTAATGTAGAGCAATTAATATGTCCTTTGCTTACAGCTTTGCTGCTATCCTGATAGTGCTGGCCAGTGCTAATGCTGGCCACCCACAGGAGCAGATTCTCCTTCCCTGTGGCCAGCATTAGCACTGGTGCTTCCAGTATTTTGCCCCGAGTGGTCCTGCACCCAAAGCAAAGCCCCTTCATGTCACCTTTTCTGCCTCCAAGCTTTCCTTTGCTTGACTGGTTTCAGTATGTCAATGTTTTTCATGCACTGAAGATGCTCAGATGGGATATGTTGCTCCAAGTGTGAATTCAAAAATGCCAAAAATAGAAGGAGTATCTTTCCTGTTTTTTGGTTTTTTTCCTCTGCAGTTTTTCCAGTACAAGCCAGACTATATTTGGCCTTCATTTGCACATCATCAACAACTAGGTATTACTAGGAATGAAACCAGCCTGTAATATACATAGTTATTACATCATTCAGACAGGTTAGTATCTGCAACAAGCCCAATGAGACAAGGAGGGACACTGATTTCCTGTGGTCCTAAAATGTATTAAATTACTGTATTAATATTTCTCCCTCATAGGCATGAAGAAGACGCACAATGCTGCTGTTCAAACTGGCAGGCTGAAGTTGCCTCAGACAATTTGTGAGATCAGAGTGGAAATCCACAGAAGTCCGCTCCTCTTGGCCAAGGGTCCAGAGTGATTTTTTTTTTTGAGGACTCAACCTCTAACTGTTGGGGAACTCAGATTTACAGAAGACACCAGAAAAGCCTTGGCAAGGCACAATCACCTCTCAAACTTACTCTGTCTTGATATCAACAGCGTCCAAGAGTACAAAACCCACCCAGCTCTTCCCTCCTCAGTTCCTGAGTCTGCCCTGCTGAGGGACATCTCCCATGTCACATTCCTATTCTCTCTGTGCTGGGAGAGGTTGGGCTGCCACAGCAGCGATTCCCTGCCGCTGTAAATCAGACTGGGACTTCAGAGAAGCTGCAGAGGAACAGCTTTTTCTAATGTAAATGCATCCAGCAATGAAAGGAAGAGGGGAGGAAAGGGACACAGGGAGAAGCAGCTCCCTGTTTCAGAAGAGCTTTTCAGTGTTTTCCAAGAGGCGTCAGCAGCTCTTTAAACAGAAGCTTCTAGATAAGAGATTTCAGAAGGTCACTTCTTTGTGAGGCAGCAGACAGAGAAAGGGGAGAGGGAGGGAGAGTCTGTCCAAGATGCCTCTGTTTTTCTAGCAGACACCCAAATATTCTTTTTCAGCTGTAACTGAGCCTGGCACAGATTGGCACTGTGGCCCCCGGGTTCTGCTAACAATATCTCTGTTTGACAATTCAGCTCTGGCTAAGGGGAGACAAGTAGGGAACCTTTTCTCCAGTGGTCCTTGTGGCCTGAATACATACAGATGAGGAATCTCTCCTTCCCTCTTTCGGTAGGTTTTGGAGTCACTGTCCCTCTTGCAGTGTGCTGAATGTGGGCACCAGAAATCCAGTTCAGGTGTGCTGCCCAGTGCAACAGTGAACTTCAATGGACCTCAAAGGTAGAACAGGTGCATCTGAGGAAAAAAATAAAAATTGCAGACAAAACTGGCTCTGGCTTTTTTTTTTTTTTTTTTTTTTTTTTTGCTTTTTTTTTTGTTTTTGACAATACAATCTTAGTTGCATGTAAAAGTCATGCTACAAAAAAAGGTACTTGGAAACCTAGAAAAAAGTTTGCATTAGTGATTGCAGAAGCGTTTTAACTGGAAAATAGACTATTTAGAGAAACTTTCTACTTCTCAAAACAATCAAAACTTGTCTTTGTTCTCCCTTTTAGCATATTTTCTTTTGCTGTCAGTGGTGTGAGTTAAAAAGAATTAAAAGGACATGTAAATGGAAAGCCATTTTGCAACAGCAAAATAGAGGTTGCGATTTTTTTTTTTTTTCTGAAAGATAATAAGGATCATCTGTAAATACATAGTGGAGATCTGTGGCAAGAAACTATACACAGTGAAAAATATTGTGACATAAAATCAGAGGAGAGAAAAGTAGATTTTCTTAGTGGGAAGAAACTGGGAGAGTATTAACAGTCATGAGTTTCCAATAGGAATACTGAGAAATAAAAGCACATTTATGTTTTTTTTTGTCAGCTTATACATATTAAGTGGTTATAAAATATGCCCTTGTAAGCAGGGTGTGGGGAACTCTGACCTAAGAGAGTCCCTGCACCAGTGGGGTGTCTTTTCACTGTCACATTTTAGCAGAGAAGGCATGTCTGATGTGCAGCACAGAGTCAGAAAGAGCTGTCCTGCAGACTGGCACCATCTCTGGCTGTCCCTGAGGATCTGCCACAGTGCTGGGAGTTGGTCACCACCCCTGCTCTGCTGCTGCTTGGCAGCATAGGGTTTGTTTTCTCCACAGAAGTCTGAATTTTTCTCTAGGGCAGCCCTGAGCCACTCCATAGGATTTCCTTGGAAGATGTCTTTTATTTCTCAGCTGATTCAAGTAGGGAAATTGTAAAATATAAAGCGTTATGGTAAATATATTCCTTTACCCAATTAGCTAAACAGTCACTAACACCCACTCTTCTTGTCAAAGAGGAAAAGTAGCACGTGTGTGTGTGTGTGTGTGTGTGTGTGTGACTGTGAGAGTGTGTGTGAGTGTGTGAGTGTGTGAGTGTGAGTGTGTGTGAGTGTGTGAGTGTATGTGAAAGCGTGTGTGTGTGTGTAACACTGTGTGAGTGTGAGTGTGTGTGACTGTGACTGTGTGTGTGTGACTGTGTGTGTGAGTGTATGTAAAAGCGTGTGTGTGTAACACTGTGTGAGAGTGTGTGTGACCTCACGTGTATGTGTGCGTGATCGTGTGTGTGACTCTGTGTGTGTGTGTGTGTGTGTGTGTGTGTGTGTGCATGCACGTGTGTGTGTGTGTGTGTGTGTGTGTGTGTGTGTGTGCATGCACACGTGTGTTGGGGGCAGATCCCCTGCAGGAGCGGCACAGGGACAAGGCAGGCCCCAAGAGAGGCCCCTGGTTGCTGGCCCGTGCCTGGGACAGCCCCAGCATGGCTGCGGCAGGCGCCTCTCCAGCTCAGGTGATTCCACACACACCTGCAGGGCTGGCCCAGTCTCCAGCACAAATTATGCAGGTTCCTGTTTCCAGGTAGAAACTGTCTTCTTGCAAAATGCCACAGCTCCTGACTCTAAAGCACAGTGGTGACCTCCCAGTGCTGCCCAGCAAAAGAGCTGGTTTTCTTCATTCACCTCCACAAACCCTGGCCTTCTTTCTTCCACTGCTTGGTACTTCTCTTCCTTCACCTCACCGTGTCTTCACCTTCATGTTTTCACCTCCTGAGACCTTTTCTTCTGCCTTCTTAGCCTTCTGCAGTCTCTCTCCCATCAGAACGGGAGTGTTTACACTCCTGTCTTGCTCTGCACTGCCCCAGGCTTCCTCCTGCTGCTCTCCAGCTTCTCCCATTCCCAGTCTGCCAGCCCCTACCAGCAGCCCTCAACCACAGGGATGCAAGCTGAGGTGCCCTGATCTGAGCTGTTGGCCAGAGGAAAGAAAGACAGGAAAGAAATAGTGGTACCCGTGTTTTCAAAAGTCAACTTCATTTACAGGTAACTGATGCAAGGAAACCCTGATGTCCCCCAAGGGACAATGTAAGAAAACCACTGCCCCATCCCCACACACCCCCCCAATGGTGAGTCTGGGCTGCTCTGGGGTCTTTGTGCTGCATTTCTGTATTCTAGCATGCTTGGTTTCTCCCACACTGTGATGATAAAGGGCAGCCAATATGCTGCAACCATTTGAATAACCAAGGGTTAATGGAATATTTGCTTCATCCCATAATGGGGTAGTGTGGCTCTTAGCACAGCGATACAGTGTCTGCTGAGCCTTCAGACACAGGGGCTGTAAAACTGCCTCACTATGACCTGTAAATCCTGTAAACCCAGACAGAGCCTTTGCAAAATGATGGCACAAGTATGAAAAACATGGCACTTGCTCAAGGCAGACCACAAGCTCAGCAGCAGATCTGCCTGCAGCCTCAGCAAGTAATGAGTCTGTGGCCAAAGACAAATAAAGGACTATTGATTTTACCACCGAGATAAGACTTGTGGCACTTCAGAGGGGGAATACAGCAGAAGCAGGACAGTTCTCCAGAAGGAGGTACCCCAAAATCAGAAAGCAGACTCCAATATGCTATCACTTGGTAGGTTCACCATCAAAAATCACAGCTGCCAAAACAATAAACCTTTGTTGACATATATATGACACCAAACCTGAGCCTGAGCAGGAGAGAAGACACTAATTTGCTGTGAGATGAGAAGCACGACCACAGGAGATAACAGATGTGGCTGTGCAAACAGATCTGCTGGCAGAGCAGGGTGGTGGGAGCAGCCAACCTGAAATATCTCTTTTAAAACGGGGTCAAGCCTAGTGATTTTATCCTTACAGCTGAGAATTTAGTTGCATTGAAACGAAGCTCAGAACTTGTGCCAGCAGGTACTGAGAATGGTAGAATACTTTTGTAGGGGAGTGGATTTCTAACCAGTGGTATCTATTGGGTGGTGGTGCAGTGTGAGGTCATGTCAACCTGGAGATGGCAAGAACTGTGTGCCAGTTCATCCTTATGGCTCACTCTCTCTCTGAGTGGGGCTCCAGAGAAGGGAGTGCAGGAATTTATCCCAACATTGTTGCTTCCTGGTGAGCCCATATATTTCCCCTTAAACCTTCTAATGAGATGATCTTATGGCATGAAAAAAAAGCCTATGCAGAGACAGCAGCAGCTGGTCAAACAGATAAGAGATGGGTTATGATGAACAGAGCTCTCAGCACCAAAGGCAAACCTTCCCAAGAGCAGCAGACACAGGCTTGGCTACACGGCCTTTTGTTTTGTGTGACATGAGCTTCACCTACCACAACACTGGTTCCCTGGACCAGCCAACACAGCATTTCTCTAATCCTTTCTCTTTAACCCATCTCCAGTTTCTGTTATGGATGTATAGAGCATATCCATATCCCCACCTCTCTGCAGGTTAACATTTAGAAGTGGTTGTGCTGCATTTAAAAGGCTAAACCCTACTTTCAAGCAGAAAGAAGCTCATGTCACTTAAGAGAATGCAGATTGAGCTGAGGACACCTCATATTATTAAGGTGAGTGAAAAGCCCTGACACTGCAAGCTCCCAGATCATGCAAGTGAGCAAATCTAAAAGCCCCTGCCACTCAGAGTACTGAGGATCCTGAGCCCCTGTTCACTTGCAGCACTCATGGAGATGCACCTGGTTCAGCTGTAGTCCTGCTCCCAGCAAGCCAAATGACACTGTGCTGGCCTTGTTTATTGTCCCTCTTCATCTACAAACGTCTCTCAATTTACAAGTAAGAAGATCCTCTCCCTGCCTGCCAGCTCAGCAGTCTCAGCTGGGGCATGACAGACAAGCTGAGCTCCCCAGTGCTCGCATTGTCACAGGTAACAAAGGCTCTAACATCACTTCCACCTTGGAGACACTCAACCCTGAGCTCTCTCTCTCTGGTAACAAAGTACTGGGCAGATTTGTACATGCAATTACTTCTTAAACTTGTAGCCGTGGATTACACAATAAAATAAAGGCAGCCCTTGCCCCCCTTACCCCCCCAACTCTGCTGGCTTGAAAACTCAGTACAGATAGTAAAAACTGAATACACATAGGGAGTATCCAGTAAGCCAGGAAGTCCATGTTTGTCTGTTACTTTCCACAATAGGAGCACTATATAATTTGATACTTTTCAGCTCATGAATGGCCAAGAGAAACTCACATGCTTAACTCATGGCATTTCCACCACTGACATTCAGTCACCTCCCCTGAACACTGCCCGGCCCAATGCAGAGGGTGTGGGAGAAATCTTGGTCCCAATGAAGCTGATGGACACACTGGGACCAGAGGCTCTTGAAGAAAGAGGGGCTAAAGTAGAGGTCTTCAGTTTGCAAATAATCACATTTTATTCTTTCTTACCAGCTTACATACATTAGAAGCAACGTGTAAATTACATTTTTACCTAGCTTCAGCTGTTATTACAGATTGTCAGGTAGGCATTAGTGTTCATAGATATGAAATCCCCAAGCTACCCTGAAATCAGTTACCTGCAATGCATGCTCCCTCAAAGGAAGAACTGACACAGAGAAATCAGCAAGTGATGAATGGTATCAGTCAAGCAGTGCACTCTCAGCACTTGAGTCAATGAGAGTGAAACTCTCCGTGTATCGATATGGGACAGTGCCACATGCTGACCTCCAGCGCCGAAGCTGTGTGACCGTGCCCAGCTGTGGACAGCTGTGTGACTGTGCCCAGCTTTGGGCAGCTGTGTGACAGTGCCCAGCTTTGGGCAGCTGTGTGACCGTGCCCAGCTGTGGACAGCTGTGTGACCGTGCCCAGCTGTGGACAGCTGTGTGACTGTGCCCAGCTTTGGGCAGCTGTGTGACAGTGCCCAGCTTTGGGCAGCTGTGTGACCGTGCCCAGCTGTGGACAGCTGTGTGACTGTGCCCAGCTTTGGGCAGCTGTGTGACAGTGCCCAGCTTTGGGCAGCGCTCCGGCCTGGGGAGGCCACACCGAGCAGAGGCCGCAAGACGTGGGCACACAGCGGCTGCTCCAGTCCTGGACCTGCTCTGGGCAGTGCTGCCTGGCTGGACCTCACTCACAGGGGCCTCCATTAGCACACCTCACTCCCTCAGCACACCTCGCTCACAGGGGCCTCCATTAGCACACCTCGCTCCCTGAGCACACCTCGCTCACAGGGGCCTCCATTAGCACACCTTGCTCCCTCAGCACACCTCGCTCCCTCAGCACACCTCACTCACAGGGGCCTCCATTAGCACACCTCGCTCCCTCAGCACACCTCGCTCACAGAGGCCTCCCTCAGCACACTTCGCTCACAGAGGCCTCCATTAGCACACCTCGCTCCCTCAGCACACCTCACTCACAGAGGCCTCCATTAGCACACCTCGCTCCCTCAGCACACCTCGCTCACAGAGGCCTCCATTAGCACACCTTGCTCCCTCAGCACACCTCGCTCCCTCAGCACACCTCGCTCACAGAGGCCTCCATTAGCACACCTCGCTCCCTCAGCACACCTCGCTCCCTCAGCACACCTCGCTCACAGAGGCCTCCATTAGCACACCTCGCACACCTCGCTCACAGGGGCCTCCCTTAAGCCAGATCAGGGACCGTGCCCGAGCTCTTTGCAGGGCAGCCTCAGGGCTGGAAGACAAGTGGATGTGAAGCAGCATGACTCTCAAGCCCTTCCCTTCAACCATGGGAATAAAGAACCATCCAGCTACAGAAACATTTCTTTAAGCTCAAATAATGGTGCTATTATAGGTCCATAGAGGTTGTTGATAAGAGTTTGTCCCATGCCTAGGTCGAAGCTGCTCGCTGCCATGGCTGTTTCACTCTTGTATTTCCTACATTGATAATATTGATTTTTTCAGCTTTTAAGTCTGCATTACTGACAAAGTTGCACTTTTTGTTTTCCGTGAAGTACTTTGAGTTTTCTTTCTAGAATATTTCCTAATTTGTTATAGCTTTCAAATAATATAAACCATTCTCTGCATTTGGTTTCCAAAGTGTTTAAGTAACTAAGATATTTCTCTTAACCAGTACTTTAAGAGAAGGGGGTCCAGAAATCACTGAATCGTGTTAGAGTTACATAGAATCGAAAAGCACTAAAAAGCAATCCAGCACTACATAAGGAAAACTACTTAGCCATAAGTGACTAAAAGGACGCACAGAAGTTTTTTCCATCTTTCAATCTTTTTTTTCCACTTTCAATAAAAGGTGAGTTGAGCTGTTTTCCCCACAGGCATTAAATTCAGAAACAGGCTGTTTGCTCAGAGCCAGCTAAGCACGAGGGATTTCCCCAAGCATGGGGGAAGATCCAGCGTGGAGAAGCAGTTTCAAACTCCAGCTCGGCTGAAAATCTGCGGGTGCAGGCAGCAAACCTGTCTGACCCTGATGGAGAAGCAATGAGGAAGAACAGAAGGAGGTGGTGAAGAAGGAGGAGGAGGTGAAAAAAAGAGCAGCAGCAGCAGCAGGAGGAGGAGGAGGAGGGCTGCCAGGCAGGAGGGATCGCGGCGGGAGCACCCAGGGCTGGGTGGGTGCAGCCGCCGGGAAAGGTGCGGGTTTTTCCTCTTCCCTTCCGAGCCAAGAAAGCCCGGCACCTTGAAGGAAGTAAAAAGGGCTCCTAAGAAGGAGCAGGGACTCACCTGCTTTGCTCTTCCCGTTGCGCCCGCTGCCTTCCCCGGCCGCTGACCCGCCCGGGCCTGCGGGGCGCCGGCGGCGGCGGTGGGAGGCACTGGGGGAGTTCGCGGCGGAGCTTAAAGGCGCAGGCTGAGCGACGGGAACGGCTCAGCCTGAAGAGCTGGTTTGTTGCTTTCGCTGAACTTTGGAATTAAGTAATTTCCACCCCCAGCCCCCTCCTCCCCCCGCTTGCTCCCCAGCTGCCTGCGTTGGAAGCTGGACCAGTGATGCCCCAGCTCCTGCATCTCCCCAGTCACCAGACGTTCCTGCAGTTCGCTGTACGACTCCCATCCTCTCCAGCAGCAGCACCTAAAGGAAAAGAGCTGCCTGAAGTGGGGTGGTTCGTACCTGCAGCACTGCACCACTGAATTTCCTCCCATCGGCAGTTCCCACACTGGGGATGATCTCTTAACCATGCAAGGAGAAACCATAAAGGGAGTGATATTCCCAAAAAAACCCTACTAATTTCCTCAGTCAGACATCCATAGCCCTTGCAGTTCATACTGTATTTACCATCCTTATAATCCTATTTGTCATCATTTATGTGATAGAACAGCCTAACTGCTGCACAGGAACAGGCAGGGGTTATCCAGCATCACACACATGCACAGCAGAGGCCAAAACTGGACAGAGTTCCACAGGTGACCCTTCTGCCATCTTGAAAAGGCAAAAAGTAGATGAAAAGCTGAGAACTTGTTTTGCTTTAGTCTGAGTATTGGCCTGCACAAGTCATCTCTCATCCAATAGCCACTTCTGTCCCTAAGTATCTTCAACATTAACAGCAAACATGAGCAGCTCATGTGTTTGGTAGCAAAGCAAGGAAAGAACATAGGATCCTAAAATGATAAAATTATCATAGAGATTTCTCTGAAGTTGATTTTGGTTAGAGTATATCCATTCATTCCTAACATCTGCTGTCCCATGGATCTCTCCAGACTGAGCAACAACGACCGAAATCTGTTTTAGGTTTCCTGCTGAGCATCAATAATGAAGATTTGGCTGGTTACAGAATTACAGACTGTCTGTGCTGAAAGGGACCCAGAAGGATCGAGTCCGGCTCTTAAGTGAATGGCCCATATGAGGATCAAGCCCAGAACCTTGGTCTTATTAGCACCAAGCCAATAACCAGAAAAATGCTGCAATCTCTGAATCTGAACATGTTTGGCTATGAGCCCGTGAACGCCACAAGCAGTTCTTGTCCTTTCAGACAGACTGCACATCCCTGTGAAAGAGCTGAGTGAGGGAGTGACATCCTTCTAATGTTCATCAGATAAAAAGGATCTGCACGTATCTTTGTGTGAATGGAGATGAAAAACTGCACAATCAAAGCCCAAAAGTAACAAGGGGAGGAGGACTGCAATAAGACTGCAATAAAAGAAGAAACCAACAAAATCTATCAGTGGTTAAATAAGTAAGAAATTAGGAACAGCAGTTTCTGCACTCCTGCTGAGGGAGCTGGGAGCAAACACATCAAAGTTAAATGAGAAGACAAGTCACTGTGGATGTCATCTATGGCAACCAAACTCAACAGGGGCAGCTGGGACTACTCTTGTGTCTTATGTTTGTTGCACACACAGTCACAGTGTGCAGATAAAATGATTACTGCACTAAAGCAATATAATACTCGAAAGTTAATAGAACAATCAGGAAAACATTGTGGTGCACTAGAAGGATTTAAATATCTTTAACAGTATTTAGCTGGTTTGCTACATTTCATATTGGAATGCTGGAAAATGCTGTGCATGGGATATGGAATTATTTCTATGGTCAAGAAAATTTCTAGATGCAAAAAAGATGGTAAGGAGAAATTTACATGAAAGGATTTCAAAGACCATTCACTTAATTCTGCTTCCCGGGAATACTCTTTTACTGGGGGCATGGAAAAAATGAACGTGAGGTTAAATGGTTGTGTTCTTTCCCTGTAGTACAACAACTAAGAAATAGAATGAGGACAGAAACAGTTTAGAAATTAAGAGCTTTTTATCATGAGAACCTCATCCTGACACATCAAGACATATGTCACACAGCACCACCCCCAAAAGACATTTTAAGTGCAGATTTCCTTGTTTCATTTCCTTTTTGTGCATGGGTAGAGACATTTCTCATTCTTGAAGGGGAAAAAGTATTGGTTGATTTGATTCACTTTAAAATCTTGATTTCAGAGTGATAAACCAATCAAAATACAAGAGAACATAGGAAATTTTAAAATTGATACTCATACATAACTTTATGAGAGACATTTGAGAAATTTTTTTTTTTACATAAAATTAAATTCTGCAGTTTTCATTTTAATAAATAGACAAAACTGATGATTATGTGGCTTTCTTCTGCTAGAGTTTCCCTCTCTCTTTTTTTCCCCTATGGAAATATCACAGAAATATTGAGTGACTCACTAACTTATTAATGAAAGTTGTTTGAATTTTGATGGAATTTTTTTGAGACCATTGAGGGATTCTGTAATTGCCACAGAATTGTCCCTTTCTCTATCTCCATCCAGGGGGTACAAAGACACAGAATAAATATACTTTTCATTTGGCCTACTGAAGGTCATTTGGAATTAATTTTTCACTTGAAATACCTCACCTGGAGCACTACACCTACCTGTAGGGTCCTCAGCATCAGGAAGGACACAGATCTGTTGGAGCAAATGCAGAGGAGATGCTGCCAGGGCTGGAGCCCCTCTGCTCTGAGCCAGCCTGGCACAGCTGGGCCTGCTCACCTGGACAGGAGAAGGCTCCAGGGACACCTCAGAGCCCCTTTTGGGGCCTGAAGGGGCTCCAGGAGAGCTGCAGAGGGACTGGGGACAAGGCCTGCAGGGACAGGACACAGGGAATGGCTCCCACTGCCACAGGGCAGGGCTGGATGGGAGATTGGGAATCAGGAATTGTTCCCTGGCAGGGTGGGCAGGCCCTGGCACAGGGTGCCCAGAGCAGCTGTGGCTGCCCCTGGATCCAAGGCCAGGCTGGAGCACCCTGGGATAGCGAAATGCGTCCCCCCTATGGCAGGGGCTGGAACAAGATGGGCTTTAAGGTCCCTCCCAACCCAAACAATTATGGGATTCTGTGAATAGGACTATTGCCTTCATCACTTCATCATACACTAGGTGTTGTGGATATTTTTTATTTTTAGAGCTTTAAAGAGCTCCTGACCGTGGCTGATGAAACTGTAATAATGTAACAGAGTATATCAGACAGGGCAAAAGAAACCTCTTCAAGTTCAACAAGACTGAAAAATTCTTCCTCTGGAATCCCCACAGCACAGAGTCCACGAAGCTCCTTAATGTTCTCTGTCTGTTTTAGTGTGACCCCGTGCTGCCGAGACTGATCGAGGAGGGGGCAGCAAGCCGACTCTCGCTGCTCAGGCAGTGTTTCCTTGCAGTCCTCCACATGAAAGAGAACTTTCCCTGCCCCACACAGAGGAAAACAGGAAACATTTGAATGGCTGGGCTTGCATTGCAGAGGATGCAGACATACCTGACTATAACATAACCTCCTCAGGAGCATCTGCTGGGAACAGGGTGACTCCTAGGAGCCAATGGAGACACAAAGCACACTCTTCTGAAAGCTGCATCTCTTTCCAAGAAACTCTTCTAATGGAGAGCAGTATGCAGAGGTGATCCAGAGAGTCAAATCTATGTTGGAGGTGAGACTGACAAACCGTGAATATGGAAATTGTACTTAAACAGATAAATCAGAGACGACAGTACTGTATATGGCTCGTTAAAGTTCCCACAAGAAAAATAGGACAGATTTAGCCAAGTCCTAGGGTCCCAGGTGGTCCAGGAACTCCCCAGTTAATCACCTGCACAAGTGAGGCAATGAGCTGATTTGAAATTTGGTAATTGACTGAATACATTCTCAAAAATGCAATTCGGCAGTTGGCACAGGAGCTCTCCAGGTGGGAATTTCAGTGTGCCCTGAAACCCAGCTTCAGGCAGCTCCTGTTCATGGGGCAATCCCTGTACTTAACTGAGCCATCATCCTGGGGGCAGAATGTGGAGAATTCAGCCCCTCCTTCCTCAGGTGCCTGAGGGGGTTTGGCTGCAAAACTCAGCAAGGTGTATAGAGATAAAATGCCTGTGAATACTCCACACAAACTGTCCCTGCAGACGCAGAAATGGTCACGTAGGACAAATCTTTAGCAAATACACAGTCAGGAGGGGCTCAGAATGTCAAGATCTTAGCTAGTGATGGATCTGCACTTGTGTCACTGTGGGGAGAACCGTGGGCTCCACCACAAGTGTTCAGCAGAGCAGCAGTTCAGTCAACAGCTCCTGTTGCAATGATGCCATTCCCCACCAGAGCATTTCTTTATGTCAAGACCTCTAATATGGGTTTTTCCAAAAAAAAAACAACAACCCACAACCAAATCAAATATCCCCCTGGGAAAAAACAAAAAAAAAAACCAAAAAAAAAACAAAAAAAAAAAAAACAAAAACAAAAACAAAACAAAAAAAACCAAAACACAAACCAAAAACAAAAAAACCCGCCAAAAAACCCCCCAACAACCTGCTCCCCAAACCAACCCAAACCCACAAAACCTGAAATAACAATAACAAATACTCTATCCTTGTCCTTGACTATTCAACAGATACAGGAATACCCCAAGTGCAAGAATATAAAGGTCACACAATTTTGCAGATGTACATCTAAATCTAGAACACTGGGCACTGTTTCAGATAATATCTGCTGAGGTTTACAATAATTTAGGATGAGCTTTGTGGCCAGATTGTATCTTAGTATTTACTACCCTCTATCTAAAATCAACCCAGTCTTTCTGGTTTTGAACCTGCCTTTTCTGAATGGAAGCAGCTGTCTCTTGGTTCCCAGTGATAGTCCAGACAGAAAAGCTGTCTTGCTGCAGCTGGATTTTTTAGTGGATTGGATTTTTTTTGTGTGTGTGTAGTTTTCTTTCTGTTTGTTTGGTTTTGTTGTTGCTTTTTAGAGTCAGATATCACAAGAAATTTCTCAATTTCCCTCTCCTCAGGTGTATTGTGTATTTACAAGTGAAACGCAGGACATGCTAAGCAGAAACAGGGTGGAATTGTACCTGCTGTCAGTTTGTACTGTTCCTGGATACACCCGTGACTTGCCTTGTAATTCAGTAGATATTCAGCATTTTTTAAGAAAAAGGGACTGTTAGTAAACACCTCCCTTCCCAAGCAATAGCACATCAACATGCAACAGAGTAGTCAAAACAAACCAAATTTATCAGTATAAGTGATCACACGACTTTAAATGGCTGGGCAGGCCCTGGCACAGGGTGCCCAGAGCAGCTGTGGCTGCCCCTGGATCCCTGGCAGTGCCCAGGCCAGGCTGGGCAGGGCTGGGAGCAGCCTGGGACAGTGGGAGGTGCCTGGGATGGGATGGGCTTTAAGGTCCTTCCACCCAAACTATTCTGGAATTCTGTCAGGGTTACAAAAGCCAGGGAAAGAAATTACTTGTGTGGACCGTGTGGGGATGTCAAATACTGTTTCTGGTATTGAGCAAGTTTTCAGAATTTTGCACGGAATCCAGCTCATGGTGGGAGCTGCACACAGTGAACTTTAAATTCCAACCCACATTTTATCACATCCCAGAACAAACAAAAAAAAGTGTTTCAAACTTCAGGTTGATATAAAATAGCAAAACTCAGTTCAAAAATTAGGTAACTTTATTTGACACTTTTAGAAATTTTTTACAGTTTTAAACTAAAACAGACTAAAGGAAATTCCAGTGTTTTTTAAAAGCAAAACAGAAAGAAAAAACTAAACGCCTGCAATTTGACTAGCTGACCAATTTCAAGTTTGCTTTCTTTCATTGTATCTATATATGCCCGAATCGGGCTTCCTTATTCCACAGAAAATTAACTCTGCAGAAACCCTTGGGATATTTCCCATCTGTTTGTCTTAAGACTCTGCCATCCTTGTTAATTTTGAAATAGGTTTTTTCCATGTTACATCACAGAAGGAAAGTTAATCTACATCTGGTCTCTGGAAATCCTATGTAATACAATGTATTTACATATAAAAAAATGATATATATAATGATGTGCTGTGCAATTGGATAGAAGGCTGTAATTCAGCCAGAGGGAGGGCTGGTATCAAAACCATAAAGATCCATATAGACATAGGGTGGGAAAAGGCCACCCAGACTGAACTGAAAATCAGATGCATGTACTATGGTAAGACCTACAGTTTTGGAAAAACAGAAATGTTTGCCAAAAATGTTTTTTTACTACTTAGGAACAAACTTGCTTTTTCCCTTGGTTTTTGCAATGGCTCTCTCCTAGTGTCAGCACAGGAAGGGATCCATGAGGTGACACAGTCTCTTCTTTGTACTACTTGCAAACAATAACAGCAGAAAAAAATATCTTGGTACCATAGGTAGAAGATAGTTGTATCATAGACAAAAGTCACAGAATTACTGATTTATCTATCCTTGCAGATATCATGCAATATGCACAATTTTGCAAGTCATCAAGTAGTAGCCTGAGTTAGGGGAGAGGGACCCTCTTCCCATGGGGAATCACCAACCCCACAATCAGCTCCAGCTGGGGACTGATCCACACAGTGTGTGCACTGACAGACTGACTGACAGGTAAAGGACAGACAAGATAGGAACCAGGGACTTGGGGAATGACATTCATTGTATCAGCATCACTGACTACATCCTTACAGAGAACTAAATTCCTCATTCTTTATGTCCCATCTGCACTTCATTTCCATAGCTTGTGGGTTTGAAAATTTTTTTGCAGGAAAAATACTCCAAGTAAGTTTTCATACCAGTCTCCCACACTGGCCAACTTCCTTAGCTGTTCTTTTTATGGAGGGAGGGGGTGTTTTTTAATGTGGATTTTTTTCTAATTTTTTTTTTTTTAATGATTAAGGGGCCAAGCTGCATAGAAGATCTTACAACAGCAAAAACATGTATCACATTGGATTAAGAGAAAATCTTCCCTTCAGAACCTGAAATGAGCTTAAAGTTTATTCTTCATGCGTACATATGTAGAGGTAAACAGATGCATTTGCAAGTGCTAAATTTAACAATCTTCTAGGTTGCACTCTTCATATACTATCCTACATACTATTATTTTAACACCATTACAAAGTCTTTCCACAAAGACACCAGACATTTAAGGCTGATAATGTTATCTCCAAGAATCAACTTCCTCTCTAAAAGCAGCTACTGTCAAGCCTCCAAATGGGTCTTAACTTCTAAATCATCTTTATACTGCTTGAAATTTTTGCTTCCAGCTTCCCACCAATCCACATCCAAAGCATTTCTGATTTGGTTTTAGTGAAGTAACACTAGCAGGGGTCACAGGGAGCTCGTGGCTTGCTGGAAGTCTATCAGACCCCAGTTCCTCCAGCCTTGAAGGAACATGGTCAGCAATGAACAGAGCATCCATGGGCAGGGATGTAAATTCAGATTTTTCTTAGGTTTTGCTTTCCTGTGTTGCTAGGCTGAAAGTACCAGAGCTCACAGTTCCCATCAGTGGCTTTAGGACCGAGGTTTTGCGTGTTCAGCCCCGTGAGGAATGCAGCACGTGGCGCGGGCCCCAGGCTGAGCAGAGTGGTCAATTCCATTTCATGCCTTTCCTACAGCACCAGGAGTGCTCTGTGACACAGAGATTCCTTCTTGCTCTCCCACAACCAGCGCTGGCTGTGGGGCTCTCAATGGGAGTCAAAAGGTTGGAGGAGACAAGTGGCAAAGCATGAGCTGAAGACACACTGGTGACATGCTCAGCACAGCACTCCCTGGCCATCAGAGCAGCCAGCCTGCTTCCCACACAGGCCTCCTGCCAGCTCAGGGCCTGCTGTAACATCTCTGAGAAACATTTTTTGTAGTCTCCACTACTGAATATGAAAAAAGTAGATTATGATCCAAACCAAATTAAACTGTGCCACTATAGGTTGTTTTTTACTTTGTCAAACTAAACCTGAACCACTACTTTGAAGTTTTTCTTCAACATAAATCAGAACAACTTCAGTCAGAGCAGAACAATAAAATTCTCTTCTGGTTCCTTGCTGGGGAATGTATGTGAAGGACCGTGCTCCTCCTCAAACAGCGCCAGCTCCCCACCATCCCAGTGCTCAAGGCTTGGATCCACAGTGGAGAAGGGGCAGGTTTATGGCAATTTCTTGACTACAGACATATGTTTCAGAAGAGCTATTTCTATCCATTCCAAACCTCTGGCTCAAGGAAGAAGTTAGTGTATTGAAAACATCAGACAGGACTCTTGTGTGCAGCCCTCCCCCAGGGTCAGGCTCTGGGAACCCTCGCTGCATTACAGGGTGTTGCTGCTCATGCCAAGTGCCACATTCTCAGGGCTGGAGATGTTCCAGCAGCTCTTGACTATGAGGTGTTGGCTACTGCAGGGCTCCTGCCAGCCCACACCATCAATTTTTTTAGGCATTAGGATAGAACCTTAGAATCACAAAATGGTTTGGGTTGGAAGGGACCTTTAAGATCATCTCATTCCAGCCCCTGTCACGGGCAGGGATGCCATCCACTAGATTCAGTTTGCTCAGGGCTACATCCAACCTAGCTTTGAACTTCCAGGGATGGGGCAGAAGATGGTTATGAGCTGGTTTACTTTGAAAGCGTGTCTCTGCATATTTTCAGCTGACCAATATTTACATGAAACACTCAAAGTCAGTTCACAACATACAATGCATGACTGTCAGCAGGAAGCAGTTCTTCAGGAAAAAAAAATCTAGCTAGCACATCATCTCAGAATTTTTCAGAGACAAACACCTGGATGAAGTTTGCCATCTGGAGCTAAACTTGCATGCTGACATGCAGAAAAATGTTATGGGAAAATTGGATAAAACTGTAACGCCACCTTCACCTAAGGAAGGTAGCTCCAAATAATTGCAGCAGCCTGTGCACCTGTAACCCCTGGCTGCTGGACTCACCAACAGCTTCTGGCAAACAGAACCAAGCCTGAGCCCCTCCATTACATGAAGTTAAGTCCTCTGCTAGTTCCTGAAATTATAGATTATTGTGTACAGTACACTAGTTCCCAATTCAAGAAAATCCAAATTAAACACATTATTCATCACCTATCACTAATCTACAGATCGCAAAATGCCATCTTTATTCCACATAATCTGAATATTTAACTGCAAAACTGGAAAAGGTGGAACCCTCACAGAAGAGCACATCATTGACAGAGATGATAGAGAGGATCAGTGAAAAGAAAATTCTTTTATGCCACTGGCCAAAGGAAGCTTCTGGTAGCACACAAAGCTGTCTTGTTCTGAAAATGTTCCAGGCTGTCAGAAGCAATTCAACAAATTAAACATAAGACAAAAAAGACTAAAATTGATGGGCTTTCCAGAAGATTTATCACTTTTAAGTAGCAGAAAATGCAGTATTTGTCTCCCAAGACCTGAACTGTCTATCACAGTTGGTACAGAACACCCTGACAGCATTCATGAATATAAGCTGAGTACTCTGGGATGAAGTTCATGCTATAACTTCATTAAAACCAGGAATCCTGACCCTCAGACTGTATCTCAACAGGGAGGACAGGGTTTGGTGGCTGGCCACAACTGCCAGCAGCATGAAATGGCTCTGGTTGGCGTGGTTCAGTTCTCTCCTGGCAGAACTAAGGGAGCTCATGCCCTGGGCACTGCCCTGTCCTGCTGAGCCCCTCCCCTGTCAGCCACTCCTGGATTTTTCCTACTGCCAGCACCAAAATTTCCTTATTAAGTCTATTAATTCTAATGTCATCCCTACTTGACAAACTGTTTTCCCAATTTGCAGCAGCCTTTCAGATTTTTGGGTATTTATCATGCCCTTAGATCTCTTTGTAGTAAACTCTTCCACTGCCTTTCTTGTTCAGTGTCTCCTCATGCTTTCTGACTAATCTTCAGGTTTTTTCCTTTTCTCCACCCTACCCAGCACCACTGGCAAAAACCTAAACTGAAAAGCTCAGTGCAGCTCTGTTCTTCATGTCTTGCCCCAGCTAGGAAACCACATGAAAGATTAGAATACCTAAAGATTAATTGTTCCTTGTTGATGATGTTTTCTGGACCACTGAAAATAGTTCCTGTCCTCATTTGCCTGAAGACACAGACCTACATTCTTTTTAAAATATCAGAGATAATACTTGTCATGGAAAAAAGCACCATCTCTGCAGGCTTTGGATGTGCATTTGGATCTACTGGTATGTCTGTATTTCACATTTGTGTCAATGTGCTATGTGCAAGTGTTGATAATCATTAGTAGTATACACTGCTGCTTGGCCAGCATACTCAGCCTTCAGTACACTACAAATAACACACCAAATGATGAAAGCATGTACAAAACACTCTGGTTTGTTCATGGACAGTCAATGAAGCTGCTGTTAAAAAGAAGCATCATGGGCTTTACATCAACACACACACAGCCACGGGGCTGAAGACAAGAACAAAAGCACTGGATCCTGCACTAAAACAGCGCACACGAGCTTTGACTTCAAGGCAACACTGTTCTCAAACATCCAGTATTGGCTTTTTTAAAGAGCTGCAGGTAAATTCACAGCATGTCCCCGAGGCAGATAAATTCATTAATGACTGCAGCATTCATTAATGTCAGCACCACTTTCCAGCACACTCAGAAGTCAACAGGCACTACCATGGCAGTCATGATCTGTTCCCAGCTGGAACAATGCAGCAGGAAGGCAAAAATCAAAGCTGAAACACTGAAATGTGCATGGCTGAAGAATAGTCAAGACACTCTTAACAAGAGCCATACTGAAGGGTACTGTAAGGAAAGAGCATCATCCTCCGAAGGAAAAGCTTGATCAATTATCCAAGACCATGGAAAATGTTCAAGAAATATGGAAACAGTTTTCTAAATGAAGTTTTCTATGAAGTATGTTAATAAATCTTTTGGAAAATAGGCTGTGCAGCAGATTTTCTGTTGTCTGGATCTGTCCAAGTTTAGAGAAAACGTTTAATATTTTCACAAGTGTAATTCTTACATATGTGGATGCACTTTTATTTTAGTGCCACTGGTAAACATAAAATATATTTTCAAATCTATTCTTTTGTTTCTTTTTTATATATTTCATTTAAAATGCTCTTCATTTCTGACAAGAAAAGTAAAATCCGCAAAATTCAAAGAGAGTTTGAGATACTTTTCTCTTGTCATCCTCAGTAAAGTCTTTCACATTCCACTCTACCTTCAGCTGCATTTGGGCAATCCTTCAGCAGGGAACAGACCAAAACAAACACCTGAGGAAGGAATCTGACCCTCATTACGTGGTGCAAAGAGTCAAATTTTCTCAGATGGATTTTTGTTTTAGTGGTGTTGATTGTTACTGGGGTTTTTCTGTTTGTTTGGATTTATTTTTTTTTTCTGACTAAAAGAAGTGCTTCCCCTGAACAAATACAAGTTCTCAGGAACAGAACCCTTACTGAATTTTTAGACAGATGAGGCTTAGTATGTGAAAGACATAAACAAAAAGCCTATAAACATTATTTTTAACATTAATATTACTTTAATTACTTTAAATATTAAAACTCAAGTTTGGTGTGGAATGTGTATCGGAAATCATCAAATAAAATCAGAGTCAGTCACATTGAACTGATAGGCATATTTTCCTATACAACATTAAGTTTTAAATTAAGCTGGACAGGGAGCTTTTTTAAAGATAAAAAAATACAGCCTTTTGTTTGATGGAAGGGATTGATCTGCCCTAAGGATCAGGGTCCAAACAGTCACAGCCAAACTGGAGCACCAGGGTCACCTGATTTGTACAGTACTGAGATAGTCAAAGTCTGTAAATTGTTACCACTTCACATGCTTTAACTGGAGGTACTGCACTGAGAAGAAATTGGGATTTTTTTTCCTGCATTCTTTGTTGTTTGGGAGAGAAAAAATTACACGTAAAAATAGATGGGAATTCCTCAAAACCTGAGGTGAAGCAGAAAGTCCAGAATACAACTGTGAAATGCCTAGTTCAGTGTGACCAGTTCTTCTGTTTTAACTGAGCTATGAACAATCTGAAATAAACTGTTTCCTAACCACACAGGAGAACAAATGTGAAAGTACACTTTCAAGTAGATGATAATACCTAATGCTTGGTCATCAGAAAGCTACTGGCTTTAAATATGTAGAAAGCTACTCCAAACAACATTCTGACTAAGAGATGATCAAGGCAAAAACCAATAGAACTTTGAGTCAGTCTCCAACTTACCTTGCTATTTGTCAATCTCTTATTTAAACACAAGATTGCTCTCTTAATTTAATAACCATACTTACACAAAGACTTAAGGCATAATCCAGCTAATTGAAGTAAAATGTTTCTGTTGCTTTTTATTAGTAATAACTGCTTCAGGTTACTGCTGGCCAAAGTAAGGGTCCATTGAAGAGAAGACTGAAAAGCAGATTGCTTTAGTACTATCTTCCATTAGGGCAATTTGTAAATGAAACATTGTGTTGGCCATTGGACCCAGGGAGCCTTCCAAGAAACTTCATTAATCATCCTATCAGACAAGGTTCAAAGCTTTAAGCAGAAGCTGGTAAAACTCTGAAGCCAGAGTGTGGTTTTAGAGAAAGCTGCTCAATTCTAGAGAAACAATGTCCACAAAAGCTTTCATCCAAAAAGCCCAGGGCAAAATTTTGGAAGATCTAGCCAAAAAGACAATGGCTGATATTTAACTGACATTCTTAAAAAGAGAGCCCTTCAAGTCCAACTCAACATGCCAAGTGGAGACTCTCAATTCAACAGCAATGCCTCTGATTGCATCACTGCAACAATACTTTTGTGAATTACATTTTGGGCTCCCAAATACTTGAGAGTATTTCTTCCACACAATCTGGAATCATATCCAAGGATCCTATAATACTTCAATTTTCTATTTCAGTTTTTGTGTGAAGTGTTTGAGGCTTTCTGGAATTGCAACATAAGTGCAGAACAGACTCCTCTGATAAAGCCAAATGTACTTAGATGGAACAAGTAATACACAAATCCCATCATCTTTCTATGTACAAAAGCTGATGCATGAAAGACTCAATCATGTTATACAGGAAAACAAACAATTTCAGGAATATGAAGTAAGACCAGCTGCACTCCAAAATTTTTAAATTCACAAATTCCTTCACAATGTAGCAAGAATGACAAAATAATGAGTGAGCTCCCAGGTTCATTCCAGAACCTGACAGACTATGCTTTGGCTGTTCTTGGGACAAACACAAAACATGACTTAGGCAGTTGGTAAGTTACTGAGCAGCAAGTAGCTTTTAAATCACACCTGTCTCTAGCACCATATGTGCTCTGTTGGGAATGAAAAATCAGACTATTTTCCTCAGAATCAGAAATCGCAATTATATTCCTTGAATGAAGAACAAATAGAAGCTCAAAGCCCCAAACGTAAGAACATTTGCGCTTTAACATTTTCCCAATGAAAATGCTGCCTGTTAAGCTTAGTATAGTGCTACTACCTAATTTTTTTTTCACCTATTTGGCTTATATTTTATTTCTAAACATTCCTAATATGCATTTGTTTCCAGGCATTATTCTGTGACCAACCCTGTTTATTATCAGAGCCCTTAGAGTTCATATGAATGCCTAGAAAGCTTCCTGGAGCTCTACTCACCCTGCCTTTTAAACTAGACTAGTAGCTCAGGTTCCTAGAAGTAAAAACAAAGACAAAAATTTAAGAGATGCATTTAATGCATCATGGTAGCATAAAGCCTTTAGGAGTAATGGTAATTTACCCATTTTCTGCATTTCCTGAATGTCAGTTTATAATAATGCATTCCCTTATATCAATGGCTTTGACAAGTCAGGAGAAGTAAAGTAAATGGTGACAATAGGGAAAGTGCCCAAAAAAAAAAAAAAAAAAAAAAAAAAAAAAAAAAAAACCAAACCAAACAACCAGACCATATTTATCTCAAGTAAGCATTGCAGCAGACTTGTTCAATGCTTTTCCTCCATGTTAACCTACATCATGGTGAAGCAGTGAAACAGCCATACAAGCACAGAGTAAATAAAGACTCTTGATGCCACCCTGCTCTAATGCAAAGGGAACAAATGGTCAAAGGCATTCACTAACAGCGATCATTGAAACCCACACATCAGAACTCCTGGAGAGCACCATATTTCAGAAAGGTGTTTTAAGTATATAGCTGTACCAAAGCTGGAGACAGAACATTCCTTGTTGGATTTGATGATCAGACTCCTAGTGAGGTTCCTCAATGAAAGCAAACCCTACTAAACCAGTCCTAAATACATACTGGTTTTATGTATGTTTGTGAGGGAAAGTTAAGGAGTTCTTATCACATCACTTATTCCAACTGGTTTTGTTCTGCATTTAGGCATTTGCTTTCAAGGTCATCCTTATTCCGAGCAGTTGGTTCCTCACTGTGGGCCACAGAGATTTCTGGCTGCTCTGTCTTTGTGCTGGTATCAGCCAGCTCCTCTTCAGCCGAGGCGGAGCCGTGCAGCTCCTCCGCGTGGAGGGTGGGGTTGGTCATTTGCTCTGTGTCTTGCTGAGGGGCTGGCACACTGCTGTCTTTGGGAAGCTGAGGGCAGTTGACAGGAGCTATAACCACAGGAGGCTGAGGTAGGTCTTTCTGTAAATGGAAGATCACAGTCAAAATGATGAAAAACAAGAACTATTGTGTCCTGTTATCCAAGGTAATGGTCATACAAGAGGAAGATTAAAGGTCCATCAACTCTGTTATCATTCTCCAGCAGTGGACAGATGCATACATTAACCTTTCTTTGTGTTTTATAGGACACCAGGAGAATTTTTCCTTCCAGAAAAGTGTTTGCTTTCTGAGTGACTGCTCCTCACCAGTTTCAGACGTGCTCTGCTGATAAGGCAGCAACAGGCACTTGGTCCTTGGCCACTATCCAGTTCTGCCCATCTTTACTATCACTGTACAAGAACTGACAACTTTTACATAACATTTCAGATGATCTCCAACAATTAAATTAATTTCTCTAGTGCAAGCTTGTGAAAGTTATCACAAATAGTTGAGTAATAAAATAAAACTCACTGGGGGAACCTCCAGCTTCATAGATTTGGCCTTCTAGTAAGTATTCAAAAACTAAAATAATGCATGATAGAAATTATTCCTTTTTGAATCAAGTTAATTTCACTTGCAGCACAGTGAAACAAAGGGATAATTTACAATACTGAACTACATTTCCACCTTCATAAACAATATGCTATGAAAAAATAGAAGAAAGCATTTTAAGGGTATATTTTATATAGTACTAAACCCCACATTTTATATAATATTATCATCTTTTACTACTACTGATACTTTCAAGAGAGATCAAATGAGTAACATTTTAGCAGAATCAAGGATGGACAAGGTTACTTTACTTTTCACTACTCTGATTTAAGAGGCCACAAACACTGCAAAAACCAGAAAACCTTACTGAGGCAAAAAAAAAAAAATATTTAAAAAAGCAAACAACCAAGCAAAACCAAAATCTTTGTGTTTGTGTGATAATACTGCAATATTTTACTCAACTTTAATTCTAGTTAGGTTTTTATAATATTAGCATTTCCTGAAGACACTCATATCAAACTGGTATTCACCGCAAAGCCGCTGCCCGTCCAGAACATGGCAAGCTCCCTTCTCCAGAGGGCCACCACCAAGCTGGTGAGGAGAGTGCAGGGCACCAGGTAGAGGAGAGCAGGCTGGCCCATCTGCATCAGTGCCAAGGCAACAAAGGTCACAAGAAGGCCTATGCCATATGCTGGAAGAAAACAAACCCAGCAAAACACAGTTATTCAGATATAGCTTTGCTCAAGCACAACGAAATAATTGGCTAAAGGAGCATTCTCACTGGAATTTTTTTAAGCAATATGTACATCTCCAGAAGTTTTTCAGGCCTCTTTAGCATTATTTACACCATGTAAACATAGAATACTACAGTTTTTCTATTGATAACATGTGAAAGTAGTGTGATTGGCCTAGTGCATATTGTACAATTAAATAATTACCTTAAGCAAAATAAATACATGAAATATTGTGCATTATATTTATGAACTCAGCAGATACAGACAAATATTTTGACCATTATAATGTGCTTCTTGTTTGGGTTGGCTTTAGCTGTTTCTTCCTATCCTGCCAGACAGCTAAAAAAAAGAAGCCAGCCTGGTCTAGGTTTTATGTTTTTATTACTTTCTATTTAATTTCTGCACAAATGTGGCAAAATTTATTTAGTAGAACAGAAGTAGCTTGGATCTCATAATGTAATTATTTTTAATTACATTTTCCAGACAATGAACTTAATCTAACATTTTCTTCAGATCCAGATTCCAGATTTTTCTTCAGAAAGTTCAAGAAAAACATTGAGGGGCTGTCCAGAGAAGAGAACAGAGCTGGGGAAGGGTCTGAGAGGAGCAGCTGAGGGAGCTGGGAAAGGAGCTCAGCCTGGAGAAAAGGAGGCTCAGGGGGATCTCCTCACTCTCCACAACCCCAACATGAGGGGGCAGCCAGGTGGGCTCCCAGGGAACAAGGGACAGGAGGAGAGGAAATGGCCTCAAGTTCTGCCAGGGGAGGTTTAGATTGGATATTAGGCAGAGCTTCCTCCCCAAAAAGGTTTTCCAGTCCTGGCACAGCTGCCCAGAGCAGTGATGGAATACCTATCTCTGCAGGGATTTAAAAGATGTATGGATTTTGCATCTGGGGATACGGTTAGAGGTGGGCTTGGCAGTCCTGGGGGCTTGGCTGGACTTGATGATCTCAGAGGGCTGTGATTGGAATAATCAATAACTTTTTACAGCTGTTGAGAATGTTATTTTGGGCAGAGGCATATTCTGTTATTATCGAGAGTTCCGTATATATAATTATTACCTATTGTTTCTTATAATGATTGAAGTGCATTGCCTCACACCTGTAGGAAAAGCCTCTCTGTCCTCTCTGCAGTCTCCCATTAGGCAGCTGTGGGAAGCAACAGAATCTCCTCTTTGCCTTCTCTTCTTTTTACAACCCTGTGCTCCAGTCTTCATCCATCCTGACAGTCTCCACTGGATTTACTCCAGCATGTCAATGTTTGTCTGGCACCAGGGATCCTGCTCAACTCAGTCGTAAGTGACAAATTTTGAGGAAATAATCACTCCTCTCATAACTGCTGACTACATCTTGCTAACTCAGCCCTGTATGTGGCTCATTCTCATGGCTGCAATAGCACACTGCTGCCTCTTTAGCAATAAAACATTTTCCGATTTCTGCAAACATATTTTTAAAGTACCAGATAAGACAACAATTTTGTTTTACTATATATGAGACAATGATTTGGAACATCAATAAAAGCATCTCTCTACCCCTGCTAGAAGTGTCCATGAACCTAGATATTTTTCCAAAATAATTTCTAAAGAAGTTTTTAATGACAATTTCTCATAACATTCACTGCAAGCATTCGAAGTCTTTGCTAGCAAAAGTACATTGTAAGAAAGACAACAGGAATCTGTCAGATCCTGTTCATCAGTAGTATTTATGTTCATGGCACATACTTCCATGGATTTTACAAACTAAAGAAAACTTATCTAGAGGTGTTATAGTCATAATAATAAAATTCCCTAAATCATAGGTTATGGATTTTAAGAACACACAAGAAATTAAGAACAAAGTCAAAGGATGATATCCCTGAACCTGAATTCTCATGCACAATAAACTCAAAGATTCATAAATCAAGAAACCACGATGAGTAGCTGAGTATATGTAAAAATAGTGTAATTACAAGGGGTACATTGAGACCCTTGGCAGCCCTTACGTAAGGCAGGCAAAACAGCTCAGAAAAGCAACATCAGCTAGTTTGGTGATGGAAGATCTAGCCTTGAAAGCACTTTGCTAAATGTTTCTGTTTAATAATAAAAGGAGGAACAGGATAAAGCCCCCAAATATGCCATGCAAGACTGATGACATGCTTTTAGAGGGAGCCACTCCTGTAGGTCTTGCTCAGGTGGCACTGTGGTACATACCTATTGTGCAGGCTACGAAATAGACTCTGGATGACTGCACCTGAATATCAAACCTATGGCAATAGGCTACCAGTAAGCCTAGGAAAAGAAAGAACAGTTACAATATGCTTTCAACCTAGTCACACACTTAATAATAAAAATAAAGCCATCAAACCAGCTAGGAACTTGCAAGAACTTTTTTTCCCAAAAAACTTTCTTGGCACCCTGTGTATAAGCACCATGACAACATATCCAGGAGGCTGCACAATTTACAAACCAGTTATCTGATGGTACAAGCCCCATGTATTGGAAGCACTCCAAAAGTAAAATACACAGCTACAAACATGCAGATCATAGATAAAAATGTCATCTCACCCCTACTAAACATTTGCAAAAATACAGTGTTGACAACAAGAGCAAGAGTAAGTTCAGCCCTTCGAGCTGGTACTGAAGACAGTAGAATTTTATAGTTAATGACTATGCCTGCTTCAGGTTGGGGGGAGGATGGGAGACTAATGGGCATAACAGAGTTCATATTTCCCAAAACACAAGAAAGTAAACAAATTATTTTGCAGAAGAAATCTGAAAGCCAGAAGGCACATAATTCTTTCATCTGCAGTGATGCCAGGGATAGTTCTACATACAATCTAAAATCAAATTTGGGATAAAGTGTGGCAGAAATACTGGGTGCAGTATGACTAACAGTTAGGAAGTTTTGAGTGGTCAGGCATCTGCACTTAACCCATGTGCAAGTGGACAAATAATTTCCTCTATCACCACACTATCAAATATGCTTTATAGTATAGAATCAGCTGCTAAATCTAGTCCTGCAATTTCTCTACATTTCTTGACATCACTGCATGAGAAAGTGAACCATGAGATTAATGTGCATTTTTCTTGTTGAAAAAGTGAATAGTGCACAAAAAACCCCTATACTTGAAAATTTATCAGGTTTATAGTAGTCAAATCAAACCCACCACTTGAAGCAGGAGTACAAGAAGAATAAACTAATATCACAATGCAACATGTAAAATTTTTAACATGCTAAATACCTGGAACTAAAATGTCTCCAAATCCTAGGAGAGAAAAAGGCCTGTCACATAGAGCCAATGGTGAGGAATTCAGTCGTGGAACCTTCAGGACCATTGGGAGCTTGGAATGAGAGAGACACATATCTGATGAAAAGCACAGTGACACTACCTACCAGAACTTGTTCCTGTTGTACTCAAAGTGCAAGTTTCAAATACATCAAACGGATCTTTTTATACATTCATTACATACAATATTACTGACAACTAACAAAATGCATTTAAGATGGGAGCAATGAAATACTTTCTAAATACTAAGTTAACTTCAAAGTTTTCACATACAATTGGGTGTCAACTCTGCTTTAGCTGCAGGTATGTACAAAATTTAGGTAAGCTGCTACATGCATAGGAAATAATTCATATAGTTCATTCACCTGGGTGCAATAAAAGTCTCAGAAGATCAAGACATGAATAATTTTAAAAAGTCATTTTTCAAATCACTTTAAAGACTCTTCCCTGTGTTCCTATTTATTACATAAATTGCAATGTGAGGCACAGTATGCAATGGTTCATTGCAAACCTGTATTTTCTTTATTACAATACATTAAAGAAACTTTTTTTTTCTTATATTAGTGCCAAAATAATTTTATATACTTAAACTTTCATGACTTTCATGACATAATGTTGAATCCAAAGGGGTACTAAAGGGGTACAGGAGAGAAGAACAAAAGAAGTCAAAGAAATTAGTATGGACTGTATGGATTGATCCACATCCTGCAACAAGTATTTTCTTTGCTACTTTCCCACATGACACTATTACATTCATTGCTGAAATAGATCAAATTAATCCTTAAATTAACATAACTAAGTTTTCCTACTGATTAGTTTTTTTTTTTTTTGTTTTGTTCACTATATCTCACTATCTCCTACATCTCACATACTTTCCTCCCTGAGTCAGCCACATCTTGTAAGGTGTTCATGCAATTGGCTGCTGTCCAACGGTGAAAACCCACTGAACACTGACTTCTGTTTTCTTCTGTCTCCAATTTGTGTTTCTCTCTTTTACCTACAGCCTCAGCTTTTCATAAAGCAAATGTCAAAAAAGGGAAGGAGGGAGAAGAGACAGACTGATTATATGTTTAATCTCTTTAGGAAAAGATGCTCATGCTTAATTAGCAACAAGTTAATATTTACAGATGTGGTCATGTTTGTGTGAAGCTGAGCTAACCAGCTTTCTTATATTGAAACCCTGTCAAAAAAGATAAAGGAAAACCAAAGCTGGTGTGATGAACCACTATAAGTCTGCTTTGCCCCTCCAGAATTAACATTCAGGAGCACTTCTTCCCATATTAAGTTCTTTTCAGACTGACATCTTCATTTCAGCCTTGTGGTCTTGAATTTTAGAGAAGTTAAAAGTGTAATAGTTGAAAGCTAGTGCCAGATTGTCAGACAACATGCAGTACCTTTTCATGAGTGGCAGAATCAGATGGGCCTGCAGCCACCTCCACCATTATACTCTCCCCAGTCTAAAGAAAAAATGGGAAAATTGTAAATCAGCACTTCATTCAGCAGCTCTGGGATCATTTAGGAACACACAGAGAAACAAGTCATTACACTTTGCTCTGTGGGCAGCAGGCAATAGAGAAGCACCTTACTTACCTTTGTTAGAAAAGGTGTGATAAATACAAAGAATACATCGTACACAAAAAGAACCAGGAGGAGTAAGGTACAACCCTGAAGGAAGAGACAAGATATTTGGTATTTACATACAATGCATTAGCAAACAGCAAAGAATTAATAATTAGAAGGCTATTAAAAGAAAAAGCTTGCAAAGACTAAAAAAAGTCAGTAATGTATTTTTCTTAATTCCTAAATATTTTAGATAAAGGAATAGGGTCTTGTACGCACCATATATAATAAAACACAAAATTACATGTTATTGCCCAAAATTCTTTATCGTGTAAAGTCTGAAAATGGTGCCACTTGAGTTTGCTGGGAAATATGAAGCAGCTCTGCACTGGGCATAGCTTGAAACACCACATACCATTTACTGTCAGTCTATACAAACTTATAGGTGAAGATAATTTGAAACAAGAGTTTGAAGAGCTGCTTAAGGGGCAAATAAATGACTAATACTAATTTGTGTCTTAGGATACTGACTAAGGTCAGAAAGACTTGGAAAAAAGCCCACTAGATTGATGCATATCAATTTGAAAAACAAAATCAAAACAATCAGAACAAACATCCCCCCCCCCCCAACAAAATACCCAAATACCAAATACATAAATAAAGAGGTGGTGCTTGATTTGCTAGTCAACACTCTACAGAATCTACAGAACAATCATATGTCACTTCTGGGTCTTCATTATACTCATTGAATCCCTTTTTCCCATGCTGACATATGAATGGAATTGCATTTCTAAGACAATATACTCCACTATAAGCGACTCCTCTGCTCAAACACAT
This sequence comes from Melospiza melodia melodia, assembly GCF_035770615.1. NCBI lineage: Eukaryota > Metazoa > Chordata > Aves > Passeriformes > Passerellidae > Melospiza > Melospiza melodia. The sequence goes on from NC_086200.1 coordinate 25,927,555, forward strand.
ACATGCAAAATTCTCTTTAACTTTCTTCTGAAAGTCTATAACTTCTGTTTAACTTTCATACCTTAAATGTAGGCAGGCGAATTGTTTTCAACATGTAAAGACAGAAAGCAATTCCTAAAGCATCTTGCAGAACCCAGGCCCACCTTAAAAAGAGAAAAGTAACATTTTTGCAGGAAACAGCAGGAAAAACAGACCAAGCCTTGTCCTCACTAAGGGGCAAGGGACAAAGAAAAAACCCTTTTATTCAAAGTACTTGCTTGAAATCGACATTGTTGTCAGCATGAGTTTGCAAATGGGAAGTTGTTTTTCATCAACCTGATAACCTTCCACAAAGAAGTGCCTGGGAGATGAGGGAAGACCTGTTGATTGTCTATCTAGACTTCAGTAAGGCTTTCCACTGACAATCTTCCATAAAATCCTCACAGAGAAACTGAGGAAGTACTAGCTGAATGAGCAGTGAGGTGGACTGAAAACTGGCTGCATGAGGTCAGTGGATACCAAAGTGGGAAGTGCTGGGGTCCTTTGTCCTCTATATAGGTGTGGGACATGCACCCTTGTGTGCTGAGGGAAATTTACAGCTGGGCCTGGTTTTCAATTGTGTTTTGCAAGTTGAGTATAGAAGTGCTCTTTGCTTTACTCTCAATTGCTAGGGCTAAAAACAAGTAGGATCTGACAAAAACAAACTAAAGTTTCCCAAAAATTGCTATGGTCTAGGTACAATGACAGATGGTGCTGTTGGATCAATACATGGGTACTTGCTGATGGAGCTCTTGCAGGAAACACTCAGGCCCACATCAGCTCTCATGCAGAAAATGGATTTCCTAGTCCTAAATACTTTGGAACATTTCTATAGTACTGCTGTACTCCTCAGTCTCATACTTATCTCTCTAAAGGGTCTTTTAGAGTTGATGAATCCTGGATTTGAGTTCTGTCATTGATTGGTCCACACAGAACACAGATCCCACAAAAGCACTGGCATGCATTCAAAGCACAAGTCAGAAATCTTTGATATCATCAACAGAAACACAGCCAGCATTTCAGTTCCAATACTGAACCCCCAAGAGATGAACCAAGAAGATGAACACAACCTGTATATATGGGAAAACTGGAATATCTGGGAGTGAGGTAAGAGGTAAAAAATCCCAAACAAAAACAAAACCACAACACTCTGTAAAAGATCCACCTCTAACAAAAGTGGTAAGAACCTGCTACAATTAGGTACTATAGCAACACTGGGTGTAGAGAATTACTGACTAGTACAAGAAAGCTGAGAGAAACTAAAGATCTGACAATCTTACCAGTTCTTATTCTCATGAAGACATAAGTTTGACAACTTGTGTCCAACTTTCCATATCACTTCTGAAAAGCTGTCTTAAGTCAAAGAGATCGGAATACTGACTGAGACTCAGAGAAATGCAAGCTTAACAAGAGACAGTTTTCTGTAATTTAAATGAACAAGAAAAAGATGAAGTACCTAAGGAACAACTAAGAATTTCTGCATGTCTCTATTTTTTTTTCCTGTCATTCCTAATTTCTGGATACATGTAGACTTCTGTGGATGCCAGTTATTTATACTATAAAGTGTATTACAATTTTTAGCACAGATCACTTACTGATCTTCATTTCTGAAGATTCCCCAGACTACGCTGACAGAGATACAAAACACTGCCAGGAGCAACATCCGGACCTGGGGACGCTTGTGAAAATATGGCAAGTTGTTGTCTGGGATTCTGAAAAACAATCACACCAAAGCTACAGTTGTCTATGTATATAGCCTCTTCCTTTATCAACACTTTGAAGCATGAAGCCACCTTTTAAACCCCACACCTACCCAAAAGTATAAAAATCTAAGTTTCCCTATTAAAAGTTTGAAATTTGCCACATACCTACACTTTCCCAAGGGGAATCTTCTTACAAAGGGAGACAGACAGCTGTAAAGACCAATCGAGGCAGCCAGGCAGAATATTCCTATTATAACATAGACTGAGGGGAAAAAAAGTATTAAGTCCAAGTAGGATAAGGCAAGAAATGCATTTTGCATATCCTCCTGACTGAATAAAGAACAGATAGTCAGTAAGACTAAATGAGAAATAAGGCTTGCATTTCAACAGTGAAAGATAAATACAGAGACTTCAAATGATTGATTAGATTTGTGCTCTTTAAGTATCTAATTCTAGCTCCTTTTACTCAGGTGTACTTTATGCAATACCTACTTAAAGTAAAAAACCTCTATCCTAATCTTCTTAAGTAAGTCATAAGCCTCAAAGGCAACCTATGGTGAAGCATTTATCTTCTCTTTATGAGTACACAAGAGCATTATAAGGAACTGTTAAAGTCACTAAGTAGCAAAATGAATCAATACAAATGGGATGGATGCATGTTTCACTACTTCCACAAAAATATGAAGAAGCAATAGGCTCTCATGTTTTGTCAATCTGGTAAGTGATCAGTAGAAAATTATAATCTTTATAAAGATAAAAAAATGATCCTTGTCTTGACTTCCAACTGAACAATAATAGAGAGAAATAATAGGTCTGAGAACACCTTTAACAAAAATAAAAGGTGGAAAATACTAAGTCTGTATCTACTTAATAGTCTTTAATGTTTGAAAGAAGCTTTATGATCGACCTCACAAAAAGAAGGATCAGAATCTACTCAGTGAGTTTTCTTACAGTATTTTAAATCATATTGGGATGAAGACACATGACAGAAGAGAGATGTTTCATTATTATTTTCATAATAAAGTGTACATTGAATGATGTCAGCCTTGTGATATTGAAGATGTATCAATACAAATACAACCTTAAGAGTACCTAAGTGGTCATAGAAGAAATAAAGGAGGACGAGCATTGAGCAGCACATCACCACAAACACACAGATCATGATGGGAGTCACATCCACTGTTTCATCATCATGTTTCTCTGCCCCGTCATCACGCTTGTGCTTCATGTATCTCCTGAAAGAGTAAAATGGCCACCATCAGTTCATTCCTTATGCAACAAAATACACAAGGATGCTGAATCTTCAGCAAAAAACCACAAGGGGTTGAAACAACACCAGTGCCTGCTTTGATTCCCACTCAAGTCAGTAGGGCACTGTATTTTCCATGGAGGTATGAACATCAGCTGTAACACAAATGCATAAACCAGTAACTGCTGTGTTAACTTATCTAGAGAACTATTTCATTTGCTAAAACTCAACTGAATCTTGAAAGCTACCACAGAATAATTTGTTAACTTCAGAAGAAATCCTTGAATCAGGTTGTGTACACAAAATAAATGTTAAAATTAGTGTGGGACAATGACCGCCTTCTCCCAATCCCACTTGCTGCCAAAAAGTAACCATAAAACTTCATTTAAAAGTTGGTAACAAACACAGCATATATGAGCCATCCAATCAATTTGGTTTGCCCTGTAGCAGTAAAAGCAAATTTTATTATTTTTTTACAAAGCATTTATGTGGTGAATTTTTGCAAAAGGGAAGCCTATTACTTAATCATTTTCTTTCTGAGCTTTTCAAATTTTTGGTCTTTTAACATGGCAAAATCCTAAAAAAATCGACAGGCAATTTAAACTCTAATGATTTCCTACAGTGACCAAACCAATGCAAGGCTCAGGGCCTTTTAAACATCACATCAGCATTTTCCCTAGAGTCTCCTAACCTCACCAGCAGAGCTGCCAGGTGATGCTTACATAAACACCACCTTTTTTTTTTTTTGTTCTGTGAAAAATACAGGAAAACTGGTATACTGCATTTAGTTACTCACTTTTTCACATCTCTGCTTCCTGCCCAGTAGCCTCCAATTGCAACAGTCCCCACAGCCATGACAAAGATAATCACCATGTTGTAGTCCAGCACAGGTTCATTTGGTGCATACATTGCTCCTTTCACTGAGCTGCCAAAACTCTGCGGAGGTAACTACAAGTTAGGAAGGACATCCAAAAATCCACCTTAGCAAAGGTTCACTTACCTAATTTTCACTAAGCAACCTCAGAATCAGGCTTTGTTATAAACACATAAGAGCCATCTATTGGCTCTTCTGTTAGTGATATTTATTTCCAGCATCATGCTGCATTTTGATTTTATTCCAAAGATGAGAAATAACCTCCCAAGAGATTTTTTTTTTCCAAAACACAATAATGCAGTCTTCATGAATACACTCTCTACATATTCAAAACTCTTAAGGCAGACTTAATACTGTTGAGCAGTGATTCATTTACATGAGATAATATAAATGAGAGCTTTTAGTATCGAGTTTACCTTGCCAATATCTAACATATCAGTATAGCTAAGCAGAGCCACAGGAATATCAATCTCTTCATACTGGCTCCTATTACCTCCAGGAGGAACCTGAAAGACAGTTAAGACCAGGTAAGAATATGTTTATTTCTGCAAATACTTCTACTGCTTCAAAAGGGTTAAAGTTGCAAATTCTGTTCTGGCTAATTTGAAAAATACTCTAGAAGGGAACTGAGTGACAGCAAACACTCAAAAGTCAAAATATATGCCTGCTCCCAGTAAAACAGAAGTAATGTAAGACTGTAACAGCAAAATGAAGCAACCAAATTTCAAGCAGCTTTTTTGCACATCAGGGTCACAGGTTTATGACTGATGTGTGCCTCTAGTTTTGACCAAGACTCAAACCTACTAATTTTATTTTCAAAACTACTAATTTTACAAAATACATGCTGTGGCTGCTCCAGCTGAATCTAAAGCACTAGATTCAGTGTGGTAGTATGATAGAGTCACAAACCAACCTCATCCTTTCACTCCAGTTTCATTTGGAACAAGGATAATCCTGAACCCTTAAACTGAATTTCACATGAGCTCCGTGCCAACCCTTCCTGCTGAAATGAGGATTCTTGTTTCATTCCTTCTTCCATCAGATGTATGGTTTCCACACATAACCATGCAACATATGTACATGCAGGAACACACATGCATTATTTACTTTGAAGAGGAACATCAAATACCAGCAATGTGCACCGAAGACAAGACAATATCTAGCATCAGAGGAGTATCAGCAGCATAGGAAGATAAAAGCAACTTACCAGTCTCTCTCTACTAACAATCAGCAGCCCACGGGCCCCATTTATCTGAGCAAGCCTCACTTTCTCATAGAAGGTGCAATTTCCTCGCATCACCATGGGGATTTGATTATTAAATCCTCCATGAGGTACATCAGAAGGAGAACACAAAACAGATGCTGTCTGATCCTGCAGTTGCAGCAGTGACTGAAAAAAAGAAATTAGTTAAATACATATATATAACATAAAATAATAAAAGAAGTCAAGAGCAGAAGCCAGAGTTTCTAAAGAGTAATTTAAAACCTTCTACTAATGGAGTGGTAGACTATTCTCAGAGCAAAATGAAAGCTGAAACAATGCAGTCTTCTCTATTATGTGGGGACCTGCCTTGTTTTACCTTATTGTACAGAATTCTGCTGGTAATAAAATTTGGGATATGACCTTCACTTGCATTTATTTTCTTCAGCATTGCTGCTGTTCTGATGCACACAGCCAGGATGTGGGAGGAGTACAGCAAGGTTTTATCTTTGCTGGGGTAGCAGAATGGCAGGCTGGGATGATAGAGAGTATGAACAGCTAGAAAACAAAACAGGCTGGGGAAAAGTACAGAAGCATATGGAATAAACTTCCATCTTGAAACCTACTGTATCCAGTGACCTGAGATTTTGCATCCCAAGTACTTGAATACTGGATTCTAAGCTACTTCTCTCACTTGTGATCCAGAGACATTGCAAGCCTGTCCCAATTCCTTAATTTTGCCCTTCCTCAGACCCAAAGGCATCTAATCTGGTGTGTTTCTACAAGAACATCTCAAAGACACTTCAAGGTTTTAGAAATAACACTGGCATGAATTGTTCCTTGCAAAATCTAAACAAGCACTAGCATCTTTGCCCAGTTCTATTTGCAAGTTACCAGAAAACTGCAATTATCTACCAGACACCCAAGCTGTGCTAAGAGAAGCAGGTCTCAGCCCTTGCTGAGGTGAGCTGTCAGATTTGAGAAGAGTCAAGGTAAAGTTTTAACCTGACAAACTGGAACAGTTTGTATTAAAAATCCACAGGTACAGCATACAATACCTGTGCAATGGACTCTACAGTTTTAGGAGGGAAAGGGAAGTGTCAGGTTGTCAGGAGCTTCTGCCTTATTCAGAAAACTGCTGTCTCCAGCCTGACCTCTGGAGACAGTGAAATGCTCCAACCCACACTCCTGGCCAGGCAAGATTCAGAGCACAGAGCACAACACAAATGCAGAGTGAGCTCAGAGTGCTGCACTGCACAGCCTCAGTTAATGAACTGTACTGCTGCAGGACTGAAGGAGGAGGAGCAAGAATGTGAAAGAAGGGAAAAGCAGGAAAGAACCAAGGAAGGAGACAGGGACAGGCAAGGGATGTAGCATACACTACCCAAGCCTGTGCAAGCTTTCTGGACTGTACTGGCTCCTGCAGAGCTACTGAGATATGAATCTAGTGAAGTTTTAGGAGACTGATTTAAACAAGGTGTCCAGAGTACAGTCTCACAAGTACCACAGTCAGTCATGCATGTGCTGATTCACATTACACAGTCAGGGCAACTGCAAGAATTTATCAGCTGAGTCTATACAAGGCAAAGACAACTATTGATGTATCTAGGGACTAATCTACATGCGCAATAAACCCACCAGAAGTAACTGAGACTTGCCTACACACTGGTAAGGAACTCTAATAATTCTGTGGGGCTCATTCAAAGTGTGTTTGCTGATTTCATCATTCAGTGCCAGTAACTTTGTCTCACAGAAAACAGTGAAGAATTTACTCCATTTTCAGCTCATACAGCTTTGAATAATGCAGCAAAAGCTTGACATAGTTTATGACTACCTAATATTACACTTTACACTGAGAAAGCACTAAAGGCCACAGTCACCATATAAGAAAAGCCATGTGATATCTTCTTGTACCAGGCTGACTACAAAAACTCCTTTGCAAGCCCAGGTATGTGCCATTTGAATTTCATTGATCACACCATTGAAAAGGAGTATTTTTGTTTTGAACAGTAACAGTCATTATCTCTGCACAATGCCTGGAAATGAACATTGCCATCCTAGCACTGCCCAGTGATCTTAGGAGATAAAACACTTTCTAGGCAGAACAAACAAAGCGGTTGCTTCAAATTCTACTAATCCAACTAAAAAAATCAGAAGTTTCCTTGTAACAAAGGCATTTCTATACATTTTTTGTCATTAGTTAGCTAGGTACTTACAGCTTTACCCAGATCATGTGGCAAATGGGCCCACTGAGAGTTGAAGAGAATACAGTAGTCTTTTCCTTTGCTGCTCCCCTTCTCTGAAAGGACATGTACCATCCCATACTCACAGTACACCTGAAAATGTAACAAAAATTTCACAAGAACTTTAGGTTACATAAAATGTCAGAAGTGAAGGGAGTAACTTGCTGTTGACTGGCCTGCTTTGTATTTTTAAAGAAAAACAAGAGTCTAAAAAGTTTCCATATCTGTGCAGGGAGTACAGTGGAATTTGTTATTATTTCCATCATGCTTCAAAGAAAGACTTTAGCTACATTAGGCAGATTCCCTCCTACACAGCAATTGGCCAAAGAATCAGATGAAACAATACTGGATGTGTTTAAAGAAAAAAGACTGAACCCAACAAACAAAAAAGCCAACCTCAAACAACACTGGTGCACATATAGATATAACCACAGCATTTCATGATTTTATGAATAAGATACCAACTCCTGAAAGTACAGCCTGAAATAATGATCAATTCTAAATTTGTCTCACTCCAAAACTCAACCTTGGACACCTTAGCTGAAGATGTGGCAAGACCCCAAAGCAGCAGCAGCTCTTTTTGTGTCCTGGGTAGTACACAAAGTCTACCTACTGCATGTATTTATCACTGCTTCAATGACCAGTTGTCACTGTTGTCAAAACTCCAATGACGTCTGCAACAACGTAGGTAGTGAGATTACATATCTAATATTTATAATTAAAGGCCTGTCCTGGGTCTGGCTGGGATGGAGTTAAGTTTTCTTTATAGCAGCTGATGGTGCAGTGCTTTAGTTTTGTGCCCAAAACAATGCTGATAACAAACTAATGTTTTAGCATTGCTGCACAGTGAGCAGTGTCAAGGCCTTCTCTGTTTCTCACCCTGTTCACCTGGTGAAGAGATGCCCAAGAGGTTTGCAAGGGGTCACAACCAGGCAGATGATTCAACAAAGAGATATTCCATACCCATAGCATTTCATGTTCATTTTTATAAAGAGGTTAGCTATCTTTTGCATCATGTACATGTTAGAATTCTCCTGAAGAACTCACGGAAACTGAGATAACAGAACCCAGATCCTGTAGTAACATGGAGTAAGAGAACAAGAATTACAGCAAAAAATAAAATTAGTAACATGCAGCAAATCTACCAGTTTTAGACATCTCAGTTGTGATACACAGTATGTAACTTGCTCGTTCAGTGAATTGCTTACACTACACCTAACTGCAAGATGTGCTGATTTTAGCACAAATATTTTCAGCTTCCCATCCCTGCAAAAAAAAAAAAACAAACAAACAAAAAAAAACCAAACCAAAAAAACAAACCAACAAACAAACAAACAAAAAAACCCCCCACAGCCAACACAGTAATTTCCTCATTATTTTGGTTAGGTCAGATTGTACCAGGCCATTTCCCAGCAAAACTGGAAGATCTGGGGGCTTTCAAGTAGGTACTAGCAAACACATCCTTAACACAGATGTTTACACAAATCTCATTCTTCATGATGAGGTCTGTTCTTTTAAACATCTGCCCCTATCCTTCCCTTCCCTGTGTATAGTGACACAATTTTGTGAGTACTAGGTATATTCCTCATCTTCCATCCAAAAAGCTGAACCTAAATCATCTATAAGAGTATATATATATATATATATATATACACACACATAAAGTACTTTTGTCTGTTTGTACCCCAAGTCCTAGGAGATTAGTTTACCCAGGGAATCAGGAAGACAAAATAACAGTGGAAATATGTACAACTCCCCTAACACTAGTGGTAGTTTCCTTTAATTACTGTTGATTTCATTCTTGTATTAACTGAGTCAAAATAATTTTAAATCCTCCCTGATCTTGGAAATGGTTAAGAAACACAAAGTGTATGATGAGGTCTGTTTGTAGTGTTCTAAGGATGCTGAAATAATCCTCCTGGCCATTTCTGAGTGGCAAACAGGTCCCTTGCAGTGCTTCTCTCTCTGACAAGAGGCTCTTGTCCTTGCTTGAACAAGAAGGCATCAGAGCATCATCACTTTACCAATCAGCCATCAAGTCTACAGGACACTTGCTCCTCAGAGCAGCAACACAGGGATTGCAGGCTCTGTCTTGGGAGGACTGTCAGGCACCATCTCCACTCATTGAAAAAGAGTAAATCAGAAGCGTCTTTCCTTTATACAAAATACTGAACATCAGCTCCTCAGTGTGAAGTTTGCTTATATGCATTCTGTGGCCATCTGGTCAGGTTTGAACATCAACACATTAAAAATTCAATTTCAGATTAAGATCTGACCAGCTGCTGCAAAAAGATTTTAATGCTTCACATACAAATGTAGTGCTCAGAAAGCAGGAAAAAACCTAACTTTAAAAATGTAATTCAATTATACAAACCCAGAGCAATGCTTCTTTTTGAAGGAGAGTCTTGTTGATCTTCAGTTGCTGCTTTAGAGCCTCACAGTGCTCTTACAGAGCAATTTCAATGTTCAAGAAGTGCTGTCTGGTAATAGATTACAAAAGGATGATGCTGAGAGCAAATGCAAATCATATCTGTATTTTAGCTTCATACAAGCTACTAGATAGTCAGGAAAAAGTTGACCGCATATTAAATGCAGCAGTCTCAAAACACTATTTCAGCTCACTGATTTGGAAATCCAGTCTGAAGGAACACCAGACACTGTCAATGTGACTGGATTCTTCCTCTTATCATTTTTGTGTTCCCAGAGCATTTGTTTCCTATTGTAATGGGAAGCTTCTCCATTTTATTGAGGACATTCACTAATCCTTGCTAGCACTTAGCACTTGGAAGTTGCAAAAAACCCAAAATACACCAACCAACCAAAATGCCCTTAAACCAAACAAACAAGCCCCCTCCCCACACAACCATCTTATCTTTCTACCATCCCCCTTTGTGTCATACTCCTCTCATACCCACACATCCAATTCCTTCCTTTCCATTCTTCCTTCTCTCTTTCTCTTGTCCAGCACTCAAGCAAAACTGAAGTCATTGGCTGAAGATATGTTTAACTGGTCTATTGCTCTGCTTTAGCTTTCCCCAAGGAAATCACTTTGTGCCTACCAGAACTGATGAAACTTTGTTCAGGAGATAAATATAACATCATATCCCTAACCATCGCTGCTACTAATTAGAACATTGTGACAGACTAATTTGTCAACATCTAGTTTAACATTCCTAACCTAAACACACCAATGATATGATAATTATGCAGTTACACTCTTACAAATACACCTAACACATCTGTTTCTTCATGTAGCAGCCGAGCAACAAGATGCTAAAGATGACTGGAGTCAGCAAAAATGTTGTATCTTAACGTGCTTGTTCAAAAATCCATTAAAACAATCCATCAGATTTATTTCTCCCTCTTTATTTCAAACCCTACTACACAGAAATTACCATGCATCCCTAGGAGACACTCAGGGTAAAAAGATGTTTTTTTGAAAACTTTTGAGAATTACAGAATGGTTTAGGTTAGAAGGGACTTTTAAAGGTCACCTTGTCCAAATCCCTGGCAATGGGCTGGGAAATTGTCAAGCAGACCAAACCTTGTTCAACCTGGCCTTGAACACTTTCAGGGATGGGACACCCACCTCTTCTCTGGACACAGTGAGGAGTTGTGTGTTTTACTAGTATTTTACACTGTGCCAGTTTTTACCACCTGCATTGTAAATCACTCTTTAACACACACAGTGTGCCCAGAGGCAATGATGGCATTCTGCTGCAAGATGTCAGCAAAGCAGTAAAGAAACGTCATTGTAAAAATACACAGGAGGTAGAGATTTTTATATTTAGCTCTTCTGCATATAAATGGTCTTTGTTAACATATGCAGCAACTTTTTCCCTTTTTTATAACATGAGTGCTAACTCAGTCCTTTAGAGGCAATGACATTTGTCCTGAAGCATGCTGATAGGGGAGGTCACACCGATTAGCTCAATGCAGATTTAAGCCACTTGAGCACAGTGCAAGTTTCCAAGAGATCTGTGCAGAAAGACAGGCACTACTGTGCATATGCTGTGAGGAAACAAGAACTCATATCTCAGGTATCCAACCATAGCACCTAAACAACAGAAACAAATAATTTAGAAAAATAACCTGTACTTATTATCTTGAATTTGATTTTGAAGAGTAACAAATAACAGAGATGCAAATACAGTCACACACAAAAGACAAGAACAAAAGAATGTTCCCTGCTTATTGTACGTGGTCTAACTGGGCTTAGATAAACAAACAAAACATGGAGGATTTTAGCTTTGAATATTACATGTACAATTCCCTCCAAAATCTTCAGGCAGTTTTGTAGGAGCTCTCCCATAATTGAACAGCTTTATGCATATGGGAAACAATCAGGCTGTACAGTTAAAAGTTTCACATCTATGAAATATATGGCACACACCTTTAGAATGAGACTAAGTATAGGGTGTGTTGCTACATTTCTGTGGAGATAAGCATTACTGGAACTCAGGAATAATTCCTAAAAGGCACCCGCGAGGCAGTTATACACAATTTTGCTTTCTGAGCCATTTAATGGATGTTCTTCAAAGAAATATTAAGGGAGTAAAAGGTTCCTAATGTGAAATGCTCAAAACATTTTAGAAGCTATGTGGATTTGTGTTCCAAAGGCCAAATGAAAGTCAAGTGTGAGAGGAATTAAATGCAATAAGAGCGGGGCTAAAAGCAGAAGAGGGAACACAAGAGTTTTAGAAACTCAGTAGAGAACATAATCTGTGGATAATGTGGATTAACAGACATTTTTACAAAGCTATTATCACTTAGAAGCAAAGCATGGTTCTGAAGTTTGTTCTTATCCACTTTCATGCATCCAGGTTTGTTTTTATTCATGTCAGTAGGTATGAGACAACAAAAGTTCAAGCAGTGCTGCTGATGCACTGGCATAGATATTTATGATGATTCCTTACTCCTAGAGACCACTTCATATCCTAAATTAACCCAGGAGAAAATATCATCTCCTGTGCAATCCTATATAATGTGCCTACAACACCAAAGGGTCTTTTCAAAGTGTTTGGATATCAAGTCCAGCCTTTTTCCAACACAGAAAACAACAGCTGCTGTGACAATAAGGTATATTATAATACTTGCATCTTATTGATCCTGTGGCTTACAAAGCACACAATAGTGTATAATTAACACAAAAGAAAGTGTTTTCTATAAAGCTGCAAAACTGGAAAGGGTTTTCACACAACAGAAATGTAAAATCTGAGGGCAGAATTTAACAGAAGAGCTAATCTAATGTTCACGGTAATAGAAGGGCATACTTGTTAACTCTAAATCTCATCAGGACCTTCCACAGACCAATGCATAAAAGAGAAGAATGCTCCCCAGTTTATCTGCTGTGCAAGTTTTTTTAGGTGAATTAATGTAGCTCAGAGGCAAGCACTGGACTTGCAAGTTAAATTATAGAAGAAGGCAGAGAGGAAGAATTCAGTTCACCAGTATTTCAAGAAACTTCAGTGTGTGTGACTGAGCCAACCCAATGTCTGTCTTGTTTGTTCCTCCCTGCCTCTGGCCCCACACTCACTCATGTCCCATACACCTTTCCTGCTTTCAGCAGCTCTATTAACTGACCTAGCCACTCATATCTCAAGAGAGATTTCACAGACACTGGGAGCTGTGTTCCTTGAAGAAGGAACGAATGAGCTATCCTCCTCTTAGAGTAGGTACCATGTCTGAGTTCCCAGGAGCTGGAGTCATTCTTTCCCATGAACTGCACTGATCCATCTGGAGACCAGCAACAGCAGGCAGCAAAGCTGCCACAAATAAGACACTCCTTCAACAAACACAGAGCAGAGAGCTATGTATTCATAATGCAATGATTCCAGGAGACTTAAATTGTCAGCCACCACCATAATGCAGAATTTCAGACAGACTTTCCAATTCTTTGGACCCATATCAGAGTGCCCTAATTTAAAATACAAACCAATCACCTCAATTCAACATATTCTGCTGAAAGCTGCTATAGTGAAGGCCAGCTAGATCCAACACACTTGCTGCAGATCATGTTGCTATGTTCGTCACTAGTCAAAGGCTCACATATCTGCTGTTGTTACAGGAAACTGAGGGGTAACAATACCTGGGAAGAACGGGAATTTAAATGAAATGTGAGAACTCAAATACCAAAGCAAGATCTAAGTGCAGATTGTACTTGGATCTATAAGATCACACCACTCTTAAAGTGTTCCCAGATAAGGACCCAGATTTGGAAGAGCCATACTTCAGTAGCCAGGCTGATCCTTCTCCCTAAATCAGAAGATAGAAGCAAATGTGGACACTACCTCCTCTTGCCCCAGGGAAAACAAAAAAAACCAAAACATTTCTATTATCCTGTTTCAAAGAGGGAGACAAAGGTATATGCTCACTAAGGCAAGAGTAAAGCACTGAGAATGAGTACAGCTGGCACAAAGAAAACCCACACAGCAGCTCCTGACAACAGCTGTCAGCTCTGTCCCCTGGAATGACTGCAGCCATCAGTCACAGGGGTACCAAACCAGGACAAGTGCAGCAGAGCACTCTTCTCTGCCTCACACTAAGGAGGATGTGCTACTCAAGCCACCCCACCAAGTCCAAGCACAAGAGATGCAGAAGTTATGCACAATACAAGGTATTCAAGCAAATTTTTAAAACACCAGCTTGGCTAACAGAAACATATTGGCAGCACACAGTACATCCACTTTTCACTGCAGCAGCAGGACTGCTTCAGTACCCTGGCCAATCTGCCCAAGCTTATTCAAATACATTAACACTTCCACTGCACAAATATACCAAATGTTTACAGACAGGAATGTGCTGCAATGCATGGAGCTGAACGTAAGACCTCCAAGTACCCACTGGTGGACTATCCACCCACTGTCCTTCTGCACTGCCATATGCTCACCTTCCCCAAACTGATGGGTCAAACTGACTCCGTGCCAGTGTTTGACTCATTCTTGTTAATTCGTTAATTAAATCTTATTAATTTGTTGGGACTACACTGGCACTACCAGTCCCTGCAAAGCATCAGTGGAGATGACAAAATGCATGGGGCATGCAAGAGCATAATGAACACATAATGAAGGTAAGGATAATGGATGCAAAAAGGGAATGATACAGAAATAAAGAAGATAGCTGACAACCAGACTACTCTGTAACTAAAGGTTATTGGCAAGGAAACAGTAAGGAGACAGAGGCAGAAGCAGGAAAAATTAGAGTTCCATGTTACAATGTTACACCAATAATATTCAAGAAGCCATAATACACTCCAAATTACCTAACAAACAGTCAAGAAGCTTAAATGACACATTAAATGACGTTTCAAAATTTTCAGAACACAAAACACCAAACTTAAAAGGCAAAAGCTATATACCATGCAATGCAATTGCTAGAAATCCACTCTCTCCTGTATGAGGATTACATGCCTAGTTTGTCACACCCTTAGAACGTATCCCACAAAATAATTAATATTTTAGTAATGACAATCAATACAAGACCCGAGGCAGACAACAGAGTCAGGGTCAGCAGAAATCCCTTCTTTTCTGCTGAACGCTTCCTCTCAGGGAGTTTGTCAGTGAGGATAAAGCCAGAGCCGTCACTGCGGGGATCTGGCCCGGGGGCTCGGCTGCGCTTCCCTCCCTGGGGCTGCCTGGCGAGGATGCTGGGCTGGGCCCACGGGTGCCCGAAGTTTTAGGAACTACGAGCAAAACGCTAGTTACTAAAGGAAGCACAAAAAGGCCTCAAACAACCCCAGACCCACAGATGTATCAATACTGCCAGATCGCGGAGGGCAGGGCCGGCAGCCCCATGCGCTCCGCTGCCTTCCTGCGGCCACGGCTCGGCCCCGGCCCGCTGCGGGGCGGCTGCAGCACCTCCGAGCGCCCACGGGAGGCGGCTCCGGGCTCGGACGCGCCGCACAGCCCGCCGGGGCCCGGCTGCGCCCGGGGCCGCTCCCCGCCCTCAGCCGGGCTGGGCGCGTAGCTCGGGCAGCGCACGGCCCGGCACGGCCACTGACCTGCGGCAGCAGATGCAGGAACAGCCAGAGGCGGAGCGGGGCCGGCCGCGCCGCCATGCCGGGCCTGCCGCGCCGCCACCGCTTTGTTCCGACCTGGGCCGGGCCGGACCCTTCCGCACCGGGCACCGAGAGCCCGCCCCGGACGTCCCGCCTCAGCGCCCCGAGCCGCCAACCGGCTCCGCCGGGGCACGACGTCACTTCTGGCGGTGCCGAATGAAATGGCGAGTGGCGGCGGCGGTGGCGGCGGTGCGGGGAAGATGGCGGTGAGGAACGGGGTAGTGTGGGTTCGGTGCCGGTGGTGCCGGTGGTGCCGGTGGTGCCGGTGGTGCCGGTGGTGCCGGTGGTGCCGGTGGTGCCGGTGGTGCCGGTGGTGCCGGTGGTGCCGGTGGTGCCGGTGGTGCACCTGCGCCCCCGTCCCGCCACCGCGGCATCCTGCAGCGGCGTTCCGGGTCTGTATCTCCGCCGATGGCGCGCTTTAACTGAGCCGCCTGTGCTCTGCCGTAGGATAAGGAGAAGAAGAAGAAGGAGAGCATCTTGGACCTCTCCAAGTACATCGACAAGACCATCCGGGTGAAGTTCCAGGGCGGGCGGGAAGGTGAGCCCGGCGCGTGGCTGCAGCACGGAGCTCTTTGGCCTCTCGGCGTTTTCCCTCAGCCGATGCCTGTCGGCTCTGCCCTCCTGCTCACGCTGCTTTCCCCTCAAGGGAAGCGGAGGAGTAGCGGGTGCTTTGACTTATTGGTGGTTGCACTTAATGGTGCGAAGGTTCTCTCCTTTAAGTGTTCCATTGATCTCCTGGGTGCACTTTAATGGCTCATCTATGCATCTCTTATTAGCTGTTTTGAACAGCCTTATTTTGGCTGGGGCTTTTTTTCTTTTTTGTTTGTTTGTTTTTTTTTTTTTTTCCCTTTCTTTCTTTTGGCATTGCAAGGATGCACTTAAAGGGACAAAGAAACATTTATGGATGTAACAATTAATGCAACTGTCGTGCCTTTCATCTCTTGACATGGTAAGCTTGCCCGGAGCGGTTCAATACATGCCACGGTGCCTTTGCATGCCCGTCCCTTCCCAGCTGGGCAGGTCCATCCCAGTGCGCTTGGTGCCACCCGCAGGCACTTGTTTGTCTGAGTTTATTTACCATGTGCTGCAGTTTCAAACTCCACTGCAGCCTGGTGCTCATAAGGGTTTGGAGGTTACTTGAACTCCTCACTGAGAAGTGT
Source organism: Melospiza melodia melodia (assembly GCF_035770615.1). Lineage (NCBI taxonomy): Eukaryota > Metazoa > Chordata > Aves > Passeriformes > Passerellidae > Melospiza > Melospiza melodia. Next base: position 25,944,059 of record NC_086200.1, read on the forward strand.
ATTTGTCGAACTGCGAAGTCCCTCTGTGTAATTCTGTGATATATTAAGTGCCCAGTCTTGTGGAATCACGTTCTCCATTAGGGCAAAGTGCTGGTCTATCTGCAGTGCCTTCCCGTGAGGCAGTGCTTATGCTAAAGGCATGATGTGCCAGGAGGGCACCTGGAAGATGAGGTTTCTGAGGAAAGAACTTAAAATATGGTCTTGCTTCATTTTTAACCATAACCTTTCATTAAGGATATTTATTTTGTGTTGGAGTTGTCGTCTTTTTTTTCTTTGTGTGACTTGTACTGATTTGTTATACAGTATTCTTAAAGTGCCCTTGAAGTTGTCTGAAAGCAAAAATGTTAGTGTCTTGAAGAACATTTGGAAGAATTAATTGAGAAGTCTGTAAGTTTTAATTGGTGCAATGCAGACCAGTTTTTGTGTACTTGCCATTGATAAAGAAGACACTGTTTAATATCTCTGGCCTCATTTGTTTGGACTTGCCTGAAGGAGGGAACAGGCCTGGAGAACTGAATCTACCTTTCATGAAGTCTTATGTTGCTGTATGCCTTATTTTGGTCCTAATCATTGTTTTCTGTGTGGTCTTCAATAGCAAGTGGTGTCTTGAAAGGATTTGACCCTCTTCTGAACCTTGTGCTGGATGGTACCATTGAGTACATGCGAGGTAAGTAAAGTGCAATCTTTGGAAAGCTTCCCTTCCCTGGGTGATTTTCTTGACAGAAATCTTACAGCTCTGTAAGTGAATAAGGAGAAGCTGCAGATTAACATCACCCAAACTGCAACATGCTTGGGATAACTGTCTTGTAAAGAAAGACATAAGGTGACGGGTCTATGGGACCTGATAGCATGTTCCTGAGGGAATTGGCTTACACTTCCCAGGCTACCCTAAAACATTTAAAAAGTGATGGCAGTCAGATAATGGGAAAGAGGGAAACATTGAAACCATTTTTCAAAAGGGAAGAAAGGAGCCTGGGAACTACTGTGCTGTCAGCCTGACTGGTGCCTGGTGTGGTCATGGAAAGGATCCTCCTTGGAGCTCTGCTAAGACATATGGAGGACAGGGATGTGATTTTAGACCTCCACCATGGCTTTACCAAGGGAAAATCCTGTCTGAACAACCCAGTGGCCTTTGACACTGTCACAGCAGCAGGCCCCCAGCTGGGTAATAATTAGCATTGCCTCCATGGTTCACAGAAGGCTGATCAATATTTTTATTTTATATATATGTATTTATATATATCATTATTAAGAAACCCATTGCTTTAATAGCAATTGCATTACGATACACCTGGACTGAATTGGTCCTCCAATCCAAACACTATCACCATTGGCTAATTAAGAAATCACCCTTTGGTAAACAAATCTCCATAACACATTCCACATGTTCACAATAACAGGTGCAGCAGGCCAAGATAAGAACTATTTCTCATTCTTTTCTCTGAGCTTCTCACAGCCTCTTCCCAGAAGGGCCTGGGAAAGTTGTCTGTTGCTCTCTGTGGCCTGAGAGCAGCTGCCACACCCCACAACATCCTTCTCCCTAAGTTGAAGAGAAATGGATTTGATGGGTGGACTGTTTGGCGAATGTGGAATTGGTTGGATGGTCATATGCAGAGGGTAGTAGTCAATGGCTTCATGTCCTCGTGAACATCAGGGACAGGGGGTGTCCCTCAGAGATCTCTGGGGACCAGTACTGTCTAGTGTCCATCAGAGATGTAGGCAGTGGGATCACGTTCACCCTCAGTCTGCAGGTCACACACCTGAAGGATGGCGGCATCCAGAGGGACCTGGACAAGTTTTTGAAGAGGGCCCAAAGGAACCTCATGAGGTTCAGCAAGACCCAGGCTGGGGGATGAATATTGAGAGCAGCCCTGCTGAGAGGGACTTGGACTTGCTGGTGGATGAGAGGCTGGACAATATCTGCTTGCAGCTCACAAAGCCAGCTGTATCCTGGGCTGCATCCCTAGCAGGGAGGGGATTCTGCCCCTCTGCCCCTGGGCTCAGCTCAGACCCCACCTGCAGAGCTGCCCCAGCCCTGGGCAACAGCAGCAGGAGGACGTGGGGCTGCTGCAGCCAGGCCAGAGGAGCCACGGAGATGCTGCCAGGGCTGGAGCCCCTCTGCTCTGAGCCAGCCTGGCACAGCTGAGCCTGCTCACCTGGACAAGAGAGATCTTTGAGAAGTTAGTATTGTGCCCTTTCAGTTTTAAAGGGACATAAAGGGAAATGCCAGGGGGTGAATGCTTCAGCAGGCCCTGTTGTGGCAGAGCAAGACGTAATGGGTTTAAACTTAAGGAGGGCCAATGTAGATATAACAGAAGATATAGATCTAAGGAAGACAGGTTTTTTTTTTTTTAATGAGTATGGTAAAAATACTGGGACAAGCTGCTCGGAGAGGTGGTAGGTGCCCCATCCTTTGGGAGCATTCAAAGATGGGACTCTGAGCAACTGGGTCTAGTTAAAGATGCGCCTGCTTGTTGCAGGGGGGCTGTACTAGATGACCTTTAAAGGTGATTCTGCAGCAAAAGTTAGATTAAGCACATTCCCTGTGATAGAACATCCCTGGTAGTCCTTGCTTGAGCTCCTGTATAGTTATCTCACTGGCTGCCCTTTTCCTCTGAAGCTTGAATAAAGCAGTGTCTCTTTCTCTCTGATACAAAAGCTATCATTTGATAGGACAGTGTTTTTGAAGAGTACTCTCCAACCTGTTTAAAGGGGAGCACAGAAGCTTTGAATTTCATCTTTAAAGGAGAGTTTTGAAATGTGTTGTTCATTTCTATTGAATATAGAGATATCTCTATATGGAATACATATGGAATATTGGTTTTGTTTGTCCTAATCCAGCCCTATTTGGCCTGGTCTGAGAATGGACTGGTGCTCTCTTCCCTAGTGCATTGAGAAGTCAGGGTCTTTTTCTGATCTGTGTTAATCCCCAAGTGTTTGTCTATAATGACATTTGAAATGGGATCAAGAGCTTTTTTTAATCACTTACTTAGAGGCTTATGAATTCTTTAATAACTGTGTTCTGCTTTTTGTTGCATACAAAGCAAGTTTTGTTATTGCTTACTGTAGGTAAGGTCTTGAAAACATCAAATGTCACTGCTGCATCACCTGTATGGTCCATGTGTTCAGTAAAACAAAGCAGCTATGCCAGGAAAGAACATGCATGTATGTGCCTTTTAAAGCTGATGGAATTTGGTTTCCTTTTCTTATTTTCCTGTTCTAACCATGGATCTCTGATTTTTAGATCCGGATGATCAATTTAAATTAACAGAAGACACACGTCAGCTGGGACTTGTGGTTTGCAGAGGGACTTCCGTGGTTCTGATTTGTCCACAGGATGGAATGGAAGCGATTCCAAACCCTTTCATTCAGCAGCAGGATGGCTAATGCTTTCTTTGAATTGTCTCTGAAAACTTCGGGGTGCAAGTCATTGGAGAAAACTATCAGTGTGTGAGAAGCTTCCTGTTTTGGGGGGGAAGTTTGAATGTGTATTTGTTAGTGTGAAAGAAGTACATTTTTATTTTTGTGGCTTTCATAAATGATGAGAGGATGGGGAATGTAAGAAGCATGTTCTTGTTTTCCTCCTGCCCCCAAATAAGCGTGTAACTATGTTGTTTAGAGCTGACAGAAGAGAAAATATTGTCGTGAATTGTCTGAGACCTTCTTGATCTTGTGAGTTTTGAAACAACCCCATAAAATTAGTTATGAATGCCCTGAATATTGGTTATATTCTTTCAATTTTTAAACACATTAAAATGCCTTTATTCCAAATTAAAAGCCTAAAAACAGTAGAACATCTTTTTCTTCCTCTTAGATATCAGTACTCAACTGGGGAAGCATTATGTTGTTGTCTTCTGCTGTTGAGTTCAGTCTCTTGTGCAGGAAAATTACTTCCTTGTGTAGTGTCATCACCTTTACAAGGGATGTAGCCAAGAAGGTCTTTTTCAGCACTTGTTCCAGAACTGGTGGGCTGTGATCTGTGTATCAGCAGGCTCACATATTTCTACAGAGGACTGGTCTAACTTGTGGGATAATGCTTGGTTGAGTGACCTAAACCTTATGGAGGTAGCTATTTGTTACTTGGAATTTTAGGGGGAGAATATTTAATATCCTAACATTTGTTCAATTGTAGGCAGTATCTGGAAGTACTGCATATTTTTATATTGTAGCTATCCACTTGTGGTTTTGCGTGTTATAACTTGATTTGTAAGTAAACATTTTTATTTCTTTTATACTGCAGAAAATGCAAGATATGAGGAGTTCTGAGTGAATAAAGACAAATTGATCTGTTTCTAAATGTCTGTTTTTTAATCTGTAAAAGTGCACTACAGCTGACATAAATCTAAAATTAGTTCAGGAGGTGCATAAACACTGCAGGATCAGGAGGGACCAGAGCAGAAGCCGTACTTCAAACAGGGAATTGATGGAAAAGGCCTGAGAGCATCTTGTCCCTCTTCTGAAGCATTTTAAAGACTACCTGGTTGAGGCATGTGCCTGGAGCCTGTAACCTGCTTCTGCCACCTGCTCTTGCCTTTATAGAGGACCCTTTATGAGGAGGCTGTGGCAGAGTGAATTGTTTTGCTGGCAGCAGCAGTTTTGTTCCTGAAGGGTGTCAAGAACACATGGCAAGTACAGGTTGTATTGGTTATTTTGGCCACAGCACTTTTCTCCTGTGCATAACATTTCCTGGATCAGCTCCAAAATGGGTGGGAACTTAGAGTAGATTTCATTTTAGTGAATCTGACTTCCAGGAGGCTTTGAAACTAGGGACCAGGTGTTGTGTGTGATGTTGCCTGTGTGAACTTGGGTGCATCTGGATTTTAATCTGGGGACTCACAGAGCTGTCTATGAAGTTGTGCTCCTCACAACCTAGTTTTCTAATGCTACAAAACTTGCTTGTGAAACTGCACAGTTCAAAAGATGATCCTTATTTAGAGTGTGAGGAGTAGAATTTGCTTGCCATCAGCCTGAGCAGAGTCTTGAACTGTCCTTTTAGGTGGGAGAAAGATTGCTGGTGTTGATGCCAATAATGTGCTGCACTATTTTTGCTCTCTAAGTATAGCATCAGAAACAGACCTGCTGGGGCTCTCTGGGCTGGATTCTGGGCTCTCAGTGTTGGGCGATCTGCCTGAAGCTGGGGTCAAGTGTGTAAACTCTGGAGAGGGGCATATTCCCAACATTTCCTGCTCAGGTGCTTGGGTGCTTGGTCTTTCTTGTGAGCTGCATGGCTCTCTTGTTCTGTAGCACAGACTCTGAGGTTATACTTTGGAGTCAAGTACCTGAAAAGAAGAATTTGAAAATAATAGGGGACAGACATTTTAGCAGGGCCTGTTGTGATAGGACAAGCGGTAATGGTTTAAGCTAAAAGAAGGGTGATCCAGACTAGAAATAAGGAATAAAGTTTTTATGATGGCATGGTGAGACACTGTCAAGGCTTCTGTTTGCTGAGCTCTGCCAAGAGCTGGGAGTGAGTCTTGCTGGTATGGGCTCTTTGGGTAAGGGACTCTCCTTCAAGGTCCCTATCCAAGTCTCTTCATGCAATAGCTTTGGAAAAATTCACTGTGGCATTAGCTGTTGCTTGTCCTACATCTGTGTTTATTTAGTGCTTTTAGATTGAGGATGACTGAACATGTGAAGCCATCTGGGTTTGAATGAGGGCTCACTCCTTCTCTTACTAAAGTATAAAGTTAGATATCTAATAAAAAATGTAATCACATTGGTTAAACTTGAACTAATGAAAGATGAGATAATGGTTGTTTTTTTCCAAATGGGTTCAATGTTTTTTACAACTTTATATTTACTCACTGCTTAGGAATCTTTTGGTTGTTTCCCCAGTTGTTTTCTTTTTAGCCCAGGCTCTTTGCTTGGCTAACAGCTCCCCTTATTTGCTGTGGCCTTACCTGGTAAAAGTAGATGCCAGTCAAATCTGTAATTTTTAGGTTATACAGCTGTTCTGCTAATGCTGTTCAGAAAGCAGCAGAAAAGACAGAAGAACAAAGCAGGAGAGTAGAAAACATGCTATTTTTAGGACAAGATTGGTTTATCTCATACTTATCCTAGCTAGGGGGATAGTGTTTCCAGAGATGGAAAGGGCTGCATAAGACTGAGTTAAAATTAACTGCCTGGCAGTATACAAGCATGGAGCCTGCACAAGAGCCACAGGAGCTGGGACCTCAGACAGAAATGATTGCAGACACAATTCTTGAGGTTGGAGAGAGACTCTTCCAGGTCAGCCGTAGGGTGCTTTCAGTACACAGTCGATATTTTGAAGCCATGTTTTTTGGAGGAGCAAGAGAGAGCTCTGAACAGCACATAGTGATCAAAGGGATCGATGCAGTGCCATTTCAGGCACTACTTGAGTTCACTCGCACGGCCCAAGTGCTCATAGGTCAAGAAAATGTGACCAGCTTACTGGAAACAGCTGATTTTTTTCAGTTTGACAGGGTGAAACTGTTGTGTGAGAAATTTCTGGAGAGAGAACTGCATGTTTCAAACTGCCTGGGCTTGATGACCTACTCACAGCAATTTGCCTTTACAGAGTTATATGTGTCTGCTATGAATGTGGCTCTCACTCACTGGGGGGATGTGATATGCCAGGAAGAATTTAAGGCATTACCCAAGGAAATGCTGGTGCAGCTCCTGAAGAGTGATGACCTCTTCATTTCAAGAGAGGATGTGGTTTTTGATAGTATTATGATTTGGATAATGGAGGACCCAGCAACAAGAGAGGAAGAATTTCTGGATTTGGTGGGCGAAGTCAGGGTCACCTTTCTGAGTTTGTCCTTCCTCGATATCTTGGTGAAACGCAGCAAGCGTGCTGGAGAGACAGATATCTTTTCCAGACTAATAAAGAAGTTAGACAGCTGTCCCCCACCCAGCTGGCAAAATCCGAAACTGTGTCCTTATGCTGGCCGGAGCTATGACACCTTATATGTCCTGGGAGGAAAGCATGACAAGGAACAGCAAGAATTATTTCTCTTTCAACCTAAAACAGGGACCTGGCAGGCTTGTTCTCCCCTGCAGCGCAAGAACCTCACCCAGTATGCAGTGGCAGCAGTAGGTAACTTACAGACGAGGGAGACTGAGCAGATGCAAACAGAAGTTGAGCCTGAGTCCCAAACGCAGGGAGTCCAACTGTTGCTGTAAAACTGTTGTGCTCAGCATTGCTAAAACCTCATTCATATTGGTGTTCATGTTTGTTCAAAGAATGCTTTTTTCTTCCTTGGTCCTGGGAGAGTGCTGGACAACACTATTCTCCTATAGCAGAAACTATGCAGTCTCCCAAGCTCCTTACCTTGACTTTATCTGGAATTAGTCTAAGGACTTGGCTTTAAAGCCAAGTGTATTTTTTGGCCTTCTCTTTTATAGTGATTTAGACATACGACAGGTGACTTCTGATTTATAGTTGCCATTACATTAAACTTACCTACAGATGTTGGGAAATCTTCATGCTTGGAGACTTTCAAGCCAGCTCAATACTATGGCTTCCTGTATTAGTGTTGGTAATAGTTCCATTTCTGGTAGGAGTTTAGAAGTAAGATCGCCGAGGTTCTTTCCAACCAGTGTTTCCATGATTCTGTTCAAAAATGGGAGCAGGCTTGGAAAGACAGGCTGCATTCCATAGGCCCAATGAATTAAATACTGCAAACTGATAGAGCAGTGATTTTCTCTCATCTTGCACCTTATCAATACAGCCCAGAGTGAAATGAGAACCCCAGGTATCAGGAGCCTTTACATGACTTTAGCTTTTACATGACTAGTATTTTCTTTGCTGTGCTTCCAGGGAGCTTCCTTTTTGTGACAGGAGGATATTTCCGGGATGAATTTGTGTGGTACAGTGTGGATTGGGTGCTCATCTACAACTGCTTGGACAATTGCTGGCTGGAAGGGCCAGCCATGAAGAAGTCCCGCAACAGCCACTGTGCAGTAGGAGTAGGGCTCCACTTGTACGTGCTCGGAGGGAGCACGGATGAAGGGATCATCCCAGCAGTGGAGCGCATGGCTCTGATGGAGTCAGAGTGGGAAAGCATGAGTCCTATGGCTCAGCCTGTGGAGAGAGGTGATGCCACCAGTGTGGGAACCAGGATCTATGTGGTCTGTGGCCTGGATGAGAATGGACACGTGTATGATGGAGTGCAAAGGCTGAACACAGAGACAGACAGCTGGGATGTCATCTCGTTCTCCCCTCTTCCAAGGTAAGAAATAATATTCTGGGACCTGGCAGAAGATGAAGGATTCTAGTGTTGATCCGGCTCCAGGAAGAGGTTATAGTGTAGAAATCCGTAAGTTCTGTCCCTGCAACACTTCTGTGATTCTCTGTTTAAATAGGACTTCTGATCTGAGGACCAAGGTTACCCTGAATATTTCAGGGGTCAAATCTTTCTGTTGATTCTGATCAAGGGTTTCTTCTCTCTCAGGTATGACCTCTGCATCACATCCCTGAATGGGGCTCTGTACACTATAGGAGGGGAAGCTTTTCGGTTTGATGTGGAGACAGATGAATGGACCCAGGTGAATGAGGAATGCTTGACCCAGAAGTTCTTCATGGGATGCAGCACCGTGAATGGACAAATTTATCTTCTTGGGCAGAGGAAGGGAAACAGCACCCTCCCCATTGTAGTCCTCTTTGATCCCTACACTGATGTGTGCCAGGTCATAGATAACAAACTCCCTTGCCCTGTTCCTATTCATGGCTGTGTCTCTGTGCGAAGATTTGATACATGGGCATAAGAGTGGAAGATGTGTACTTTACAGCTGAAGGGAGTTAGATTGCATCAGCTTTGGCCTGTGACATTTAAACAATTTTATTCCTTTGTAATTTTACCTTTTCTTTTCTACTTGACAAATGAACTTGAAGCCAAAGCCAGTGCAAACTTTGTCTACACAAAGGCTGCAGGTCATTATTGAAAATGGTGATTGCTATTGTTATGGCATATAAACTCCTTAGGGTTGATGCTTAGTAAAGGGCTGTTCTGACCTTTAACCTCTGTGTCTCTGTTCTTTGAACAGCTGGAAAATCACTGCCTCATTGTTAGAAAATATCATAGGATTTAAATAATCAAATGGGTGTCAAGGAAATCTTCAGCAGGGTTATAAGCCCATAGTGCTGTAAAAAGAGCCAAAAACGGAGCCAAAAACCCAAACAGCAATTGCTGTCAAGCCATACTTAATATCCAGTACCATTTTAGCCTGAAATAAGCAAGTTTCCCAGGTTAATTATGGCTAAAATTATCTTTGGTCAAGGCTGAAAAGCACCACATAAGTTGGGAGACTGTTCTGGATTTATGGATTCAGGTATGTGATGACAAACTTTTGCACATTGAGTCTTAAGAATCTGGCTTCAGTTTCCTTAGTTGTCTTTGGGTTCACAGCTGCAGAGACTCGGAATAAAAATGCCCATCCCAAAGCACTAAAATGAAGTTGCAAGGAGCAGGGTCCTGCACATGGCTGTAATTAAAGACTGTGTATGAGGAAGAGAATTTCCTGGGCAGAACTATGGCCTGTGGGTGGTAGGGATTGATCTTCAAGGGTGCTCGGGCCTCCCAAGTGTGGAGAGGGAGAGAGTGACTGCCCCATGGGTGCAACAGATCGAGCTGGGAGGCTGCACTGCAAGCACTGCTGTCATCTGTACTGTCAGTCTGTCCTCTGACGTGACGCAGCAAGAGAGCTCCTGAGCTGAGTTATCATCATCTCCAGAGAAGGGGAGAGGCCTTAAAAACTGAGAGGTGTTGGTGAAAAGCAATCCTGCCACTGTGACAGCTCTGTCAGGGCAGCAGGCCTGCAGACACGGAGCCCTCTAGGTCTGCTTTGGCTTCCTCTCCTCACCTGCTCCCTCCCAGAGCTGGGGGTCCCATGATGGGGCTGCAGCAGCCGAGGCTGGGCCTGTTCTCTGGGCCCAGAGGCCAGTTGTGCCCTGGAGGCTGTATAAGTCTTTTGAATTATGAAATTCTCATGTTTCATGTGGGGTTTTAAAAGAAAGCATCGTACTTGAAGGATTAATTCATGAGCAAACCCTTACCCAGGGATCCCCATGAAGGGCCTTTCACCTCACCAAAGGGTGACATCCTGCTCGAGGCTGATGCTCCACAGAGAGAGGGTGGCTGCCTGCCTTCCAGCATTGCAGCCTGCAGACCCAAATTCCAGAGTCCTTCAAGTGAAAGCTGGTTCAATGTTTGAGTTACATGATGTCAGGCTGCCAGCAAGCTTCAAAGATTTTCCTCCTGACATATGGTCTGCTAGTGTAAAAAGATTTCATGCAAAATGTACATAAACCAGACTTTTTTTGGTGTAATTAATTTTTTACATTTACTTAAAATTTATTGTTATGCTATAAATTCTGAAAGTTAGAACTTATGCAAGAAATTACAAGAAGAAGCATCATCCAACTCCTAAAGTATCCAGGTAAAATGATAGTGTTGTAATGCTCCTATTTTCAATTTTAAAAATGACATCTCAACAAAATTATTACATCCATATAGAAAGGTTTCATTGATAATGTATAATTTCTGATGGAAAAAAGTGCCTTTGGAAGAATTTAGATCCTTTCCATTTTAGGAGACTTTTCCCTGAGTAGACATGCAGTAAGCAAAATCTTTTAGACATTAGAGCTATTTTGAATAGTTCATACAGAAAATACAGCTTGTATAATTTAACCTGGCCTTAGCTGCAGAAATGGTTTATCCCAGAGCCTGACCATTTTATACTTCCCAAGTGAAAACTTATTTGCCATTCAAACCAGTACCTTTCACATGCAAGTCCTTTCATGGGGTGGCTGGCAATGAATGCCAGTGTCTTTTGAAACTGCAAATTGGTTAAATCTTCCCCAGTTTCAGTTTATTATCTCATGAACCTTTTGGGAAGGCTTTGAGATAATGACAGATAGGAGCCATATCTTCAACAGCTTGTTCAACCCCCCTCTTCTCTTTATACAGTGGGTCTTTGGCTGGTATACCCTTCCATTCCTGGATTAATGACTATGGAGTAGTAGTAAAAGAATAATCCTAATAGAAGAATTATAGGAAACAACTCCTGAAGTGACTTAACTGCTTATAGACATGATGAAATTCACCACCTAGGCCTCAGGCACACTGCAGTGAAGCCCTGTCCAGCCTCTCTCCCAATCCTGTTCAGCCTTCCCGCATTCCAAACACTGCCTGGATCCTGGTGTTTTGCAGCAAGCCCCGTGCTATTCTTTGTTCTTTGCCAGATCCTCTCCTTGCTCTTGTCACTCTCTTTAGTGTCACTTCTGGCATCTTGTCTTTTCTGAAGAAAAGAAAGTTTATATTGTATTTAAGAAGACTAGTCCTGTATTCATTCACTGCCCTCGGGGCCTAACGTGGCAGCTAAAATAAGAGGTGTGATCATGTCATTAAAGCCAGTGCCTCATTGTCCCTGCAATGGGAGGCTCAGAAACCTCATCCTTATCCCTGTGTTGAGGTGTCAGATGTCCTGACCACCTTTTGTGGCACAGACAGCCACTTCCAAGCAGACTTGTGTGGCAGAGAAAGTGAGAAGAGGTGCCTGCTCTGAGCAGAGCTCTCCATGGGCTGTCATGTGGGAGCACACGTGAGGAGCTCATCAAGAAGGTGTCAAACTGCTTGCATAATGCAAACATAATGTGAGGATGAGAGACCAAGAGGGGTGTTGAAATAAGACAGGTGGATATAATGAGGTATGAGTATAAAGCTTTTTGTCATAAGGTGGTGCTGTCTCCATACTTGAAGGTTTTGAAAAGTAAACTGGAAAAACTAAACTGGGAAAAGCCTTAGGTAACCTGATCTGATCTCACAGCTAAGTTCTGCAGGCAGGAGGTTGGACAAGAATATTTTTTATCTCTCTTCCAATATGAATTATCTTGTGATTCCATGTATTTGCTGCTCACCTGTTGTAGAAATTTCAACCAGCACTTGGTGTGGTTCCAAAACCAAGGCTTCTGTGCATAGAGAAGGCAGCAGTAAGAACCCAATGCCTTTCAATGACACATGAAGACCATGGGAAGAGGTATTGCAAGGACTCAGTGTGCCCATGCTAGATCCAGTCTGGCTCTGAGCTTTGGAGAAACTGGTTGGCAAAATGCATTTATCATTAGTGAATGTACAAGATGTGATAGGGAGAGTCTTTGGAGCAGTGGGCAGCAGCCACAGCCAGGACAGGCTCTGCTCTTGTCTGAGGTGCAGGTATCTGTGGGGACACTTACACCAGGATCTAAGGCAAGAACAGCAGAGTGACATCTCTGACACCTAGGCAGCTCCACCCAGGGAAAAGGGAACTTCTAAATCAGCATTAGGGATGATTCTGCTCCACACCCCTGAATTTGTCCTTCTTTGGCTTTGCACCCACAGTCATGACCACACATTGTCTTTGGATGGGCTCTTTAAAGTGGCTGGGGACCATCAGCCTCATTTGCAATGAACAAAGAGCCCTTGAAAGATGTCCCTTCACAGCATGACCCTGCTCACATGCTTACATCACACAGAAGAGCCAGTCCAGAGAAGAATGAGGTGAAATAAAATGTAAATCTCCAACTAACACAGAAAACAAGGAATTAAGACCTCCTCCAGAGTTGAAATAGCTCCCCAGGCTGTGCCCAGGATGCCCACAGGGGAACCTGTGCTTGTGTGGACAGAGATTTGCAGAATCTCAGCTCTGCTGGCACACGGGAGCATGTGCTGTAAGGCTTGAGGGTATCCCCTGCCCAGCCAGGCTCTGCTGAGATCCACGCTTTGCCCAGATTCCTTGGGCATCCCATCAGTGCTAAGGAGGATGCAGTAGGACTACCAAGATGCCTCTCCCTGGCTCCTTTTGTTGTGTGAATGTTTGTAGATCACCTATCAGATGCTTATACACCCCAGACAGTGGAAGGCAACCAGTTTTTCTGAGTGATGGCACAGGAATTTATGATGGCACTGGGGGATTTATAAGTTTCTTCAGAAATGCTGCAGTAGGAAGCACTGCACAAGCTTTCAGGTGGAGAATATATTTTTTAAACATAATAACATGATTCAAACACAGAATAATTTCTTTTTCAGAGGGGGAAGAGGAGTAGATCTCATACCTGATGGGGGTCTTTATGTACATATAGCATTAAACCTCAAGGTGAGAACCAGAGATAACTTGATTCTCTTGATCAAGACACTTGGTGACTCCTCTCTCCACCATGACTCCATGTATTACTAAGATATGCAGGAAGATTTAATGTAAGAGAGCAAACAACTTCAGGAAAAGGAAGGCTGTCAAGACTTTGGTGCTTTCTTGAGTTGTTCAGTTTTAACCTCCCTCTTTCATGGCATGCACTGCCTCCTAACTGTACTTCATGGATTCATTTTCTGCCCAACCATCCGTGCTGACAAGATCTTAAAATTTTAATTTTGTATCAAAATCACTTTTGAAAATAAGTTTAATACATTAAAATGTAGGGGCTTTTGTGCTCAAAATCCCTCTGAGGGATTTTGAGATTTAAACTTGTTCTCCATCAAGGCCAGTAGACTCTGTTGAGGCAAATTTAACTTTTCAAAGGTAAACATGGGAAGCTGGCAGTGCTGCAGATGGCTCTGTGTGCAGTACGGGGACCTGCCCTCATGGGACAGAGGCTCTGCTCGCAGCCACAGCAGCTCCCTGGCAGTGGGTTTGGGGTAAGGACAGGACAGAGGGTATTGATGATGTGAAGGCTTCCATCACCAAAATCTAACCCAACTACCCGGCCTCACAGAACTTCTTCATCAACCTGGGGTGGTCCTGGGCCCGCCAGTGCCTGAACCAGGTCTCCACTTTTTGACAGGCAGGTCACTTTGCTTGGCCAGTGCAATCTGCTCCTCCTGGAAAAGAGAGCAGGGAGGAAGGACTGAGCCTTTTGCAGGCTGTCATTCCCTGTGAGGCCTGCTTCTGCCTGTCTACCTATGCCCAAAGTACACCTTTCTTTGAAAAAATTGTATCAACTCTGTTTGCATTTGTGAACTCCCAGATTGTTTTGGCCATTTTAAAACTCCAATTCAGACATATCTAAATGCAGGTTCAGAAGTAAGCACAGCCTCTCCCTGGTTAAATTTTGTCACCTGTACACAATGGGATGTAATGTCGGGCTATAAAAGTCTAAATACATTGTTTTTCATCTCTGATACAATTTTGGCTTATAATTATCAGCTATTGATAAAAGCTGAAGATAAAAGAAGTTTTAACTTGGAAAGATAAAGAAATAGACACATGGTTCACTCCATAATGTGAACCATTCAGCTGTTGAAGTGGCAGTCACAGGCTAAAAGGCATCAATTCTATCATTCTCATTTTCTTCATGAATTCCAAATAACATGATGTGATAAATAGATATGATTTGTGCTGACAAAATTGAAACAGTAATCAATATTGATACAGTAATTAATATTTGGAAATAATAAAACAGTTAAAAGTTGTAATGCCAAGAAAGGGAGAGGATGGGTTCCACCCCCCCATCCCCCTTCCTGCAGATGTTCAAGGACAGGAGAAAATAACAAGAGATAGCAGTTACTAAAAATTAACAGAAATAAGGGAAAATCTGGTTAGGTCCCAGGAAAATGCCAGCTATAAGAGATTTATTGCTTTGATTCTTAAATGTAGTAATATGTTAGTCTTGGCTTACATTGTACTGGTTTGGTGTGCATGTGTAAGCCAAAGGTGAATTAAAGGACATAGAGGAAGAGGAGAGGCCTTCATCAAAAACGACCCCCAAAGACTTGTGCGACCACCAAACCGAGTGGTGGAGCACGCACGGTAAAGGTGGTGATGAGGGCGGAGGTAGAAATGTGATGAATCGAAAATGCGAGGAGATGGTATTGACACATGACATATAAGGGGAGAATCTTCACTTTGCAGGCTCGTAGGTGAGGTGTTAAGGGTCCAGAGCCCTGCACTCCGTACCCTGCAGTTATCTTCTGCTTATGCGCTATTATTGGAACCAAATTATCCCTTAATCAGATTATATTGTCAATATATATTTTCTAAACTATTCAATTAAAGTTGCTGCTACCTAAAATATTGTTTGGATTTTTTTCACGATGGGATAATTGGGCAAACGTAACAATGACAAGAGTTTATAAACTATGATTAAAATTAATGTAAAGATGAGCTCATAAGCATTTTATAATTAATCTGACAAAGTTTCATCGTTATTACAGTAAATTATTTTTTAAAATCAATGCATCAGTGTGAGTCGTGATCCAGGCCCAGAGACTGGTGGTGGATGAAGCTAAATCCAGCTGGAGACTGGTGACCAATGGTTTCCCCCAGGGCTGAGTTTTGGGGCCAGTCACATTTAATATTTTCATCAATGATCTGGACAAGGGGATCAAGGACACCCTCAGTCATTTCACAGATGACACCAAGCTGGGTGGGATGTTGATTTGCTGGAGGGCAGGAATGCTCTGCAGAGGCAATTTGACAGGCTGGATCAATGGGCCAAGGCCAACAAGGCAAAGGGCCGGGCCCTGCCCTTGGGTCACAAGAACCCCGTGGGACAATCCAGGTTTGGGGTAGAGTGGCTGGAAAGCTGCCTGGTGGAGAAGGACCTGGGGGTGCTGGTCAACAGTGGCTGAACTTGAGCCCAGGTGTGCCCAGGTGGCCAAGAAGGCCAATGGCACCTGGCCTGTACCAGCCAGTGTGGCTGCAGGACCAGGGCAGTGACTGTCCCTCTGTGTTAGGCACTGGTGAGGCCCCACACCAAGTCCTGGCTTCAGTTTTTGGCCCTTCACCCCAAGAAGTCACTGAAGGGCTGGAGCATGTCCAGAGAAGGGAACAGAGCTGGGGAAGGGTCTGGAGCACAAGGCTGATAAGGAGCAGCTGAGGGAGCTGGGGGGGCTCAGCCTGGAGAAAAGGAGGCTCAGAGGAGACCTTCTCGCTCTCTACAACTCCCTGGCAGGAGCAGAACAAGATGAAATGGCCTCTAGTTGTTCCAGGAGAGGTTAAGATTGGAAAAACTTCAAGCCCTGGCACAGGCTGCCCAGGACTGTGGTGGAGTCCCCATTCTTGAAGACATTTAAAATACGGGTAGATGTGGTACATGGAACATGCTGGTGGCCTTGGCAGTGCTGGAAGAATGCCTGGACTTCATGATCAAGTTGGAGAGCTTTTCCAACCTAAATGATTTTGTGATTCTGAAGGACTTGGAGTTCTGCCAAAAATAAGCAGCCTTAATAGACTCTACCCAAAGGGGTGGTGGCTGCCTTCCTGCCAGAGCCAGCAGCTGTGACAGCAGCTGCAGTGTTTGACACACGGCAGGTCAGGGGTGCTGGATTGCAGCTGCTGAACGTGTTGGAAGCTGCTGCAATATCTGCTGGTACATCTGTTCCCTGAAGGGTGGCAAACAGCAACTGCCTGGCTTGTGAGGCTGGCGGGCCTGGCCTGGGACAGAGAGAAGGTGTTGCTTGCCTGGGCTTTTGGGACAATGGGACACAGGAGACACTCACCTTCTTTGGGGTTCTGCCCAGCAGAATGTAGGAGCTTTCCAGCGTGGCATTGGTCTGAACTTTGGGCCTTCACTTGTCACTCACCCCAGTGCCCTGCCCGAGGGCAGAGTCAGGGCTCCGTGAGAGGAAGGAGCTCTGGCAGCACAGGACCTGTGTGCCCACACTGCAGCCAGGGTCAGCCAGTGCCATGCTCTGTGCTGGATTCAGAGCCCCAGCACCAGCAGAGTGCTCCCACACCTGGCTCAGAGCACAGCCCAAGGCTCCCAGTGCTGCTCCAGCACCACTCAGAGCTTGGTACCTCTGCCAGGTCAAAGCTGTTTCTTCACAAGCACAATGGCACCAAAGCAAAGGTGGAGTGGAGACAACCGTAACGATGGCTAAATAAGCAATAGTTAAGTTTGCTGAGGCAACAGGACACAGAGCATGCCTCTGTGTTGGAGTATATGCTGGCCCTCCTTACTGCACTCCTGAGCAGTCCAGAGGATGCCACAAAAACAGTCTGCAAGTGTCTGAGCGTCCCATGGGCTCTGTTTCTAGGGTACCTGACCACTGTCTACAGCAGGAGCCAAGGACAGAACACATGGGAATATGCTGGTTCCTGCAGGAAACCCCAGCAAAGCTCTAGTGGGAGGCATTGTGTCCTAAATCATGTTGTTTCTAGGAAGCCAGGCAGGTGCAACATGCCTTCCCTTCTTTGAGGGAAGACCTGATGACCCTGGAATTCACTCTGGCTCTTCCTACAGCTCTCATCTGCCTCATCTTCTTACATGGCTGTGCACTGCAGGCAGGAGCCAGCACTTGGGGCAGATGGGTCAGTGAGAGACCCTCTGTCCCAGCTTAGGGCAGGTTTGCTGACCACAGCTTTGATACTTCATGTCCTCCCCTTTTCCCCCTGGAGTCCTGCTGTGCCGGGTGGGAAGCACTCTGGCAGTTCTGCCCACAGGGGCACACAGCCCTGCTTTAACTGACCAGCTTCCAATTTTCTGAGCGTGAGGGCTGATCTGCACCTCCCCACATGTCAGTCCTTGTTCCTGAAAAAGGGGCTCAAAGCCCTCTCTGAATCCATCTCATGGGATGAGCAATGTGGATCTGCCTCATTTCCACACCCAGGTTCTGGGGAGATGCTAACCAGTCCCCAGGCTCCCTGGGGTGACAAGCCTGCAGCTGGGACCCTGGAGTGGATCATCACCCCTGGCAGAACCGGGGTCCTCTGGTGCCAGGAGGAGAAAGTGAGGCAGAGCTGGGCAAAGAGTGGTGTGAGCAAAGAGGTCCCACGGCAGCTGCAGGAGCTCGGGGTTAGGGAGCTCACACAGCACCTTCAGGAGCATCCTCTAGGATCAGGCTGAACCCTGGCTCAGCTAGGGGCTTCCAGCTCTGACATACCCACTAAATCCCTTATCTGTGCTGCAAGCTGCCTTATCTGCCTTGGACTGTCTCCAGAGGGACCCACCCACAGCTAAGGTGTGATTGAGAGATTGACTTGTCTTTTCACAACTACAGGTACAGGAGAAAGGGAGGGCAGGGGAAAGAGCTGCCATACCATACAAATACCATATGGTATGAAAAGCAGAGAGATTCATTATTCTTGGGGACAATCCCATGTACACTTTGTAGTGGTCAGGAGACAGGCAAGGATTATTCTGGAGCAGCGCTGCAAAACGCTGGTGACAATCAGGCACAGGAAAAACCAGAGGTGCTGCACTCACCTTTCAAAGATGCATCAGACAAAGATCAATAATGGGGCACCAGGGATGCAGAGCAGGAGGTGCTGAGGCTGTGGGTACTGTATGTCTGCAGACTCCTTCAAGTCCTCCCAGATAGCTCCAGGTGACAGGCAGTATTCATGGTGCCAGAACCCCTCTGACACTCCCATTCTGGTCAAGACAGTGGGCACAGAAACCAGAGGCTGCCTGCAGCAAGCAGGTATTAGTAAGGCATAAAGCTCACTGCTAAATCAGGATTCCCAACTCAACAGCTCATCACTCACTGTCCCAACCTCTTGCTCAATCCCATGAGAATGTCAGACCAGTTGAAATATCATCACTTGTTCTGATGTGTCTGTGAGCTTGGAGGTGGGGTAAGATGTCCTAGTACACAAGAGTGTCAAGGAGGTGGCTGATTTCAATTTCACTCTGTTTCACAGATGACACCTCCCTGGTGACACTATCAGCAGAGTCATCTCTCTTGCCCCCTCTTTCTTTCCTTCTCATTCTGCAAAGCCCTCATCTCCTAATCAGCTCTGACACCCAGCAGAGGGTGTGGATTGATGTCCCAGGGGAGACCACCCATTGTCTACATCCATTGTCTACATCCATTAAAATCTTCTGGCATCTTCAAGGCCCCAGCAGGCCCAGTTTTGGTTCCTTCATCCTGTCCAGTGGCATCCCATATCCTGTTTGTGTTTTGAATCCTCATGTACTGAGCACAAAGCTGAGGCACTGCTCCCCAGAGCAGTTCTGGAGTGCTCACACACAGACCAGCACTCCAGGACACCCTTTCTCCTGCACCACCTTCCTCTGCTCCACTTAGCCTCACCTGTGTTCTGTCAGTCTCTGTGATGTGAACTGCAGCAGACAACATGCAACACCATCACAAAGAACCTTCATTATCAGCTGATTTTGCTCTTTGCCTTTCCCTCCCCCTTTTTTGTGGGCACCTGCCCCAATACACAGTTGCAAGCAACCAGCGTTGGTCTCTCACAGTCAGCTCAGGTGGGTTTCCTCACCAGGCTGGTGAGGGACCTTTCTGAATGCCTTTGCAAAGCTGAGCAGGGTGCACGTTCTCTCCACTAGATGTGCTCACCAATTTTTTGGGGTAACTCCAGCAGAGTGAAACAACTTCCCCACAGACACCCTGCCCCTTGGGGACTCTTTCCTATTATGTTCATATCTGTTTCCAAAAATTCTATCATATATAATACTTTCTCCTGCTCTGACCAGTCTTAATGTCAGACTACAGAAGGCTGAAGTTTCTTACATTCCCACTGGAACCCTCTTAAATTTTTCTGATAACAAGATGATTTGAAACAAAGAACAGCATTCCACAGTTGGTAGTTGAACTCCCTCTAAGAACAAATTTTCCTCCTGCCAGTGGGTTTGAAGGTTTGCTGTTACTCAGGTAATCTTTGTGCTAGGTGACATTTTCTCCCCTGTTGGCTTGAAGTGGATCCTCTTGCAGTATGTTCTCAGTGAGATGTCAGATATTGAGCCCTCTCTCTCAGCTGGGGAGCCACACAGGGCAGCTCACTGCATTTCTTGGCTCTAGCCTGACCTATCCCTGTGTTGCTGCCACCATCATTTCTGAATCCAGCCATCTTGCCAATGTTTCATACTGCCTTTCAAGTTGTTTCTCAGGATATTTCTTGGCCTGCTTTATCACATGCTTATATTCATCTGACAAAGTTATAGGTCCCTTCCCTTGTTTAGACATGACTTCAGCTTTTTGAACAAGGCCTTGTCTTTATTTGCAGGCACTGTGTCTGCTGTACCTTTGGGAATGAGAAAAGCAATGCTGTTCCAAGTGCAGCCATCCAAGAAAAGGTTCCCTTGGGCATACATTTCTGAATGAAATAATGTGAAATAACGTGATAATGGAGATCTTTGAAATTTACTGTGTGCAGGAAGAAGGAAACAAGCGTGCCAAATTATTCTTAAAACAAGATCCAAAATGGCAGCAGATGTCCACGATTCCTGGAGTCAGCAGATTCAGGTCAGCCATAATTTTGGGCTAGGGCAGCCTGGGGGCCACACTGTGCCAGCCTTGACTCACCCACCTCCCAGCAGCCTGGAAGCATCTATATATGCTGTTTTTCTCATGGCTTACTTGGAGCTGCATGCCTCGTCTCCCACAGCTGCTCACTAACATTACATGGGCACACACTTTGTGACATCTCATCAGTGCATATGGGGGATAAAAGAATGGGGAAAAGAGAGTCAGGCCCTGCTTGGTGCCCAGTGCTCCATCTGGAAACAGAACTCTCCTTTAGAGAGTGAGTCCTGTGAGGAGAAGCTGAGGGAGCTGGGGGGGCTCAGCCTGGAGAAAAGGAGGCTCAGGGTGATCTTCTCTCTACCGCTCCCTAACAGGAGGGTGCAGCCAGGTAGGAGTTAGGGTGACAGGAGCAGAGGAAACGGACTCAAGCCATGCCAGGAGAGGTATGGGTTGGACATCAAGAAGAATTTTTTCATGGAAGGGGTTGTTAAACATTGGAATGGGTTGCCCAGGGAGGTGGTGGAGTCTCCGTCCCTGGAAATAATTAAGAAGTGATTGGACTCTGCTCTGATTGACCAAGTGGTGACTGGTCACAGGCTGTACTTGATGATCTCAGAGGCCTTCCCCAATCTAATGGATTTGGTGGTTCCATGATATGCTCTGCTGGGTTTCTCAGCAGACAAGCGACAGGCTAGCTGCAAGTTTTCTACAACAGCTGTTCTGTGGGGGGAGCTGTGATGCCCCATGTGTGAAGAGAGAAGGGCATGGATACACTAAAGTCGTAAACACTGTCACACTAGTCAGAAGCTTCCCAGCCCTGGAGCAAACATAAAGAGAGAAGGTGGAGAAGCAGGGAGGGAGCTGAATGCTTCTTCAAGCCTTAGCAAGTTGATGGCAAGAAAACAAATTCACCAGCTGACCTGCCTCAATGAGTCATGACTGTTATGCTCAGCTAAAGGCAGCACTCAGTAATTCTTGCTCAAATCCAACAGCTCTCCTGTATCTTTGATGTATCTTTCATAAGAACCAGATTTGCCTCCTAACAAGCTTATCTCAATCTTCAGGGACACAACAAAGCCCTGAGGGTCAAATCCAGCAGGCATTAACATACACTGGCTCCACTGGACATTATGCAGACTCTGGGAAGCATTCTGCTCCTAGGAGGAGAGGTGATGTGATTTTACAACAGGGAGCTTTCCTAGCCTCCTAAAACCTCAGAAAAAAAGAATAGATATTAATTTCTCTCCCCCCACCCTTGCAAGGCCAAAGCACCTCCCCAGTGTTGCCATCTTGGACTTGCCATTGTCCTGGCAGTACCAAGTAACCTGGCCTGCCCCTAAGTCTAGTGTAGGGGTGTTCCAAATTGTCCCTTGTCACAGGGCCAAACACAGTCTTACTAACAGGAGACAAAGGTGGCAGCTGCAGGTCTTTACTGGCATGGCTCAGTGTGGCTGTGTGTCCTGGGCAGGCAGCACCTTCCCCTTGGCAATGGCACCCACGTGGGCCTCCCCCATCACACATCCACCTGTGAGGTGCAGCCAGCCAGGTTTGCTCCTGGTGGCTAAAGAAGTAGAAAAGAGAGCAGACAATCAAACCTTTAAAAGTAATTTATAAAGAACATTTACATTCAGTAGTACAAAATGATGTAGCATTTCAATATCCCTCCTGAGCACAGCACCTGCAGAGAGGTGGGACCATACGCTCAGATCACAGCAAACACCACGTGTGCTTCCAACTTTCAACTGTCACAGAATTACAGAATTTTATGTGTTGGAAGGGACCCACAAGGATCATTGAGTCCAATTCTAAGTGTTGAGAAACAGCTGTCTGGACTTCCCAGCTCTTCCAATGTGATTTGTGTGGGTACTCCTCCAGCCTGGGCTTTGGAGCTTAGGGGCAGTAAGTAGGGACTGAGATCCACACATTACAGAAATGGTCACTGGCACAAAGAGTACCTCCCTTGAGAAGAGCATGTTTTATCTTATGCCTTTCAAAAGCTTTCATTTCACTGTACTCAGTTTTAATTTTGTGAGTGCATACAGGGCACCTGTTTTCTCAGAAGAGGTATCCCAGTGATAAGATTTGTCACCCATCAGCCATAATAATTACTGGCAATAGGTCAGGGCCTCCAGAGGCTGATCCAGGCCAAACAGATTCCTATCAAACATTAGGTGGGTAAAACTTTACACTGCCAGAGTTTATCCACCTTCTTATTTTTAAAGTATTTTTCAAGATAAACACATTTGACAACAATTATGGTACAGTCTTAATACAAGTCAAACCACTTTGATCCCTTGCTATCTGTTTTGAGGCTACAATCTATAGTAAGCTTTTACTGAAGGAAGACAAAAAACTTCCTTCAAATATCCACTGGCTATAAACACCTTGGTTTATGGGAAGCAGGAATTCAGCTACAATACTGCAATTGCACTCCAGTTTATCTACACAGTGAGCAAAACTGTTTCTACAGATGGTGGCCTGGGGTTGCTGGAGGCCAGGCCAGCATCACAGGACAGCAGCTATCTTTCCTTGGCATGGCCATTGGCACGGTGGGCTCTGTTGTCCAGGGGCTCAGAACCATTCCTCTGGATGTAACCATTGCTTGTGACGTTGCTGAAACACGTGATCCCATTCTTCTCCTTTTCTCTAATTTTATCTCTTTCTTCATCCTTGTCACTTTCTTCCGTGTCACTTCTCATGTCCTTGTCCATCTACAAAGGCAGGTGAGTGAGAAGCCAGATAAACAGAGCAGTTGCACAAGCAGCAGTGATGGCAGAGCCACAGGCTGACCATGCCCCTGCTGCCTCAGCTCCCTTCAGCCTTCACATCACCCTTGGGAGCAGATTCTCCCTGCCCCTTTGCTTTCAGTCTCACTGGAATCCCATCTGTGACCCTGATACACATTCCTGATACACATAATTCCTGAAATTGGGAATTACAGGCTGCAAAGCAGAGCAAAACCACAAATGCCCAGCACTGAGGACAACTGTGCAAGCCTGAGGAGATCCAGGTTGCTGCCCTGGTCACCGGCAGCGGGGAGAAGGAAGGGGAGGCAGTGAGTCAAGCTCGATCACACTTTCCAAAAGGGACAAGGAGCTAACTTGTGCCTGCATGGCCTGGGTGGCTGCAGGCTGACAACACTGGGGACAGGCTGGAAACGTGCCTCCCAAAGGCTCAACGCAAAGCCACTCCACTCTGCATTCAGGTTTATGGTCAGGTTTTTCCTCTTGTTGTTCATTGACTGAGAGACCTGTAATCCACTCCTAAGTATTTAATTATCTGCCTTAAAAGGAAAGCAAAAAAGAAATAATGGGATAAAATGACAGCTTAGAAAAAAGCAGCTCAGCACTTCCTGGCTTCTCAGGCTGTTTCTACTCTGCCATATAAGATGCCAATATTGGGGACGAATTCACAGTGTCACATTCCTTGTAGGACAGAGGGGAAGCTGCAAACCCCTTCTGTGACCTCAGCTTTAGAAACTGCTCAGGGGAAAATCAGGTGCTGCCCAGAAATTTAGTCTCCATTTATGGCTGTCCATTCTTCTTGAGATCTCCCAGATCATACTGAGAACTCTATTTCAGCTCATGCTCTTTCCAGAGATCACTACAACCAGATGCAGACAGGATTTGTAAAAATCTAAATTTGCACTGAATTCATTCGACCTCCAAGGACAATATGGGTGGGAGATAGGATCTGCTGTGAACAACCTGCACCTTGGATCACTCTGGAACTGACAGATCAGGAAATATGCAGGAGTCTGGACCTGCAGCATAAGGACAAGTAATAGTCAATATTACTAAATATACCCATTTATAGCCAGAGAATGTGGCTGAGGCCTTAAATCTAGCAAGATTCCCAAAGGAACTATAAAGCTGCTCCTTCTCAGAGGGAATGAAACTTGTACTTCAGGATCTAGGCTGAGTACTAATTACTTGGGATTAGGAAACATCATGTGAGAAGGTGGTAAAGATTATTCTGTAGCCAGAGAGGAAAACCATGGAGACCAGAAAGGCCTGCAAGAAGAACATGAACTGATTGCAGCAAAAGTTTTGTAGCTCTCAAAGAGAGAATGTCCTGTATTCTTGCTGATGTTGCTTTGGGCTACAAAATATTGTCATTGAAACAGATATGTTTAGGACAATTCTTTTTTGCTTTTTACTGCTCAGTACAGAAAGTTTTCAAATATATTTTTATATCAAAACTGGCATATCCATTTTAGATAAAATAGGAAAAATTCTGGACATGCTTCAGGATCTTCTTCCCTGATGGTTCTTTACTTTCAAATAAGACTATTTATTACCTCATCATTTTACACTACAGTAACGGCAGTGGTAATTCAGCCCACACAAAAACTAGGAAAACAATAAAAGGCAGTTGTATCTTCATTTCCAGCCCTGTTTCCTGATCTGCAAGTAATTTGCTCTGTGCTACCTTAAGGGAAGGCAGATAAAGAAATTGGGGACAATCAGGATAAAGAGGAGCCTTTAATGATTGCTCTCAGTTCCTGTAAGAGAATTCCTCAGTTGGATACTAATAAAACAAATCATCCTGGGCTCTGAGGTCACTTCCCACAAGGCACGGACTGCTCGCCTTTGGACTGCATCCTTGGCACGTGGCCAGCCATGGCTTTGATTTTGGGGACATGCTGAGCAGCACTTTGGTCTCACAGCAAATACTACAGGCCAGAAAGAGTGGGATGTGGGATGCATTCCATTTCAGTTTATACAGCTGGAGCTCAGAAACTCATCCCTGGTTGCTTTGTGCCTGTTGAGCAGCACTGCCAGGTGAAGTATGGAATGGATCATAATTTGGGCATGCCTGTTGCCTTCCACTGCTGGAAGAAGAGCCCAGGCAGCTAGTTTAGACAGAAATACCTACTGTGTGTAATTGCATTCAAAAATCCTGTACAATAAGGGAAACACTTTTACACTGACCTCACCAGTCATGACAATTTCCTCTTCCTTGATTTCTTAGTCTCGTTACAAATGCAAATCACACTGCACAAAGTGTTGGGATTTTTACCCAGATGTCACTGGCATTGTTCACAGACATCTCTCCTGGAGTCCAATCCATATTTTTGTTGAATATAAGCATCAGAAGTGGACCCAATATTGTAGTGATTCATAAAAAAATTTTTGGTCAACTTCCCCTAATACAACTGAGTTTCCTTCTACCTCACTGTTGGAAATATGCATATAGAATTTCAATAGAACAATAAGGAATCCACGCCAGATGGACCCCTGTATTCTCAAGCAGTCTAGGTGGACCCTCCCTCCCCATGTGATGCAAAGGACAGTGCAAGCTGATGCATACCGTGCCCTGGAGGATGAACTTGTAGACCATGTGAATAATTAGGCAGGACCAGAAGACATGGAGCAGCTGCAGAATCATCAGGAGAACATTCACAAAGTAGTATCCAAAGAAGGGCTGGAATATCTCCATGGAGTAATAGTAGGTGTTATAAAGCACTCTGCAAAACAGAGGGGATTGCAGTGGAGGGAAAGCATGTGGTTAACAGGGCCACAATTAAGCCCCAGAAATTTGTAGTCACAGAGGAAGTTTCAGATCAGCCTTTCCATCTTTACCTATCCCAGCTCTCAGTTCCCCACCTGAGGTACACGGGATGGAGCCACGGCTCCAGGACTGCTCCATGAACCCAAAGAGCAGCCTTTTTACCCCAAGGCAGGTGCAAAGGGGCAAACCCATGCTCCAGGACAAACACCAAAGGCTGCAGCCCCAGATAATCCTGCTGTCTCTCAGGAGGCAGCTCCTCCCTGTCCCCTCACTGAGCAGACTCACGTGTAGGGGTAAATGACCAGGCGGCTGATCAGGAAGACAGCTGAGAAGATCATAAAGAGGCTGTCACAAGTTCTTTTCCACTTCATGTAATTGAATATCTTAGTTGGCTGGAAGGAGAAAGAACAATTAAACAGCAGCCAAGACAGCATCTGCACACACTCCAGGGGGTTAATGAGACAGGTGTGACACAATCTGCATGCAGGTAACCACAGCTCTCAGCCGGGCACCCTTGGCTGGGTCAGCAGAGCAGCAGAGGATCTGAGGAACACCCCAGTGCTCGGCCTGTGTTAGACAGAAGGGCATTCTGTGACTGAAGAGCACCATTGCTGATGAGGCTCACCTCTAAGAAGCAATCAGAAGCATCATGAATCACCATCACCAGTGTCCCAATGCGGATGTAGTTGGCACAGTATGAAAAACTGATCAGGAAGATGGTTGCAGCATGATGGACTATCTGCTCCTTGAAATCCTGATGAGAAGGGGAACAGCAGAGAATAAAACACATAATGTACCTCCTGCCCCAGTCTAAACGTGGTTCCTGCAGGTAGCAATGATACCTCTCTACCTAGTGACTAGGAAACCTCCCTCTACAAAGTCTTACCCACATAATTATTTTACCAAATGTATTCTAGAAATGTAGGCAACCAAGAGACCCAGGATTGAAGAGCTTGTGGTGTAAACTGAGGATCTCACAACAAAGAACACTCTTTCCCTCCACCAGCCATGGCCTGATGCTGCACCCTGTCTGTTGGGACACTGGCACCAGGAACACAAGCAGCTTTACTGGCAGAGAACCACTTCTTTTCCCGTCTCTGTGATCAGTGCAGCCTAGAAGAGTTACAAAAGAGTAATTTTTATATTTGGATTTTAAGTTTGGATTGAGAACTCTGCAGTACTTTGCACCTTTCTATATCAGGGCTAGTGCTCTCCACTTCCAATGAGTGGTAATGAAAATGCCTGTGAATGAGCAAGGAGAGACTGCCACGAAACCTTGACTGTCACTATACACACACTCTTTGAGATCACTCTCCTAAGTATTCAGCTTGAGTCCTGGTTGTACTTGATTCTCCCCTGAGACTGCCACTCACCTTCCTCTTCACGTCAAAGGGCAAGGTGAACACCAGTGACCAGTAGAAGGAGAGCTCCAGCATGTAGTACCAGAACAGGGAGGGCTGGAGAGGCTGGGAGAGAGGGACAGACATTAGTGCAAGGGCTGCAAGTGAAAACTCCTTCCAAGGCAAAAGGCAAATGCAGTGGGTTGATGCTGACTGGATGCCAGGCAGCCACCAAAGCCACTCTGTCACTCCCCTGCACAGTTGGACAGAGGAGAGAAAATATGACAAAAGGTTCATGAGTTGAGATAAGGACCAGGACAGATTGCTCATCAAATATAGTCATGGACAAAGCAGACTCTAATTAGAGATATGAATTAAGTTAATTGCTAACTGTTGTGGTGTGCTGTAATGTCCCATTTTGGCCTTCCAGGTCATTCCCCCAGGTGTGCCTATACCTTTCTCCCTTCCCCCTTGCCCCCATGCTGAGTGAGTCCTGCCAATCAGGCTGAACATTCCAGCAAGGCGTCGTGTGGTTGGTCAAGTTCAAAGGATGCCCCTCAGGCCTGGGGGTCATTGGCCTGTCTGGGTGTCATCTTCCCCTGAGACCCTGCCCCTCTCACCTGGTTGGTGGCTCACCTGTACCTCCCCTCCCCCTGTCCCGGAGCTTAAAAAGGTGAATGAGACCATGCGGGGGGATTCTGTTGGAGCAGTTGCTCACGTTCAGACCTCTGTAACCATGGAATAAACCTCTGGACATTAAACCCTCCAGCAGAATCCATCTCCTTTTTCTCTCCACCATCACCTGAAGCTCTCCTCCTGAGGTAAACGGGGTTCCTAACAAGCCTGGATTTGTTCAGTGCCCAGCTGCAATCTCCAGCAAGCCAAGGTATCTCTGGGGTGATACACCGCAGTTGCTGCCTTTGGCCCAGCAGCGAGGGTCAGACTGGCCCAGGCACAATCCAACTGGTAATATTGGGAGCCGTATTCCAATAGCTAACAAAATCAGAGCATGATCATGAGAAGTGAGATAAACCCTTAGAAACACCTTTCCCCCTGTCCCTCCCTCCTTCCCAGCTCTACCTCAAACCCCAGTGATGCAAGGACATGGGAATGGGGGTTATGATCAGTTCATCAGCCATGGCTTCTCCTGCTGCTCAGGGAGAGGAATGCTTTCCCTGCTGCACTGTGGGGTCCCTCCCATGGGAAACAATTCTTCGTTAACCTCTCCAGTGTGAGTCCATCCCACAGGCAGCAGCTCTCTGTGAACTGGCACAGCATAAGCTCATCCCACGGAGAACAGTCCTTCCCAAACTGCTGCGACGTGGGTCACCCTTCTGTGGGGTGCAGTCCCTCAAGGACAGGCTGCTGCAGCACAGGAGCAGGGCTCCTCTGCCCACGGGCCTCCCACGGGGCCACAGCCTCCTCATGCATCCCCCTGCTCGGGTGTGGGCTCCTCTTCCACGGGCTGTGGGGGATCTCTGCATCCCCATGGATCCCCACGGGCTGTGGGTGGATTCTCTGTGTCCCCCCGGGATCTCTGCATCCCCCATGGATCCCCAGGGGCTGTGGGGGATCTCTGCATCCCCATGGATCCCCACAGGCTGTGGTGGATCTCTGCATCCCCCATGGATCCCCACGGGCTGTGGGGGATCTCTGCATCCCCCATGGATCCCCACGGGCTGTAGGGGATCTCTGCACCACCATGGATCCCCACGGGCTGTGGTGGATCTCTGCATCCCCATGGATCCCCAGGGGCTGTGGGGGATCTCTGCATCCCCCATGGATCCCCACGGGCTGAGGGTGGATTCTCTGTGTCCCCCCGGGATCTCTGCATCCCCGTGGATCCCACAGGCTGTGGGGGGATCTCTGCATCCCCCATGGATCCCCAGGGGCTGCAGGGGCACAGCTGCTTCACCCTGGTCCTCAGCACAGCCTGCAGAGGAGCCTCAGCTCTGGTGCCTGGAGCACCTCCTATCCCTCCTTGTCCACTGACCTTGGTGTCTGCAGAGCTGTTCCTCTCCCATTTCTCAGCCCGCTCTTCTTTGGCTGCAAGTACAACTGTGCAATAACTTTTTCTTTTTAAATCTGTTATCACAGAGGTGTTACCACTATTTGTAATTGGCCCAGCCTTGGCCCGTGGCACGTTCAACTTGGAGCCACCAGGGATTGGCTCTGCTGGACATGGAGGAGGATTCTGGCAACTTCTCACAAAAGCCACCTCTGTAGCCCCCTGCTACCAAAAACAGGCACCGAAAACCCAATATTACAACCAAATCAACAACGCAGCTACAGGGGGAATTAGCTCAACTGAACAACACACTTGCTTACTAAATGTCATCTGTGCCAAGATTAAATCAAACAGCAGGGGAAATTCAACTTTACCACACCATGTCAAACATTTAGGGAACCACCATGAAGACCGTGAATATTTTTAGGATTTCTTCAACATTATTCAGATTCCTGAGCAGACAGTACAGAGTTGTTTTTAAAACTACATAAACCAATTCATTATGGTGGAGAAGGAGTAGCTGAATAAACCATTCCCTTTTTAGGCTTGAAGATGCTTCAGATACCCTGCACTCTGTCAAAAATTTTCCAGTTTAATCAAATTAATGAGGGGAAAATCCAACCCCAGCAGAAAATGTAATTCACATTCTTTTGGGTAAATTATCTGGGCTTTTACAGCTGGGAAACAGAAAGCTTAGACCCACTCAGCAAGATTGTGTTACTTAACAAGCAATTTTTGCTGTTGTTGCATTATATGACCTCCTAAAACCTGAATCTATTTTATTAATAATTACTATGACTAAAGTGGTTTTGCAACCATTTTCAAAGGAGAATGAAGTATCGTGCTCCTTAATACCAACTGGTTATTTACAGCCTTCATAAATTCCAGTTTGTTTTCCTTTGCAGCACCAGCAACTGGCCACAAGAGGAAGCACAGCTGGATGCCCTGGGGCTTCCAGGGAGGATATGAACATCTCCCGAGCTGGTATGTGCTGGTCACACTCCAGGTTATCCAAACAGGAGCTCTGGATCAGAAGCTATTTTTTCCCCCAAAGATCAGACTACTGGGGAGAACTGGTGTTTCTTTTGTCATTGTCTGTAGCACATGGCATGGTCTGTTTCGTAGAAATTGTAATTAATATATTTGTTGTTCCTGCTAATACACAGGTTTGTCCTTGACTTGCTTTTTGCCAGTGGGACATGACCAACCCTGGTTTTGGTCTTTTCTGGTTGTTACAAATGTTGGAAAATGAGTGTGCACTGGATTTACATGGAAAGGTTTTGCTAGAGGGGTGGGGGCAGGAGTGGCTTCTGTGACAAGTCAGAAGCTGCCCCCTGTCCAACAGAGCCAGCTCCAGACACCTCCAAGATGGATCTGCCACTGGCTCCACGAATGATAGTGCCAGCAGCTCAAGGACGATGCATTTAAGAATGGAAAAAACTGCTGGGCAAGAGTGGTGTGGAGAGAGGAGTGAGAATATGAGATACAGCTCTGTAGACCCTCGGGTCAGTGCAGGAGGAGGAGGAGGAGGAGGTCCTGGTGCTGCAGCAGAGACTCCCCAGCAGGCCGTGGTGATGCAGGCTGTGCCCTGCAGCCCATGGAGGGAGCAGAAATCCACCTGCAGTCCCTGGAGGAGCCCTGACTAGAGCAGGGGGACGTGGCCCAAGGAAGCTCTGAGCCTGTGCAGAGCCTGTGCTGGGACAGGCCCCTGGCAGCACCTGTGGGCCTGTGCTGGAGCCAGGATGGAGCAGTCCATTCCTAGTGGAGTGCATCCTGTGGGAAGGACCCACAGTGGAGAGGTTCATGGAGAGCTGTCTCCCACTGGAGAACCCCGCTCCAGAACAGGAGGAAGGAGCAGCAGAGACAAGGTGTGATGGACTGGCCACAACCCCCATTCCACATCTCACTGCACCACTGCAGGGGCGGAGGTGGAGAATGTGGGGGTGAAGTTAAGCCCAGGAAGAAGGGAAGGGTGCAGGAAGGTGCTTTTAAGATTTGGGTTTATTTCTTATTAAACTACTCTTATTTCACTAACAGTAAATTAAAATAATTTTTCCCCAAGTCAAGCCTGTTTTACCTTTGATGGCAACTGGGTATGCTCTCTCCCTGCCCTTATCTCAACCCATGAGCCTTTTCTATATTTTCTCTCCCCTTTCCATTTGAGGAGGGGAGAGAAAAATGGGCTTGGTGGGCACACTGTGGCCAGCCAGGGTCAGTGCATCACAGTGTGCCCTTATGGAGGCTCCCATTGTTTTGACAAGACATGGATCACAAGTGTACAGAGCAGGAGACAGAGGGAGCCAAGTGATCCTTGCAGTCTTACATTCCTATTCAAGCCCCACTTGTTTGTATGGTTTAATTTTTACACAGAACTACAGACTTGCCTCTAAAATTTTTGTGTTCAAGCAATACTGGGTTGTTCAGAGACTCATCCTCCAAGGCACTGCCTCACTCTTCAGTCATTGGTCCCATTACATTTCCTGTGCCTCATGCTGTTAGAATTGGGTATTACTTTTCTCTTTATGGGTTTGCAACCTCCATATACAGTCAAGGGGTCTTGCTCTAGCTTGACTGTCAGACAAAACCCCTGGAACAAAAGTCTTCATTTTCTCTTGGTAGTGACAAAGTGCTCTGCCAATTCATCTTCTCTTGCATTAGATGAGACCAGGTACAAAGATGTTCTCTCCAGATGAGGGTCTGACTTTGAATTCTTAGGTCTTCTGTGTCTGAATTTAATTCAGTGTCCTCTTTTTGTCACTATTATAATTTGATTTTCAAAAAATACAGAGACACAATACAAGACTGATAACAGCAATTCTCCTTCTTGTGTGACTCACCTGTTGTGGATATCCTGTCCAGCACTCTCTATGGTCCCAAAGCCAAGGCTTCTGCAATAAAAATGCAACACGTATGTGAGAATATCAGAGGAGTTCCTTACTTATCAGCTGTCTAATTCCTATAGTTTGTTACTACTATAGACTTTGTTGTCTTTTATTACAGGCAGAGCTGGTCTCACTGTCTGGAATCCAATTGCCAAGAGATTTCTACTACAAGGACTGGCATCTGCTTGTGACATTTCCAAATTGTGGCTATTTGCCTGAAATCTCACACACTATTTAACTGTTCCAAATAAAATAGCTCAGAGGAGACTTCTCCCAACTTTTTACCATCTTCTACAAGCAATGGTGGTGGTGATGTTCTGAGCATTTAAAAATAATCTTACAAGTATTTCATTAGGAATACCTGTGATTTAGACAATAACACTTAAATGTGGATAGAAGGTTGAAAACTGGTGTGTCAGGTATGTGCTTTTTTCCTTTAACAGTGAAGGTTATGCTGCAGTTTGTTAAGTAATGAACCTCTGAAAAGATCCTGCTCTGTTCAATATAAAATTGGTAGTTTGGAACTTGGCAGCTTTGAAACCTTTATAGAAACATGGCAACTGCAGTGCCCAAGAGTCCTCCCTGCATGGAGCTGTGTCCAGGCTGGGTCAGAGCTCACAGAACACAGCAATGCCTCACACCTGTGGGGGTAACTTTCTTTAAGTTCTACAGGGTTCCAGGTATCAGAGCTCAGGCAAGAAGGCAGCATTGCTTCCTCCCACTGAGCACTGCTGGTGTGTGGGCGATACAGAGGCAAAGCAGGAGGCAGTGGTTTTAGGTGCAGGAACAGACACGGTTCCTGCTGACTGGGAGTGAGGTTGGGAATAGAATTTACAGCAAATACTTGTGCAGAACCAGGAGAGATGTGTGATATAGAACCAGAAAGCACAAAGCAAAAACTACCAAACAACTATGGCATACTGTTTACCTAAGCTAGAAAGGAACTCCAGATCCCCGAATTTCATAATTCCTCTATTCTCAGCAAATATAGCTGATTTCTAGTGGCCTGCTGGAAGATAACTTTCCTTTGTTACAGGCTGTTTCACTGACTTACATGCAGAGGTTTTTGCTGCCAGTCTAAAACTACTAATGCAGAATTTAAACATTTGTTTTTTTCCTAAAGAAAGAAGCGAGTTTCACAAAAACAAACACACATTTAAAAGCTACCCAGGTTACAAAATAAACCTGTGAAAGTCAGAAAATTTCACAAGTATATTATATATATATATATATATATTTCACAGGTATATATATAACTTGTCATGTTAATTCTTTGTCCTTCTTTTTAAAGTAGTCATTTTAGTACAATTTAGGTAACAGAATAATATATTTGCTACAGGATCTAGAGGTGCTGTCTGTAGGATGGATGTCTCCCTTTTTTGTGAAAATTGTAAGATGTGTGTTGAATAAAGACATGGGTCACAAAAAGTGAAAATGGTATTTCATCCATATAATGGACAGACAACATGCTGAAGAATATGATTTTGTCCCTTCTTGCCATAGGGCTCTTGTACAATGCTAAGTAGATCATGCAGACCAAATTTCAGTAGCTGGTCTCAAGGAACAGTCTTCTGCTTTGATGTACAGATCCACAGAACACTGCAGCTGGGTTCAGATACCTTCACTCCTCACCTAGCTCATCCTCTACTCCTCATACTTTTGAGTACCTTAAAATCTGACTTAAAAGTCTGTGTAACTTAAAAGTCCTTCAGGTGTTACAATGAGAGGTTATAAGGAGAGTTTGTGCCTGTTGCCTTGGGATGTGCACATTTTACATCGCTTAACTCATCAAACTGTACCAGAACACTTTTGCAAATCTCACCCAGGGAACCAGGCACAGCAAAAGAGTCAAGGGAGCCTTGAAAACAGAGGCAGCAGATGGCCAGTGCCCCAGTCCCAGCTCAGTGACCACAGCTCAGGGACAAGAGCACACCCACGGCTCCTGTCACCACTTCTGCCTGATGAGGCAGTGCAAATTGTATGAAGAGAACTCACAACCAATCACATGCTGGCTAAGGAAAACAAAATTAGCAGATACAATTATTAAATTGCAGTCCATGCTCCAAAGGAAGCCAAATTTATTTGCCTTAAAGAGGTATTAGGGACAACACACAAACAGGCCCTGCAGCTTCCAGCTTAGCTAAGTCTTCTATCTCCTACCCTGCAGAAATTTACTTTTATGCAATCTCAACTGCTTTCTGCTTTGCCAGAAGAAGAGGAAACATCTTGGTTCTGGAGTCCTTAAAATAGGCATGGCCCAGTATGTCTGCAGCCTCCTAAGTGTGCTATGCAGGGGATACACACCAACCTGTATGGAAAACCTCTAGAAGAAGATCTGAAAAGGCATGTTTGACAACAAACTCTGCCATTCCTGCAGGCATTGGCTGGGGAGAACAGCAGGTGACTGTGTGTGTACTCACATCATACAGCACAGTGAGTCCAGTGAAGAAAGAAATGATGTAAAATGTAAATCTCCAGCTACAAACAAACAAAAAAAAGGGCGTTAGAATCCCATTCATTAACCCCTGAGCTGCAAGTCTGTGTATCCTCACACTAATTAAAAGAATTATAAACACTAATAAAGCAAAGACATGTTAGTACGTTCAAGGTTAGACCAAAACAGGACCAGCTCTTTGCATCTTACCAGCACATTTCACAGACTTCACAAAGAGCAATTCCTTTGCTGTAGAGATGGCAGAGGACACAAGAATCTTGCTAACTAAAATTCTGAGGAGAATAATCCCAAAGCTTCCCAGCAGTAGCAGATGCATTTCCAAAAGTGAAACAATGCCAATCTCTCTCCTAGGCCTTTGGAGATCCAGACTGCTAAATTTGTTATCATGTACAGTAACTAATTACTGTCATGTTTGGCCCAGTGAGGAGCCAGAAATGACTTTCCAACATTAAACCCACACAGAAATACAACAAACTGTTTGCCCAGTTCAGTGGACAGAGGCAGGTCACCCGAATATTCACACACATAGTAAGGAATGGAGGAATTTCAGCCCAACTGAATAAACAAGTTATTAATAAATGAACCAAAGGAAATATGAAAAGGAGTAAAACTGTCTAAACTAGTCCTTTAATTTCCAAAAATCTCCATAACAATTCAGACATAACTGCATTTTGAGAGACTCCACCTATCAATGAAAGCCCCAGGAATTCCAAGACAAAAATAAACTGTAAAGCTGCTGTGTCACATCAGAGAGACATTCTGTCTACAGACTGCACATGGCAACAGAGGGCCAGGGGAAGGACTCTGTCCTCAGAGGGCTGAGGCAGAAAAGGATTTACTGTTTCCTACTTACTGTTACTATTTACTACAAGCGCAGGGAGAGCTGATATTTCATCCAGATGGAGGGAGAATAAACATTGTTTATAAATAAACAACTCCTTATTCCCTGTTTCCGTAAATATTTGTAACTATATGGAACATTAGAAATAAATAATACACATCCTTTTCTTTTTGAATTAGGGTTTTTATGCAGGGGTTTCAAATTACAGGTGAAGTGTTAAATGGAGCACATGCTGATGAGCCCAAAGTTGATGCCTACCCAAAGGATACAGATACACACTTTTAGACAGATGAACTCCAGGTGTAGTACTATTTAGATAGATAGTACTCCAGGTATTTAATGATTTCTTTTGCTTATGTGGCTTTCCTGGGGGAGCCCAATTCCTTACACAAATAGCAGAGCAGCCCCTTGTAAATGAGGCATTCCAACCAACCTGTGGAGAACCCTCCTTTTCTGTGGAAAGCTGAGCCAGGACTGGCATGCAAATCTGTCTGTCCTGAAATTTATTTTGTGCCTCCACATAACAAGGAGGATTTCCACACAGCTGTTTCCAAGGGAGTTTTTGCTCTTTGCTCACAAACGTGCACCCCAGTGGAAGGATGCTGGTTTGTGACTTCCAGGATGCTGAAGAAAAACGACAGCAGAATCCAATGCAGCCTGCTGCCTGTAGCTTTTGAAAGCAACAGTGTGCAAAATAGTTGCAGAAAAGGTGCAGCAGAAGGAATCTATGCAGAAAGGGAAACTATGGGGAAGGCAACAGAAAGGATGCCTTTATAATGGGAACTGAAGCAACAGCAAAGCACTAAGATGTAAACAGCAGAGAGTTTTTCAGGTTCAAATGCGTGTCAAAGCAGGATGCCAGTGTGACAAAGTCAGGAAAGGTCAGAAACAAGGGCCTGATAAGGAATAAAGGAACAACAGCAAAAGGAGATTTGGGATCGCAAATAAGGGGAAAAAGCAAGAAATGTTTCTGTAACAGAGAAGCAGCAGAGAGTAATAGCAGAGCCAGGTGGGTCAGGGAGACCCAAGATGCTTTCTGTGGAGGGAGCTGGGATCTCTCTGCACAGGGATGGAGGGCACACAGGGAGCTGGGATCTGTGTGTGTAGGGATGGAAGGCACACAGGGAGCTGGGATCTGTGTGTGTAGGGATGGAGGGCACACAGGGAGCTGGGATCTCTGCACAGGGATGGAGGGCACACAGGGAGCTGGGATCTGTGTGTGTAGGGATGGAGGGCACACAGGGAGCTGGGATCTCTGCACAGGGATGGAGGGCACACAGGGAGCTGGGATCTGTGTGTGTAGGGATGGAGGGCACACAGGGAGCTGGGATCTCTGCACAGGGATGGAGGGCAGCGGGAGGCAGTGAGCTGCTTGTGGAGCTCAGCTCCCATGAAAACCTGGGTTCATGGCTTGTGCTCCTGCTCACCAGGCCTCGCTGAACTTCTTGGACAGGCTGGGCCGGTCCATGTTCCTCCGGTGCCGGAACCACTTCTCCACCTTCCTCACTGGCAGGTCACATTGCTTGGCTAAACTGAGCAGCTCACCCTGGAAAAGAGGTGAGGCATCAGGCTCAGACCCAGATTCAAAGGTCAGGCAGGGCATTATCTCATCTGACCCACCACAGAGCCCAGCTGGGGCCCCTGGCCAGCCTAAGTCTGTTCAAGCCAAGGCATCTTTCTGAAAGCTGTCCACTCCCAGTGTAAAGATCTTGGTTAGCAGAAAATCTTTCCATTCTCCTCTAATCAATTGGTTATAAATACTAATGTTGAAAGTTTTCATTTTTATGTTAACTTCCCCATTTTTAAACTGGTCTTGTCCCCTCACATGATTTTGTAGCCTAATCACTTCCTCACCCTGTCTTCAGGGATCAAATCCTTAAAATCGGTCACTCAATAAAGATCACTGCAGCTTAAATCCTATTTTATGGTTCTGCACTGAACCTTGTCACGCCTCTCAGCAATTCTGACACAGTATCACGGTGGATGTCATAAGCAGAGGCAACATCATTTTCCTACTGGATATTCTCCTCTTGCAGTAAACCTGTTAGGGGCAATTCTTCAATATATAACTCACAGAAATCCTGCAATTACCTTCCTTCTTGTCCTTAGGCTGTTAAGAGTTTGTCATGTTTTATATTCCTACTAGGAGGTGTCATCATGGATAACCTTATTTTTTAAGTAAAGCAATAGTTTTTCATGGAATGCATTTACCTGAATTAGTATCATGTGAGACTGGCCTACATACTTTAAGCATGCTGTACAAAAATAAGTTGATTACCAATTTTCAGATATGCTGCTTTCAAATGTGCTGTTTTATGAGCCCTTTTCTGGGGGTGGAGACAAATGGAGATGCTAATTTACATTCTCTAACTGCTCCATCATGTGGAATTCTCCCGAGAAATGGCTGCCAAGAACTGCAAAATCTCACATTGTACTGGACAAGTAAAAGCTGCCTCTGAGCAGTGATGTGAGAGCTCCTCATGGGAGGGGAAGGGAGCAGCAGACTGGCTGAGGTGCACCCAGCGAGGGGAGAGAGCCGAGCAGCAGCTCCTGCTTCACCCCACACTGCTGTCCCATGGTGAGGGTCTGTCCCAGTGCCCCAGATCTGCTGGGGAAAAGCACCACTGAGTGCAACAGGGGTGCAGGAAGAGCCACAGGAAAAACCTGCTGGCAAAGCCAGGCCTTGAGTTACATCTCTGACACAGCAGCAGTTACACTGAGAAATGTCTGGATTTTGGGGACAGAAAGGCAAGAGGAAGGTCAACCACTGACAAGTGTCCCTCAGAACACTCCTTCTCACTGCTGCAGAGATGGGCTGGCTGCACTACCCACATCAATGCCTGCATTTTAATTTTAGCCTCTTCTCCTTTATTTCTAACTTGGTACTGCATATCCTGGGGCTCCTCATGCCCCACTGCAGCAAAACCATGCTGCAATAGCCTTGGTGAAGCAATGTGTTTGGAGCAGGATTGTTCCTTGGGAATGGAACCCATGGTGAGCACCCTACTCACCCATCCTCTGTAAGAGTTCACAGCTGTTGCTTTGAGGCCAAGAGAAAGTCTATAAAAACAAGCTGAAATAAAATCAGATTGCTTTCCCTACGACAGAGTTCACACTCAGGGACTTCCCTGACCAGGCTGAATTCTAATATTGCCTGACAATTCATAATCCTGCTAGTGGTTTTTTCCATCAGCAGCAGCCATTATAACTCATCTTGCCAATTTCTTGAAAAACACTTTTCTTACCCCTCGGGGGAAAACTACCCACCAGTTGTGTCAGCAGGTTTCTGAAGCCCCTCCCAATCTCTGTGATGATGGCCAAGACTTTGGCTTCTTGCAAGGCCAATCTCAATCTCAGGGATTGCATGGCAACAGAACCCAGACCCAGTCTAGGACTGGGAGATCAAGCAAGACACAGGGGCTGAGCTGCAGGGATTGGCAATGTGGGAGCTCAAGGGAGCTGATTGTTTTCAGGATTTGCCAGTGTATGAAAAGAGGCCATCACAGAACGGCTGGGGCAGGAAGGGACCATGGAAATCATCTCATCCAATGGGCCCTGCTCAAATGGAGCTGCCTGCAGCCAGGCGTCAAGGACCATGTCTGGAGAGCTTTGAGTTTTCCCAAGGATATAAATTCCCCAGCCCCCTGGGCACCCTGAGAAGGTGTCCCTGATGCTCAGGCAGAGCCCCCAGTGCTGCAGCCTGTGCTGTGTGTGGGTGAGCAGGGACAGGAGCTGCCACTGCTCAGGGCTGATGGCATCAATGGCAGCAGGACCCTCCTGGAGCTAACCAGGGCCACAGTGTTCCCTTTCTCGAGCTTCCAGACAGGAATGGCATTGCTAAACCTCAGGATTCCAAATGGGATTTTCTTTGGCTAAAGACACTAAATCTACAGGAAAGCAAAGGAAGAAGGGACTCACCTCTTTAGGGTTCTTGCAGCGTGTGCTATAGAATGTTTCCAGCACAGGGTTGGGCTGAGCTTTTGGTCTCTGCTTGTCTCTCACACCCAATTTGGCACTGAGGGGCAGGGCTATGGCTCTGCAAAAGAAAACATAGAGGGTCAGCCAAAAGTAGTACAGTGATTTCTGATTTTGCAGCACTGTTAAAACACGGTGCAGTAAATAACAGCTGCTTCCCACATGTGAATCTAAATATGAGTATTATGTTGAGCAGGTAAAATCACAAACTTACAGTAGAAACTGTTGGACTTGCACCCTACTGCTCTGAGCTCTGTGCTGTGATATTCAAAATTATATGAGGTTGGCAAATGCAATATCCTGCTTTGTCAGCTTCTGAATCACCAGTCACGGGCCTCTGGCACCCTTGCAGCTGATGGGGAGTACCACACTGGTGATAAGGCCTAAATGTTGCTCCCTGCTTGATCTAGAGCACAGAGCATACATGGCATTCACCTGAACCAAGGCCTAGGCTCAGGACCAGGAGGGAGGCTCTGACAGAGGTGAATTTTTAATGCAGAAGAAATGTCCTGCTGAAACAGAAAGCCATTTGGTCTTTCCTGGAGTAACTTACCCCCATGTTTCCTAATATAAATCAAACACAGTTACCAGCTGTGCATCTTCAGTCTTTCACAGTGAAGAAACAAAGAAAAAAAACAACAACAAAAAAACACAAACAACAAAACAAACAAAACCCTACATAAATAGAAAAAAGTTATCCAAGGAAAGCTGTTCAGAGAATTCCTGTGCTCAACAACTCAACTCCTCTACTACCAACACTCTTCTCTACCCCAGCAGCAGAAAACATCCTCATTGAAGGTTGAGATCCTGCATAAATGCTGCACAAAGAGGAAACTTGTCAAACAATTTTTTTTAATTTCCAAATAATCTGAATTTTACTTTGATTTCTCAAGAATTAGCTGTTCTTATTAATTGGTGCCTTTTACACACTGCCCCTGGGGAAGGGTCTCTGTGTTACTGCAAACTGGGGCTGAAGCTGTTACAGCCCCGAGCAGAGGCAGCGAGTGCTGAGCCCACACCTGCTCTGCCTGGTCACTCCTGATGCCCAGGCAGGCCCTCTGATCCATTCTCCCCAATGATTTGGACACAGAAGAAGATTTTTTTTCCTTTCACTTTGGTTTAAAAAAGCTGCAAAAGCTATTTCACTGTTCAGGTGCTTAAAGGTGTTCTACTTCAAAATAGTATGGGATATATTTATGGCTGTGATTGTCTGGTGTGGTTACCTGTGGTTTCTGCTAGTAATAGAGCTTATATCTTTAGGGACCATTTCAGGTCTAGAATCCTCCAGATGGGTCTTTCAGAAGTTTTCTTTTCAAGAACTCATTTCTGAATTTAATTATCAAACATTAAAAAAAATTTATAAAAGACCCCCTACCTAAGGAATGCTGTAACTTCAGTTAAACCACAGGATGGGTACACATTTACACACTCATATAACAGCTCTCACTTTTCTTTTGCACAGCCAACCCACCTGCCTGTGTATCAATTGTTCTTTGTCATTATCTTTGGGAAATTCCTTTGGCATCACTGGCTATAGGAACATTCAAAGATGTACCAAGGCCAACAGAAATTACATGTTTCTACCATAAAAGAAGGGCCAGGGCTAAGTGTGCTTGCTGGCAACAAGACACAGAGTGATCACAAAAACATGGGGAAGCATTAACCAGTTTCAGTGAAATTTAGCAGCACTCAGGCACTGCTGCTGGGTGGCAAAGGAATATAACCATCACTGGGAATTCTGGGGTTTGGCTCTGACTGCTCTCAATAAATGTTTTAGGTACATCTAATGACTTTTTTTGGATATGAAGTGATTGGTTTAATAAGAGTGACACTGGACCACAGGTCCTGTGCTAAGAACAATAACACAGTATTTCAGCAGTATCCATAACTCCTCTGAAGCTGGGAAAACATCCACCTTAAGCTCTGCACTAAATCTTGGTTCTTACATTAATTATGGGCCTGATCTTTCTATTTCAAAGAACAGGCATCAATATAAGCACCTCTGAAGAGGAAGATGTAATAAATTATATTGTTGAAAACTGCCTTATTGCCACTTCTTCTCAGGCCATATTGGGAACTGCAATGTATGACAGTTTCCAGATACATTAAACAAAGAGAATGTCAGGTGTCAATGCAGCTTGCCAACAAATTTATTTTACTGAAAAGTATCCTGCAATTTTCTTAATTTTGTTTAATCCCTGACTTCTCTGTATTTTCTGATGATTTCTTAAGGTTGTGGCATAAAATCTCTCTGTAACAGAAACAAGCCACTTGCAGTGGATGAAGTCAGGGTGTAACCAGTTACAATTACTTTGTTATTCAGGTTTTGAGTCTACCCATGATTTATGGAACCAATCCTACTTTTACGAACATCATTGGGAAAAACAAGGCCTGAAATTCTTCCTAAGGGACATTTGCATGTGTTGGCTGTATGCTCTGACTCAGTTCTCACTTCAGCCCTGTTCCAAGCACAGCCCTGAAAGGATGATGCCTGTACTGATTTCACCATCACAGATATGTCATCTCAGTGGCAGAGATGCCTCACCATGGCACTGTATCAGCTCTCTGCAGGACAAAAGGGTAAATCTGAGCACTAAACTGTCTCCTCGCAGAGTCAGACACAGCCAGGGAGATGATTCTCATCACCAGCCTGCTGCTCCATCAGTGAGTACATCTCACTCCGTGTTTTACGTGGCAGAGGTCTCACCAAGGCACTTTATTCAGTAATCACAGAACAAGCTGCCTTGTGCAAAACCTCCTGAAGTTGAAACTA
The DNA here is from genome assembly GCF_035770615.1 of Melospiza melodia melodia. Classification (NCBI taxonomy): domain Eukaryota; kingdom Metazoa; phylum Chordata; class Aves; order Passeriformes; family Passerellidae; genus Melospiza; species Melospiza melodia. Next base: position 25,985,988 of record NC_086200.1, read on the forward strand.
AGTGCATTTATCATGAATGGGCTTAAACTGCTACTCTCTCACCTTTCAAAAGTGGGCTCCACTCCTTCTGCAGAGGCTTTCAGAGCTAGTGTGAGGTAAAAGAAATATTTGACTTTGGAGGTGGGTTTTTTAAATATTATTTATAAGGGTGCCACTTGCAAATACCTTCAAGTACTAAGAAATGCAGAACCAGTGACAGCAGCAATCTGAACTTCTGTTCTTTGAACTGCACAGTCTCTTTTGGCCTCCTGCTTTCCTTTGGCAGAGGGCTATTGCTGTGCTCCTGGTGTAGCCTCTGCCTTCTCCTGCTGTCAGGAGAATGTTTCACACCAGTTAAACTGACTGCTCCATTTGATACAAGGCCTGGATTCACTACAGTGCTGCTGCCCAAACTGACTCAGGACCATTTTCAGTTCTTTTGCCTCATCCTTGCACCAAGCCCTGCCTGTAAAACCTTAACACGAAATTGTTTTCAGATCCTTCCTATTACTGATCAACAACAAGAGTCTCTATGCAAAATAAACTTTACAAAGATGCATTTCTAAATAAAATATTCAGAATTTGTGTCCTTTCCTTCTTCTGGTTTTGAGTTCAAGTATCTGTTCCAGGCTGATCAAGAGTGTCCATTTCTTTAAATGTACAAATATGGCTCACATCCTGGCACCACCTTCCCACAAAGAGACCGAGTATTTCTGACTAAAATCCTCTTCTAGTGAAATCTGGGACCTGTGTGGATTCAAATTCTCTGACAATTCCTTTCAATTGCTCAACACCCAAAAATTCCTGGACAAGCCCAAAGTCGGACAAATCAAAAATTGTATGTAAAGTCTGGTTTTCAATGGCTTTACTATTTCTCAAAGGACTTTAGTTACCACATTTTACTAACCATGCAGGCAAGAAACACTTTGCAATATTCCTTCAATATCATAGCTTTCCAAGAACTTGATTTTTACAGAAATGGTCTTAAACATTACATAACTAGCAGAGTAGCCAACATCCTTGCAGGACTACGCCCAGGGAAAAGTTCTGCTAAGTAAAACCAAGCTCCAAGTTATGGTTGCAGGACATATCTCCTACTCACAAGTGCAATCTGGAAACATTAAAGGAACAGGGGAGCTTCCCAAGTTCTAGGTCCTCTCTTTTCTCAGGACATCATTAACTGCTTCCCCCAGTTCCTGCCTCGGTACTGTGGCACGGCTCAGCACTGCAGCAGCAATGGGATTTCTACTCTCCAGCCCTGAATCCGCCGTTTCCCACCTTCCTCAGCACAAACCAGCTCGCAGGGGAGTTGCTTCACAACCCGTGAGCTGTTTCTTCTCCCCCAGGGCTGCACCCACAACCTCCTGAGCTCTGCCAGGCACACCCAGCTCCTCTTCCCAAGCCACCACCCCATCCCCAGCATCGCTGCCTCTGGGACGGGCCCTGCTGGCTCAGTTTGCCTCAGTTCAGCCAGCTGGTGCAAAGGAGAGGGAAATCCATCCTTTCACAAGTTTAATGCCTAAAAAAAAGGATGAAACAATTGGTCCCAGCACAGTGGCTGATGTGGCCAATGATGGCACACTGCAGAAAATCCTCCAGACTTCCCCTGCCTCTAATTTTTTACCTGGAGTTCTTACAGTTAAATCACATGAATCACATTATAACATGTCTGAAATCCCAAAGCAGACACCACCAGGAACCATCTAGAGAGAGAAAAACTTGGCACCCAACGCAGAGTTGCAGGTAATAGCTGGTGGTGGCTGAAGGTAGAATAAATTGCCACAGGGCAAGCTACAGCCACTAACCCCAAACCTGTCTCTAGATACAGTCACTCATTTCAATCTGCAGACTGGATGTCCAAAGATATACAGTCAGGGTTATCTACACAGAAAATGAGAAATAAACATTTCCTTCTGTAGTTCTCAAACTTGATGTAAATTATTTTAAACAGGGCCAGTGCCACTGTTTAAAGATACAGATAAGGCAATGGAGAAACTGAGGGCTGGATTCACACCTCACCTTCCCAGGGGAAGATTTCTTCTCCAGGATGAACTGGATGTGAAACAGTAATGATTCAGAATGAGAAAAAGTCATGCTGAAATAAATTACTGCAGAGTTAGGACAAACAAGAATACAGCTCAGAACACCGGCTTGTAATTTGCATAGGTAAAATAGTGCTATGATTACAGGTTTCCTGGACCTGTAAAATGGGCTTGTGATGTTATCTTTTTCAAGGGTGTGACATGCAGCTTTAATTTAATGAAGTTTGTGAATCAAAACAGCTTTAAAATTAATGAGTAGGACCAGGCCTGCGGAAACACTCCCAGCTGAGGCAGCACTTGGATGGGAAAGAAAAAATCTTTTTACTTGGCCATCGGCATCTAAAAGCAGATGAAAAAGATATTTAGATTGACTGGGAGTGGTGTGGCAGGAGGTAGGCAAATAAAGGGACAGAGTGGCAGTAGCACAGAACCAGAGATGCTGGAAGGGGCTCTGGAGATGGCCCAGCCCAGCTCTGCTGCTCCTGCTCCTGCAGCTGCCTGGGCTGTGTGTTGTGGATCTCTGGGTGTTGTGGATCTCTGGGTGTTGTGGATCTCTGCCCGTGCAGACTCCTTCCCTCTCTGGGGAAGCTGTTCCAATGTTTGACCACTGTCACAGTAAGAGCAGAGTTTCTGTGTGTGCAGATGGAGCATCCTGCATTTCTGCTTGTGCCCACTGCTTCACGTCCTGTCAGGAGCCACCACAGGGAAGAGCTGGGCTCCTCCATCCTGGCCATGCCTTGCATGGGGAGCCATAAAGTGCCACCGGTGGCATTGGTGGCATTCCAATTTCCATTCCCCATTTCCAGCTCCACACCAGAAGCACATCTGTGTCACCCACCAGCAGGAGCAGGAATCCAGCCAGGTCTCTGCACCAGCAGGAAAGAAATGTGAGTCACTTGTATTTTAATGGCTACCTAGAGCACCTTGGTTTCCACAGCAATAGAGGTAACCAAGATGCCCTGTACCCAGGAAAGTGAAGGACAAAATCCATGGAATTTACGGAATGCACACTGAACATATTGTTTACAAAGAAGATATTTTAATTCCAATCTTGTATCATCCTAAAATGATTATTTCAGTAATTATTCACACATTTAGTTTTAATAAAATACCCCAACTCACAGCCAGTATTTTTAGCTAAAAGCATTCTTATAGGAGAGCTCTGAATCATTTCAACTTCTATACGTTTTTCCAAGCTACCCTTGTGTCACAGAGAATCTGCAGAAGAAACATCCTTCTAGTCTACAGAAAAGTCCATATCCATTTTGTTGTGCACCCACTTTTCAAAAGAGAATGATAAAACGGTTTTTTAAATTGTCATTTTCCCCTCTTTCTAAACTTAAAACCACTGAAGATTTCAAATTATTACCTCTTCAGACAGCTACTAAGAATACTGTGTTTTGAATATACTGAAAACCACTTTAAAGTGTATTCAAAATCACGAAGGGGACTTGCTCTGCAGTCTTATCAACAGTTAATGCTGTAGTAAATCTGTTTTCCACCAGCAAATCATGTGTCACCAACCACATTAACTACTCACCAAACTGCATGAAGCAATGGCACCAGTTCAGGACTTTAATGATTAAGCTCAGAGCTAGTGACACCTGCAGGATTTCTTGCCATACTTTTGTCATAAGGCCCAAATTTTCTGCGCTGAAGTGTAATGTGAAAAACATTCAAATGGTTCTGGCCAGAAAGATTCTTGAGTCAGAGTAACTTCTTGTGCCAGCACTGGAGGATGATATCACAGAGTCTGCAAAAAGCAGCCCCACAAGCAGATTTGGTAGCAGGATGAGAGGAGCAGGAATCCTGGCAGCCCAGCACTGAAGGGTCTGTAGCAGCTTCAGGTCAGAGGCAGCAGCTGCAAACATCTGTCCGTGCAGAGGAGAGCACACCTTGCTCAGGTGTGTCTGGCAGTGCAACACTCCAGATCCCCATCACCCAGGGTAAAGGAGACCTCACTGCATGATGGAGTGCTAACATGATTTCTGCCACACTCAACCCAGAAACAGCAAGTGACATGCAACACACACAAACCAGCAAAACACACACATAAGCCTGACCTGCACTGATCTGTTTAATGTGTACAAAGTCACAGTGCTTGCAAACAGACCCTAAGGACAGGGTTTGTGCTCTACATTCAGCACACTTCTTTAGCCAGTGCACAGGGCTGAAAGGAAGGGGCTGAAAAATGCCAGCACACAGTGACACGGAGTCTCCGGGGATCTCTTCAGTCATGCACTGGCACAGACAATAAAGCCAACTTTTGGACCCAAACTGCTCCCATTGTACCTAAGAAACCACGAACAGTATTAAATAACTTACCTTTCAAAGGCACACCGAACGACTACCAAGATTAAAGCAAAAGGGATGCTGAGCAGGAGATCACGAGGCTGAGGGTAATGCGTGTCTTCAGACTCTTGCATGTCCTCCCAGGTGATTCCTGGGGGCAGCCAGAACTCGTGCTGCCACAGCCACTCATACAGAGAGCGAGCCATCCTGGAAGGAGGAGAGACCGCAATTGAGTGAGCCCTGCACACAGGAAACCTGTCAGCACAAGCCAAGCAAGGATTACACCCTTGCTGAGGTGGCATCTGGCTGTGGGACTGCCCAAAGAACTGATAACCTGTTCACAGATCCTGATTGTGTGCTTGGGAAATGCTGACTCCTGGCACCGAACCAAAACGGGTAAAATGGAGAAAAGCGCCTCAGAATTCAACAGAGTATTAGTGCCAAACTTCTCCGTTCAGGATTCCTCTCTACAGTGTGGTATTGTGGGGATGTGGGAAGTCTGCTCTACTTTTTATGTATGTATCCTTATTTTTCAGTTTTTGATGTTTTGCATTTATTTGATTCTATTTACAGATTGTAATTCCATTGTGTGTGTGTGTGTGTGTGTGTGTGCATTATTATTCTGAGACTTTGCCTTGTAAAAGAAAAGAAATCATCTTTTTGCTTTGAATTATTAAGGAAGGTACTTCAGGTAAGAATTTTTGTGCTAGGCAGATTTTGTGCTGTGTTCTTAATGTAATTTTAAAGACTATGCTTGAATGTAGAATCTACATACATGATCAGTGAATTTAGCAGCAAAACGGACAGCAGAATGTTGATGTGACAATTCAACACACAAACACTGTTTCTAGATAACTCTACCTCATACAGAAATATGAGCTGCACCACCCTCCAATACACATTGTTCATTCTTAGCTGGTAACAACCAACATCCCAAACACAAGCTCTGAAGTCAAACAAACTCTGTGTAAGCACAGAAGAAGGAGATGTGAATGAAATGCCCCTCAAGATAATCAGGACAGTGCACAGGAAATGCCACCTTAGGAAACTAGGGAAAAAGCATACAATTTAAGTGTCTGGCCAAGTATTATAAAGCTTCTCTTCAAGCACAGTCCCAAGGCCTGGCCTATTTTCTGCAAGAACTGTCTATCAAATCAAAAATTAATCAGTCATTTTATTTTGAAGATATCTTTAATTCTGATGCAATTTCTCTGTTAAACTCATTCTACAATTTTGGTATCTGAGGGATATTTTCTGAATCACAGCCATGGAGTCATAGAATGGATTGGGTTAGATAGGACCTTGAATTTCATCCCACCCCTGCCATGGCAGGGACACCTCCCACTGTCCCAGGCTGCTCCCAGCCCTGCCCAGCCTGACCTTGGGCACTGCCAGGGATCCAGGGGCAGCCCCAGCTGCTCTGGGCACCCTGTGCCAGGGCCTGCCCACCCTGCCAGGGAACAATTCCTGCCCCATATCCCATCTAGATCTACTGTCTCTCAGTTTGAAGGCATTCCTCCATGTCCAGTCCCTCCAAGCCCTTGTAAAAAGTATCTCTCCATCTTTCTTGTGGGCCCCCTTCAGGCACTGGAAGGAAATGTGACATCGTTCCTTGATTTGGACTTTACTATTCCCCTCAATGTTTCTTTTGATCTGACTACAACAGGGAAGGAGAGGATGCTATTTCTTCAGATTTGACTCATTTCTCCTGGCACATGCACATCCAATTTGGTTTGAGGACAAAGCTGGTTAAAAATACATGTGTAATTGATAGTAAGTGGATGCAAACTTTCTAATCACTTATAGAAAAATATATATAATATATAGAATTTATATATCTTATATAGAAAGGAGGAAAACATTTCCCTTTTTCCCCAAAGAAAAAGGAAAACCATCTTATGAAAAATGCATTCTTCTCCTCCACTGTGCACTGCCTGATTTCAGCTTTTCATAGTAAAACCCACAGCATAAAAATCTTCCTAAAAATCAAAAACCTGACATACTGAAGAACTGCAACGAAAAGAAGTGGACGTATGGCTTCACTAGCACTGAAAAGAACATCCAGGTTTTTACTAGAGTTCAGTTTGACAATAATCAACAGTATTTTCTTCCTGGTGTAGCTCCTGGGCCTCTCGAAACTGCAGTTTTGACACCACTTCCAGGCTGCTCTCCACTTCTTCTTCTAGCTCTTCTTCCAGACAATACCTGGACAAAAACCGCTGGCACATCTCCACTAAATGGAGATACAGAGGGTTTATAGAGCCTTCAAATCCTGTTTTAAGAGCCTGACAAGCAGGATGCAGCAGTTTTTTAATTGCCTGCCAAATCTCGAGTGTCTGCAGCTCTCAGGGCCTGTCCCCACCGAGGCTGTTTGGAGGTGGGAACATTTGCTACCAACCCCGTTCCTCTGGCAGGGCTGTGGATCCCTTGGGACAGCTTCCTTTCCCTTTAGTGCTCCAGCAAAAGCAGCTGGACCATGGGGGTTGGTGATGGCTCCTGGTGACAGGGCTGGCTGAAGCTCACATCCACACCTGCCAGAAAAAGCTTTGCAGACTGCTCAGTACACACGCTGCAGCTCCTCGGGGTGACACAGCCCTGTGCCATGGGACAGGGTGGCTCTGCTGAACTCCCAGGCCTTGGGAACCATTTATTCAGGATGTCCCCAAACTTCCTACAGACTGTGTGAACCCAGGTTTCTCCATAAAAGTTTGCATTTTTTTAGAGAAAAACGTGTTTGTGTAGAAGCAAACTGTATATGGGCTTAGCCTGCGATGAATTCAACATCCTGTCACCACGGAGCATGGTGACACCACACCAAAACAATTTGTGCACTTCAGCACTGGACACCAGCCTGGAGAGCCAGATAACCAGTGAGGTGTCTGAATTGCAAAGAACTTTACAGGCATCGAACATACCAACCTCAAAATGTTGGTAAACTTTCTCAGCTGTTAAAAAATCTGAGCTCCAGTTGGGAAAAGCATTAGGAATACCTAGGAGAACTCCAGGGGAAAATTACACTTCCTCCTTGGCTCAGCTCTTCAAAACCCATTTCTTCTGTAGGTTTTCCCACTGTGCAGACAGAAGGCATGCTGAGGAATGCTGCCTTCACAGCCAGCTTTGCAGCTACACATTCCCACATTCTCCCTCCAGAACTGTCTATATCTGGCAGCAACACAAAACCACACCTGGTAGAGAACAGCAGCTGAACTCTGTGGGAGAATATAAAATAGATGTCCAATTTGCTTAGGGGGGGATATATAGATTCAGTGTGCTAAGGAAGCAAATAGCCAGTACCTAATTGACTCTCATGTGCAAAACACAGATAGGCAGGATCACCCTCATGGAATATTTCTTCATCTTTGCTGCAGTCTTTACACATTGCAGAAAATACAGAGCAAAAAATACAAAAAAACCCAAAAATACCGAACAGGGTACTACATGAAGCAACACATATATTTTTTGCAATTTATACAGGTCAAATTCTCAAGTCAAGGCTGCTGGAAAGCTGAAGACAATGGTGTGTCTAAAAGGCCCTTTGAGCACCCACAGAAAAGTGTGAGTGGGCCCATTCTTTCTCAGTTCTTTACACTTCACACAGCACCTATCCTGCACTCACACAGCACCTATCCTGCAGTGTAGCTTTTGAACATGCAGAACCAAGCCCTTCAGCTCTGAACACAGGTCTGACAGAGAAGACACCCCCTCACACAGAGCTCAGCAAGAGCAGAGATAAACAGCACTGGGAAACACAGGACAGATCAACATAAGGACTTCACAAACAACCAACAAAATAGTAAATGCTGAAAGAACAGCTTTAGGTTGGTTGTAGAAAGGTACATGTAAGGATGAAATCAAAACCAGAGAAGTACCACAGCTACACCGTTGGGTAAGGGAGGACAAGCCTTCAGCACTTCCTGAGCCCAGAGTGCACCAAGAGGAGACTGGAAAAGGGGAATTCACTGAGATCCTTTGAGGTGACACAGCCAGAAGGTCTTGAAGCAGCTGGACTCTGCTGCCCAGTGGCCTCATCCACTCTATTTACTTTATCGAATCTTGCCTTTCCTGGTGTTGATTGCTTTTTTGGTTTTTGTGAACATAGTGGTTTCATCTGAATCCTCAGCATTGCAAAGGTCTCTGCTGTTGGGCTGGCTGGGCTGCTCCCAGGAGAGCAGGAACTGCTGCATCTGCAGCGCCTGCAGCAGAGCAGCGCAGCAGGGCTCCCCACCCTGAGCCACAGAACACCACTGCACTGAGCCCTGCAGGGCCAGGCTTGTGCTTGGTTTCGCTTTTGAAGCAGAACTGCTTGAGAAGAAGCAGGACACCCAGCTAAGGAGGTTACTGCTCGGCTCACAGGTAAAATGGCTAAGCAGGTTTACCCAGGCAATGGTAACTGTTGCTTACATCTTCAAAGAGTTACTCTCTTGCTTCACTTACAGACTCCATTCCCAAGCAAAACATTAATATATAGGTACACAAATATTCATATAAATTTACATGTGTGACTATAGCAGATAAGGGTGGAGACGAAACAAAGAGAAACAGCTTACACGTCTTGGAAAGAACTGGCTGCAGAGGCCTTTGAGTGCTCAATTACAGCAGGCATGGGCCATTGTCTGCAGGTGGATTACACAGGTTTGTGGGTGAGCCATGCCAAAGGTACAAACATCCCTGCCGGGGCTCTGGGCCAAGCCATTTAGGTCAGCCAAGTCTTATTAGTTTAATTGCAGCCCCACGTGAATGGCCTGGCTGCCGGAGCAGCTCAGGGATTCCCGCAGAGCCTTCCTGGTAGGGCCAGTTTTCCCAGGATGCAAATATCCCCTGCAGCACAGCACTGCCACGGGGGAAGCCACCGCAAGGATGCAGTTACCCTGCTTCTCGAGTCAAGCTGCTTTATTTTTCCATGGGGTTGAGGCTAAAGAAAACCAAAAAAGCCTCCTCAATCTTGATGTGCTGGAGACCAAAATGGAGAGGCTTGTCCTATCTTCCCGAGAAACTGGGGTTGAGAAACAAAGTCCTCCGTATAGTTCTAAAGGTTCCTGTTATTTCAAACTGGAATTTGGAGCCATTGTGTTCCTGCCCTACTCTGGTCCATATTGCCTAAATTTGAGTTTCCATTGCCTATTATGCATTTGAACCTTTAACTCATTTTGCTAAGAAATCAATTAGCCAAGAACTCCATGAGTAAATTCCCTCCCGATAGCTTTTCTAGGCAGTTTCTTGTTTGATACTTCCCATAATCCTGATGTCTTCAACGAAAACTACTTGTTAGAGCAACCTAAGAGAAGATATTAGTTTAGAAATGAAAATTACCATGTCTCTTTTAGGCAGAAATAAATAATTTTATCAAACAAAGCTCTGACTAACATAGCACAGGCTATCTTTTGAACACCCAAATTATATTTAATATCTTAATCTCCATCTCCAAGGATTTTTCTTGTTTTAAACTTTCACACTAATGATCACAATACTGGTTTTATAGTATTATAGTTCTAGGATGATTTTTGCTTCTTTTTTTCTTTTTTTTTCTGGTAAAATCTTTTCTACATTTCTTCTAATATATATCAAATATATCTTCTAATATATATCATATATTGGTAAAATTTATAGATAAAAAATCACTAAAGACTTTGTAAAATTTATGGATAAAAAAAATCTTTGCTCCAAAATTTTTAGTTACATGTAGCATTACTTTCAGCACACTGAGATGGAGATTAGTTAGTTAGAGTCACCTGCCTGAAGGGAATGCATTAAGCTTTTCAAATTTCACTTCAGTTTTGATATGTTCATTTCCATTTCCTCATCTCTGTTAGCCATCCTGGAGTCATATCTGCTTTCAGATATGGCCTTACTCAAAACAACACTTCCCCTGCCCGAGATCCCTTTTTTGACTATGTTTCTCTTGGTTCTTCACCATTTAAAGGCTTTTCTTATAATGTAAATTTAACTATGGATGGACAGTGTCCAAGGGACTCAACTGAAATTTATCAATTAAGAAAAATGCCTAAGAAGGTCCTCCCATGGTAATGAAAAGATATTTAAACCTTTCCATATAGTTCCAGTCCATGAACTACTTATTGGCCTTAGCTCTCCAAGCATGTTTCCTCACCCTGTCAAAGTAACATTCCTATGGAACCCAGCACCCTCTACGCCTCCATTTCTTTGAGCTTCTTTTGCAGATTTTTACAAGCCTGCTTGCTCTGGCCATAACTGACGCAGAATCTCCAACCACATGTACAGGTTTTGTCATTAATCTCTTTTTACCTGCAGATAATTCTGCTTTATTTCTCTAGTTCCTCAGCCTTCTTATCTCTTTCTCTTGTGACTCTACACACCCTTTTCCCTACAACTACAGCTTCTGTAGTTGTTTGTTTTTGAATCAAATAAGATGTTTGAACTTGTGTGTGTGACCAGAAGCAAGAGAAATGAAACCACAACCTCCTCACCTTTGTAATCACCAACACTATGTTCTCCAGGCTCACCCTCCTCACCCAGACTCTGTTCTCCATATCCTCTTTTTTGGAAAATAATTGAAAATATAAAATTATTTGCGCAGTCTTGTTTCTCCACCAATGTCCAGTTACCCTCAACTTCCTAGCTTTTGGATGTTCTCCTCACTTAGATCTACCAGCTGACGTTTCCTACCAAATTATTTCATGTCCGCTGTTTACACAAGAATAAATTCACTTTCCAAGTCACATGCTGCTCTGTTCAAAGGCCAAAATTTCCATCTCTTGGGAGAGCTCTGTTGCAGAAAACCCCTAAAATGCCCAATTAAACATGTGAAACTGCAAATAAAAGTTCCACAATAGACAAACTTGCTTACCTAGATCTGCAGAGAACATCTTCCTCACCCAGCATAAATGACATACTAACCTCGCATACCTTGTGCTCCACTCGCCAGCTCCGTCCCTGCTGGGCTGCTGTGCTGTGAGTGCTGGCTCTGAGCAGCCTGCAGGTATCACCCACAGCAAGAAGGGCTCAGCTGATGTCACTCACCACGTCAGAATGCAAATCAGACAGCTCTCCTCATTCAGCCATCCCTCGCTGAGGGGAACGAGTACAGCTTCCTGCTTTTGCACAGTGAAAAACAAGCATTAATTTATTCAGCTAAAACAAGGCCAGAAAAGGCCCCAGATACCTCTGGCTTCACCATGTCTTTGGTCAGAAGGCGGTCAGAGCAGTGTGTCCGAATTTTTCTTAGCCTCTCTCTTGCTACCAATGTACTTTCAGAAGCTGCTCTGGGTGCTCTTCACACCCCTCACTCCAGCTGAGCTTTCCTCCCTGCATCCTTCTTTCCCCAGGCAACATTTCTATACTGCCCTTGGCCATTCATACCTCTCCCACCCTCCTGATGCTTCCTGCGTGTGTTTGAGCTCAAACAACAGCTCCATGCCCGTGCTCCTTTGCTCCTACCACGTTTGTTTGTCCCCTTGCACGTTGCAATGGACTATGTGCGCTTGGATCTGGCTGTCCTGGAAGATCAGCACCTTTACCTGCCAGGAGGGTCTCCCATGAGCTCCTGCCAAGCAGATCCCTGAAGCAGCACAAATCTCCTCTCCTGAAACTTAAGAAAAACCCAAGAAGGTAGATTCAAATTTTGAAATACCACAGCTGTTTCTACCATATCTTTCCTCCAAGAACCTGGAGATATTTCCCTACTAATGCAGCAAAAAACCTAGGCTGAACTGCAGCACTCATCAAACTAGACTGAAAAACAAAGTGCTGTATTCAATTATCAGGGTAAAAGCAAGAGACAAAAGCTGAAGACTTTTGCTGTTTGGCCAGTACCTAGTTCACGGCTGAATTATTAAATGCAGCAACATTCCTATTACATGCTAACATGAAGTAACACGCCTTCCAAGGACAGAGTGGGGTAACAAAAACCTTGTTGCCCTGACACTTGGGAACAATGTTCTGCTACTGAACATTAACTGTACAAACAAACAAAAACAAACCAAACAAAAATCAGCGAAAAACCACAGGAGGCTGCATGCTGGCTGTTGGTCTGTGCAGGAAGCTACAGACCATATCATGGCTCAGTGAGAACATCAGACACCACTGGTGTCACAGCACCAGCTACAACATCTCCACAAAACACACAGTCCCTATGTGGGTTTCTCAAGAGTGCAAATGTAAAATACAAGAAGGAGGTACTTATAAACCCCAAATGAGCTACTTATCAATTTCTTTGCATTTTTTCCTTCACTCCTTCTCCTGACATCTACTATTTCCTCCAGTCTCACTGCAAAAACAGCCGTCACTGTGTGACATCACTTGATAGAACTGAGGAAGAAAATCAAGTTATTGGCCTCAGGCCACAGTGAGCTAAGAAGTCAGGTTGGACGATCACTCAAAGAATCAAGAGGGAGATTACTTCTCCTAGAACTGCTCACCTGTTCTTTCTCTCTCTAAATTTATCAGTACCAAAGAAAGAGTCAGGCAATCTTAATGAGATCATGTCCTTCAATCTGAATTAAGAGACAGTAAAAACTGTCAAAAAGCCTTTAAACAGAAATGCTATTTATCCACAAAGATTGCACCAACAAGCAGTTCATGCACAAATAGAAGCCTTTTGGCAGATTTTGGAAGAGAAAGGCACAAAAAGGAATCACATTGTGAGAAACTCTTTCAAAGGCAAGTTCTGGCCTTACCACCCAGTTTATGTGCATAGATGTTCAGATGCTGGAGAAGCAAAAAATACTTGTCCAGATAATTCATGACAATACACACTCCTGACACTGTTTCTACTAACAGCTGCAATCACTCAACCGATTATTACTCAACAAACATACTGATTATTACTGATTATTACTCAACAAACATATACCAAGCCTTAAAAAGTTTAATTTTAACTTTAAAATTGAGAATAACAAAAAGCAGGTAGTAGGTTCAAGTTTCCAAGCCATACTTGAATCACATTAAAATACCAACACAGCACTCAATAAAGCCTCTTATGAGCTCATGTGACAGTGCAATGCTTCTCCAATGCATTACCTGGCTCTCCAGCCCTTTTGAAGCATAAACATTCCTAAATAATCGTACTGCTGTCATGGCCCTCTCCTCACCTCTAAGAATCCCCCTTGGCAAGCCCCTCAGGTCCCTTCCAGGACAGCTCCTCCTTTCCTGTCCTTTTGTCTTCAGCCACACCCCAGGTCCCACAGTCTGTCAGCCCTCAGAAGCTCTTCGTCCATTATTTCACCTGCAATTCCTACTTCCCTGCGGCCCAAAGTGTCACCATTGCTCCTAATCCATACAGTCAAGCCCTACAGTGAATCAAGCACTCTTGTCTCTCTTTCTCCTCCAGCCAGGCCATTTCCCCACTCAAGTTTTCTAATTCCTCATCCCAGCACCTCTGAGCATCCCCCTGAGCGCTGAACTCCTGAACAGCCAATGCTGGGTCAAAACAAGAGAACCTGCTGTGTTAAACAAGGAGGCCTCAGGGACCGATCTGGGCAACCTCTGCCACAGGCCTCGCAAAGATCAAACAGCAAAGAGGAATTGGATCATCTTTAATGCCAACATAGATTAGAAAAGTGCTTACCTATCACTTGGGATTAATCTGTTGCATGAAGCTGAGGGAGGCATCCTGTATTGCAATGCAGTACACCTACACACACAGTAAATGACTTTTCACACAACCCTCGCTCTCCTCCCTCACGCAGGAAACACACAGGCTTTAATTACTTTCTATGAGCTGTCTTTAAATTTCAGTATCAACAGTTCCATCAGTTTCCCAGGTATTTGTTCTTGCAAACTCCCCAGCCTGTTCCAAAGCTTAGGGAAAAAAATTAATTACGCTAAAATTAAGATTCTTTTAAATTATACTCCTACCCGTAAAACTAGTACATGCTTTCATGATTTTTCATTTCAAAACACAAAACGTAAAACCTTATCTGAGAACATCTACATTCCCAACATTACTGCAAAAGCAAAATATGCCAAAAACATTGAGATAGCAACTGATAGAAAGGTTTGCCTTTCTCCAAGATTAAAACCATTGAGAATCACTTTTCACAAGCATTACTGCTTAATGAGTAATGCAATCTATCACATGATGATATTCATTGAAAAACAAATGTGAATATGAATTATTCTTCATTAGCACAGATAACTTAAAAGCTCTGTGATAGGAGCAGCCTATAAAGCACAATGTAAAACTCCAGTTGTTTCCATAGGAATTGGGCTCTTTTCTTTGCTGGAAGGTGCCTAACACGAAGAGAACCTGCCTCCAATGGAGCTTTATCTATTACATAAACAAATCACTGTAGGACGGTGTATTCATTGTCAAGATTTGACGGCTGCCACAACTGTGCTATTTATCTAGTAATTCTGGCATTATGGGATGGTATAACCACACATGCAGTGGGATCCTTTCAATGAGTGATCCCGCTGCACACAGACAGGGCTCATTGGGATTGCTCAGCCCTGGGGGTCCTCTTGGTCTTCGGAGGACACCGTCCCTCCTCAAGCTGGCCTGCTCCTCCTGCTCTGCTGAGGAGCCCTGTGCTTGCTGAAGGATCTGAGAGAGAACTCGGACACCCCATTTTTTCCTCCAATTCCTCTGCAGAACAGACACTGATTCACCTCACCACAGCTGGCTGCCCTGCCCGAGCCGGCACCCTGGTGGCTGCAGAGGGTGAAGAGCCCGGCCCCAAGCACAGGGTGCCAGCCCCGGGCAGCTGCATCCATCCCTCATCCCACCAGCAGCACCTCCTGCTGCATCCATCCCCCAGCACATCACCAACACCTCCTGCTGCATCCATCTCCCATCCCACCAGTGCTGCCTCCATCTCCCATCCCACCAGCAGCACCTCCTGCTGCATCCATCTCCCATCCCACCAGCAGCATCTCCTGCTGCCTCCATCTCCCATCCCACCAGCAGCACCTCCTGCTGCCTCCATCCCTCATCCCACCAGCAGCACCTCCTGCTGCCTCCATCCCTCATCCCACCAGCAGCACCTCCTGCTGCATCCATCCCCCAGCACATCACCAACACCTCCTGCTGCATCCATCTCCCATCCCACCAGTGCTGCCTCCATCCCTCATCCCACCAGCTGCATCTCCTGCTGCATCCATCCCCCAGCACATCACCAACACCTCCTGCTGCACGGGCACAGCCCTGACTCACGCTGCCTGAGCTAAGGGTTTATTTTTAAAATGCTGATACCGAGGGTCACTTTCTCCTTGCTTCAGTTCACCACAAGTAACTTTACAAAAAAAAGTCATACGGAAGTGATTATTTGGGGAATTCTGCTTTCATGCTTTTAATTCAATATCCTCTCTAAACAGAAGAATTCCTCTGATCTTTTCTTTGAAAACATTAAACACAAACTCTGACAATTCATCTTTCAAACCCTGCAGAAGGATCTTTCAAATATGTATGAAGACAGACAGATGAACAACAGGGAAGCTGTTGTTCCCAAAAGCTCTTATAGTACCTCAGGGATAAAAATAACACTGCTCATTGCAAACAAAATAATGTGAACACAGCCTGTAGCTTACCTCTTTCACAATTTATTTTTCCTTATCTGTTTTGAATCAAAGCCTTGGCATTTGTTGGGTTGGAAGGCATATGCCATAACCTGTGACTACCAGCGCAGCAACCTCAGAAAGGAAAGTATTTTAAGAATTTCTTTATTTTTGGAACTTACTTTTAAAACAAAGACACTAGCTCTGATCAAAACCAGTTTCGGTAAAAGGTGAATCAGTCTCAAAGTTTATGGAGTTGCTGCAGTCCTCTTTGAACGTATTTCTTATTTTTCCAAATAAAACTCCTGGATTAAATTAAAACTTAATGCATATTGGAAAAGGAGTGGGGAACATGCACCGGGTTCTTGACATTGCTGTTTAATTCTGGACAAACCTGCTGAGGCATACACTATAAAAACAACCCCCAACAGAACAGCCTTAAGTGGACTTTCAAAACTGGGAAAATGATGACTTTTTTTTCTTTTTACTTAAGAAGAACTTTCTATAGAATGCCAGTAGAATTATATATGAAACCTTCTATAGAGATACACTAAAGGTGAATACATGCATATAGCAGAGACCCACAATAAAATGCAAACCTTTGTTTGAATGAGGAGGGTGGCTAAGGACACAGAAGAGACTTGCAGACACTCAGTTAAGGTGAGAAGCGCCCCACGGCCAGGTCAGTGTGTGGGAGCAGGAGCACTGAGTCACCCCAAAGCAGGCCCAGGGACAGGAGCTGTGGTGGCCAGGGTGCATCCAGTGCAGAACAACACTTGGCATCCTCAGCCCTCCATGGCAGCCTGGGCTGGCAGCAGCTCCTGGAACTCCTCCAGAGCCAGAACCTGCACTGGGCATTCCAGGGGTGCCCACGCTCCTGGCAGAGGTTCCCCTACAGCTCCTCTCAGGTGCACTCCAGGTCTAGGGGCTCCCTGAGCTCCAGCTTTGACCGGAACCTGCAGTGTGTGGCATTGCAAGGAAACAGTGCTGGAAACGTGCAAACTCTACACCGGCAACAGATGCCACTCAAGTGTTCAATATCTCAATGTTAACTGCAACGAGGATAATTAATTTTACTAGTAAGAAATAATTACAAGATTTCGGCTTCCTCAAGAGCAACCTATTTTTAAGTAAGCCTTTTAACTTCTCCTTTTCCTTTACATAAAAGCGTGGCTTTTCTCCCACAGGAAGAAACCTGGAACAGACATTAGAAATACAAGCAGGATATAAAACACAGAGCACAATCAACAATTCTGACTCCAGAAATCTCATGGCACTTTTGTTCTTATCAGCAGGCTCTAAATTCACAGCTAAAATGGAGTCAGCTCAAAACTGCATGCCCGTCAGTTCAGCTGCACCCCCACTGGATTTTAGTGTGGACTTGTTATGTCATAGTAATGTCTGGATATATCCAATGAGCCTAAATGTATTAAACAAATGTGATTTTTCAGAAAATGCTGTGATATAATGACTCAGCATTTCAAAGAACAAGTGCATGTTACTTACACCCTACAGTAGAGGAAATCAAGATGGACTATTTGTTCTGACTTGTGCATGTCAGCTCTTTCATGTTCTACAATCTCCTTTCTTCTAAGTTTGTTTTCACCTGAACAAAGCCTGAGACTGGAGGACCACAGTGGGAAAAGAAACAGATGTGCTTCCTTTAAGATCGTATCAGTGGGTGGAGAGATCCACTTCAGTCCTTAAAATGAAACTGCTGCTCTTTCCAGCACGAAGATGCCCCTGCTGAGAGAGGCTCCTCACAACTGAGAGCCAGTGTAAACCCACAGAGCCATCAAAGCCTGGACCTGGCCAGCCCTCCCACACCACTGCACCACCCACCACGCTCAGCACAGCATTTGTGAGGCTTCACAGAGAACCAGCTTGAGGAAAAGATTTGGGTTTAAACCAAACTTTTTCTGTTCTTATCACTTGGGGGTGATTTTACCCCGCGCCAGTTCCTCAGTGCAATTCACCTCCCGGCTTCAAAATCATTTGTGCAGCTCAATGCAAGGTGTAAGGGGAAATGGGAAGTGGCCTGGACCTGGCAAAGGTGGCACCTCTCTCTACAGGAATGCAGCTCAAGCCAATGAAACTGCACCTCTGCTGAGCTCCAAACACCCATCTGCTACATCACACCTGGAAATATCAGCATTCATATCATCGAGTCCTTACTGACCTTTGCAAAAGGAACCTAAAAAACCAAAAAAACCAAACCAAACAAAAACCAACAACAACAACAAAAAGAAAAAGACAAACTAAAAATAAAAAAAAAAAAACCAAACAAACAAAAAACCCAAAACACACACACACAAAAAAACCCACCAGAAAATTAAGCCTAAATATGTGACAGATGCACCCCCAAGCAATTTCTGGGTGCACATACACAACTGAGGGACCCTCTGGATCATATCACACCTAACACCATGCCTGTATTTTTCTCCTATTTCTCTCAGGAGTGAGTAACAAGCTTAAAGAATGATTCCCTACTCATCTTAGACCTGAAAAAGTAGTGTACAATAATATTCTAGCTGCATTTTACCCTCTTGCAGAGAAATTTGCTATGAATTAGGATCCAAAGATTTGCTGAGGGATCTTTCATTTACAACCACTGCTTCCAAAGTCTGGACAAATCATCCTGACCTTGGCAGGTGAGAACCCAGCTGCTGCAGCTCAGCTGTGATGTGCCTCCATCTGCTACAAGCACTGCTCACAAACCCAGCTCGTGTACCAGTGCTGTGCAGAGTGCTCTCCAAAAAGAGAAGTCCCATGGACTTGTACCTTGGAACTGCCTTGGAAGAAAAGGAGACCAAGCTCAGGTGTGTGTTGGGAGAGTAGCTAAGAATTAGAAAAGTATAAGGTTGTAGCTAATTCTAAGCCTTGCACTTGCAAGATAGCGTGTCTTTAGACCTAGCTGTAGTATGATAACAAATAGTGAAAGAGACATGAGAAAAGAGAGATGTAACCCCTAAGGAATGGGGAAGAGCTGATGTTGTGGTGTGGCCAATGGACAGTGTAAATTACAGAATATTCATGAGCTGTATAAGTGTCTGATGCTCTCTTCAATAAACGGAGCTTGCTGATCTCATATTGAGTGTCCGAGTTTTCCCTGCACCCAACAAATAACTCATCCCCAACAAATAGCTCATTCTGCAACAGGCATGCACCCAGATGGCCGGAGCCTTGTCATCTGTAGCTGTATTGACTAAACACTCCTTTACCACAATCACTTTTCACAAGCAGAATTAGCAGCTCTGCAGTTTGACTTCTGTATATTGAGCCCACATAAGCCACTTCCTAGAATAATGCTAAAATAAGTGATCTACAAAGACTTTCACTTCCTTCCCTGCCCTGCAAAGTATTGTTCTCTGCCATAAACATGTCAGAAAAGAAAAATTTGGATAACTCTGTGAGCCTGAAAGCAACTTCCCCCAAAGAGCTCTGCAGGGAAGAGTCTAGGGTTTTATAAAAGCTAGAGCTAAAACAAAAATACAATTTAGAAAAACAGAATCAATTTTCTTGTTATGTATCTCAAAGAAGAGAAAGCAATTGACTTTCCTGAGCCTTCTTGGGCTCATGAATATGATCAAGGATTCTCATTACCTGCCTGTTAGAAAAAATATAAATTGCAGGAATGCCTGAATTAGTTATTTTTGTGTTTACTGGACACTGCCAGGTTTATAAAAGATTGGATGTTGTCAAGATACTGACTTTCCAGAGCTCATGCTGTCCTTCAGATCAGACATCATTTAAGTTCTGCGTTCAAAAGGACATCAGAAACTGTAAGTGGTGTTTAAAAACCCACTGGAAATGCGCTCCATCAGTCTGGTGACCTCAGGAAGTGAAGGAAAAAGCTCCATCACGAGGAGAAGCTTTAAAAAGAAGCCTTCTTTAACTCTATTTCAACAGAAAGGCAGATGCCAGGAAACTGAACTTGGAAGCCTGTGAGGATGCCTGCACGAGTACACAACCGCGAGCCTTTGGAGTTCAGGCAGGTTGGGAAGCAAGAGCAGAGAGCTGAGATATCCTCAAACACCACTTGTGTCTCATTTGGCAATTCAGGGGCTTCCCAGACACTGTCCAACAACATGGGAAAAGGACACCAACTCAGACGAGATTTTCATTTTGATTAAAGCTGAAATCCTTCAGCCCAACATGAAAGGTTGGCAGCATGAATCTGATCTTTGC
The DNA here is from genome assembly GCF_035770615.1 of Melospiza melodia melodia. NCBI lineage: Eukaryota > Metazoa > Chordata > Aves > Passeriformes > Passerellidae > Melospiza > Melospiza melodia. The sequence continues at coordinate 26,005,958 of NC_086200.1, forward strand.
CACATGTGAACAGAGGAGCCAAGTCTCTTGTAGTTACTGGTGTGACAGCAAAACAAAGCCGTTTCTGTGGATTTTGGTAGACTATAACAAAAGAAAAGGACAATAATGATTTTTCATTGTAGGTGTTTACCCTCCTTCCTGTCTGGAAGCAGTTGTCAAGCTGTGAAGTCTCTACTCTGCTTTATCTCCTTAATATAGCTCTGACATTAGATGGGGATTAGATTAAGAAAATTAATATTATATGCAAATTTCAACAGATTTTAACAGCTAATAAGCCTCAGCAGCTTTGATTCTCAGTAAAAAGCTCTTTTGGCTGCATTTTTCCATTTTGGCAGCTTCTTTGCTGCTCTGAACATGGGCATCTCACAGTCTTATCTGTCAGTGTACAACTCCCAGGTAAAAAAAAAAGTTTTATCCTTTTTTTTTTCTTTTAAACAGAAATACAGAAAAAATTCCTCTGCATTTTCAAACCTCATGGCTATCTTGACAAACCTGAGCTTGTAGATTCATCAGTCAGCAGCCGAGTCACACACCTCACCCCAGTTCTCACTGTTGGCTGAAGGAGAGGTAGATTCCTTCTGAGGACAAACTTCAGCACGTGCGTCCTCTCACACACATCTTCCATCTGACTTTGGCAAAACTTATCTCACAAAACTCCATATTACATTTTCAAAAGAAGGAATTACCTTTAAATGATGATAAACTGATATCAATAAAGATGCATTTTCCAATCTGGTGAGCTAAAATTCAGCTGTCAGACTGCAAACTAACACCGGTCTGCTCTAGAAACACTCACCTCATACCCTGACACCTGACTTTACTCTTATCTCATTGCCATTACCTCCTAAAACCTACAAGCTGGTCAGGCTTTAAACGATTCCAGAAGTGGAATTTGCTGTCAAGTATCTGATTTGAAGTTTTCGGCAACTCCAGTCTAAAATTAGGGTTGGTTTGCTTGGTTGTTTTTTGGTTTGTTTTTTTTTTGGTTTTTTTTTTGTTTTTTCTCGTTATCCTACTTGAATTTTGCTCATTACACAAATCTTTCTAAAACCAATTCAAATCACAAACGAAACATCTCAGCCTCCTGCCCAGCTTTGCCGTCCTTTTCTCTGAGAACAGTTTTCACTGCTAGCAAGAAAATCTTCCTCAGTTCAGGGGTAAAAGCGACGCTCCCGTGCTCGTCGCGGGCTCTGAGCGCTCCCGGCCCCGCAGCCCCGCGGCTCCCCCGGCCCTCGCCCGTTCTCACCCGCGTTCACCCGCTCACCTCCGGCCCGGGCCCCGCCGGCGGCCCCTGCGCGCCCGGGCCGAGCGGCCGGCGGCGGGCCCGGCACTGCCCCGCGGGGCCCGGCACTGCCCCGCTCCGCTCCCGGTGCTGCCCCGCTCCGCTCCCGGTGCTGCCCCGCGACCGGCGCTGCTCCGCTCCGCTCCCGGTGCTGCCCGCTCTGCCGCTCTCTGCTCCGCTCCGCTCCCGGTGCTGCCCCGCTCTGCCCCTCTCCGCTCCGCTCCGCTCCCGGTGCTGCCCCGCTCCGCTCCCGGTGCTGCCCCGCGACCGGCGCTGCCCCGCTCCGCTCCCGGTGCTGCCCGCTCTGCCGCTCTCTGCTCCGCTCCGCTCCCGGCACGGCCCCGCGACCGGCGCTGCCCCTCTCTGCTCCCGGCACGGCCGCTCTCCGCTCCGCTCCGCTCCCGGTGCTGCCCGCTCTACTCCGCTCTCGGCACTGCCCCTCTCTGCTCCGCGGCGCTCCCGGCACTGCCCCTCTCTCGGCACTGCCTCTCTCCGCGCTGCTCCGCTCCCGGTGCTGCCCCGCTCTGCTCCGCTCCGCTCCCGGCTCAGGGCGGCCGAGCGGGGAGGTCTCGGCGCGGGGGACCCGAGGCTCCTTCAGCGAAATTGCAGCCGCTCTTTACACGGAAAAGAGGGGTTAAAGTAATGCATAGTATTTCAGTCGAAACAGCGAGAAAGTGCTCCTTCTGTGGACCACGGCTTTGGAATCAGTGCAGTACAGCTGGATAGATTTTAAGGCCGGAAAAAAAAAGCCCCTTGAGATGATCTATTCTGTCCTGTGTTACGCAGGCCAAAAAAAATTCCACTCCGTCATTCTTGCTCTCGAGCCTTGGGAGCACAGATCCTGTTTGCTGTTCCTGTGCTATAATGCATTCTTGGAGCACTTAAGGCTGTTCCCTTGTCTCACTGAAATGCTGTCCATCAGCTTATTCTTGCCAGACTTTTCTAAAGCTGTAGTCAGCACGGTTATGATGAGCATGGTTATAAATACCTTTGCAGACAGAAATGTGAACAATTTTAAAACAAACACAGTGACTTGCTGATAGTTTTCTCGCTTACCCATTTGAGTCCACCTGCTCCATTCTCACTAGGCAATGCACAGTCCAGCTGCTGGCAAAGGGATGCCTTGTAAACAGTCTCGGTTACAGTAGCCAGGTTGCCACAGCATATCAGAGAACACAGTTGCACAAAGTACTGGGGGCCTGGTTTTACAATCCTGTCAGGAAACTCTGGCCATCTCAGAGCCCCAGGGGACACCTGTACACCTACAAGCAGGTGGTCATCCAGTACTTGTGTGGCATCACTGAAACCATCTTAAAGCAGTGCTTGATCTGCGATCACCATATTTATAGAGCCAGTTTTTCTGGGGCTGATCTGAAGCCCACTGACGAAAACTCCCACTGACTTCCAAAGGATTGGGATTGGGCTTTCCACGAGCAAAAGTCTACTTGTTTCAGTGTGTGCAATAGGTGGAACAAAACCATCTAAGACCCCTGGAGCAAAGGAAGGTGCTCAGGTGTTGTTTGCCTTTCATTTCCCTTGCGTTCGCTTTGACTCTTTTAGTTACAGAAGTGTGATCCAAGTCCTCCCACTCAGGAGGATCCATCTATGTCCTCACCAGAGGGTCCCCAGCACGCAGAGCCACAGCAGCACAACAGCAAAGCAGCTCAGAGCAGAGCCCTGCTCAGAAGTGCTAACCCTGCATGCCTCAGCAGTCCATAATCATAAATCATGGTGAGTCTAGAATTACAAGTGCTGAATACTGCTACTCAATCCCTCTGCAGAGTGCTGCCTTCAAGCCATGAAAGATACCAGGTTTTTTGGGATCTGTACCTTGAGACATCCAAAGGAGACTGAAGGACAAAGATGGGCACCCAGTCTCCTCCCTATCAGGTTTGTTCAATACTTCATGAAACAATTAGGATATGAGGTACTTCAAAATCACTTATCATTTCAGAATATGGACTGCTGAACCCCTGCTGGGTTAGTATTTGTATGACAATATATTTATGAGTATACACAGGTTTATAAAAATGTAATCATTTATCCAGCAGATGCCCACTATGAACAGGATGATAATGTGTTCAGAGGTCAAACAAGTCTTCTAGTTAGAGTCCACGAGAATGTTACCCTCTGAAACCCTGTTCAGTGAGTCCAAATGAAGCTCTGAGCAAGCCTGATGGCCATTTTGTCTGTCAGCTCTGGGATGCTGGGCACTGGAAAAGCAGAAGGGTGGCCTTTGCCAATGGGAACAGCACCCTTGAGTGGGAAAATGAAGTTCCTCCCAGTCAGCAGGACCTGAGGTAAGCACAATTATTTCAGGCTGGAGAAGGCTCTAGGGAGACCTCAGAGCCCCTTTTACTCCCTTAAGGGGCTCCAAGGGAGCTTGGGGAGGACTTTGGGCAAGGAGGAAGGACAAGGGGGAGTGGAGGGACAGGACAAGGGGGCATGGCTTCCCACTTCCAGAGGGTAGGCTTAGATGGGATACTGGGAAAAAATCTTCCCTGTGAGGATGGTGAGGCCTGGCAAACTTTACCCAGGAAAGCTGTGGCTTCCCTGGAAGTGTCCAAGGCCAGGCTGGATGGGACTTGGAGCAACCTGGGATAGTGGAAGGTGTCCCTGCCCCATGGCAGAGGTGGGAATGAGATGGACTTAAAGGTCCTTTCCAATCCAAGCCATTCTGTAATTCTATGAAACTCCAAATGCAGTTGAGCACTGGTGCCCCCAGAGCTGGATGTGCTCAGGTCTGGCAGTGGTGAGCGAATGCTTGTGCCTGCTATGGCACTGATCTGGGCAGAGCTGCTGCCCATTGCAGCCTTACTGGTCCAGCTGCAACAACCTCACCTTGTGTGGATTCTTGCATTTAAGTCACTCTTGAGTTGTGTCTCTCATAACACTTCATCCTACTGTCTTATTCATGCACCTCTCCATCCTAGTGAGGATCCCAAAGCCATTATAACTCAAGACCAGGACACAGCATTTTCATGGAATTGGTTCATCTACTCCTGAAATAGATCCTGTTTATGAAGAAAGGGGGAGGCTTGTCTTCAGGAGATAATGCAATTCCCCAGGGCTTGAGAGAAGATGCTGTGAGACAGTGTCTAACTGGAACTGCACAGGTTCCAGAACGTGCAGTTATTTACACCTGAAATTTGATAAGATGCTGTTGCTGACAGGACTATCCTTTTGAACATGCCTTTCTATTATCACTTTATGGCTTTTTTGTCAGAGGAGGGTAAGGTGGGAGTTTTGAAAGAATTATCACTAGCAGACAAACTCAGAAACTGACTTTCCTGTAGATCATGATGAGGCATATGTTTATGGTCAGGCAATGAGGGTGTCAGGGGGTAGATACTATGGCTGACACATCACTGATGCTTCTCAAGAGGAACCCAACCATGATTAACTGCACCAAACCTCCTCTCTAGAAATGCTCATGTTCTGAATCAGTGACATTACTCATGCCAACACTCCTAACACTAACAGTCTGAGGAGTCCTAAAGTCTTTAAGTCATCATCTAAGCCAGGTCATTAAAATAAATCCCCAGTGTCTTCACAGAAAGCAGGTATCTCTGTTCCAAGTCTGCTGGTGATTCCTTCTGTAGAGGCTGTGAATTCCAGCTCCACCTGGGTGCCTCCACATCTGCTTGCTCATGGTACCAGACCTGGCATCATTTTGGCACTGGCTGTGGCCAGTGGGGTGTTGGGTTTTACATGACTTAAGCAGAAGGAGTCTAGCAATTAAAAAACAATGTACAGCTGGGATGGAATGGAATGGAATGGAATGGAATGGAATGGAATGGAATGGAATGGAATGGAATGGAATGGAATGGAATGGAATGGAATGGAATGTATGAGCCAGTGGTGCAGAGCCTGGATCTGTGAATGCCATCGAAGCCTGCACACTACAGCAGCAAGAGCTTAGTCTCACTAACAGGACCTTTATAAATTACATACTCTCCTAGAGAGTGTGCTCAGAGTGCTTTGAACGGGTCTCTGCCATGTTAGTTAACTCTGAAATGCAGAGTGGCTGGTGGGATTTAAAGAACATTCTTGATTAGGAAAATATGAAAATCTTCTAGATCTCCTTCCATTTACCAATGGCTATTCCTGTAAAAGCAATGTCTTCTATGAATTTTCTGGAACAACAGCTCCTCTTTGAGGGCCAACACCCTCTCAAGACATTCCTTTTGATCATACTATTGCCTAGGAAGTTAACATGCAGCTTCCTGTTAACACCATTGTCTTGGTATTTTGGTGTATGTACTTTCCTTTTTCCCACTTAGATAATCCTGAATTCTGTGCCATTTAGTTTCTTCATTTGTTCAAGCCTCATGCAGAAATTTTTGTTTGGGCTTAATTGGGTCCCCCTTATCTGTCTCTCAGCAGCTGTTTGCTACCTGAACTCTGCCCTAAATCCTGCAGTGACAGGTGATGCCCATTGACACAACTCCACTTACTCTCTTTCCCGCTGGCACCCCCACTCCAAGGTTCTGGCACTGGTGTCTGCTCTTATGGTGTCATTTGGACTCTGAACCCTGATGTTTAGGGTCACAGAGGGCCCTCAGATTCTCTGTGCAGAGACAGCACGTCCCACACCCCACACCCGTCGCTGCTCGTGGCAGTTCACTCACCCGCTCCTGCTGCTGGCTGCTGCTGCACTGTCTTACTGCCACATTCTTCCTGCCATGTATCAGCCTGAATTGGTTGTCCTTGGATATCCTTACACCCGTGGGTGTGCGGAGAAGGTGGCTTATTGCCTGGTGCCAAAGTTCAGTATCTTGAGAGAAAGGTACAACTTTGTAAGTGAAGCAGAAAGAGGAGAGATGCAGACAGCACGGGCACTCTCAGATATCATGAGAGCCCTCCCCCAGCTCTGGGGGGAGGCACATGGGAGCAGCTTTGTTCCTATTTTAGGTACAGACCTAAGTATCCCAGAGCCATTTGTGCTCTCTGCGCAGCCTGGCAGGATTTGGGTTACAAGCCTCAAAGAGCTGCTATTGAGTGTGCTGCTCCAGGGGATTACAGGCAGGAAAGCTGTCCCACAACCTCTGTCCTTCTTGAAAGGCTTTCTAAAGTATCCGACCTGTGGCTAATATTAGACACTGCAACTTCAGCAAGCAATCCAGTGCCCTTTCTGTAGTGCTTGGCTCTGCCCATACCTGCTGTGATTTCATCCTGTAACACCATTTTGAGGGTGAATGTCAGGACTACAGGACTCACGTCACTGGACACTTAAGGGTTCCTTGCTGATATTTTTGTTGAAGAGGGTGAAGTGTCCCAGGCAAGCCTGCTGGAGTGTCAGAACCTCCTCCCCTTTCCTTGCACAGCCAGTGCAGCAAAACTTGGGATGATACACTGAATAGCTGGTTTTATTAGAAACAAAACTGACTTAATTTCCATTCATTTAATTAAATTTCATTCACAGGTTCTCTGACACTCGTACAGAAGTACTGAGATGAATGTGTGCAAGTGGTGTTACTTGAGGTATAGAACATTGGCTGCTGAGTCCTCATCACGTCTCTCAGCTCTCCATGAGTTGGTGGCCATGTGCTGCATATTGCATACACCTTTCATACCCACCCTGAGGCTCTTGCTCCAGAGAGTGCCAGGGCTTCACCAAGCCTTGCAATGGCACAGGTGGGACCCTGCAGCCCTGCAGCTAGCCCTAGGAACTAAACAGACTCAAATATTTCAGTTGGAGGATATAATGCAGCTCTGGGGTTTTCGGGGTCTCACCAACTCTGGCTGCCGTGGGTGTCCCAGACAGGGAAGTCCAGTTAAGCACAACCTGTCTGGGCCCCTCAGGCAGGCTCAAAGCTGCTGGCAATCCTAGCAAGCTCAGCTCTTAAGTGAGATCAGCTTGCTCTTTGGTGATTTTCAGCTCTTTGGTGATTTTCAGCTCTTTGGTTGCAAGGTGCCTCGGCAGACGCAGGGAGAGAGAGGAGAAGGCTGTGTGGGGTTCCACAGAGGTGTCTTTATTGGTATTTTCTGCAAAGGGTCCCAGTGACAGTCCTTCTGCCAAACTGGGCAGAAATAGGGGTTTATATAGAGTATAGGAGTTTTGGGAAACAGTCCGGTAGTAAGGGTCGAGATGAAAATGACCTGTTGTTTTACAGAGATAACAAGGGTCCGAGGGTGGAAGAGGGGTTTCTTAGGTCCAGTCATCATGACCAGGCATTTCTTATCTTAGGTTGCTGACTGCCAGAGAGACCTTGCAGGCACTGTGCCCGCTACAGGAGACCTACAACAACCATCTCACCCACCTCCCTGGGCCCTTCAGGGCTGACCAAAAACTAAAGCTTGCTCTTAAGGCCATTATCCCAATGCCTCTTCAACACTGACAAGCCAGGGGCATTGACTGCCTCTCAGGGAAGCCCATTCCAGGGTTTGAGCATCCTCTTCATAAGGAAATGCTCCCTCATGTCCAGTCTGAACCTTCCCTGGAATGGCTTTGCACCGTTTCCAGGAGTGCTGTCCCTGGATCCGAGGGCGAAGGGCTCAGCACTGCCCTCTCCATGTCCCCTCCTCAGGAAGCTGCAGAGAGCAGCAGTGTCCCTCAGCCTCCAAAGGAGACAAGGCCAGAGCCCTCAACTGCTCCTCAAGGGCATGCCATCCAGCCCAACCAACTTGGCTCCACTCCTCTGGACTCCTTCAAGGACCTCCACATTCCTTTTTAAATTGTGGGGCCCAATTTATGGGATTGCATTCCCATTCTAGGGGTGACAGAACAGAAATGCAGTTATTACAGCTATAGTAAATTGTTTCAGGATTTGATATGCCAACGTTAATTTGCAGTGCGTGGCCCTTTGCAGAGGGGAGAGGATGGTCTTGAAATGCATTGGTTACCAACTTGTTTTCAAATGTAATTCAAAGCATAGGTTTCAGCCCATAAATCCTGTTTCATTTACAATCCTTTCTGTTATAGACTAGGGGCATTCAAGAAAAGGGAATTTATCTCTGTTGTGGTTTGACAACAGTTAAGACACCAGACACCCCTGAAAATCATAATGAAGGGCTCATGAGCTGAGATAAGGATTGGAAGAAAACACTCTAAGGGCAAAACAGGCTCAAACTTAAAGGTATAAATTAAATTTAATATTAACAGAGTCAGAGGAGGATAATGAGGAGTAAAAGAAGATTTTCAGTTCATCACTTGAGATCTTTCTACAGTTTGCTTAGGAAGAGGAGTCTTTTTCTTCTGCTATGCCGTGGAGTCTTTCCCGTGGGAGACAGTTCTCAGTGGCTGTGGTTCAGCATGGTTCTAATTTCACAAGTAGCGGTCCTGCCCAGCTTGCTGTAACATGAGTCCCTCCCACAGGCAAAAGAGTCTTCTCAAAACTGCATGTCATGGGTCACTAGTCCATGGGATGCAGTCTTTAAAGGCTAGGTGCTCTAGTTTGGAAGCATGGCCCCTCTCTCTTTGTTCAGGTCTCCCTCTAGACCACAGCTTTTTTAGGATCCACCAACTCCAGCGTGAGCACCTTTTCTTATGGGTTGTGAGTAGATCTCTTCATCCCACATGGACTTCATGCATTACAAGGGGACAGTTTGTTTCACCACAGTCCTCAGTACAGCTTGAAGAGAAATCTTGGCTCTGACACTTCTTCCCCCTCTTTCTTTACCACTGATCTTGGTGCCACCATGTTGTTTTCCCTCACGAGTCCTCACTTCCTCCTCTTCTCTGACTAGAAGAAGAGCTACTGCTTGTAGGTAGCACTGCCCACAAATCCCACGAGTTCAAAGATTCCTGCAGGATCCTGCAGCGCTGAGAAGTTGATCTCGTCCAGGTTCCACGTTGGGAATCACTCGTCATGCTTCTGCTGCCGGCCATGCGGCTCTGCCCCATTGCACAGGCAGTGGTGGCTGCCGTGGCGCTGGCGCCATTCAATGCCTCTCCACGTGCCCCGGGAAGGGGGAGCCGCTGCTGCCCCTGCCCTTCTGCCCATGGCACAGTGGCTACGAGTGGCCAGGCGGGCAAGGCTCACCGCGGGTTGTGCCAGAATGTGGTGGCTGTGGTGGTTGTATGGCCACCCCCAGCACAGGGATCGCCCCTGGCAGCGGTGCCTCGCCACCCCTCAGATAAGCCTTCCCATGTGCCATTTTGATTTCCTTCTCAAATATGTCACCACAGAGTGTTACCAGCTTCTCTAATTGGGCCAGCAGCATGTCCATCTTCAGAGCCATCAGAGATTGGCTCTGTCAGACATGGTGAAGCTTCTAGCAGCTTGTCACAGAAGCTACTTGTGTGGCATTTCTCTCATACTAAGAACTAGGCTGTGCCAAATCAGCACAATTTCTAGCCTCACTCTCACAGGCCTGTTGATGCCTGCTGATCTATCAAACCCATGGTTGGACGTATGGAAGGATCTGTGTTGTGACACTGAGCGTGTGTCATGGCTAAATCCCAGCTGGCAATGAAATACGCAGCTGCTCCTCACCCACCTCCATCCTGCCCTGGTGGGAAGAATCAGAAGGAAAAGTTAAAGCTCATGGGCTGAGAGAAGAACAGTTTAACAATTAAAAAAAGCACAAAAGAACCCCACCAATAATAATAAACACAACACTAATAATTGTTGTGAAAAGGAGACAGATAAAATGCAAAAGGAACAAATGAAGCCCAATACAGTTGCTCACCAATGCCCAGCCCACTCTTGAGCAGCAAGAACTGTCCCTCCTGGGCAGTTCCCCCTGTTCACACACTGGGCAGGATGTTTTATGGTGTGGAATATCCCTCTGGCCAGTTTGAGTCAGCTTTCCCAGCTGTGCTCCCCCCAGCTTCTTGCACAGCTACTCACTGGCAGAGCATGAAAGAATGAAAAGTCCTTGACTTGGGGTGAGCACAACTGAGAAACAATGAAATCAGTGTGTGATCAACATTATCCTCTTCATGAATCAAAAAACCACAACGATGTACTAGCCACTGGGAATAAAATTAACTCTGGGAGCCATTGTGCAGCTGCAAAACTGTAGCAGTGGGGAACAAAGTGACATGGACCCCCTTATGCATCCAAAGAAGATTGCCTTATTGTAGAATCGGGCCTTTTTTTACTGTGAAAAGTGTCCATCACTTGTTTTAAAAGTTTAATAGTAGTAAAACGGTTATAAAAATAGTAATACAAATTAGAGCAATAAGAATTTGGACAATCAGAGTTAGGACAATAAAGGACAATAAAAAAAAGCAAAGAATTATGAAAGTTTGGATGCTTTCCTCAAAAAAGCATGTCTGCTAACAAAGAATTAACCCTTAAAAGCAATAGCCTGTTGCATATTCATATATCTCATACATGATGCAAACATTCCTTTCAAACTAGATTTTTCTGTTTATTGTTAACTTCTCCCCCTTCTTCTTGTAAATCATGGTTTGGGTCCATGGAGTTTGAAAGGAGGTAGAAGAAGCCTGGTTCTTCCCAATAAGGAGGCAATAATTCTTCTCTTTGGGATTTTAGTGTCTTGTTGCTGTTATCTCTGTGCAAAGAATTTCTTGATTATCTTATCCATTTCTTGAGCTAGTTAGAAAAATATCTTACATCACATAGTCTCTATTTTAATATTATGTTGTAGCCTGAAACTATATTTAACACACTATTTTAAAAGGATTAATACAGCGTAACTTTCTAACATAACACATATAATATTCATTTTAATATTTGTGAAAAGCCAATCATATAATATGCCTTTAATTTTAACCTGACATAACTGAAACCAAACTGAGACTTAAGAGATCTTAACAGAAAGAATGCACTCATTGGCTGGCTCAGCTGCCATGCTGCTGTCCATGCATCCTACCATCCAATCAGTTTCCTGTTCATACGCGGTCCATGCGTTCCTTCAGCCAATCAGCTGCCTGCTCATACACTGTCCTCGTGTTCCTCAGCCAATCAGTTTCCTGCTCATATGCTGTCCTCGTGCTCCTCCAGCCAATCACAATCTCACAAATCCGGCTGACTGACTCCTCGCTCCCAGCGGCCTCTTGCCTTCAGACCATTCCCGCCCATCCTGTGCCTTTCTGTGGGGCCTTCTGGTGCGCGTGAGCTGTAACCACTCTGATAATTATTATCCCATATCCTACAGAGAACTACGGCATCACTGCCACCACAGAAACACAGTGGGATAACTCACATGACTGGAGTGCTGCAGATTCCAAAGGGGCAGGCAAGGAAGTAACCAAGTTGGGGTAACCATATGTGTGAGTGAGTGTTTTGACTGCTTTGAGCTTAATGATTCCAACGATAAGGTTAAATGCATAGGTTTATGGTTAAGGATTGGGGGAGGAACATTGACCGTCATGGACTGACCAGCCAGGAAGAAGAGGCAGACAAAACCTTCTATAAGCAGCTGGAAAAATCCCCACAATCACTGCTCCTTGTTCTTGTGTGGGACTTCAGCTTAACCAGATGTCTGCTGGAAATACAACACAGTGGAGAGGAAAGAGTCTGTGAGTTCCTGGAGTGCACGGGAGAGAACTGCCTGACGCAGCTGGAAAGTGAGACAACGGGGAAGGCGCCCTGCTGGACTTGGTGTTTGTGAGCAGGGATGGACTGGGGGGACGTGACAGCTGAGGCCATCCGGACACGGCGATGATGAAGTGACAGAGGTTTTGATACTGGAGAAATAAGGAAGGAGGACAGCAGGACTGCCACCCTGGACTTCTGGAGAGCAGACTTGGGTCTGTTTAGGAGACTGATTGAGAGCCCCTTGGGAAGCAGTCCTGAGGGGCAGAGGGGTCTGTGATGGTGTTCACAGGGGTTCTTGGATGAGGGGAGAGATGAGAATGTTGACTCCATGTTCAGAAGGCTTGATTTATTATTTTATGATATATATATTACATTATAACTATACTAAAAAGAAATAGAAGGAAAGGTTTCCTTTCAGAAGCTAGCTAAGAATAGAATAGAAAAGAATGACAACAAAAGGCAGCTCTCTCAGACTCTGTCCAAGATAGCACGGTCCTTGATTGGCCATTAATTATAAACATCCAAGATGGGCCAATCACAGATGGACCTGTTGCATTCCACAGCAGCAGATAATCATTGTTTACATTTTGTTGCTGAAACTTCTCAGCTTCAGCAGGAAAAATCCTAAGAAAGGATTTTCACAAAAAGATGTCTGCGACAGGACAGGAAGGCTGGACACTTATCAAGAAGGAAATCTTCAAGGCACAAGAACAGGCTGTCCCAATGTGCTGAAAGACAAGCTGGTGAGGAGGACACTGGCCTGGCTGAACAGAGAAATTTGGCTGGAACTCAGGGAGGAAAATTGCATTTAACACCTCTGGAAAAAAGGACAGGGAACTCAGGAGGACTTATGAGGATGTTGGGAGGTTAGGCAGGGAGAAAGTTAGAAGGGCCAAAGCCCAGCTAGAAATTAATCTGTCCCATGCTGTAGGAGATAAATGGATAGTTTTCTCTGTTTCTATAGATAGATCAGGAGGTCCAGGGAGGCCCTCTATCCCTTCCTGTGGTGAGAAAAAAATTTCCACAATGAAGTGGCTGAAGTACTTAATGCTTCCTCTGGACCTGACTGTGCTGGTCAAGAGCAACTGAACATCAACTGGTGTGTGCCCAGATGGCCAAGAAGGCCAATGGTACCTGGCCTGCATCAAAGACAGCACAGATGAAGTTATTCGCTACCCCCTTAATGGTATAGTTATGAGCTGAGTTTGCACAATTTTGTTGCAAATTTGATACTTTCACACACTTGGGTCTGGTTTCTTCCAGCAGCAAACTCACTTGCACAGAAGAGGTCAGTTAGTCGAGTTGTCTTGAGCATGTTTTGGAAGCAATCTGTCTTTGACACTGTCTTATGTCAAATGCCGTACCCCTCTGGTGTGCAGAGGGGCCGCAACAAAGCATCTCAGACCCTTCCATTATGAGCTAAATGCCAGAACGTTCCATCACAGGCCATACTATCTCTCCCGTCCATTAAGAGCTCATGGCCAGAGCCTGCCTAGAAGGGCACATTCTCCCACCACAGCCCACAGCTCACACTGGGGAAGGGTGGCAGTGGCTGCAGCTGGGTCAGGGGTCTGCACCCCTCACAGAACCAGGGAACACAATGGTTGGAGGCCCTGGCACCAGCCGGGTGGTTGACACCATGACATGCTGTATTGGGGGCTGGGGGCCTCATGCATGCAGTCACCTGTGACAGCAGTCACAAGGGTTTTCAGGTGAAGAGAGACGAGAATGTTGATTCCATGATCAGAAGGCTTGATTTATTGTTTTATGATATATATATTACATTATGACTATACTACAAGGAAATAGAAGGAAAAGCTCTCAGAAGGCTAGCTAAGCTAAGAATAGAAAAGAATGATAACAAAGGAGCTCTCTCCCACTCTGTCTCAGAGAGAGCTTGGTCCTTGATTGGCCATTAATTGTAAACATCCAAGATGGGCCAATCCCAGATGCACCTGTTGCATTCCACAGCAGCAGATAACCATTGTTTACATTCTTTTTCTCGGGCCTCAGCTTCCCAGAAGGGAAAATCCTAAAGAAAGGATTTTTATGAAAAGATGTCTGCGACAGTCACCCTTTGTCCCGCTGGGGTCTGGAGCAAGCCCTGGGCAGCCCTGGGGAGAAGGAGGTGAGGACATGGGAGCTGGAAGCACCATGGGTTGAGTGTGAGCAAGAGTGGTCCTGGACCCAAGAGCAGCACTGCTGCTCCACTGCCACCCTGCAGCTGATTCAAGGCTGGCTGGTTGAATTGAATGGTCAGTATGAGAAGCTAAATTTAAGCAGTCAGCAGCTGTTTCAGGAATTGGAACAGGTGGAAAGAGAAAGATCCGGCTCTGTCATTTCCAAGCTGCAGCAGGCTAACCTGGAAGCAGACAAGGAATCTATCCTCCTGGAGGCTGTGAGAAAGCAACTGGCAGAGCTTCAAGCATTTGTAGCTTAATATAACTATGATCCTCTTCATGGTCTCAATGAGTGGCCTGAACTAGAGCTTTCTCTCATTTCTGGACAGTGTTTACATCTTTGAAGACATGGATGAAGATGGTTGGTATGTGGGAGAACTGCATGATGGCACAAGAGGATTTGTCCCATCCAGTCTTGTTGAAGAAGCTGGAGTGATGGGACACCCTGATGGCACCACATCTGATGGAGACCAACTGATGGTGTCTCCAGGGGCTAATGCTTAGAGGATGCAGAGGATGTCCACTCTTATCTTCCTGTTAAATGTTTTCTTGATGATCTGTGTCATCTCTCTGTCCTGTGCATATGTGAATGGAAAGGACAAGGTGCATTCTGGGCAGGGGTAGCAGAGAGCAGATGGTGGCAGTATTCACAGAATCCACACACGTGTGTGCTTGTGACTGTGGAGTGTCACGTACGTACCTACACTGTGGACAGGGCACCAGGCTGGCTTCCAGCAGCTGGGCAGATCTGTACTGTACTGAACTACAGCAGCACAGCAGGAGAGGTCCTGTTCTGGAGTGGCTGGGGGCCAGTCTTGACATCCCTCAACACTCTGGGTCTCTGGGTTGCATGGGGGAAACTGAATCCTGCTCCATCACCAGGGCTTCCAGCTGGGAATGAGATGACTGCACTGCTTCAGCTGAGGCTCTGCCTTGCACAGGATTCAACCAACACCTCCCTGTCACTGCCTGTGTGTCCTTGCTTTGTTATGGGTCAAGGATACCAGAGACCAGAGGGAAATATTTACACCTTTTGCAGACATCCATCTCTGGTAGGACAAACCTGCTTTCAGAGTCAGTCCCTCTTGTCTCTTTAGATGACTGGTGATTATTTCAGTCAGCTAAAAGATGATTTATTGAGGGTGACTCTGCTGCCCTTTTTCCACAGGAGCTGTCAGACCTGGAGCCCTGCGACAGGGAGGCCAAAAGGGGCAGAGAATGTGGCACCTTGGGCTGGCAGGCTGTGAGTCCAGGTGTGTACCCAGAGGTACCCAGGGCTGTCCTTCTGAGTAGGATCTGTGTGCCAGGGCAGGAACTCTGCTGCCTGCCAGGGTCAGTCAGCACTCAGCCAGCCCAGGGAGCTTCCCCGAGCACTCTGGGGAGAGGCTGGGGGTGGAAGGAACCGCACTGGGAAGGGCAGAGTCCAGTTTCAGCTGAGAGGGTGCTCCATGGGCCAGGGCTGTTCACAGCTCCACATCACCCTCAGGATATTTCTGATGGCGGTTTTGAAGAAGAATATCAAAGCAGGGGTTGAATGAAAGGGAAGGAGTCTGTGCATTGTGTTTTCTCCTCTTGGTTCCTGAGTCGGCAGACTGCATTTTGGAAAAGGCATCGAGAGCTCAACTCTCATTAGGACTTGGCTGCCCTGCTCCTCAGGCCCTGCACACACCTCTGTCCCTGTCCCTGTGCTGCTGCCAGGAGGGCTTTGCAGGGCAGTGCTGAGGACTCAGCAGGTGGGAAGGGGTCTGTGGACACTGACAGGGAGGAGTTGTAGGAATCAGAAACAGCTCCTGGCAGAGACATCTCCAGGCAGGGAGGGAGAGGAAAGTGCCACCCGAAATGCCTTGGGAGAGGTGATTCAGGCTCCTCTCTGCCATCCCCTGCAGTGCAGATGCCTTGGCCAGAGCAAGGTTACCTGGCAGGAGAGACACCATGATCAGGAAGGGGGTACTCTCAGGGCAAGCCTCACCTCCTACACTAATTTTTCTTCACCTGAAGGATTGAAAGGCATTGAGCACGGGTGCAGTGAAGCAGTGTGGGGTTGAGATGTAGCAGCATGCTTGCTGCTACCTATACTTATTTCCCAATAAGCATCTCCTGTGGAAAAGCCACTTGGGGAAGGATTCAGGCGAAACCGTCAAGTCCACACACACCACATTCGGTGAAGAGAGGCAGAGGGGCCTTTTGTACACTCAGCTCCAGCAAGGTTTATTTCAACACGCCCAAGGGAAGCCAGAGACAAAAGTCAGGACTGTGTGCTCTGCACAAGATTAAGTAGGGGAGGGCATGGGGGAGGCACAAAGGGCAGGGCAAAGGGCTCTGGCTTTCAGGGAAGATGGGGCTGGCCACCAGGGATACCACAACCAGTGAGGAAACAGGGAAAGGACAAACATGGGGAATTTGGGACATATGGGGCAAGGAGCTGGGATGGACCAGTGTTAAGCAAGAGTCCACGAGGAAGTCCTTTCCATCTCTCTATGGTAAGTCTCTCCAAGGCAATGCTCTGGGGATTTCCCTGAGGGGGAAGATTCAGAGGATTCCATAGCACAGGTTGCCCAGCGCAGTGGTGAAGTCACCATCCCTGGAGGGATTTAAAAGACGTGTAGAAATGCCACCTGGGGATGTGGTTTAGTGGTGGTCTGGACAGTGCTGGGTTAACAGTTGGACTTGTGGTGTTGGTGATATTAAAGGTACTTCCTAATTTAAACAATTCTTTGCTTCTAAGCCCCTGGTCTGTTCTCCCACCCACAAAAGTCTCTGCTGTTAAGGCCATTGGTACAAGGATGAGGTACCTCCTCAGCAGCCCAGCCTCTGATGAGGAGATACCCCCTTGTGCCCATATATCTTCCCTGACCTGCCCCACTGGCAGGAGCATTGGGGTATTTCTCTATGTTTCCCTTCTTTGTCAGCATCTCATCTGGGGTCCCCTGGTGTTGCAAAAAGTGAGGCTGCAATGAGCTCTCCAGGCTGAGCCCCTCGAGATTCCTCAGCTGCTTCTCATCAGACTTGTGCTCCAGACCCTTCCCCAGCTCTGGAATGCCCCAGCCCCTCAATGTCCCTCTTGTCATGCGGGGCCCAAAACTAACTCCAGGATTTGAGGTGAGGCCTCAGCAGTGCCCAGCACAGGGGGACAGTCACTCTCTGAGTCCCATTGGCCATGATAGCCAGTCCCAAAATGCTTACCCACAAACTCTTACTTGGATGGATGGTCTTCATCCATCCCTGGGCACAGCTTGATCCATTCTAGTTCCTCTCACACGTAAAGAGCAGTTCCAGCCCTTCTCTTTGCTGACCCATCTTTCTTAGTGTGTAGCATTCCAGTCATTCCAGCTATCCCACCACATCTCTGTCATGGCAATGGGACCACGGCCCTGTGACCACACACAGCTCCCCAGTCCTTCCCATTTGTTCCGGGCAGTTCAGGGGTAATGGAGCAGGCAGCCTTCCCAGGAGGGGTCCAAGAGGATACACAACAGCCATACACACCCCTGAGGTGGCTGGTCTGCTCTCATCTTGGGAGGCCACAAAGGAACAGTTGCCACTGCTCAGGGGGTCCTGGCTTATTCCTCGATGTGATGGTGGAAGTGCCCCCAAGTCCTTCAATTTAAAGCCTAGCTGTCCAAGGTGTCTGGCCTGCTGTCAGGTTCCCTGACCTCTTCTAGACATGTGGATCCCATCCCTCCCTAACAGGTTGTAGTCATCAAAGAACGTCCTCTTATCATAAAAGGCAAATCCCTATGATGGCATCAGCCACAAAGCCAGAAATTGATTTGCATTACACATCTGTTCCTCCCCTTTCCTCTTATGGGTGAAATGAAGGAAAAGATTACTTGGGCACCAATATTTTTCACTTGGACCGCCAAGGCTTTGTAATCTTTCTTGATTTTGCCCAGTTTCTGGCTTGTGTGGCGTTTGTGCCAGATGGAAGAGCAGCAGTGGAGAGCAGTCCGTGCTCTTGAGAGGTTGTGGCGCCCTCTCAGCCATATCTCAGGCCTCAGCTGACAGAAGGTAGGTAACCTCACATGGCTGTCTGCTGAAGGCCTCACGGTCCCTTAACAGTCACCCACTGTGAGCACTCATCATTTCTTTTACAGTGTCCCCTCGGTGTCTATGGTACAGTTTCTCCTTGCAGACCTTGCTTGTGGGTGTCTAGAGCTGCCAAAATGCTTCTTCTGGGTCTGGTGTGGTGCTGGAGGGCGGAGACTGAAGCACTGCCCTGCTTCTGTGGGTCAGCAGCTCTGAGGTGCCTTGTTCTCAGTGCCTGCCAGAGGAACGTGGTTCTGAAATCACCTCTGCACATCCATGTCAGGTCCTCTAATACTGCACGGCCTTTTAACTGTTTCCTGTTTGTGAGATAATAGATCATCAAACCTGTGCACACCTTATGAAGGTATTTACATTTTCTCCAGGAGAAAGGTCTGGGCACTTGTTGCAACTCACCACCTTTACTGAACTCTCCTTCCTTACCACTTGTATCCTTCCCTTGGCAAGGTCCATGCCTGCTGGACATCAGTTGATTGCAGTATCTGGTGTGAAATCATGTCTGAAAAAGAACACACTGCTCTCCTCCCTTTGCAGAGGGAGCTTCCCCTATAGCAAAATAATCTGGAGTTACCCATCTCACAGTTGTTGAGGGACACAAGACAGATGATGGACTTTGGACCTGGTTAACATAAGAGATTTGGTAACAGGATGTCTTGGCAAAAGCAAACAGAACTTTGAAAATTAGACCTAGATTGCAAGAAGATTCAATCAAACGGGTTTACTGGAAAAAGAAAATCCCATTAAACTCTGCAAGCAAGAGATGTTGCTATATGCATAAATTTATATATGTGATTTTAACCTAATCACTGTAGCACACATTACTAGTCTCCCTGAAATAGTATATAAGTGTTTGTATCCCACAATAAAATCGGATTCTGATCACTGAGTCAGTCTCCCTGTCTCCATCGCCGACACACGGTGTGGAATATCACCAGGTCACAGGTGAACTCATCCCCAGGGTTTGTGCTGCTGGCAGGTGTGGGGACAAGCACAGCCATGACCTGTGTGACGTACGATGGCAAGAGACACGAGCTAGGTGCAAGCAAATTTACTTCATTTGCGAAGCTCACCAGATTTATATCCTTAGCACAAAAGCTATTTCTAACTGCAAGCTTAAAACTAATCACAGTTCTACAATAAATCTGTCATCTCAACATCTTCTATTATTCTTTCCAGAGTCACGAGTCAGTAGAGCAGAAAAACTGTTTTGTTTTAGATTCTTCTTGTTCTGAAGCGGTTTCTTGTTCAGCTGGTGTAGTTTGTCCAAACACGTGATATTGCTGCCACTGTTTTTTCTGTAACCCTTTCCTTACCCCAACAGACCTCCCCCACTGACATGACTTTATTGACCCCAGCAGGATGCAGTGAGCCATTTTCTGCTAAGTGCCTGCAAATCCCACAGGAAAGGAGCAGGAGACATTGCTCAGAGACAATGATGCTGACACACATACAGACAAATGACACCAAAGTAATTTCACTGTGTACATTTCAAAAAAGTCCTTGTTCCTGGAACATCTTTTCTGTAGAAATTGTGTTCAACAGAACAAGGAGAGTTGACAACATGAGATGCAACTGGAGAAATTCTGACCAAAGAGAAAGGGTTGGGTCAGACCCTTGAGAGAGAACCAGCATTGGACAGAGGTCCAGAAATATAACAAGACCTCTGCCCTGGGAAACCCTACACAACTCAGCCAAACAAGGTCCAAAGACACCAAAGGCAGCCCTCAGGCAAGCCCAGCTCTGAGCAGCTGGTTACCACAGAAACTCCACAAGTTCTTTCTAACCTCAATCCTTCTGTGAGTATAAACTACCAAGTTCTCCTAGGAAAGCCTTATCTCATTCCCTCACATTCATCACAGTCATATTTTGAGAGGTCCCAGGACCCAGATAGAACCAAAAGAGGATTTTTTTCTCTTAGACAATACCAGTGGAAATGTGAAGATGGAAATACCCTCACCAACACTGAAAATGCCACTCATCCCTCTTTATAATCCAGACAGATCCAGATCCATTTGGGGGTACTGATTTCAGGAAGAAGAGTGCAATCAGGAGAGGTGAGAGCTAGGAAGTACCCTGCCAACAGCCCCACTGCCCAGCTGCCTTTCTCTGGCTTAAATTCAGAAAATATCATTCTTCTTTTTCACATCTTCTGTAGAGTCCCCCCCATGGCCCACCCTCCTGCATCCATCACCTTCACCTCCCAGCACTGCCTCCCTGAAGGTGAAGCCATCACAGCCAGCACACAGCAGCATGGGTTAAATCTCTCAGGGATGTCCTGTTGTGTGTCACCTCATTTCACACTTTTGCCATCATCAGACAGGACAAGGTCCCAGCGGGCTGTTTCTGGATCCAGAACCGTGTTCACTGCAGGTGAGATGGAACCAACACATCAGGGCAGAGCTCATCCCAGGGGAGCTCTTGGCTGGGGCTGCCTAAGGAAGAAGCAGAGTGGGAGAGGGAGATGGCAGACTGTGGCAGGGGAAGATGCATGTCCTGGGTTGCAAGATGTGGGTGGAGGTGTATATTCTATTACCATCTGTTAAAGGTGGGCAGTTATCTTCTGTTAACTGGGCAGTTTATCTCTTCCACAACCAATCCTCCCTCGGGGAGATATCTGCTGTTAATGGGCCATTGAGTCTCACTGATAAAATTACATCATCCCATTGTGAGGTGTGCCACCCAGAGGGAGGAGCCAAGCATTCCTACCTGGATATAATCTGAGATTTGGAAGACCATAGTCAGCCTTTTCCCACCAGAATCCCAGAGGAAGACCAGGCCCATCTACACCCCCACTGGATCTTCAGAGGAAAACTCCACCCTCCTACAGGATCACTGCTTCAACAGAACCACGCCTGTCACAGCAGGAGGACTGCAGCCACCACACTTTCTGTGGATCTGCAATGATTGTCCTTAAAATTCCAAAATCGATTCATTCAAATTAATTGCATTATATGTATCCAAACAATTTCCACCCCAAATGTCCCCCAGAAATACAACCCATGAATTCTTCCATTTGAAGATTTCTCCAGTTTCTGGAAAATGGAAAGTAAAACTTACCTATTTTTTCTCATGCTTTCCCATGAAGAAAATAAAGAAATGCAAATAATTTTTAAAATCATCCCTTCCACCAAGCACTGATTAACCTCCAGCAGGTTACAGTCACCCACATGGCAGAAGGGCTGCAGGGCCTGATGTGCCTCAAAGCATGTGCTGCTGCAGTGCATTTTGGTATATGCTTAGCCCAGTTCACCATTGCATCTCTCCTCTGATATATTTCCAGCCCCAAATCAATCATTGTTGTGTTGCACAAAGTAGTTTATTATAAACTAGTTATTATTGTGCACTGGGTGATTGGAATTGTGCACTGAGTAGTTTTTATATTGCACTGAGTGGTTTGTTTGTATGACACGGCTTGTCCCTTCTCCCCTCTTGTCCAAAGCCCGGTGGTGCTGCTCTTAGCCCAGGTTACTTCCTCCCCTCGCCCCTCCATCAGTTGTATCCCATGGGCTGTAGCACCTCTCCTCTGCCTCCGTTCCTCCGGGTTTATAATCTCCCACCATGAGCCTTTCCTGCTCTTTCTTCTCCTGGACAGCTCCATCCCAGGCTCTCTTTCTTTTCCTGGACACCATTACCTCTCTCCCAGACCCTCTCTTTCCCCAGAGGCGTTCCACAATGAAGTTGTGGGACGTTCATCCTGAGAAGAAGAGCATCTCTCATCTTTTGCTTTTGTCCTTGCCGGTGAAGCCAGGGTCCAGGTAATGAGATGATTAGTTCTCACAATTAAAAGATAACTATTGTGTGAATATTAAGAAAAGCTTTAGTGATGTATAGTTATATTATTGTCGTTTAGATGTCCTCTGTTCTCCCATAGTTCCCTTTCCCCCTGTGTTGTGACCATCAGACAGCCTGGGATGTCTAGGACAGGTAAAAAAGAAGGTGTGCACATGTGTCCCTTGCATGGGGCAGCTGGAAATGGAAAAGCTTGGGGGTGTTTAGGGGGTGCAGCATGGCAACACCTGAGCTTCAATCCAGTTACAAAGCAGTCTGCACTGATAAATGGCAAAGAAGAGCAGGCTGACAGACTTTGGGAAGGGCCAGGGCTGGCTGATGCAACCCCCAGGGGTATAAAAGACTGAGCACCCATCTTGAAAATGAACTGGCCACGTGGTGTGCACGAGGGGTAGTTCCCAGCACTGCAGCTTTTTCCTTATGTAGTCCTTTGCTGTATTTTTGTTAAGGTTTAATAAATCTTTTTAAATTTTCCAAGTGAGCAGTTGTCTCTCACACAGAACTCGCCAAACCCGACCTCCACAAGGCTCTCAATCCAACAAATCATCCAGTGAAACAGGAGCTTTCCTGTGACACAAGGGAAAACAAAAAATACATTCAATATCTTTAAGTGCTAAATTGAGACACAAGGATTTCTTTCTCATACTAAACCTGTAGGACACGATTTCACAGCGGGGGAGACTAAGGGCATAGGTTGGTTTTCCCTTTTTTATTTCATTCCAGTGTTTATTTCAGCCAGGGGTCTGTGTAGAAACTCTGTCACACTGAAGGCTGTTCCTTTTTCCCCCCGATGGAAGTGATGAATTTGGGAGCACAGCTGCACAAACCCTATCAAAGTCACAGGGAACAGAGAGACCCCAGGTGAGCCTGTGGGGTGCTGGATACTGGGGGAATGTGGTGATTTGGCTGTTCCTCTTCCTGACGATGACAATCTTTGACACGGACAAACCAAAGAGTTTTTTTCTGTCAAATGTCACCTGGAGTCAGGACATTTCTTGCAATCTCATTTGCATAACATAGAAATATGCTCTGGAGGCCAGTTCTGCAGGAAAATAATCCACAGGCCTGGATGTTAAAACATAAATGCCCAAACTACAACATTCTTTATTACCCAATGCCTAATTTTTTTCTTACTCCTTCTTATATGAAGAAAACAACAGCAAGAACACTTCTGAAGGAGGAAGCATATCTCCTTATGGCCACTTGGTGGGTATTTCACTTCTCTGAGACAACCTTGGTATTTTCAAAATGGGACTTAGGAAAACCCTATTTCCAAAGCAGCCACGTCAAACTGCATCTGGGCAGGAGGACAGGAGAAAAGCACTGGCTGCAAGCAAGTACATTAGAGGTACCACGGACATGAACTACAGCCCTGTCACCTCGAACTCTACCACAGCCTCGACATAATCTAAGCCATGTTAAACAAGGCAGGTGTAATTCCCTCTGTCAGAGAGTTGGACATGGAAAATTTTCAAGTGTATGCTGCCCTGGGCAGAGCCATCCTTCAGCAGCTCAGTGCACCCTCAATACTGAAGCATCTGCTCCCCATACTGGTCCTGTTTCCTCCTGTGGTGCTGCACAAAGGGTGAGAGCTGCTCCCAAAACCAGGTCACCTCCGTGTCCTGTGCGTGCTGCTCTGGGGAGAAGCTGCAGGGCAGCATGGCATTCCTGCCCTTGGCCAGGGGATGGGGTTGGGGTGTCCCCTCACCCTGAGCAGAGCTGGGAGAAACACCCAGAGGGAGAAGAGAGAGCTGTGAGTTTGCTGTGGCACAGCAGGTGATGCTCAGCACTGTTGGTGTGCTGCCAGGCCAGGGGTTGGGGTGGTTTATGATGATAACTATTCCATAACCATCTGCTTTATGCCCAGAAATGTCTGCAGGATCTTTAACATGAACCAGGGGGCAGGGCCAGAGCCTGGGAGCTCAGGCATGGGCTCTGATCAATCTCTGTCTCTCTGGCATGGTCAGCAGCTTCAGGGACTGTTACTTCATTGCTTTTGCTGGATTCATTTTCACCAATTTAGGCAAGAAGCTTCTGGGTGTGTTTTACTGGTTTTGGTTTTGGGGCTTGTTTGTTTGTGTTTATTTTTGGCTTTTTTCGTCCCCCGGCCTGGAGGCTTTTCACCAGCAAATCCTTTTGGAGGCTTTTTGGTTTTTTTTCTTGAACTGTTTTGGTTCATTTTTTTCTTTGGCCCAAGGAGCCCGCAGTGGCAGCCCCGGCCAGAAAAACCAGCAAAAGAAGGGACATTAAAGTCCACCAACTTCACCTGCCGTGAGGAGAAGTCCCACGCCAGAAATCCAACAGGTTCCCAGGCCACTTCACAAACTCTTTTCTCACCCCTTCCCAGAGACAAACAAGGGCAGCCAACATCTTTACCTCTCAGCGAGGTGGGGATGGGATGAAAGGTTCAGGGGTTTTTTCCTGTCCTTTGTGGGTATCTTGCTTTGTTAATAAATAGTTTTGCATTTTTTTCATTTTCATCCCGATATCTATTTCTCTCATTGGCAGAAGAAAAAGGAGTTATTGAAGCCTTTTCCCTCTAGAGGAAATGCCCATTCTAGGGTGTTTCCTCCTGAAATTTGTCTCCAAAACTGAGATACCAGGTCATTGTGCCAGAAGTATCCCCATGCCAGGCACAAGAGGTACTGAGAGGATCTGGGAGAGGGACTGTCCCCAATTGCAATGCAAGATGTATTCTATTTGCCATCTGTTAGAGCTGTGGCAGTTATTTTCTGTTAATTGGGCAGATTTTCTTTATCTCTTCCACAATGTCATGGTTTGACACTGGCACAATGCCAGTGCCCCCATGAAAATACACTTTCCCTGGTATCTGCTGTGAGATGTGACCAGGAATAAGCAAAGCAGGCTTCTACTTAGAAAAAACTTTATTAACTAAACTACAAGAAAAAAAAGAAAAGAAAAAAACACACAAGGAAAATTAAAACTTCACCAATACATCTCCCCCTCCTCCCCACCAAATTTCCAATACAATCCATTCCCCAAATCATTGACTCTCAGTCTGGCACCACCCTTTAGAATACTCAATCCTCAGTTCATCAGGGGGAGAAGAGTCCTCCTTGTGGCCATGGTGACCTTTTCCTTTTCATGCCCAGTGCTCTCACCACTGAACACGGACCAGAGCTGCTTCTAGGGTTGTCTTTTAAGGATGCATCGTCCCACTCCAAAAAGGCACGGACTCAACTTTGGGACATCTGTCCCCCCAGATTATTCCTCCTGGGGCTGAGGGGCACCAACACAGAACCCTCTTGGCTCTGGGGCATTGCCCCCCCGGATGCAGTCTCTGTATCCCAAGGAAAAACAGTTCTGTCCATGGCTATACAGAAAGAGCCCAGCATAAGAGCCACTCCATCATCCCTTCCCACTCAAGGTTCTTCAAGGTTCTATTCTTTCCATATCTCTCCCTTGCTCAGACCTCCATCTCACTTGCTCAGTTCCTTCTTCATCCTCCACTGCATCTCCCCTCCAGGAAAGGTCAA
This sequence comes from Melospiza melodia melodia, assembly GCF_035770615.1. Classification (NCBI taxonomy): domain Eukaryota; kingdom Metazoa; phylum Chordata; class Aves; order Passeriformes; family Passerellidae; genus Melospiza; species Melospiza melodia. Next base: position 26,031,204 of record NC_086200.1, read on the forward strand.
TGCTCGGCAAAGTTTTCATTGTCCACAAAGGGGTTAAAATCTCCTACCAGCAGCTGGACTCCTTGCAGCCCCCGGCCTTCGCTGAAGGCCGTGCGGTGCCGGCAGCACACGATATCAAATTCCAAGATAACAGTCCCAGGCAGCCTCTGTCTCCCAGAAGTGGGGGTGGATACCTCTCAGTAGTTCTTCCACGCTCCCACCCCTGGGCCCCTCAGGGTCAGGCCCACCTCTCCCAGGCCGCGTGGCTTTCCCCTCTCCCCGCCCATCCAGCAGCTGGGCTAGAGGACAGATCCGAACCCTTCTCGCCAGAAATCCAGAGACCCTCCCAGGATAGAGCTCTGCTTTTAACCCTGTGTCTCAGAGGCGGATCCGGTGTCCCAATGGCCAAACCAGGTGCCAATATTAAAATCCGAGCACCCATTGGCCTGACCACAGCATCCCAGAAATCCCATTTCCTGTCAAACCACCACACACAACCACTCCTCCCTCTGGGGGGACATCTGCTGATAACAGCCATTGAATGTCACTGCATGGCTGATAAGAACTACAGCATCCCACTGGGAGATGTGAGCCCAGAGGGGGGAGCCAAGCATTCCTACCTGGATATAATCTGGAGATTTTGGAACACCAGCACAGCTTCTCCACTGGATTCCCCAGAGGAACAGCAGCTGCCTCTGCCCCTGGATCTTCAGAGGAAGAGACTGCACCTTTCTCCAGGATCCCTGCTCCAGCAGAACCACCCCTGACACTGCAGGAGGGCTGCAGCCACAATTCCAATGGGACTGCTGCCAACAGCCTGACCCACAGGGTGTCAGGTTATATTCTGACTCTGTCAGTGTTATTTTGTATTACTGCATTTTTTATTTTATACTTATATTTTCTTCCCTAATAATGAACAGTTATTCCTGCTCCCATATCTTTGCCAAAGAGCCCTTTAATTTAAAATTTATAACAATTCAGAGGGAGAGGGTTTACAGTTTCCATTTCAGGGGAGGCTCCTGCCTTCCTTAGCACACACCTGTCTTTCCAAACTGAGACAGGGACCCTGCCCTGTAGCATGGGCAGTGGGCTGGGGCCACGCCACCACTCCTCCCTCTGCTCCCCTGTCCTGCACTGCCAGGAGAATTCTTCAAAGCCCTGGTTCTCAAGGGCACAAGTGGTGCCCATGCAGCTCAGGGCAGGCAGAAAGCAGAACAAGGAAGGATGGAAGTGGCGGGAAGGATTCTGGGAGGTTGACTGGAGCAAGTGACAACTTGGTTACAAATAAAATTCAAATATCCTTATATCTTCTTACCCTTTACAGACGTCTATTTAAAAAGTAGAAACATCTCAGGTACTTTTGGCATCTTTGAAAATTTAAAAGAAAAAGGCTTATAATAAACTGGCCACTCAGCTCACTGAGAAAATGGTTCTGGTTGAAGGGAAACAAAAGCAAATCAACATTTTTGACAAGATCACTTTTGAGTTAAGTGCTCTGCTGCATCCTTTGCCAGGGCTGCCTTGAAGAAGATGCTTCAGGTCAGCAACATAAAAGAGCCCAAGCTAAATTTGTTGTTGCTGGCTTTTTTCCTTTATTGATTGGGTTTTCCAAAGAGTCCAACACACTCTGGACACTGTGCAATAAACAGGAACGTGCAGGAAACAAGAAAACCAGGGAGGGACATGGCAGCAAATTGTAATCAATTATTCAGCATCATCTAATCCTCACCCAGGTTCAGTGAGATTATTCCAACGCCTGTGCTGCTGTGGCCAGAGGCATGCACCAAGATCCAGAGGGATGCTGGTGCTCCCAGAAGTGGAGAAGGTTTATGGAAAGGGCCTGACCCTGCTTTGAGCTCTGCTGTTCACAGGGAGCTGCTGCACTGGCAGCCAGGAAGATACTCAGGCTGGAAGCTGTGCCACAGAGATCAGCAGGATCCAGGAGATTCTTACCTAGTGCTGCTCATGAACTTGGAATATTGTAAATGACAAAAGCCAGCGGAGAGTAGAGGAGCTGGGAACAGGAGCACCACCTGGAGACGAGGAAGGAGAGGGAAAGGGCAAAAGGGAGGAAAACCAAGGGAAGACAAAAAAAAAAAAAGAATGGCAGAATTCACTTTTAAAGGGATTCATTGCTGAACCCAGCTCCTTTTTGTAAAGCCTAGTGAAGAACCTCAGATGCCAAAGACTGAAATTGATTTTCCATCTTCAGCCTGACGTTGGTTAGTGTTTTATACACAAAGTAGGAGACTGGTATAAAAGGTTGTGGGGATTTCTCAGGGGAAAGTGTTGAAGATTGCATGCAAGATGTTTTCCATTACCATCTGTATGGCAGATTACCTTTGTCAAGTGAGCAGTTTGCTTTATCTATCTCTTTGGGTGACCACATTCACACCTCCCTGGGGAGGAGACCTCTGCTGATAACAGCTATTGAATGTCCCTGCATGGCTGATAAGAACTACAGCATCCCATTGGGAGATGTGAGCCCAGAGGGAGGAGCCTAGCATTCCTACCTGGATATAATCTGAGATTCTGGAACACCAGCACGGCTTTCTCCATGGGATTCCCCAGAGGAACAGCAGCTGTCTCTTCCACTGGATCTTCAGAGGAAGAATACATCCTTCTCTACAGATCCCCCTTGCTCCAACAGAACCACATCTGATACTTCAGGAAGTCTGCAGCCACAATTCCAATGGGACTGCCACCAACACCCTGACCCACAGGGTGTCAGGTTGGTTCTGACTCTGTCAGTGTTGTTCTGGTGTACTGCGTTGTTTTATTTCATCCTTTAATTTTTTTTTCTTTTCCCTATTAAAGAACTGTTATTTCCTGCTCCCATATTCTCGCCTGAGAGCCCTTTAATTTAAAATTTATAGCAATTCGGAGCGGTGGGAAGGGTTTACATTCTCCATTTCGGGGAAGGCTCCTGCCTTCCTTAGCAGACTCCTGTCTTTCCAAACAAGACAGAAAGCAAGACAACCTGCTCTGCCTTTTTTGGTTCAGTACTAAGAGACAAACAGGTGCAGAATGAGAAGTCCTGACCAAATCAGGACTCATTCCATGCACTTCAAAGAGAGCAGGAAGTGGCCTTGGACCAGTGAAAAAATACCCAAAACACTAATCCAAGGTGCAGCCAGGACAGGACCTGACCCTGATGTTCTCTCCCACCCTGAAGCGGTCAGGCTGGGGAAGGATTGTCCTTCTCAGATGTCCCAGCTAGCTTTCCAGCACCCCTAGCAGTACAGGGGCACTATCCCAATGTCCGTGGCTCGGGACAGCACCTAAAGCAAACGCTCTGTGCCATGACAGCAGCGTTACCTTGTGGTAGGACGTGGCTGGGCTGATGGCTACAGTCAGCAGAAATAAGAAGCCAGCGCTCTCCAGCTGTGGTGAATCCAGGTTTATTGAGTCCCAGGGGAAACTGACAACCAAAGAGCAAAAGGGGGAGGGCCATGGGAGGAGTCAGTCATTGGACGAATAGGGTTTCAGAGTGGAGTGGGACACAAATGATTGACTTAGGGAGAACACCAATGGGGATAACTTGAGGGTGGAGCCCCGGCCCCTGAGCCAATCACTCGACGCTCTGGTTAGAAGATGCTAGAGAGTTCTAGAGAGAAGGGTGGGAGTGCCGAGTGATGGACAGGGCACTGGGGAGGAGTTAATTAATTAATTAATCTCCAAGGCAACTGGGGAGGAGCTGGGATAACTGGCAGCATAAAGGAGGGAAGGGAGAACCAGGGCAGAACCATTACAAGATAGGGGGGAACAGAACAGTCCAACTTATACAGACACAACACCACTCCCCCCCTTTTTGTTCACTCACTTGGTTCCACCTTGCTAACAAGAGGTGGAAACCATGGGCAGTTCACAGATGTCACAGGGTCCTTTCCATCTGCAGATTCCCAAAAAATGCCACCTGGCTGGAGCCCCTGAGCACTCTGAGCTGGAGGAGGAGCTGCTGGGCCATCACTCAGCACCTCGGAGAGGTCCCCTGGTCCCAGCTAAGACTTCCCCTGCCTGAAAAGGAAACAAAAATGTCACCCTGTGCCAGCTTGCTGCCCATTTCCTCCTGCGCTACCTCCGCTCCAAAATTAAAGTTGCTGAGTGATGTGGAGGATTTTGGTAATGCTTTTGTTGTGGACATGCCCTTCTGGCAGACCCAGCCCTGCTGCAGGGACTCTCCAGGGCTGCATGTGGCAGCCTCCTCCCACAGTTCTGGCAGTTTGCACATCCCTGGCATGGGCACAGAGGCAGTGGCAAGGAGGGAGGTGATAGAGCCAGGATTCACACCCAGAGGCAGTACCAGGGGGGCAGCAAAGCCCAGCAGTAGCTTAAAAATTGCTTGAAAGCAATGCCCAGCTGAAAGGTGAGGACATCAAGGATGGGGAAATCTGCAGCCCTGAGAGAGGCAAAGGCAGTGCCAGGGGAGCTCAGCCCAGCGAGGTGCAGCAAGATCCCAGCCAGGCATGGGGCACCTGCTGGGGCAAAGGGACCTGATCAGCGACCTGGCCAAAAGGGCTGACAAGGAAAAGAGAGAAGCAAAAAATAAAGGGTACAGAGACACAGACCTGGACAACTGTCCTGGTTTGAAAAACATGTGTCTGCCAAGGAAGTTGGGAACTTCCCTTGGAATGGCCAAATTATTATAATTTGCATTATTATTCCAATATTAATATATTGGAATCAAGGGGCTTTCAGGCAAAGGCAAAGAAATGGGAAAAAGAATAAGAGTTCTTTAGCAGTATGTATGTATATATATATGTGTGTGTGTGTGTGTGTGTGTGTGTAACAAGGCAAACAAACAACCACAGCAGCAGCAACAACAACAGAACCACAAATCCAGCCCCAGCCCCGGCCCCGGCCCCAGCCCCGGCCCCAGCCCCACGCACAGCCACGGCCCCAGCCCCGGCCCCGGCCACAGGTACAGACCCAGCCCCGGCCCCAGCCCCAGCCCCAGGCACAGCCCCGGCCCCAGCCCCAGCCCCAGGCACAGCCCCAGCCCCAGCCCCGGCCCCGGCCCCGGCCCCAGGCACAGCCCCGGCCCCGGCCCCGGCCCCAGCCCCGGCCCCGGCCCCGGCCCCAGCCCCGGCCCCGGCCCCAGCCCCAAGCACAGCCCCAGCCCCAGCCCCAGCCCCGGCCACAGCCCCAGCCCCAGCCCCAGCCCCGGCCACAGCCCCAGCCCCAGCCCCAGCCCCGGCCACAGCCCCAGACCCAGCCACAGCCCCGGCCCCAGCCCCAGCCCCAGCCCCAGCCCCGGCCCCGGCCCCGGCCCCGGCCCCGGCCCCAGCCCCAGCCCCAGCCCCAGCCCCAGCCCCAGCCCCAGGCCCAGCCCCAGCCCCGGCCCCGGCCCCGGCCCCGGCCCCGGCCCCGCCTCTCCCGGCGCTTTCCCCTTTGCTGCAGTTCCGGGCACAGCCGGCAGGGGCGCCGGTGGCTCCCGGCCGGGCGGGGCGGGTGCGATGATTCCCCCGCGGCTGCAGGGGGCGCTGTGGCGCCGGCCCGGCCGCGTCTCCACACGGCAATGGCGGGCGCGCTGCGTGGCGGGAAGGGGCTGCAGCGGAGCCGCGGAGCGGTGGCCGGAACCGCAGGGACGAGCGGACTCCGGGGTAGCAAACGAAATGGAACAGAAACTCCGCAGCTGTAGCAGGAGCCGAGGGGAGGCCCGGCAGGCAGGGCTGCTGAGTTACAGCGCAGTGAAAAACCCGGAGCAGTGGCAGAGAAGCGGCGGGGCTGGGCAGGGGCCGCTCGGCTCCCGAGCGCCGCCGGGAGAGGCTCCCTCGGAGCGGGAGGGGACTCGGGGATCCCGGGGTGTCCCCTGAGGCACCCGAGTAGATGGGGAGGGTCCTTTGTTCGGTTAGGCAGGGGTTAATAAGGTCCCGGAGCCACGGCCGCTCTCCTGAGCAGTTCCGCTCACGGTGGAAGGCAGGAGGAGCCCGTCCCGCAGAGGTGGCGAATTCTGCCCGCAGGGAGCGCAGCCTCGGAGCCTCCCCTCTGATGTCCAGAGCGAGAGAGAGCCACAGCCCCTCCTGCCAGCCCGCATCTCCCGGCACCTCTGCCCTTCCCAGGAGAAAGCCCCCAGCTGCCACAGTGCAGCCAGCTCCACTCCTCCCCCTTCTCTTGGCCATATCTTGAGTCTCTTAAGTGTCGGTGGCTATTGGCTCTTAGCAACAAATGGGAGAAAATTCCCTGAGAGAAAGAAACAAAAGGAAAAGTCCTAACCTCCATCAACAACAAATGATAGCAAAGAAAGTGTAATGATCGAACCTCATAATTTAACGATGGGATCACAATTCCAGGGAAACCCATGAGAGGAATAGCGGATTTGTCTTTACAAACAAGCTGTGGATCTGCTGGTAGATAAAACCAAAACTGGGAGATAAAAGAAACAATGGGAAGGATTCCACTGATTGATGAATGGAAAAAGATATTTGCTTTTACAAATAAACTTTAGGTTTGCTGATAAACGAAATTAGACATTGAAAGATGAAAGAAACAATGGGGAAGAATAACCCCTAAATTCCATAAGAGTTAAAAATTCAAAGGGAGGGTTGTACATTAGAGGGAAATCTTTGGGAAGTCTTTGGTATCAGGCATATCAGAGAGTCTGTACCTCTCAAGTACCTCAGCCAGTGGGGAAAGAGAGAAGGGAAATGTGGCCAGGAAATTAGGATAAAAAAGAGGCTGCATCCTCCAAAAATTTGAGAGATGGCAGGGGAATGCCCTGTGGCCTTTATTTGAATAAAGCCAGAAAGGACTCCTCTGTCTCCTTTTTGGACACAAACCTCTGGTGTTTGTGGATTAATTTTCCTAGCACCCAGCCTGCAAAGCTGGGGATCAAAGCTGCGTGTCCCAGCCAACTCCACGTGCCAAGGGAAGGATGTGAGCACTGAAGCGGTGTGGAGTGAAAGGATTTGGGGAGGACAAGGTGTCAGACACGCCAGAAGAGTGCAAGAGGAACTGGTCATGGGTAAAGTGGAACTGGTCAGTGCTCCAGGCCGGGGTTCAGGCCATGTCTGCAAAGCCCCCTGGCAGCAGCTGCCCTTGCACCCTGCTTGATTTGTGCTCAGCTGGTGCCTTCCAGAGTGACGTGACACAGCAGAGTGGAATCCCTTGTGTTCCCTGTGCCTGGCAGTAAGGCCATCACCCCTGGGCACAGGAGGAGCCGCCTGCAGAGCAGAGGGGTGGGATGCAAAGCCCAGCACACGCTGTTCCCCCATTTACCAGCTGGGCAATCGAGGTGGCACATGCCCTGCACACATCTCCACCATGAGCCCACGCAGCAGGACAGAACTGGGCAAACCGCCGGGGCAGAGCCATCCCTCCCCTTCCTTTTCCCAGAACACAGCCTGGAAACCCAGAGCAGGGCCACTGCTCTGCAGCTGGTGTCCCCAGGTGCCATCCCCAGGGCTGGAGGTGCCCAAGAGGGCTCTGAGCATCCTGCGCAGGGAGATACAGACTCCTCCAGCACTCAGGGGCTCTTATCAGCCACCTGCAGCTGGGCTGCAGCAGACCCTGTGATGTAAACAGGACTGGGCACTGCAGGAACAGGAGGAATTGCCAAATTCAAGTGTTGGATGAGGTCCCACATGGGCTGGCAGCTTCAGGGCATGGGAGGTGATTGCCCAGAGGATGGGAGGGGGAAGCTTGGTGGGGTGGTACCCAGACAAACTCCCAGGTCTGCTCTCCAGGCCATCCAGCCCCTCTGGACTGTGCCCTGCTCGCTCAAACAGGCTGGAAGTGCTGGGCAAGCTCGGTCCAGCCATGGGCAGATGAGGGGATCAGAGGAGTGGGAAGCAGACTGCAGACCCTTCAACCCACCTCAAGCCTGCTTTCCTGGAGTCAGCCTGCAGGCTGGGCAGGTAAGTACTGGCTGTGTAAAAAGTGCTGAATGCTGTGACCTTTTCATTACTCCTTCTCTGCTTTATCATCTTCAGGCAGTCCTCGAGTCTTGGAATTCCCACTTCCAGCAGTGAATCCTGTCTCCCCTGCTGCTGATTGACTGTGGATATGCTGGCATCCAGGATGGAGACAGTACAAAGTGAGACCCTGATTGATGAGGTGGAGGAGATGAGTGGAAGAGGTGAGTTTTCAGAAGGGAACAGGAGGGGGAACTGTCCTCTATTGAGGACAATGCATCTGCTTCTGCTGTGGGACAGCTATTGAAGGTCAAAGCACTGGGGCTTGTCCCCAAACTGGGCTTTTCATGGGTTGGGACTTGGTGGCTGCAACACTCCCAGCTGAGCTCTTGGTGTTCACCCGTAGGCCCAGCTCCAGCACCAAAGGCTCCTGAGCTGACATCCTTGGCCCCCTCCACTGTTCATAGAAAGAGATGTGAATTTGGGGCCATGGGTTGTGGGTCTTGGGGTAACCTCCACTGTGGTCGGCGCTGGTTTGTGCCCTGACCTGCCTGTTCTCCTCTCACAGCACCAGAGACACCCAGGCTCAGGTCCAGGTGGCTGCACTGCAGGTGTGCACCCACCCACTCAGGTGCTGCCTCCTCCTCCAGGAAGCTGAGGTCCCCTTGTCCAGGACGTGTGCAGGCCCCCGGGGTGGGGACAGGGATGGGGCAGCAGGGAGCCAGGGACAGTCCAGCCAGGGAGGTTTTCCCACTGCAGGGAAAAGGAGCTCACCCTGTCCCTTCTCTTGCTGGGGTGGATGCAGCCCCAGGGCTGCCTGTTCTGAGCAGCTTCTCCTCCTCTCTCCCCAGCTGACGTGACTCTGGACCCAGACACCGCCAACCCCTTCCTCGTTCTGGCCAGTGACCAGCGAGGGGTGGGCCGGGGGCACGAGTGGGCGCTGCTGCCCGACAGCCCCGAGCGCTTTGACACGGAGCCGTGCGTGCTGGGCAGCCAGGCCTTCGCTGCAGGGAGACACTGCTGGCAGGTGGAGGTGGCCGAGGCGGGGGACTGGTGGGCAGTGGGAGTGGCCCGGGAGTCTGTCAGGAGGAAGGGGGTCCTCAATTTTACGCCCCAGGAGGGGATCTGGGCCGTGGGGCAGTGGTTTGGACAGTACCACGCTTTCAGTGATCCTGACTGGACCCCACTGCACCTTCCCTGCCTCCCCAGGGCCATCCAGGTCTGCCTGGACTTCACCTACAAGCAGGTGACTTTTGCTGATGCTGAGAGTGAAGCCCCAATCTTTGCTTTCTGCCTGGCCTCGTGTGCTGGGGAGAGGCTGCGCCCGTGGCTCTGGCTGGGGATGGGCTCGTGGCTCAAGCTGTGCCCCTGACAGGGAGGGAACATCAGGGGCAGGGGAGAGGCTGGAAAGGCAAACGCCATCCATCACCTTGGGTCCTGGTGCTGGGAACTGGGGGTTCCTGCATCCTGCTGGCTTCTCATGAGGATCCTCTGGCCCCCAAGGAGAGGACGGGCAGCTCATGGAGGTGGATGCCACAACAGAGCCTCCTTTATCCCCCCACCCCTCGGCTGGCACTGCGGGGACAACAGGGAGCACAGAGACTGGGAGCAGGGAGGGGCTTGGTGCCCGGTGGTCCCTGGCAGGGACCATCACTGAGTGCCAGGGCACTGCAGAGCTGCTCTGTATGAGGCCATGGAAAATGCAGCAGGGTCCAGCTCCTCCCAGGGTGCTGGTGTAGGGCCTCTGGCTTTTTTCAATTAAGTTAAAAAACCCCAGACATAGCAGGATACCCATGATAACACTTATCTTCCCCACACATCCAGAGCCTGTCCTTGCCTGATGTGCACCAAGCACGTTTCTTGCAGCAGAGCACTGGGAGCAGTGCAGGGGCAGCAGCAGGGGCAGCCCAGGAAGGAAAGCAGAATGCTGAGCTGGGTCTGAAACCCACAGGAGAGGCTGGAATCCACAAGAAGGGCCACAGATCTGCCATTCTCAAGGTCCCACCTCACGGGATCCTGCTAAATCCTGTCCTTAGGAGAGGAGAAGGTGAAGAGGGACATTGCCTGGGTCCAGCCTAGATTTCATCATTTCTGGTTGGACCTTCTTTACTGCCACTTCAGTTGTCATTTTTGTGGTGGCATCTGGGCACAGACAACAATATTGGTCTCCCTGCTCTACTCCAGGAGCTGCAGTTGCAGGACTGGGTCAAGCCCAGGTATCTGCCCCCAGAGCTCTGCCCTAAGCCTCTTCCACTGTGGTAGCATCAAGACTGGGGAAACCCAGGGTTCTCTGCTCCCACAGAGGTACTTGCTACTGTCCATGGGCAGGAGCCTCTGAGACTGTCCTATTTTCCTTGGGATAGAGTTAATTTTCCTCTCAGTGGCCAGCACAGTGCTGGGTTTGGGATTTAAGGTGAGGATAATATTGATAGCAACAAGCCAGCCATCAGGCATGTGGTGTTTACGTGGCCTTCTCTGTGCCTCATGCTCTGCCAGTGAGGAGTTGGACGGGAAGCTGGAGGGGAGCACAGCCAGGACAGTGACCCAAACTGGCCATTCAGATATTCCACACCATAAAACATCCTGCCCAGTGTGTAAACTGGGGGAGCTGCTGGTCAGGGGCTGATGGCTGCTGGGAGACAAGCTGGGCACAGAGCAGCGGGTGCTGAGCACCTACACTGGGCATCACTTGTTCCACTTGGGGTTTATATTTTTTTCATTAGAATTATTATCATTAGTATTATTATATATTACTTTTATCTCAATTATTAAGCTGGTTTTATCTCAAATAAAAAGGTTTTTTTCCCCCATCCCCCTTGGAGGGTGGTGTGTGACTGAGTGGCTGTGTGGTGTTTAGTTGTCAGCTGGGGTTACACTGTGACAGAGGTTCATAGCAGAAGGTTGGTGTATGGAGATGGCAGATTGTTAGTTCTGTATTTTTGTCCTTTGTCATGCAAAACATCCCAGAAGAGCTGTGCTGTGCATTTAGGGGCACCTACCTCAATCAAGAAGAAGAAATTCCTTTCTGAAAGCCAACTAAGTCCCTCAGACTGAAAAAAGTTGGGTTTTTCAATGGATTGGTGTCTGGGAACTTCTTCACTGATATTTTGTGGTCTGGAGGGAGTAAATATTGTGCTCTGGTTTCCTTTTTGATGTGTCCCCCAAAAATTAAATTTTAAAAAATCATCTCTCTGGGAGCTGAGTTACGTAATTGCAGCATTTGTGTGAGAAATACACAGTTCCATGTAGAATTGCACCACAAAGACTCAGGGGAGCTTAAATTCAGCTCTCATGTGTTAGAGGTCTCTGCATGTTGGAACCACAACGGGTAGGAAGGGAAGGAACCCCGGGGTCCTTGAGCAAGGCTGGACCCACGTGGGCTCCGAGTGGTTCTGGGGAGACAATTGGGGCTGGGGGTTTGTGGCACAGCCAGCACATGGCAGCAGTGATGCTGCCTCCAACCCTGGCTGCACAGCGAGGCCACAGCAGGGTGGGATCAGACCCCTGGGACCCTCCTGCTGCCAGGGAAAAGGGCTGCAGCAGTGGACAGTGGAAGCACCTCAACAAACATGCTCTTCTCAGCATTGGTCTGTCAGCCATGCTCCAAACAAAGCCTGCCTGGATTTGGCACATCAGCCAAACAACTGTGATTGACCACCCTTCCTATGAAACTGTTTCCTTTTTCCCGGTGAGCCCTTTCTCTGGCACTTCTGCTCCTTTTACACTGTTCTCGCTCTTGCAGATGCCACTTTGTCTTCTCCCCACCCTGCCAGATTGCTGTGTGGCATCACAGTTTTATTTTAAAGGTCTGGCTGAGCCAACCTCGGCACTCTCTTTTTTTAAACCTTTTTTTTTTTTTTCTTTTAATATTAAAAAACCCAGAAAACCCTTGATTTGAGAGCTTGGCCAGGTAACTCATCCAAGGTCTTGCCCAAGGCTAAAGCCTTGTCCAGGACCTCAGAAGTGCATCCAACATTGGTGTTGCAGTGCTTTGAGTGGCACTTTAAATGGGCAGCTTCACAATTTCCAACCCCCTGCTGCAAGTGTGGCGTGACCAGATTTGCAGCACAGGGCCAGGGCCAGGGGCCGAGGCTGCAGGGGACGTTGGGTCCCCTCACTGCTCCACACAACAGGGAACGATGGCTGCCCAAGTCTCTGCCCTGAGGTCCCATTCCATGCCCTGCAGCCCCTGGCATGGTGCTGGCCCTGGGTGGCTCTCAGAGCCAGATGGTAGCGAGCACACAGAGCAAGGCTCCTGCCCTGCAGCTCCTGCACACTCGGGCACAGCTCAGACACAGCTCAGACACAGCTCAGACACAGCTGGGCACAGCTGGGCACAGCTCAGACACAGCTGGGCACACGTGGGCACAGCTCCTGCACATGTGGGCACTGCTCAGACACAGCTCAGACACAGCTGGGCACAGCTGGGCACTGCCCCCCATGACCCCAGCAGGGCTCACAGATGTGTCCAGCGTCTCCCACAGCCCTGCAGTGAGGGGCTGGGCTCAGGGCCGTGGGCAGGCCTGGGTCGGGCAGCTCACAGGGAGCCTCTCTGGGGTGGCATCACGCAGCATCAGGGTCGCTCCACGCAGCCCCATACACACCCCTGGCCCAAACAGGGGCCAAAGGACTCTTGGCTTGGCCCACGCCAGGCAGGCTTCTGTACACTGACAGAGAAACTGCCCAGAAATGAAAAAAGCCCTGGGTTTTGTCCAACTTTGAAACCTCTGCTGGGGCCGGCCATGGCAGCTGCTGCGGGCAGGGGGTACCGGGGGGCTCTCAGGGAGGCAGCCTGGGCTCTGCAGCCCTGGCCCCCTCCAATAACAACACAACAGCCCAAAGTTTGTCTCACTTTTATTTACATCATTGCACAGCCCATTTCCCCAGAACACACTGGAACGTGGTGGGTCAGACACCATTGCCCACATCCACGAGCTGAACATCTCTGGGAAGGAGAACAAGACTCAAAGAGTCACTGAGTCTTGTGGGGGCACAAGCAACAACTCCAATTATTGGCAATGACAACAAAGCCAAGGATGCTGAGTGCAGCCACAGCCACACACGGGACCGGGCCCCCACTGCCCCAGCCAAGGGCTTCTGGCTTTCACAGTTGCATATTTGGATTGATGGTGGGTTTCTTAAGTGGAACACTGGCTCCATGAAGTCCTTACCCTGGGGACATGCTATGGGAGAGAGCATCCCTCATCACCTGCCACAACTCGGTGCCTTGTGGGGCCAAGCTCCCGGGAGGCAGCCAGGCCTGGGAAGGTTAAGCCCCCCCTTCCATTTTTCTTCACTGGTGATGTCCTGGTGACAAGGGGGTTGTTGGGAAGGGGCTGAAGGAAGGGACACCCAGGACAAGGCACAGAGCAGTGGTGCAGAGCCTGCTGCCATGGGAAGGGGTATGCAGGGTGGGATCACCTGCGTGGGAATGGGATGGGACTGGAGCAGGGACTGTGACTGGAGAGGACTGCAGCAGCCTCTCCACCAAGAGTACCAGAAGCAGAGTAATCCCTGCATGAGTGCATGACTGGGAAAAGGGCAGACAGCCCAGGCATGTGGAAGAAGGGAGGGGACAGTCGGGGAGCAGAGATGAGCAGCCTGGCTGCAGCAGAGGACATTCACCCACAGTCACACCAGCCCCTCACGCTTGGAGGAGAGACCAGTTCAGAGCAGCCCTCAGGGCACAAAGGGGCTGCTGCAAGATGTGTCAGGGTATCCCCGAGCTGCACCTGGGAGAGGGGACAGAGGAGAGCAGACACCAGGGCCAGGAGCAATCCTGTTGGGGAAGTTGGCACACTGGTCTCTGCTGCTCAGGCCACCAGAAACTTCCAGCTCAGGCTGAGGGAACACACAAGGAAACACATCCTGCTTGGCAGCTAGAGAGGAGGAGGAGGAGGAGGAAGTGCACATGGTGCTTTGAATTCAGGAAATTACAGATGTCCATCTCACAGGGCATTGCACTGACCCAGTTGCTTTCAGCAAAGGGGCAGAGGGACATAGTGCATGACCACCACCACCCAGTGCAAGGACACAGGCCCCTCAGAGCCTGCCTCTTGCCTGCTCTCTACCCTCACCACCACGGAGCCAGAGCCCAGGCTCCAGCAAAGCAGCTGCACACACCCCTGGAGCACCTGGCAGGGCAGCATCACAGCCAGTGTCCCCACAGCCTGTGCCACTCAAGGCTCAGGAGAGATCAGCACCAGGCACTGTCTGGCAGGGTGAGGTGGCAGAGGCAAGGACCAAAGCCAAACCAGGGGGACTCTTGGCAAAGGGGGCATTCTGAGACAGAGGGCTTTGAGAACTGCATGTGCTGGAAACACAGGTGAAAGGAGGAGGAGAAGGAGGAACACTGGCCCCACTGGACAAGGGACCCAGAGCCTGTTCTCTGGGACCAGCAAACTGGGGGGTTTCACTAGAGGACACAACAGGCAGGCAGCGCTACCAGGGATGAACCCAACGCCAGCAGCTCCTCTGGAATGTGCAAATAAAGCGCAGAGACAGCCAAGAGCACCTGCGTCCTGCCAGGGCACGGCCTGTCCCCTAAGGTACGTGTGAAACTGATGCTACAGGAGGTCCAGCCTCAAGCTGGCAAAAGGACATCAGCAAACAGAGACTCCAACTCCCACCTTCTGGGGTCAGGAAAGCTCCTTTCTCACTCTTTGCAAAGCAAAAGGCAGTGGTGGGTTTAGCTAGTACGGAGCCATCTCTTCCCACCCTCGGATCCTCCATCCACCTTTGCCAGACAGACCAAGGGCTGAGTGCATCCGAGTCCTGGGGATAAGCCAGGATCTCAAGGAAAGCATTTTGTGAGATCATGTCTGCGCCGGAAAAGATTCTCTCACTCTGAAACTGATTTTGAAATTCTCAAAATTACAGTACTTTACAATACAAAATGTCTCCATTCAGTATTATGTCATTTTACTCCTTCTGGGATTATAATAATTATTAAAAACACTCAACTTTCTAGAAAGGACAGAACACCACAAAAGAGACCAAAGAGTAACGGGAAGGCTGCTGTAGTATATCAAAACCAATTTAGTGCAAAGGAGAAGGGGACTTTCAAGAATGGTTGATGAAAAGTGTTCCTCATACGCTCATTTGGAGAAAAGGCATTGATTTAACCTCTGAATGAGATCAGATTGCCAGCTTCTATCCTGAAGCTTAGAACATCAACACAAAAGGACTGTAACACAATATGCATGGCCATTAAAAAATAATATTATATATAGATATATATATATATATATATGGAGAGAGAGAGAGGGAGATGTTTTCCATGTATGGTATTTCATTATAGGAAAGTGTCCCTGCAGACAGGCATTTTCTGCCATCAGGCTCTTTTGGGCCATTTCCCCCACAGATGTTGATATGTGTCTCTTTGCCAAGGTCTAAAGCTGAGGGCAGAGTGCCTTTGGGTGGGATGATTGTTTTCCAGTGCCCCCACAGCTGCCACGGTCCCTGGGCCTGTGGGGACGCCCGACCCTGCGCCGTGGCCGCCCGCGGACGGCTCAGACCGTGGTCTCATCCGCGGCCTTCTTCATCAGCTTGGCGGAGAGCAGGGAGTGGGGCACGGGGTGGGGGCTCCGCGAGGCCGGGAGCATCAGCCGGACTTTCTGGTTGGTCCTTCGCCACTCCGAGTACAGCTGGCAGTGGTAGCGGAACGAGACCTGGCGGGCGAGAACGCAGCACTGTCACAACCCCAGCCACGCTGTCACCAACCCCGGCCACGCTGTCACCAACCCTGCCTGCACTGTCACAACCCCAGCCACGCTGTCACCAACCCCAGCCACACTGTCACCAACCCTGCCTGTGCTGTCACAACCCCAGGCACGCTGTCACCAACCCCAGCCACGCTGTCACCAACCCCAGCCATGCTGTCACCAACCCCGGCCGCACTGTCACCAACCCCGGCAGTGCTGTCACAACCCCAGGCACGCTGTCACCAACCCCAGCCACGCTGTCACCAACCCCAGCTGCACTGTCACCAACCCTGGCAGTGCTGTCACCAACCCAGCAGCGCTGTCACCAACCCCGGCCACGCTGTCACCAACCCTGGCAGTGCTGTCACCAGCCCCGGCAGCGCTGTCACCAACCCCAGCCACACTGTCACCAACCCCGGCAGTGCTGTCACCAGCCCTGGCAGTGCTGTCACCAACCCCGGCCACACTGTCACCAACCCTGGCAGTGCTGTCACCAAGCCGGCAGTGCTGTCACCAACCCCGGCCACGCTGTCACCAACCCCGGCAGTGCTGTCACCAACCCCAGCCACGCTGTCACCAACCCTGGCAGTGCTGTCACCAACCCCGGCCACACTGTCACCAAGCCAGCAGCACTGTCACCAACCCCGGCCACGCTGTCACCAAGCCCAGCCCTGCCCCGGAGCACACGCAGGGACGCTCGATGCCCACACCCCTCTGCCTCTGGGGACCCTTTATCCTGAGGCAGGGACACAGCAGTGTGTGGCACGGCGGGGCACGGTGTGGGGCACTCTGGGACAAGGCACACAGCAGTGACCCCGGCATGGTGTGGGGCGCTCCGTGTCCCAAGCCTGACAATCGGTCCCTGCCTGGGGACACCAGGCTGAGGGGCAGAGCCAAAGGGGCCTTCGGGGCAGCACCAGCAGAGTTTGGGGTTTGCTCAGTTGGGTTTGGGTCCGGGCTGGTGCAGGGTGTGGGGATGAGCTGCACCTCACCCCTCCATCCAGCCCCGGGCTTCAGCAGCACCTTCAGTCAGCAAAACAAAGCTCTGAACCCAACCAGCCTCCTCCTATCTCACAGACCCTAGGGACCTTCTTTGTCCTGCACAAAAACCTTCCCTCCTCTGTCTGCAACAACAGCACAGCAGCTGGATTCACTTTTTCCTGACAACACCGTGGCCTGGGACACTTGTCTACCCGGAGGGAAACAGGGGAGGATGCAAAGGCTGGCGGGACCCAGCAGAGCAGCCCAGCAGAGGCCCGAGATGGCCCTGCAGTTTCAGAGCAGCCCTGCGAGGGGAGCTTTGAGCTTGGCTCAAACACTGACTGCAGTCAGCCACTGATCTGAACCGGCCCTTCTTACGGGAAGGATTTAGCTGGCAACTGGGATGTAGCAGGAAGTGCATCTGACACAGAAAACTCAGTAAAACTGTAACTTCTGGATGGGTCTACGAGACATCTTATGAGAAACGAAGCTGTGGCACTGAGGTAACTGAGCTTACTGATCGGTGCACACTCCTTCCTGTTGCAGAGGGA
The DNA here is from genome assembly GCF_035770615.1 of Melospiza melodia melodia. NCBI lineage: Eukaryota > Metazoa > Chordata > Aves > Passeriformes > Passerellidae > Melospiza > Melospiza melodia. The sequence continues at coordinate 26,048,271 of NC_086200.1, forward strand.
TTGTGGCAATAAGACTTTTTGCTGACAAATTCATGTCCCAGTTTTCAGAGAATAGGGAGTTAATGATGGGAACCTCAAAGAAGGCTCCTTGTGCTCACAAAGGAGCTGCAGCCTTGGCTACAGCCTCTCTCACAACCCTCACACTGGTTACAGCCATGAACTCCCTCCCACATATTGTCCTCTTGGACTGCATAGCCCAGGGCAGAATGAGCTGAATATAAATAAAAGGCCTTCACCTAATGTCCTCCTCTGCTCAAGGAAATGTGAAACACAGCAGAATTAGAGCCATTTAAGTCAGGACTTGTTACTGCACAAACATTTTTCCATTTCCTCCAGGTTTCCAGCTCCTCCCCACCATGCCTGAGATAGAGGAGACGGAGACACTTCCTCTTAAGGTTTCCAATTTTAGCTTGGCTTCCTACAGAAACAAGCTTCATGCAGGAACATGCAGCATGGAAACTTTCCTCCATGCTCCCATGCAAGGAGTGCCTCCAGCTTTGCCCCAGGCACCCTCACCCTCAGAGCAGGGGCTGCTGCAGCACCAGCTCATCCTGCCCTGGTCCCCAGGTCTGTGAGGGAGATTGCAAGGAGTGTCCAGCCCCAGGGGAAGGGGTTACTCTGTGAAATTGGAAAATGACATGACAAGGAAATGGACTGGGGAATTTCTATTGCCCACAGGACTCCCAGCTTTTTGGGGTCCCACTACTTCTCCTGCATCAAGTGCACTTTTTCCCTTCCCAAAATGATGTTTCCCTGCAAGGAGTTGGAAAAGGGCATTGACAGGGCATGAGCACACAAAGGGCTTGCTTGGAATAGGAGAGCCAAAATCAAGATCCAAACCCAGAAATCCACTCAGTATCACAAGACAAAAGAAGTGAATGGGACACAGAGGGAAGTCCCTGGCCCAGCAGCCCTGGGGAGGGACCAGGCAGCCCCACTGAGCCTCCACTTGTGCCACAGGCAAACCTGCATTCACTGTCCTGCCCTTCTCTGCTCCCTGCAAGATGCAAGCTCCTCGCTCCCTAATTCAGCACGTCCAGAAAAGGCATCTGCACAAAGCTCTCTCCCACCAGGGACCAGTTCAACCCCAGACTGGCTCAAATGCAGGTTCCCAGCAATGCCCAGTGTCCCCCATGCAGCAGTGGGCCAGGGCACACTGGCTACCAAGCCTTGACTTGGGGCCGACCACACAACATCAGAGCAGCCACAGGTTTCCCCAGGGCCAGAGAGTTCCTTCCACACACCTTAAAAATACTGCATAGGAGTTTGTTTAGTTGTGGCCAGAGACCCCCAAGGCCAGTCTGCACCCCAGCTGGGCACAGCTGGTCTGCTCTGAGCAGCAAATCACAGAGGGACACGGTGGTAAATTACTTAGGCATCAAATGTGTTCTATATTTTACTTTTCCCCTGCACTGCCCAGGTACCAAGTTTGTGTTTTTTTGTGAACCACAGATGGGCCACTGCCTGACCCAGCCCCAAGCCCTTCCCTTCCCACCCAGCCTCAGCCTCAGCCCCATCCCAGCTCTGGCACATCTGTGGCTGGTTGGGCTCTGACACTTAGGGAACACAGTCTGGAAAGCAGATGAATGACCAGCAGGTGATTTTCCATTCTCAGCTTGCACATGAAAATAACTAAATGGACATCAAATGGAAGAGCTCAAGGTGTTCTCACACAGGGAGGCAGATATAGCAGGTGGCACTGATGAGGGGTGAGCCAGTGCTCCCAGCTCCTCTGGAGCAGGACGCTGGCAGCTGGCACTTACCAGTGTCCAGAGGACGTAGATGGTGAAAAGTGCTATAGTGAGTGCTATGAGTCCGATGGCCTCCAGGCGGCTGTTGAACTGCAGGTGGTCCTGGGCGCCGCGCAGGCACAGCCAGCCCGAGATGGCCGCCAGGGGAGTGATGAACAGGAAACACACCATGTCACAGAACAGCGTCCTCTTCTCATTGCGGGGCCCGGGGTCCTTCAGCCACTGCGGGAAGGACGAGAGGGATCAGCCTGGGACAGGCAGGAGAGCCGGGAGCTCTGGCTGCACTGTGCAGGCTGACTCACACCAACCTTCTCCTAAAGGGAACCAGAGAGTGGCAAGTCTAGGTTCAACAATTAACAAGGAAATGGAAGAAACAGTTAATGAACATGTACAGGGAAAGGCAGTCATGAATACAGAAGCTCCTGGACTCTCCTCTGGAGTAGTGAGGAGCAGGCACTGCAGGACATCAGTAAAGCCTGGCTTAATATGGATCTGACAGGTCTGGGACTAAACTTCAACAGAAACAGACCCAGGACTCTAACTGGTGAAGGGGCTGTGGGAAACAGGGGCACTGGGTCTGCAGCAAGGCCAAGCTATGACAGCATCTGTCCCAACTCTAGCCTTGGGCTCCTGTGGGAGAATCACAGCATTTTAGAGTTTCACAGGCAATCTCCAAATGTTTTTTTCTTTTGGGAGTCCTGACTTGCTTCCAGTGCGGGTTCATTTTAGATACTTCAGCAACAGCAATTGTTCTATGTTCCTAGAATTATGCTATTTTCAGCCTTTCCTTTCCTTTTTTAGAATAGCAAGAAGCTGTGGTTCCTACAGATACCAAATTGTTACAGCACATCTTTACTGGGATCTGTGTGTGCTGGCCTGCAGATTCTTCCTTCTCCTCCTCACAAACAAGACTGCCTCATTCAGGATTTTTTAAATTTTATTTTTAGATAAGACTTGGAGAATATTATTGATAAGGCACAGGCAGAGCAGGGAAGAGACTATCAGGGTCTGGGGCTGTCAGGCCAATCCTCCTGTATGGCACCTGCTTTGGAACAGACAGCTTGGGCAGGGACTCATCTGGGAACTCTGCACACAAAGCTCCTTTCCTACTCGGAATCCACCCTTCAAGGAGCAATACTGAAGTGGTGGTGACAGGTCTGCAAGAAATGATGGGACCTCAGCAGAGGTGACCTGAGGACATGGCTGGCCAGAGGCATGCAGGCCAAGAGGGAAGCAAGGCAGGGGCCACAGAGGTGAGGGCAGATTTAACTGCAGCAGGGATGTTCAGTGAGACAGAGCAAAAGGGCAAGAATGGGACTGGAAGCACAGCCAACTTTTGTGGAAATGGGGAAGAGAAGGGGCAGCTGGCAAACCTGGGCATGGAATAGGGGGGTAGCTAGGCTGGTTAGAGCCACAGGAGCAGCAGGTTGTGCAGCACCTGGGACAGGACACTGAGCTGGCCATGAGCAGAGGAGAGGATGCTGCAGTGACAGGAATGAGCCTGGCCTGGAATTCCAGCTGGGAGGACTCATAACCACAGTATTTTAGGGATGTGACCTCAATCATCTGAACACTTCAGTGGTAACAGTCAAGGAACTTTCATTGATTCTAAAGCCATTTGGAGCATGACTTAATGGGCAGACAGCCAGGAGAAAATCTCAAAGAATCACAGAATCACCAAGGTTGGAAAAGACTTCATGATCATCAAGTCCAACCATCAACCCAGAGCCACCTCCAAACCATGTCCTCAAGTCATCCACATACTTTTTGAACACTTCAAGGGATGGTGGCTCCACCACTGTCCTGGCAGCCAGTTCCAATGCCTGACAACCCTTTCCATGAAGAAATGTCCCTAGTATCCAACCTAAACCTCTTCTGGCACACCTTGAGGTTATTCACTCTCATCCTGTCGCTTCTTCCCTGGGAGTAGAGCTCGACCCCACCTGGCAGCATCTTCCTGTCAGGGACAGATAACAGAAGGTCTCCCCTGAGCCTCCTTTTCTCCAGGCTGAGCCCCCCAGCTGCTCCCGGTACTCCAGACCCTTCCTCAGCTCTGTTGCCCTTCTCTGGACACACTCCAGTGCCTCAGCGTCTTTCTTGGACCAGGCAGCCACCCTGGGATTTGAGGGGGATCCTCAGCAGTGCCCAGCACAGGCAGATGGCCACAGCCCTGCTCCTGCAGCCACACTGTGGCTGGTACAGACCAGGTGCCATTGGCCTTTGTTGCAGTGTGTTGCAATTTCCTGTTTTAGATTTCCCAGTCCCTTCCCAGGTGTGGCAATACCTCTCTCCCTTCCCCCTCGCCCCCTTGCTGAGTGAGTTCTGTCAATCAGTCTTAACATTCCAGCAAGGCCATCGTGTGGTTGGTCACGTTCAAAGGATGCCCCTCAGGCCTGGGGTCATTGGCCTGTCTGTGTGTCCCCTGTCCCCTGAGACCCTCCTCCTCCCACCTGGTTGGTGCTCACCTGTCCCTTCCCCTCCCCCTGTCCCTGGGCTTCAATTGAGCCAGAACCATGTGCTTGCCATTCTGTTGGAGCTGTTACCAAGATTCAGATGTCTGTGACCATGGAATAAAACTCTGGATTAAACCCTCTGCAGAATCCGTCTCCTTTTCCTCTTCACCTTAGCCTGAAGCCTTTCCACCTGAGGTAAACTGAGTTTCTACAAGCCTGGGTTTGTTTCAATGCCCAGCTGCAACCACCAGCCAGCCAAAAGTGTCTCTGAGGTGAAACACCACAGCTGCCACCTTTGGCCCAGCAGCAAGGGTCAGACGAGCCTGGGCACAATCTACCTGGTAATATTGGGATCATATTCCAATACAGACCTTCTTGGCCATCTGGCTCACATTCAGCCACTGCTGACCAGCACTACCAGGTCTTTTCCAGTGGGCAGCTTTCAGAGCAGGCACAACTGTCATTTGGACAGGACTGGGAGCAGGGAGGCAGACCTGCAGCTCCCCCCTTGCATGGCTCTGCAGAGGAATCAGTGTGAGGAGCTGCATGGGGACAATCAATACCACACATGCAGTCTGAGCAGTTCTGGGGGGAAGTGAGGGTGGACAGCAACTCATTGGCACAGGAAAGCTGCTCCCATACACAGGGTTCAAACCCAGCCCTGTGTCAGGCTCCCCCCAGTCCAGGGCCAGGACACAGCACTCAGGTGAGTGCCACATCACCCTGTCTGGACCAAGTTCCCTCTAGCAGCAAGCCCAGAGCACCTCATTCTATGCAACAGGACACGTTGGAGCACTTCTGACCCTTGTACAGTAAGAAGCTCATGCAGATAAGTATTTCACTGCATCTTAATTCTATTTATATTCCTTGTGACTTTTGAAACTCCTTCCTCCTTCCCAAGATGGGAGACAAACATATAAAGGCAGGAAGCAAATTAATTTCCTTTTGAAGCAGTTGATTTACTTTGCCAATATGCACTGACACAGTAACAAAATGGAAAACAATAAGTCACTCTAAGGGTGCAGCATTTCTGGCACAGCAACACTTTGGTGCATACAGGACTTCAAATAAACTTTTCCAACAATCCATAAAATGATCAGGCAGATTAAACAATTTTTGTAGGGAAAACTATCAAGTGAGCATGGGAAAGCAATAAAAGCACGACTTGGTCTTCTTCTAGCAGCTTCCACACTGCAATCATGTCTGAGACTGAAAGGAAAGAGGCAGAGGTGGCTGCTTGCTGCCATTTGGGCTATGAGCTGAGCCCCAGATCCTGCTTGCAACAACTCTCTGCTTGTGTGACAGAATTCTGGGTATAACCATATTTCTTTGTCCTCCAGCATGATCCTGAGGCTTTTCCTGATACTGGGATCAGCAGGGTTGTGGAAAGGAGCTCATTTCTTAGAGCCACAGCCGGGCTGTGGGATGATGAGAAGCTGACCTTTGGGTGCTGCAGTGCCCATGAAGCTTGGGTGAGCCCAAGGGGATGGGAGGCAGGAGGAGAGCAGGCAGTAAAAGGCACCAGGACATCAGCAGCTCCTCTGGAAGCCAAGAGCAGAACTCAAAGCATATCAGAGCAGTCTCTCATCCATCCCAGCACCTGCTGCTCCATGTATCTCAGGGCTGGGCTGCATTCTGCCCCTTGGGGCCAAGGGGAGTGGACAGAAGAAGGACTCTCCCAGCAGCACTCAGCACCTTGCAGTCTGTCTGGAGGCTTAAAAATGGGTGCTTTAAAAATTAGCTTTCATGGATTCTTAGAGCTGACTCACCTTGAGGGGCTGAATGTGAGCTGTCAGCTGTCTCATGACCACACCCCATGCAGCACTCAGTGCAGCACAGCACTGGGGGGACCAGCAGGTGCTCACATCTCTCCCTGCCCTGCACTGGACCCCTCATTTGGTGGCCGTGAGTCAGGAGCAGTGTGACCTGCCAGCCTCACCACCAGCCCTGCCAGAGTTCCCCACCTGCTTCACAGCCACAGCACCACACAAGCATTTGGCTGCATTACAAAACATCCCACAGTTACCCTCTGGCTTCTCAGGTGCCTGCTGATTTTCCTTTCACTGCTGACCTGCTGCCTGGCTATAAAAGCCAGAAAAAAAAAAAATCACATTAACTCGATCACATCAGCATTATTAGTCCTGTACATGTACTGGGAAACATGTTGAATCAAATAGTACAGCTTCAGATGAAGGACTCTCATATCCCTTCTCTGGGCCTGCACCAAAGCCTTTCTGCAGGCCACTGAGCTCTATGGGCAGCCCCAGCAGAATGGTCCTGTCTCCTTCACCAAGGTGGGAAGGGATGTTTTCTGACGGAGTACCCAGAATTCAGGAAGCCAAGACCCAGAAATGCCCCTAGCCCTGCAAGCAGAGCAGTTAAATGCTGCACAAAGCTGCCCCTCTGCAATGCTCCATAGACCTCCACAACCCAAATCTCTCCTTGAACAGAAAGCCTTCCCTACACCCTCAGCTGCTGGGAAGCACAGGGCTCTGGGCTGACCCAAGGGATTTAGGAGCACTAGAAAGGGTGCACAGGAGAGGAACGCACCCAAGCGGGGCTGCAGGTCACTGGGACACTTTCCTCCAGAGAGAGCAGCACCAGCTCCCACGGTTGGTGGCACCATGGCAAATGCCACACCATGACACGTGCCAGTATGGGATCACAGCACCCCAGAGAAAGCTCACTGGTCTTCTGGATCAGCACAGCACAGACTGGGCTGGACAAAGTGCTGAAGAAGGACAGGTAAGGAAGACTAGTGCTGGTGAGTATCAAGAGTGCAAGGGTGTTTCCACAAACAGGCCATTGCTTTATGCAGAGCAGTGCCCAGGACTGCACAGAGAAGTGCTGAGAGGATCTCATGTTGGACCTGTGACCAGCATCTCCAGACAGCAAACTCAAGTAAAGAGAGAAAGGAAAAGATTAGAGGGGTGGGAACTCAGCTGGAACCAAGAAGGATTTGTTTTTCACTAGAATCAGGAATGTAAAAGAGGGGTGCATTGAGCAAGAAGAGAGGTGGGCTGGGGAAGGGCAGAGGAGCACGGATCAGACAACAGTGCAGTGAGTTCAGCAGAAGAGTTCGAGGAAAGCAAAGGGAAAAGTCTGTCTGCAGAGAAGATAAGGCTGGAGGAAGGGTGGGGCAGAGCTTGTATCACAGCTCAATTCTCCAAACTGGAAGGGGGACAGTGAGTGCTGAGGCAAAACTCCTTTCCCTAGTAACAACCAGGAGTAACATCACAATTCCTGCCTGCCAACCTCCCTTTTCTGTTCCAGGGACATCTCTGCAGCACCTCCCACAGCCACAGAGGTGCAGGAGACTCAGGAGATAAAGCAGAAGGACTGCACGGGACAGACCCACGGGAGGTGTCGCCCACTCTAGTGTAACCTGCAGTCAAGCAGCTCCTCAGAGAATTTCAAACACGTTTCCTTGTGTGTGACATTGTGTTTGAAAATTGTACTTTCTAGAGACAAAAAAATAATCCACTGACCTACATAAAATATCCAGTTTAAATTAACCAAAAGTGTTAGCAGTCTTTGAAAAGTAATCATCTTTAATCAAAATTGCACCATAAACTCCAAGAAGAACAGCAGGAGCAAAGAACTGTAAAGCTCCTGTACAGCACAGCACTATTGGAAGCAGGAGCTGTTTTGAGGAGGCAAAGGAGCACACCAGAATCACTAAAGCAGCCCATTTATAAATAAAGTTATTAAAACACACACTGCTGGAAAACACCAGCAGAATTGAAATACAGAAGCAGAATTTTCTTGGGACTCCATGATAAGATTTGCTTGCAAGGACAGAAATAGGGAAACAAAACATGTGGCTGGACTGCTCCAACAGTGACTGGTTCACCAGAGAAATCTTTTTTGGAATTAGTGAGATGTCTTAAATGATTTTTGCCTTAGCAAAGGAATGCTTGCAGAAGCATTATGACCAAGTCCTGCATTCTACCTGTTAGCTTTCACCATGAGGCTATGCTGACTTTCAACCTCCCAGTAATTTTAGCAAAGCCAGAGTCCTTGGTCTCTGCACCAGCAGTCTGTGTCCTCTCAGAGCAGAGACCTGAAACTCCTGGCTCCTCTCCCTGGTATTTACATTATGTGTGAACAAAAACATACCCTTCCTGTGGAGTATGGAGTGATTTTTGCTGGGACCCAGCAGCTGCTGCTCTGATACCTGCCTGACCTGCAAGCCCAGGACACTTGTGCAGAGACCTGGGCTGGCAGCACAGACCTGACCTGGTCTCTCCCCATGCCAGGACTGGCCTCAGAAACCACAGCTGGCTCCAGCAGAGGCACAGGGCCCCAAAGAGGAGTCTTTGGGCTGCTGGGGTGGTGCTTCTCTTCAGCCCAACCAGAAACACTCAGAGGGGACAAAATTAACAACAGCTTGAAGCTTTAACACCTTACAAGCGGTTAATGAACAGAAGAGAGAAATGAGAGCATGGGTGCCACAGCAAAACACATAAAATAAGAAAAAATACCTTTGCTGGTGTGATAAATAGGTATGATTCATGCTGATAAAAATTGAAACAGTAATCAATATTGATACAGTAATTAATATTTGAGAATAATAAAATAGTTAATAGCTAAAAGTTGTAATGCCAAAGAAGAAAGGGAAAGGAGGGGCTCCACCCACCCGCCCTTCCCAGCAGATGTTTTCAAGGACCACTGGAAAGAAGCTGAAGATACAGTTGCTAAAAATGACCAAGAACCTGGTTGGGTCCAAGAAAATGCTAATTATAAGGGACTTATTGCCTTGATATGTAGATACACTCATACGTTAGTCTTGGCTTACATTGTACTGGCTTGATGTGCATGTGTAACCCAAAGGTGAATTAAAGGACAACGAAGAAGACTACTGAGCCTTCATCAGTGATGACCCCCAAAGACTTGTGCGACCACCAAACCGAGTGGTAATGAGGGTGGAGACAGAAAAGTGACAAACTGAAAATAGGAGGAGATGGCATTGACACATGGCATATAAGGGGTGATTTCCACTTGGCAAGCTTGTACGTGAAGTGGCAAGGGTCATTGAACCCTGCCCTCCGTACCCCGCGGTATCTTTTGCTTATGTGCTATTATTTGAACCAAATTATCCCTTGTTTATATATTTTCTAAACTATTTAATTAAAATTGTTACTACTTTTAATAGTTTGGCCTTTTTATGATGGGATAATTGGTCAAACATAACACTGGTAACCTGGGAAAGTAAAAACGGGCAGGAGTGGGCTCAGGTGCACCAATACAGACCAACCCACACAGCCCTGTCCCTCTGTGGGCAGTGGGGGAGGCAAGGGCAGAGCTGTGCAGAAGGGCTTGTGGCTGTACAGACACAGCCACACTGTCACCCTTGGCACTGCTTTCTGGAAATACACAACACATCCAGTGCAGTCCCAAACACCTCCATCCACACAGCTCTGCCTGAAATCCCAAAGGGCAAAGTATCTCCAGCAGGAAGACCACTTTGTAGAGAAAACAGGTTTGTGATGGATTTTGCCTCAGACCAAAGAGAAGGGTTTATGTGGAAGGGAAAGCATTAAGGACAGAGGCAGGGGAGGCAATGTTTTGACTCATACACAAGTTGCCTCGTTCTCCACATGAAGAGGCAGACTCCTCCAGGCAAGCTGACACATCCTAACTCAGCCTTCTAAGGAGGCAGGAATAAATTGATCACAAGAGGTATTCCCTTCTCCATACACTATACAGGACTTTAAAGAACAAGGTCTGGCTGAGGCACATTTAAGGCATGAAAGGCTAGGACAAATAAACTCAATCATGCCTAGAGAATTGTACGATCACCTGTGTGTGGCCTGGGAGAAAGAGCTGTCTAGGCTGCAGCAATCCCTCAGGTCCAAAGGCCTGCACTCCTCCTTCTGCCATGCTCTGGACACCAAAGGTACAGATACTCCCTGAAGAAGAATCCTGGGCAGCAACTGGGCATTTCCTGTGCATGATATTATTAGAACAAAGAGGAAAGTAGTTCCTCCAGGAAAACTGTCTGGTGTAGCTTATACTTCAAATACTTCATCTAAGTATCAAATGACGAAATCTTTCAGGGAAGACAGAAAGTATTTTGCTTTTTTTGACTATGCCATGTTGGCTAGAGTGTCCTGGAGTCAGATCACTTTTCTGTAAACATATGGAGGTCCATTAAATGAAAAACTGTCGCAGACATTTTTCTACAGAAATCCTTTCTTTCAGATTTCTGTGTCTTCTGGAAGGCAGAGGCCTCAGAAGGGAAGGTAAACAATTGTTATCAGCTGCTGTGGAATGCAATAGAATTCACCTTGATTGACTCATTTTCTATGTTTATAATTAAAGACCAATCACCAGTGCAAGCTAGGGGACTGAGTCCCTAGACACAACTTTGTTGTAAATTCTTTCTTTCTATTCTTAGCTAGCCTAGCAACTCTCCAAACCTCTCTCTATATTCTATTTAGTATAGTCATAATGTATTATATATAATATCTTAATAAATATACCTTCTGATCAAGATACAAGATTCACCGTCTCTCTATCACCAACTGCGACCCACTCAGGCGCAGTAATAAAAAACCATACAGGAATACCATCCCTCTCTGAGGCCTGGCCATTTTGTTCTCTGCTGGGGACATGCTCCTCACTCAAGAACCCTGCTTCACAACTGTCTTGTGCTGAAGACCACTTGAGAGCCAAGCAGGGCCTTTCTGTCCTCTCACACCACAGGCAGCAGTGTCCTGCACCTCTGACTACAAAACTCTCCACTCAGGGCTGCAGGTCAATTCTCCATCTCCATCTCCACCTGCATGTTCAAAACATGTCCCCCAAAACATGCCGCCACTCAGCCCAGTGATTTCACAGCTGGACAGTTTTCCAAAGCCTTTCATTTTTTTTTAGCTTTTAACCATCTTGTTAGTTAAAAAATGGCTCAACTAGGCTGGACTGCAGGAGATATTTCCATCACAGCCATGGGCCAGCCTGTGGTTGCCAGAGCTGGCTCTGGGCTCAGATGAGTCTCTCACTCTGGGTTCAGAGATCAGGCATGCTGGCAGTCAACACTGTCACTGTTTTTACATTGAACAGACCACAATATAAATCAATGGCTGCTTAAAGAAAACAAAAATATAATTCTATTAACAAATTATCTTCAATCCATACTGGACAAAGTTGACACCTGTCCTCTGTAAAAGAGGCTGCAAAATTCAATTACTGTTTGTGAAGTGCTTGGATGTCACAGCAATAAGTACCCCAGAGAAGCTTGTGAGAAAATGAATAGTTTGGTCTTGGTGAACAAGGGCATAGCAGGATTAATACAGTTAGCTAGTGAGCATCTTCCATCCATGCACTCCTGGAAGACACAGCCTGTGACCATGAAGACCACACTGTAACACAGATAGACAAGTGGCATGAAGTAAAAACTAAGGCAATTTTGGTCATGGCATTTCCTGACTTCTAAGAAATCAGGAAGTTTACACAGAAGCATTTCAACTTGGCCATGTAGCTTCCCCCCAGTACTCACCAAAATGTCTCCTGGATCCCAAAATCAGCCTCAGACCCTTTCCTTCTGAAGGATCTCAAAACCACATGACAAAGCCAGTTCTTAATGAAGCTGATGGTCCCTTCCCAGAGATGAGCTGACCAGTGACTGCTGCAGCCACTATGACCAGCTCTAAGCTTCCCCAGGCTGGAAAGGCAGGACATGGCAGAACCAACAGCAAGGGCTGCTTTCTCCTCAGAGGCCCAGCAGCAGCAGCAGGTACCACATTACCAAATTCCCTTGTGGCCAGGTGACAGCAAAAGAGAGCAAGAATGCTTGGGGTAGCATTTCACACATGGGGCAGACCCTTCTGCCCTGCAGCATGTCTCTGCATCATTCCTAGTCCTAGTCTCCAACCATTTATCCTCTGCTCTTAATTTCTATTTTGATTTCACAGCTTTACTTGGTGAGCAGTGAATTTTTATCAGGGCTCCTCAACAGCACACTCACCACAAACATCACTTCCCCCAAAGTTTCAAAACACTCCCCACCCCTGCTCTCAAACAACCAAGAGGCACAGAACTTCCCAGATAAGGTGGCTGGGGAACTGTGACATTTTTAAATGACTAAGCAGCCTCTTACCCAAGCCCTCTTCTCAGAAACAGATGAACAACTTGGAGATGACACTTCCCAAAAGTATTTAGTTTGGTATGGGGATGAGATTGCACCAGACTGCAGGCAGAGTATTAATGACAAGTGCCAGCCAGCTGGCCAAGGGGTTATCAGCTCCTCCCAAAGGGCAGAGCCTCTGCTACCAGCAGGAGCTTCTCAAAGTGGTCACACTTGGTCAGTTGGCCTCTAACCCCAGCAAACCTCATGGGATGAAGCACATTCACTGTCATTGCCTCTGCCCAGCAGATTGCAGTGGTGCACGAGCTCAGAGTGGCTGTAAGAGCTCCCAATGAAAATGAGAAACTGAATTCCAGGTCACTTTCCCCAGGCTCCAGGCAAGGATCAGAGGGTTTATAATGTGGTGGAAGTAATACAACAAAACCAGGTTGCCTTTCAAAGCAGGTGAGCCATTCTGCTCCAGCAGGAGCCATCCAGCCATGGAGTGCCAGGCCCAGAGCACAGGTGCTGATGAGCACACGGGGCTGTGCAGGGCCCCAGCACACCTGAGTGCAGCCACAGCACATTGCTGTAACTCCCCCACTGCCCTCCATCACTGGGGGATGCTGCCAGCCCCTGCTACCATGGGCTGTGTCAAACCAGGCTACATGCTGCTTCCCAAGCCAGGGAAAACCTTTCTGGCCCTGAGCTGTGGCAAGGGAACTGCTCTGGGGCTGTAGCATGTCAGGCTCTGCTCTGCAGCACGGATCACTCTCAGCAGCCACCTGGTGACTTTCATCATGTGCTTACCAGCCTCCAGGCTCACAAGGCACTTCAGGCAAGCTGCTCCCCAGCAACACCTCAACAGAGTACATCATCTCCTTCACTGTGCTCACAGACAGTCCAAGTACACCAGAAGTAGTAAACCCTGGATTCCCAAAGCCTTTGCCAGCTGGCAGTAATGGCTCAAGAAGTCCATTCCTCTCTGAAAACACAGTGGCAGTTCTCCTGTGCTTGAGTTCATGAAATGCTGCCCACCCAACACCTCTCAGCACTCACAGTTTGTTGATCACCATACCCTTATAGGCTCTAGTCCAGAGGGGCTTTTCACAAATTTCAACAGGAACTAAAACTGATTGTCCTGGAATGCTCATTCACCCACACTGAAATACAGACAAGACTTTTCTGTCCCACTCTCCCAGCAAGCTCCTCATGCCAGATGGAGGCACAGAGTTGGTGTCACAGGAAAAACTCCTCCTATACACACTAGTCTTTGAGCTTTTATTTGAGTGTGCAGTTTTCCAAGCCTGTGCTTGTTATGAGGTGCCACAGCATCGTGAAAGATGGCTGAACACGCTCCCACATGTTTGTTTCCGGCTACGAATATTTAATATTTATACACCAGCTCTTAAGCTAAAACATCTGAGACCTGCACTCACAACTTGGCCTGCATAAGCCCTTGCAAGATCACTGCCCCTGTGCCTGCACTGTGTTCTCAAAGCCAAGGTACAGCCCTTCCTAAATGTTTTAAAGCAGTGTTTTGCAACCTCTGAAACAACTGTTTGAGAGATATTGGCCAAAGCACACATTTATATGTCTGAGCAGCTGGAAGAGAAGCAGTAAGACCCCAACAGCAGTAACCACTGAGGTAATGGTCACACAAATTACTGTGCTAGACAGATGGTTTGGGTTAGCACTGCAGGCTAAAGCCTGCTCCTGTCTGGGGCTGTCCAGTCCATGGCAATCAGTTGTAAGTTAAACAGTCATTAAAACTTAGTATCTACTTTGCAAACTGAAGCTCGAATGCTTCCCCAGTTGGTGGATTCTTTTCCACTCAAAGGTTCACTAGGAGAAGATGGGAGTATGAGAAATAGATCTGGGGACTCTCAAAAGGAGGACAGGAAAAATAGTTTCCAGAGGGAGGTGGGAAGAGAAAAGAAGCAACCTCTGGAATTAATGGGAATGGAAACAGAAATGTGGAAAGCAACTTAGAATTCCAGTTGTGACTCAGTTTTGACCTAACTGATGGGGCAAGGGGCAGGAGAGAGTGGACAAAAGCAGCCACCATTACAAATTTGAAATAACCTGCCCCCACACATGCTCTGGTAGCAGGTAGTGACAAATCCCTGACAGCTGCCAGGTAACAGGAGTGTGTTGTTAAGAACCAGCTCCCAGAGCTCCCACTGGCTGATGGCTGCAGGAACCTGGGACTCCCAGAACTGTTCTGGGGAAATGCCCAGCTGCAGGGTGACACTTGTCTGTGTTGAAGGAACCCCCAAGCCAAGGCAGCAGCACACTGACACAGGAGAGCTCACTCACCTGCAGACGTATTAAACCATCTCTCAAACAAATCCTTAAGCCTTTTGTACTGCACCTCACCTGTTTACTTATTCCTCTTTTGGGGATGTACACCTGAGGTCAGACTATGGCCTGGTCCATGCTGCCTTTGTTCCCAAAACAAAAAACCCCAATGCACCAGGCAGAGCCTGCATTGTGTGTTCCAGCTCTGGGAGCTGAGGGACTGGTCCCCTGTGGTCGACACAGAGAGCAACATGAGGAGCAGCTGAGCCCTGTCCTGTTTCCTCCTTCACCTGGGAGGAGCACAGAGCAGCAGGAAGGAGCAAAGCCTGAAGGAGCACACATCAATATTAGTCATGGGAAGACAGGTCTTTTACAAACAGTATCAGCAATCACCACATCTCACTTTTCAGAACAGAACATGACAAGGAAGGCACATGCAAGAGAGCTGCACTAATCTAACACTGAGATAAGATTAAAACCAGGAGCAAAAAAAAAAAAAAAGAATATTTATGAGAACTTATAATTCAGTCAGCCATGTTGTGACACCTGCAATTTGATGCTCAGGCATTAAAGCACAGCCAAAAAAGCACAGTGCTTGCCACTGGCAGGTGGCATGTGGGCAGGTCACAGGTAGGAGCTGCCCCAAACACCACTACTGCACGTTTGCAACTACCTCACTTGGTCTGACAAGGGACTTGACCTCTCCAAATAGACTCTTTTTGTGAGTACAAAGGTACTGCAAGGAGGAGGAGACACCAAGAACTACAAGAACAGTAGGGCAATCAGTCATTTTCTCTCAAATTATACGGAAATAAAAATGAAGCAGGAAGAAAATGGTACCTCTGTCAAGGGTCTTGGTCTTCTTTCTACAACAAATTCTGTGTGGCAGAGCTCACAGTAACTTGTGTTGGAGGAGGATAACCATTTTTCCAGGCAGCTCTTGTGCACGGTGCCCAGTGTTCCTGTGCAGTCACATGGGGAAAGCAGTCCCTCCCCATTTCCACCTTCATGACAGATTCGACAGATGGGACCATCACTAAAGAGGCAGAATGAGAGACAAACAGAATGAAATCACAGTCAGAGCAGGCAGAACAACACTGCCATAGGGTCTGGTCCCACCAAGCCCCAGAAAGGCACATGAGCAGCAGGCAGTGTGTGGCACAGCATGCCAGGAGCCTGCTGCAGCAAGAAAGCACTCTCAGGGGACAATGGAGGTGCTCAGGACATTTCAGATACTTTAAAATCTGGAAGACCCATAACAACAAGAGAAGATGGCACATCAGCCTGGCCAGCTCAGCTGGCCCCAGAGGGGAGTGCAGTGCACATCCTGCAGTCTTCAGCTCTGCCCACAGTGGGCAGGGGCTGATACCAGACCCAACACCAAGCCTGAAGCACTCTTGCAAATCCAGACACTCACAGCAAAGCCAAATGACCCACACCAGTCACAGCATGCCCCAGCCACCTGCAGCTACTCCAGAGGCTGGCAGTCAGGTCACATTTACCACATCACCTACCCACGCTCAGCCCACCTCAGCCCTGCAGCCTGGGCTGAGCAGGAACTGCAAAAGGAACAGCAATATTTCAGGAGACAACTGAACTGACCCTGGAAGCTCACTTCCCCAAGAATACAATATATTTCACAGCAGGCATGCACCCAGAGCAAGGTCTCCAGCATACAAACCCTCTGCCCATCACTGCACAGTAACTCTCCAGCATCCTGTGGGCACACCCTGCCCAGACAGCAACTGCCCTGCAGAAATGCTTTGGGGCTTCAGGAACAACACCTCCTTGGCCACAAGTTCCAGCTACAGAATCACACAGAACCTCACAGAACCACAAATATCTACCAAAGCAACTAACAAATATTTTCAGAGACACTTGCAACCCTCCCCACAGGAGGCCTGAGCTGCTCATCACACTGAAAGCATCCATCTGTTCCCACAATATTCCTCACACCTTCAGCTGGCACCACTGACTGAACAATTAGTGCTACACCTTTCACTAGACCAACTTGCTCAAGGCCCCAGCCAACCTGGCCTGGAACGCTGACAGAGATGGGACATCCCAGCTGGCACCCCAAGGCACTGGTTTGCTAGCAGCCCTGTGCCACACATGCCAGCCCCGTGATGAGGATGTTCTGGGCTCCCTGGGAAGCCCCAGATGGCTGCAGACACCCCAGTTTGCTGTTCTCAGCAGTTCAGTTAATTTCTTCAGCATTCACCAATCACTGAGATAATTTAGGAAGAAAATGCTGGACAGCAGAGGCCCGGGGCAGGACTGCCTCCCCTGGACCATGGAAACCAGGCCCTCACTAGTATCTCACTTCCCACCTTCCAAACAGCCATTTCTTTCATACAGTTTTCCTATTACATCCACAGCTGCCCAGATTTGGGCATGTGAGAGAGGGTGAAAAAGGAACATCTTTGTTTCAAAGTCCCTATTGTAGGTTCTCTTGAAATCCAGGTGAGTGGTATCAAATAACTCCTTTTCCTAGGTACTGCTGACAGAACAAAAAAAGCCACACTGAACCCATATCATAGCTCACATTCAACTGCTATTCTGACTTCAAAAAACCCCACCTGACTACAGAAGTTTGTGGGATTGCAACACAACAGCCAAAGCAACCTTCAAAACCAGCAGCACCACCTCCATTAGTTTGCATAGAAAGCAAGGAGTGAGACATGGAAGCACAGTTCAAGGAAAAGGAGCACACTGGGGAAAAAGGTTGGTGGGACATAAGGGAAAGAGAAGAGCCAGCAAGGAAGTGCATGTCAGCTCACTAAAGGAGAAGCAAGATTCCTCAGGAGATCTCTACCACGGGAGACCTCTACTACTTTCAATTCAGTATTTAGCTGGTTTCATCCCAATTGGACTTCTATTCATATTTAGGGCTGCAAAGCAAATTACCCAATGTACACCACCCCCTTCTCACTGCCAAACATCACTGGTGAACCACTGACCCATGTTCTCTCCTCCTTTTTACATGCCTTTTATTGAGGGGATTTCTTCAGCCAAGACAATCCCTGCAAAAGGTGCAACAGGAGTCTGGGAAGGAGGTGGAAACTTCATCCTCAAAGATCCTGGAAACTACATCAGACAAAACTCTGAGCAGGCTTGCTCTGAAAGGAAGCTGGACCAGACATCCTATGGAATTCCCTTCCAATTTGAATTATTTGATGATTGTGCAACATTCATTGCCATAAAATGCTGTACCAGAACAGCGTGCACACAGAGCCCTAGTGACACAGACAGACAATTCCCTACAGCCTCCAGTGCTCTCATGCATCTGCCATTTCCTAAGAAAAGCACCTGTAAGTTATTTCACCCGTTCTCTTCCTGTTTGTGAAGTTTCATATTTCCAGAACATTACTATAACCTTGGCTATCAACAAACAATCCAAAATGAAAAAAAATTTGCTGACAGTGTGTGAAAAGAATTCTTATCAGACTTCATTTTCCTTCCTTCCTTTCCCCTGCCGGGTGGGCACCCGCTCACACTCCCCCATGATGCACACTCAGACACAGTTTTCCAGCAGGCTGAAGTCACCTGGGATTGCTAATTCAACATTCCAGTGCAGTCACGCTGCTCTTGGCTTTGCTGTGCTAAGTGCTGCTGACAAGGAAGACACTGAAACCCACTACCACAAGAAACAAACTGGTGTCCATGTAGAAACATAAGGAATCATTATGGGTTGACCCTAAACATGAAACCCTAAAAACATTAGGGTTTTAAAACCTGTTTCCAGGCAGTTTTCCCACACAATTATTACACCCCCACAAGTTCTAAAGGGTAAACAGCTTCTCACCCTATCTACTGCCAGAGAGCAAGTCCAGTTACTTTCACATTTTTATTGACCTGCTCCAGGTTTGCTGCAATTATGTTTGCCTCTATTCTCATCCAGCTTCCCTGCATCCCTCCCCCATGTCTGCAATCACTGCTTTTGTATCATACAAATGTTTGACCAAACTCATTGAAACAAGTAACAGCTGTTCAGACAGGATTTCTGAACACAAAATGTGACAGCTCTCAGTAGATGGACTGAACAATGCTGCCAAATGTCTTCTACTCTGGAAGCTACTCAAAATAAATGACAAGAAGTCGCATCAGGAGGAGTCTGAGCTAGTGAAGCTGCCACGTGTCCCCTCTAGCAATAGCTGGATGGGGTAGTTCCTGCAACACAAACACCGTCCCCTCCCTGCGGCTGAAGATCAACACCACCACGCCTTCGCTCCATGGACGTTCCTGAACGAGGGCTGAGCTCCCCATGCCCAGCACAGTGCCCGGGAGCACGGCCCGGGCTCAGCCCCCGAGGCCGGGAGCGCAGCGCGGGCGGAGGCGCTGCCCGCGCCCTGAGGGCGGCAGGAGCCCGGCTCAGGGCCCTGGGAGCGGCCGGCCCCGAGCAGTCCCGCCCGCCATCAGCGCCCCGCAAACTCCTTCACACAACGAGACTCTGCTGTCTCCCTGCCCCCGAGCCAGAGGAAGGGCCCAGCCGCGGCTCCGAGCCCGTCCCTGCAGCAGCCTCACCTCTGGGCGCCCAGCGCCTTGATGACGGTGGAGAGGAGCCGGCCGTCCTTGGCCGTGACCTGCGTGATGTACTGAGGGCGGCCCATGTCCGACTCCTCCACAGACTTGGACAGGGCAGCGCTGCCCGGGCAGTCGCACAGGGAGCCGGGGAGGTGGCAGCAGTCGCCTGTCGTCATGGCAGCTCTGGGCCCCGCTGTCCCGGGCCCGGCACCCGGGAGACCTGCAGGAACAGCACCGCAGTCAGAGCCGGAACCCCGGAACCCCCAACCCCTCACGGTCCTCCAGCCCCACTCGCGCCAGCAGCGCCCCGGGCCCCAACACACGCGAGTTTTTTGTGTCTTCTGTCCCCTTTAACAGGCTTTGTGAGGCTGCCTTACCATAACATTAAGGCTCCAAGTGTTCTACTTACATAACTTACCATCAGAATTGCAAATCTGCCTTTCCCAGAGAGAATTCCTGGTAACCACCCTTTAACCTGATGAAACCTTTCAAACTAAATGTGCTGATGATACAGAGATGGGGAAGGCAACCAGAAGCCCCATGGGCCTGTGCTGCTCTGGCTACAGCCATCCTGAAAACTTACATTCGTACTCTCCATAAATACAGCAAAGTTTCACCTGAACAGGGCACCTAAACCAGTTTAGGTGGCTGGGCTCAGGAGGCCCTTCTCAGCTGCCTTCAGAAGCTTCCTGAGCACTTGAAGGACTGTCCAAGCACAAAAGGCTCTCCCATCCCATCTTTGATGTTTTTTCTCCTTATTTCATTGAAGAAATACACATGCTCCCATTTCTACATCCGCTGTGGTACATCCCAGCAGTGAATGTGTGGACATGGACATCCCAAAACCATCAAAAATGCTCCTTGGGAAGGGCACCAGGCCAGCCTGACTCCTTTCCCTTTCAACTGTTCAGACCATCCATGACTTTCACAAGAGTCACTTACAAACAGCAAAGCACACCAGCACATTTTCAACATTCACCCAGCAAAGAGAAGACACAGAACAAACAGCAAATGCAAGAAATGGAGAGAAGGTGCAGAGAAAAGCCCAATATGGCAAACCAGGAGCTGGCTCTGATGAGCCACATGTGGAAAGGAGAGCTCTCTGCCTTTGAGGTAAGGCAGCAGCTCACCCAAGCTGCCAGAAACAGCCAGTTCCTCCCTGGCCAGGGTGTCTCATCCCCAAAATAGGGTATGCTCTGCAGATTTAGAAAAATCCTGGTTTTGCCAATCGCCTTTAACCTGGTCACTGAGAGGCAGCTGTGCAGAAATAAAGAGCTGAGGTTACAGTGAGTCACACTGAACACAATCCAACAACATTGTACTGCTGGTAAAACCAAAATCCCTGTGTCTGTAAACAGGACTGCCTTATGTAAGGCACGCACAGTAATCCCTGTGCACCAGCACTGCTGGGATCAGAGCTGGAATGCTGCCTCATCCTGGTGGCTGGATTTCAAGATGAAATAAATCCATAAAAGAAGTTCAAATGAAAGCAATAAAAAGGAAAAAAGGGGAGGAATAAAAGGAAATAAAACAACCACAGCCCCAAATAAGATATATAAAAACAATTAGGTTTGTTACATTTTGGGGGAGTGGGGGGAATCGGCAATCCTTGCCTCCTGGGGGTAGGAGCCAGCAAACAAATCTTCACCATCTCATCCAAGGAAAGGTTTTTGTTTTGAGATCTCTGAGGACAACAGGAGTCAAACATTCTCATGAAACTGCAGTTCTGTCAGGTTCAACTAAGCCAAAATCTAACAAAAATAACTAAAGAAAATAAGGGCTTGTTCCTGGCTGGAGGCTTGGCCACACTACAGAGGAAAAAAGCCAAAAAGCTGGTACAAGAACATGATGCTTGAAGCCCTGAAAACACTCATTTGGGTAAGCAGAAGCGCTTTGTCACGTCTTGGAAATTGAGCAACTCACACAACCAAGGGCTTCATGTGTCAGGACAGCTTCCTTCACGTACACGCATTCAAGAGGGAGAGAGCCCTTCTCTGGTGTCTCACAACCAGATCCCAAGGATTCCCTCACTTTACAGAATAGTTTCTAACATCTAATAGAAGACTTTCTAATCTCTTTTTCAAAGCTGCTCTTGATAACTATCTGTAATCCTTCCTTCACATCTGAGCAGCAATAAGCTTGAGCTTGTGGGCAGGTCAATCTTCTTCAGCATGAACTTGAATCTTTTCATCAATTTAAAAATTAACTTGATAGACTCAGCCTCTCTCTCCACCTGTGCAAAGAACACACAGAGTTAGAGCTACTTTTCTTATTTCTCCTCCTCAAAGAAAAGGCTACAAACTCTCCAGCTGCAAGGAGCAAAAAGTAAGATGACAAATGCTATTGGAATTACTTAAGTCAGCTGTCCCGCAAATTAAGGAGTTCTATAAAATTAACAACCTCTTACTGAAACAAGCATGAGAAGATATATGCTTTTAATAAAAAGGTCAGTTCCATTTGTTTGGCCAAAATGTTGTTTATTTTAAAGTTCAGAGGAAAAAGTCCATTCTGCATACTGGAATAAAACTGCCCTCACTGACTGTGTCCTGGAAGTATTTATACTGAGGCTCTTTGTGCTCCACATCTGACAGACACAGGCAGCCCCATGGCCTTGCCCCAGGGCTCTGTTGGGGCTGGAAGGGAATGGCCACCCTGCTGTTCTTCAGGAAATGCACAGGTTTCTGTTACGAGTTATTTGGTGTTTCCTTGTCAGGGTCCAGCCCAGGGTGGAACCTGAAGTCATTGCTTTAATATCTGACTCATGCCATTCAGCAAATATGAAGGAAAAGCAGCAAGATTTTCATGGTTAGTAAAGAAGTAACTGAAATCCAAAGACAACATCTGCAGTGCACTCAGGTCCAGTTGCATACCCAGTGGAACATGAACCATGGTGTACAGCCAAGTCAGTCCCTTTCCTGATCCCTGAAGGATCAGCACATCAACACAGCCTTCTCTCACAATAGTCAACAGCTCATCCAGCCCAAACCCAGTGTTCACAGAATCATTCAGGTTGGAAACAGCCTTTGAAATCATCTCGTCCAACTGCTCCCCCAGCACTGCCAAGCCCAACACAAAGCCATGTCCCCAAGTGCCACATCCACAGTTTTTAAAGCCCTGCAGGGATGGTGATTCCACCACTGCCCTGGGCAGCCTGTGCCACTGCCTGACCACACATTCCATGATGGAGTTTTTTCAGCCCAAACCTCCCCAGTACAATTTGAGGTTGTTTCCTCTCTTCCTGTCACTGATTTCCTGGGAGAAGTGAATGACCCCCACCTAGCTGAACTCTCCTTTCAGGGAGTTTTGCTGAGCAAGAAGGTCCCCCCAAACTTCCTTTTCTGAACAGTCAGCTCCCTCAGCCACTCATCATCAGATCTGTGCTCCAGCCCCTTCCCCAGCTCTGTTTACAGCAGAAACATCAAAATCTCAGTGTGAGAAGCAAGACCCAAACAGCTGGTTTGAACCACACACTGTATTTTTTCTAAGCACCTGTGTTTTCTGAGCCCATTCCTTGGGGATACATTTCTTGCACACATTTTTTAAAAAAGTCTCAGAGACACTAGGTTTGTTATCAACATCCCTTCTGCTGCCAGTTAGACATTACCAAATAAATGGGAAGGCTCTTCTCAGCAACATTTTGCATCCTCAGCTTCTGAGCAGATCCAGAATATAAAGGGCTGAGTTTGTAGATAATTACTCAAACTGAAAAGAACCCAAACCCTGTCTGTGGAAAGCTGTCTCAGAAGAGTGAATTCTGCACTAGAATTCCAAAACTAACACGTGTGACAAAATGAGTCAGTCCCTGAAGAGCAGCTTGTGCTCTGTCACTCCCCAAAGCAGAGACCAGGCTGGTGCAAGATCCTGCTCCATGGCTTAAGTGAAACACACCTGCAAGACACTCTCCCTTGCCAGTCCCCAAGCACTGCAATGAGATTTGTAAAAGGGCAATGAGGTGGGCAAAACCCCCTCAAAAGACTGCAGAGATCTGGTCGGACCAGTGCTCTCCATGCAGGAGATGTGCCCAGCAGAGGTAAGCAGGAGTCAAGGAGCTAAAAGGTCCCCCAGCTCTGCTCTCCATATTTGACTTTGAAGATGGATGAAACAGTTA
This sequence comes from Melospiza melodia melodia, assembly GCF_035770615.1. Classification (NCBI taxonomy): domain Eukaryota; kingdom Metazoa; phylum Chordata; class Aves; order Passeriformes; family Passerellidae; genus Melospiza; species Melospiza melodia. The sequence continues at coordinate 26,071,476 of NC_086200.1, forward strand.
TTTCTCCCAGACAGGGAAACCACAGCACACCAGATGAACATCTGGATCAAAGCCACAAAAGGAAAAGCACAATCAAGATCAGAATGACAGCAGGAAAGGCTTCAGCCAAATGATGGCAGTAATGGGGACTGCCAGGGGCAGGTTGAGGCCTGTCCACTATCAATATCCCAACCAGTGTAAAGCCTTGGAGCAATCCTGTGGCTTTGATAGGATCCAGAGCAAACCTGCTCTGGTGCAGAGTGTAGGCACCAGCTCCTGAGCAGATTGGCTTCCCTGGGACATCTCCATCAAACAACACCCAACACTGAGGCTGCCAGCAGCCAGCTCTGCTCCCCTCACTGAGCAACCCATTGCCCTGACTGCTGGAACCCAGCCCTGGTCCCTCACCCATGGTCCCGCAGAGATAACCAAGCTGTGCAGCCAACACAACCCACCCATCTGTACACAAGGGCTTCTTTTATTTTTAGCAGGTAACCCATTCACTGATGGCAAATCAGAGCTCTGACCCCTCCTCACATGAGCTGATGTTTAAGCCTGGGTGCAAAGCTTCCCAGCCTGCTTTCCAAAGCCCTTTTAGCCACTTTGGGCACACAGACACTGAGTTTTCTAATCATATGATCCTGCAAATGTCACCAGTGAACTGAAGATTTTCAGTTGCTAAAGGGCATTTCCTAACATTAGTGCTTTCCTTTTCATCACTAAAACTGGATTTCCCAAATCCTGGGCCCTACAACCATGTGAACATCTCTCTCCATCTCGAGGGAGACCGTACAAAGAATTGCTTGCTGCACACATCCAAGCACCTGCTCTCACACAGCTGATGCACATCTCCCCATGGCCCAGGGTCAGTCCCAGGTGTGCAGCACCCCCTCCAGTACCAGTTCTGCCTACGGAGGCACCAGCCTCACCAGGGTACCTGTGGCTCTGTGCTCTGGCTTAGGGGCAGGGCATCCCCTTCTCCACATCTGGCCTCCACAGCCTCACACCCAAGATCACACACCTACGGCTGCCACCAGAGATACAGATGGGATGAGTGGCCTGAAGTGCTCCCTGGTACTGTTCAAAGGTTGTCTAAGTGGTTTAATCTAAAGAAAACCAAAACAAAACAAACAAAACCAACCGACCAACCAAACAACAACAACAAAAACAAAAACCAAAACACAAAAACCCCAAACCATCTCCCCCCCACCAAGAACCAGACCCACACTGGGCTTTGTTTTCAGTTTTGTTTGTTTAAACATACTTTCTGCTGAGGGTTGAAAGCCACAGTATTATTTTGTTCGTTATTAAAAATACACTATTTTATACATCAACTGACTCCCCAAAGTCACCCTGCAGGTCTCCCATGTAACACCTTAAAAGTACTCAAAAAGCCAGCTCAGGATCTGCCCCCAACTGAGCCATCAGCAACTCTTCCCAATGCTCAGGGCCTGGGAGGAAATCTCATTATTCCTGTGCTCAGAAGTCACCTGAATACAACAGCCCTAAAGTCAGGGTGCAAGGAGCCCTGTCCCGTGAGAAAAGTGACACAGCATTTTATGGCATATGCCTCAATATTCAATAAAATATCTGATGCCATCTGAAGCAACAGCTTCTAAAACATCTTAAAATTTGGTAAATAACAAAGGGGAAAGCATTTCACTCCCCAGGAGCTTCTCTATTTCTGCCCCGCTTGCAGCATTTGGCTGAAGGAGATGCTGTAAAAACTTCAGCCACAACTTGCTCTTCAGAGGATGCCAGTGGAGCAATGCTGTGAGTCAGAGCCAGGGGACAGCCCTGACCCTGGGCTCAAAACAAATCCCAAAAAGCAAGGGGAAAAAATAAGCAAGGCACAACGTTCTGGGAGCTTGGGAACCTTCTGATAAAACTTCACACCAGGAAACTCCTCCTACACCTCCAACAGCAAAAGCTTTGGGCTGACTCCAGAGGCTCACCTGCCTCATCCCTGGGGCAGAGTTTAAAATCAAATGCTCCAAGTCTAACCCTGTAATGCTCAGGAGGAGGCCAGAAGCTCAGAGGACACAGCCTTTCTGGACTCCTGTGTTTGTCACATTGGTACATGACCACAGCTCACCTGGCTGGGCTGCCTCTCCACTATTTCAAACACTCACTTGCTAACTCAAGGCTTCACTCACTGGCTGCTGCTGCTGGGGACAAACAATCATAACTTCTCTATATTCAGAAACTATTTAGACATATTCTAGAAGCTCTCTGAAGTCTTGTTATTTAGATTATGGCAAATGAGTTTGCAGACACAGATGAAGAGACAGTCTTCCACTTCCATTTTTTCTGAGGAGACATGCCAGCATCTGAGTTCTATTCCCCAAGCAAAATACTGCAGCAAGCCTTGGTGATCAATAATTGCTGTTTTCCAAAGCCAACATCCACACACACCCCTCCTCTTCAAAACATCAGTATATTGGATTCACTTCTGCAGGAGTTTCACTTCATCTCCACGTGCTGAAGCAATGGAAAACTGTTGGCTGGCAAAGAGGAAGGTCCTGAAGGCTCCTGTGGGTCTTGGTGGGGCTCCCAGCAGGTGAGAACCCCAAGCTTCAAACAAGGCCAAAGGCATGGGTCTCGTGTGGATACAGCAGAACTGCAACACAGCAGAGCTCCCTTCATTTCAGGGTACCTGTCGTGTTGTTCACCCACTGTTCTTCACACAAGTTTTCTTCATTGCATAATAAAGTTACTCAATATTCAAAAAGAAGCAAAAGGTTCAAGCTTAGATGTTGAGAAAAAAAAAAAATCAGTATAAAAAGAGGAAGCCTAAAGGACGATTTTTTTCTTGCTGTGCTTGAGAACAATTAGGCTGCATGCTACAGCTGGAATGCCAAAATGAACAAAGTTATCTCAGCTCTTTTGAGACTTGCTATCTGCCACAAGGCCGTATGAAAGGAAAGTTTACTGCACTTTGATTACCAACATCTGGAAAAACGAATTGCAACATTAGAAGAAAATTCTTTGCAGAGGGTACCTCCAATCAAAATTCAGTCATTTTAATAACAAGTTTCATAAGGGAACAACCAAAAACCAGCTGGGGCATGAGGAACACCTGTGACTCCTCTGAGGATTCAAAAGACATCAGCTTTTAAAGATGAACAGCAGCACAACCCACTACATAATGCAACTGCAGAGTCTCTGTACCCACATCCCTCTGCATTTTATCACTCTTTCCAGGGAAAGAAAGATGCATTAAAAAGACTTGAAACTGAAACCATGAACCAGGGTGGAAAAAAATGTATTATCATGCCTACAAAACAATTCTTGCAGAGGGCTGTCCATCACTGGGGACAACAGCCAGCCCAGCAGACACAAGCACAGCCCTGCCCTGCTAAGGGACCATAGCTGTGTGGCCTCACATCTCTCTGCACCCACGTGCTTTACAAAACACCAGCAGCAGACACTTCTGTTCCCAGCCCTACTGCTCCAGCGAGCTCCTCTTTAAACAGAGGCAGCCCCTGCAGCAAGGTCAAAGCTCAAGTGCTCCCCAGTCCTGCACAGTCCCTTGCCAGGCAGTTGCAGTTTGTTCACAACAAATGGATTTTCCAGCTATGCTTAATACCTCAGGAAACAGAATTTAGGTGTAGCAGTAACACATGCACCAGATCAAGACTGCAGTGCCCACACACCACAGAACTGGTCAGTCCCTCAAAGGGCACGACTCAGGAGGATGCGAAACATTATTTCAGCACTGGGAAGCCCAGGTCAGAAAGAACATGCATTCTCCCCAGTGTCTTCCTTCTTGGTTTATAAAGCACCATTTACACTGCTGTACAGATAACAGCACTGTGCTTGGAGATGAGCTGAGCTGGAACAATCCACAGCAAAGGCGGTGCAGCCCTGCCTGCCCCGATGCTCAGGGAGCCGCTGCACGAAGCCAGGCACACACTCAGCCCCCAGGAGACATTTCATCTGCAATTTAACTTCACTATTTCTATTTTTCAACCTAGCTGTATCACAAATCTCTTCAGGATGTTCAGCTTTCAAAGAGCTTTCCAGCAAAGGCACCACCAGAGGTAGCGTGTGAGTCACCAGAGCTGCAGAGCAGACAGACACCCAGCGAGAGCATGGCCATGGCCAGCCAGAGAGGAGGAGGCACTGACCCCAGCCAGCAGCACCCCTGCCTCCCTTCTGCCCACTCCTTACTGCTTCCCTCCTCAATCCTCAAGTGAAACTTCAGAATTGCTATCTGTGCTGCAAAACTCTCTCAGTTCAGTTTGCAATGTTTTGCTTAGGCTGCATTTTTAGTTTTTCTGGACACAGGCCTTGTCTGATTTGTCTGCAGGGAAGCACAAGAAAAACTGGGAGGAAATAAATTGAAAACAGTCCAGAAATGAAGTTTACCTTTCCCCTCCCACCATTCTCAAATCTAACCCCAAAAAGCTTTCAGCTGAAACAGAACTAAAGCTCTCAAAGCTTTGAACAAAGCCTGTTCAAGCCAAGACTACATGAGCTTGGTGTGTTCTCCTTTTTGCAGAAAAGTGCTTTAGAAGATAAGTTTGATTTGTTTGTACTTTTATTTCCTGAGCCAGTGCTGCTCCCTGTCCCTTGTTTCCTTTTTTTAGGAACTGGAGGAAAATGTTTCCTTCAGCTTTGATCACTAATTTTGTGACAACTGATTATAATTGCAACTCCTCTTACAGCACTTCTGTCTTTGAGGTTAACCACACAAAATCACGTCAGGTTCTAAAAAGTTTCGTTAGAATTGCTACAAAAAATCTGGAATAAAACTTACAGATGCCTATCTATTTGAAACGGGGGCAAATGACAGATTCCAAACTGTAACACCCTTCTAGAGAGGCCTGGGCCAGGAAAAGTATTTGCAAGGCAGATGGGTAGGAAGAGCTGCAGGTCAGTACAGCTCCTGTTGGGCTGCTCCCTTCACTGGAGGATGCACAGGGTTCAGTCCCTGCCCCAGGACATGCCAGCAGTCCCTGCTTTCAGGATGTTGTCATTCTGCACTTCACCTTCAGTGCTTAGGGCTCTCACAGGCTGTCACTGCACAGCAGGAGAGGCACATTCCATCCCCAGGAAAGGTACACAAGACCCTGAGACACTCAGTAGTGACTTCCCTACTTTCACCCAGTAAGATGAGCCACCAAAAGCTCTCCCAAACCAGCTGCACTGGGGAACCCCATCTCCCAGCTGAGCTGCATTGCTGCTGCAATGAGCTACAGCTGAGCTGGTCTACTTACAACAAAGATGGCACAAAGACACAGGTTCCAGGGAACAGCTGCTACAGCTGGAGCTGGAGACAGAACAAGACCAGGACTGGAGAGGTGGAGATCCTGCTGTTTACGTGCATGACATGAACTGTGCTGATAAGCCATGAATTTGATAAGCCACACTCGATAAGGCTCGGCACAGATTAATGCGTCACTTCAGCAGCCAGCAAAGCTGATGTACAGACTTTGTGGAGACCCACTGGCCCACCCTGGCTGGGTGCTGCACTCCTTCCCTTCACAGAAAGCACTCCCAGGGCTTTACCTCATGGCTGTGTGCCCAGGTGTCACTCACTGAGACGTGCCCAGAGCACTTCCAAGAGGACAAGAGTCAGTAACTGAGACCATTTCTCTACTGAGGGAAAGGCTGGAGCTCAGAGCAGGCAGAAGCATAAGGTTAACCAGAGTAAATTAGACTGGGAGGGAGAAGAGACACACCAGCTCAAACTTCAGTCTAGAAGGGAAAACAAACTAGTTTGGAAAGAGAAACTCTGAAATCTCCAAATATCCAAAGCTAAGTCAAAGGCAAGTGGAGAAAAAATGAACTTATCATGTAGTTTATAGTTCAGAATGCTGGATTCCTCCCTTCATTCTCTAAGAAAAGCTTCTGCGGTCTTAGTGTGAAAAACCAAGATATTTTAAACAATAGTGAAACAAGTCCCCAAGTGCTCATTTTGCTTTGTGCCTCTACCTGCAGAAGTACTACAAAGTCCCACCCTGAGGACTTGCAACAGTCCCTCAGACTCACAGAGTCTCAGAGCCCATACCAGGCTCAGCTTGCCATGGATGCATTTTGACTTTGCTGTTTCAAGGAAACAGTGCTTACTTCCTTCCAGGGAAACATGGTGTGCTACACTTGCTTGATGCAGGCCAGCAGCAATCAGCTGGAAGAGGAAAGGGCCTCTCCCAGCATCCAGGAAGGCAAGAACTCTGTGGGAAGCTGCTCACAGTCAGTGCATTTAGCTCTGCTCATCTGCATGGCCCCTTGGCGTCCAGCACAGCGTGACCTCACCCTGCAGCCTGTGCAATCCACAGCAAAACAGAGCAAGCACATCCAGAATGAGGAACATTAGTTCGGATGCCATTTTCTGTTTCCACTTAGGCAGTCGTGCTGATCAGCTAACCACACACAGACACCCCAGCTATATAGCTGGTATAGAGTGTCCATGAACTGCACATTAGGGTCACACTTGGCCATTCCCTGTGCCACCTGCTCTATTCTTGGCAGTTGACACTTCCCTACTGGTGCAGGCTGCCTGCAACGCTCCCCTGTGTGTGCTTGGGGGGAATCAGACCTTCTGTCCTCAACTAGAATTATTAAATTCACTGTCACAGTGCATATGACAAAGGGATTTTAGAGTCCCAGCTCCCTTCCCTTTGAGCCTCTGTTTCTGATGGGTGACACACCATCACAGCTTCAAACACACCTGAAAAACCAGGGCACTTCCAGCCTCCAAGCACTCCCCTGCATAATCCTTTGGAGATGCAGAAAAGTGTTCAAACACTTTAGCTTTGGAAAGCCAAGACTAACATCCAGCTGTTCAGAGGATTGTACTGTGCACGTGGGAGTGGCAGCCAAGCAGGGCTTTATGTCCCCACAGCCAAAGCAGCTGCCAACCACAGTGACATCACAGGCATTCTCAACCAGAACCTGGAAAAAGGTCAAGAAAGTGCTAGAAACTGCATCAGAAGGGAAAGACACAGAGATAAATGCTTGTTGGAAGGAGAGTTGAGCAAGAGAATGAGAGTGCCAAGGAAAATGAAGGGCTGGTAATAGAGAGGGTTAAGAGAGGAATAGAAACAGTCCCTTAGGGATGAGCAAATAAAGGCCACAGGGCTGGATGAGAATCACATCCCCACTGACAGATCTTCATCACACACATCAGGGCAGGGACAGAACACTGAATACAAACAAGCAGAATAAAAAGCCACAGCTGCTTCGGATAACCCTGACACTTCCAGCTCACCATCATCATCCCCAATATGCAACACCTCACCTGCCTGCCTGCAAAATTCGAGCTCTGCTCAGCTCCCTCCAACAGGACAACAGCCTAAACTCTCCTCGGTCCAGCAGCACCATGCAGTGCAGAGCTATCACCCCATGCCTTGGTGGCACCATTTCTGAGGGCACTACACGCAAGCAACTTCACACTCCAGAAGCCTCCAAGACCACTGCATGGCGTTCTGGTTTTAATCTTGGTCCCCCCACCAGATCTCGATACAACAAGAGCAATTTTATTGCTCTTGTGTTTGAGACTGCAACAAAAACGCTTCCCATGTCACAATCACCTTCCCGTACAAGAGCCACAGGCTTGTCCCTTGGGTAAATCCCACAAACCAGTAGTTCTGGCCTGTCACAATCGGCTCAGAAACCTGAGTTTAAGCGAGCAGAAAGTTCAAGACTGCCAGTTTATGTAAAGTCCATTGCAAACCCTAAGCTTACACCACGGAGGAAAGCAGCTGCTGCTCCAGAACAGGACTGCAGCAACTTCTTCAGCTGCGCTGTGACACCGAGCTCGTTCTCTTGGGAAATCTCTGCACACGAGGCAGCGTGGCTGTGTGATCAGGAGGCAAAACAGGCACCAGAACGCTCCCAAACATGTGAAAAAAAAGGTACGGGAGCCCAGAGGCAAAGAAAACTTTTCCTAATCACTGCTCACACCCAGGGAAGAAGAATCTAATGAACAAACAGCGCTTCTCAAACCTCCGGCACTTCTGTCGCTGCTGCTGTTTGTACGCGACAGCCCCGGCGCTCCCGGGGGGCAGTGGCGGCCCGGCCCGGCCCGGCTCGGGTCCGCCCAGCCCAGCGCAGCCCGGCCCGGCCCGGCAGAGCCGCGGCTCAGGCGCGGGGCCCCGCACAGCGAACACGGCGCAGTCCGTACCGGCGGCAGCGTCTCGCACGGGGCCCGTGCGGGCAGCGGGGCCGGCGGCAGCCGCTCCGGGGGCGAGGCCCCGAGACCTGCAGCGCGGCTCCGGCTCCCCAGCACGAGCGGCGCCGCACACCGGGGCCACCCCTCGGCGGGGACACCGGGAGGGCTGTCAGGGCTCCCGGGCCCGCCCGCCTCGGCCCGGCCGGGACGCCGCTGCCGCGGCCGCAGCCCCGCGCCGGAGCGCTGCCCGGGCCGGTGGGCGCGGCGCGGGGCGCGGGGCCGGCCCGGCCGCCCCCCCCGTCCGGTACCTGCGCTCCCGGCGCCCGCGGCCCCTCAGCGCGGCGCGCGCCGCCCCAGCGCCGGCTGCGGCGGCCGCCGGGCCCCGCCCCCCAGCGCTCGCCCGCCAATCCCCGCCAGTACCGCTCTGACGTAGCTCCCGAACGTCCAATGGACTGCGGGTAACCCGCCGGCGTAGCAACGCGACCCCGCTGGCAACAGCCGGCGGCCAATGGCAGCCCCGCAGCCACGCCCCGCCCTTCCTCCGCCCCGCCCCGACACCGGGCCCCGCCCTTCCCCTCTTGCTCCGCCCCCAGCGCAGGGCCCGCCCCCGCCCTGCCCCCGCCCCCAGCACCGAGAGGGCTCGGCCAGCGCCGCCCCACAGAGGGGCAGAGGGACGGCGGGACAGCGGGACACCGGGACAGGGGGACACGGGGACACCGGGACACGGGGACAGAGGGACACCGGGACACCGCCCAGCGCGGCGCCCTGCGGCAGTGCAAAGCCCCGGGGACAGCGCGAACCCCGTCCCGCCGCTCCCGGGGCGCTGGCAGGGGCATCCCCGCCCCATCCCGCGCTCTGGCTCGGGAGCCCCCCCAGCTTATTCTGCAGTTGTGTCTGGAACAGAACTTTACACAGACGGTATGATTTGGCAATCTTTATATCCACAATACATCATAACCATGCACAAAAATCGAGTGGTGTGTTTATTTACAAAGTGAATTGCACTTAACACAGGAACCAGGAATAAAAGTAAATGAAAGGAACCTCTCTTCTGGGTTGCATAAAGGCCCACTACTATTTATAGCCTACAAAGCCTGATAGTCAACACTACCATGCATTATCTGATCAGTGTAAAATAGGAATTGCTGTTATTTATTGAAACAGTGCAGCACTGGAGATACTCATTCCATGGAAACATTCCACAAATCACCAACTTCATTTAAGAGTCTGCAAGTAAAGAGAATCTACCCTTCAGCCCCCACTTACTGTGCTTTACTTGAAGGACAGTTCGTCTTAACCTCCAATTGTCTGATTTTCCTTAGCTGAAATTCAAGCCCCTACCTTTAACACTGTTTTAGTCTTTTATGGAAGAAAAAATCTTCCCTAGGTGACTGAGCCACTTCACTGGGATCTTCTTTTCTTCTACGGAGTCCAGAACCTCTAAGCAAGTTCTTCCTTCTGCTTGGAAGGGAAATGAGCACCAAGCCTTGGCAACACTCAACCACAAACAGATCCCATCCCACCTTGTGGAGCAGTACAGCACGCAGGGATCAAAGCACCAGGAGCAAAAATACCTCCTGTACAATTCTCCAACAGCTTGTGTTAAGTAACTGGTTCAAATAAAGGCTCAGCCCGAGCCATTCCACGGCCAGCCAAGAGCTCTGTGCTCACACAAGAGGCCAGCAGGGAGTCACAGGACAGCACCCAAACGGGGCATCCCTGGCCCCACAGAGCTGACCTCCACAGCACACACTGAAATCTTTGTAACTAAGGAGCAAGCCATAACTCATCAACTGGATTTTTATATTTATACAAATATGGAGCTCTAAAACTTTCCTAGGAACCAAACCTCCTTGTTCTGTGCAGGCTCCAGTGAAGATCCCAGACTAACTCCCCTGTCTGGAAGCAATGACTTTGCAGGAAAAGAGGCTGCATTGATCTGATCTGCCCAAGGAATTCATTTTACCAATTCACTGTTTGTGTGCTCAGGACCAAGTCACTCCTATGTATGCATTTTGGCCTTCACCCTCCCCATCATAAGAGGAGAGGCAGCACGACAGACTCCTGCCTAATTCTGCATTAAAGGAGCTGTTCTAGACAGCAGTAGGATGGTTGTGTTATGACACAGGCGGCAGTACTCAGGGCTTTGTAGTGTTTTCAATATTAAAGGAAAGTCAGCCTCAACATTCAAGTAAAGCAAGCAAAGCACACATTCCTTCTTTTCACAGGCAGCTTTCCTGTTATCAGGAATTTTACAAAAGCCAAACTTAGTTCTCAAATCCCTTGGGGCAGATGGAAGAGAGCTGTAACCTTTTTTTTTTCCTGACAGTAATACTGAGAGACACACAGCCAGCAAAGCTGTGGGATGAAGCAGTCAAGTTGAGGTTACATGTAGTCTGTAATTTCCACATCAGGAAAGCATGCATAAGGAGTCTGGGCTACTGCAGAGCTTCTCTGAATGTCAGACAGCTCTTCCAGCATTTCCAGCTTCCTCAGGATCCCTCCAAGTCTTCCCCTCAGTAATTCCAGCACAGTAGTGGGCTGGGTTGTGTGGATGCAGTTTCTAAGGAGCACACAATCCTTCATCAGGACACCAGGAACCCCAGATCACAAGCCTTGTCCCCAGTCTGTGCACAGGAACATGGCCTAACCTGGCACAACTGATCCAATGTCCTTTTCCTATTACCACAAACAGCCCTGTGCTCAGTCTGGGCAGGAGCACCTCAAAGCCACAGAAGGGCTGTGGCTCTGCCTGGAGAGCAGCACAGCAGCCTGGAGAAGAGCCTTGTCCCACAGGGAGGGAGCACAGCAGATGAAAGCCCCCAGCCCATTCCCAGGGCTCTCAGGAGCTGCATGGGTGCCCGTGTGCACACACCCACTGCCCTGTGTGCCCTCCCTGCCACACAACACAACAGAATGGTCCAAGGTCCACCAGTGCTCAGGGGCTTTGGACAATGGAGTTGTTCAAGAGCTCTTCAATACCCATAAAATTTAACTGCACTTAAGCCCTAGACACTGACCTTTCACTGGGACTCTGCAGCAAAGTTTAAAGCCTTCCACAAAGTCAAAGACTAAAGAAAATCTTTGAAGAGACAAGCAAGTGACTAAACTTTCTTGGCTTCTCTCACCAGGCCAGACTGATTCTAGAAACTTCATGTTAAGAGCAGGACTTGCAGAGTAAGCATGTTAATACATCACACTGAACTAATAAGTCTTCTTAACAGTACAATTTCTCCTCATGCTGTCCAGCTAATTTCTTTATATAAAGTTTGTTCAAAAATTAAGGAGCCCAGCTCCACCAGTGTCCACTTGTTCTCAAATGAAATATTTTCAGTATTTCACAATTTTCCATTCTCTCATTGCCAGCTGTCTGAACACTGACTGCACTTCATGGTCTGGTCTTGGACCACCAAAAAGGAGATATCCCAGTTCCCACCTTCTCTCAACAGAATGCTAGTGAAGCAAATACCAAGTGTTGAAAGTGCTTCCTGAACTGGAACTCCCTTAGGACAGAGTCCTGTGATGCCTACCAAGGAATTCATACCCTCATTCAATGGGATCAGGCTGCAAGCATGCACCCTTGAACCTTGAAGGGAACCTCTAAACAAAGCTGAAGAGTAAAAGTGCCAGCACCACGTGCATCCTGTGCTGTGAGCTGGAGCCCTCTCAGTGCATACAGTACAAAATTAAAGGCATTGGTCTGGAAATCTTATAAAAGAAAAGCCATCAGAGTTAACTGCCCTTAATTTTATTACGTAACCAGACAGAACAGTTGAGACTGGAATGTCAGATTTCCTCTTCAAGCACAATTCACAGTTTCATATTTGCTTTGTATCAGTAAAGAAAAATCAACTCACTAATATGCAGCTGGGATTCATCCAGTGAGATACAGGCTCAGAATACAGAGCAAAAACTCACTGCAAATGGTGCCACAAGCCTTCAGGGAGCAGCAGGTGCTTTCCAGCTCTTCCTTTAGATCATTTCACCCAGTATTTACCATCAGAACATTCAGTGGATACCAGAGGGGATACAAGTGTGCAAGAGCTAGTGAGTGATGAAAAGCCATCAGAGATTTGCACAAGCAAGCAAGAGACTGACTACACAAAGTTGTGGTAACATTCTTCCCATTCAGCACAATGAAGAATTATAGTAGTTAGCCCTGCCGATGACAAATCTGTTACATCAGTGAAGTACAATCATTTAAGAGTTACAGTCTGCAGTTCAGTAAAACGGTAAGAAGAAAACAACAGATTAGTAGTTATTATGTGAAATCCTAATATTATGCATTTTAGTAGAGGTCAATAGTGAAAGATCATGAAGAGAAAGTTCCAGATACTATGGATCTGCAGAAGTTTTACAAAATGTATAAAGTATTGTGTTTCTCTACAACAACCAAAACCCTTACAAGTGCAGGTATATATGTGACATGAAAATATTGCCTCACTCACTCAGACAGGGGCAGGAGAGATCTAGAGAAAAAGCAGCATGCAAAAAAAAAACCCCTGGAACTAGCACAGATCCTGCTTTCAGACACTGACCTACAGTACAAAAAGAAGCCTACTTGTACAGGCTGCAAAAGGTTTCTGAAATCAATGTGCTGGCACTTACTGTACAATAATGTTAACTGATTAACATAAGCCATGAATAAATATTACGCCACTTCATAAAGCCTGCACAGGCATTCATGGTGGCAGAGAAAGCAATGCAGACATATTTCATTGTTCCCAAATAAACAAGAAGAGAGAAAGATTTCCCAAGCAGGAAACAGTAAACTACACAGCCAGACTAACTGTATTAGGGGTAATTACAGAATAAGTAATGTTATTTTCAACAGCTTTCTTATGTGTGTGCAGCCACTAAAATCCTCACTGTGAGACTTCATCAGGACAGAAAACAGAGCATTTGGCAGGATAGCTAGTTTAATTTCTCCCCCATGTTTACAGAAACACAAGAAAAAGAGATATCTGACTATGGGAGGAAAAAACCTTGTCACCTAAATATAGTTATTTCTTCAACTGGTAGAGTCAAGTCCCATTGTTCCCCTCCCAGAAAATAACAACAACAACAAAACCAAACTGAAAAAATCCTAGCAAAACCAAAACAAGCCTATTTGATAAGAGTGTTTCATGGGATAATATCCAGCAGCAGATTTTCCAACACAAACATGTCTATCAGATCAGTGACTACATTTCAAGCCCAGAAGTCACCACATGGAAGGGGTTTCAGAGGCAGGAGGATGTTAGCCCTACAATTAAAGCTCTAATATGAGAGGGGAGACTTGGGAATGGAATAAAGGAGGGAGGAGGGAGTCACTGAATCACAGGAGATAGGAAGTGCACACAAGTTTCTAAATGAAGCACAGACAAAGTGGAGGGCACAAGAGTCATCTAGAGAAGGTCACAGGTTCTGACAGCACTGGAGTTTGTTGGATTTCTGTCCGTCAGTGGTTGGCGGGACGCTGATATCCACGACGTTGTTGCCTGGAGACTCATCGTGCGCAGACCGGTCGGCGATTTGCTTCTGCGACACGATGCGGTAGATCTCTGCAAGGACAGCACACGGTGAGAACATGCCAGAACCCAAGGAGAAGGAGATTTTAACTTGAGGGCTCTGAAAGGGAATCTAGGCTAATCAGATGTGGTGTGCAACATCTGGGTGGCATTCCAGCTCTGGAATGACTACAACAGCTCTGTCTGGAAAAGTTAGTAAGACAAGAGTCCTCATTGCCTTCCACAATAGCACTTCCTATCCTGTTCTTTTTCAATGATTCCATGAAAATGGGGGTTATTAAAAGGGTTTTTGTTGCAGTGTGTTGCAACTTCCTGTTTTACTTCCCAGTCCCTTCCCAGGTGTGGCAATACCTCTCTCCCTTCCCCCTCGCCCCCTTGCTGAGTGAGTTCTGTCAATCAGTCTTAACATTCCAGCAAGGCCTCTTGTGGTTGGTCAAGTTCAAAGGATGCCCTTCAGGCCTGGGGTCATTGGCCTGTCTGTGTGTCCCCTGTCCCCTGAGACCCTCCTCCTCCCACCTGCTTGGTGCTCACCTTTCCCTCCCCCTGTCCCTGGGCTTCAATTGAGCCAGAACCATGTGCTTGCCATTCTGTTGGAGCTGTTACCAAGATTCAGACGTCTGTGACCATGGAATAAAACTCTGGATTAAACCCTCTGCAGAATCCGTCTCCTTTTCCTCTTCACCTTAGCCTGAAGCCCTTCCACCTGAGGTAAACTGAGTTTCTACAAGCCTGGGTTTGTTTCAGTGCCCAGCTGCAACCTCCAGCCAGCCAAAAGTGTCTCTGAGGTGAAACACCACAGCTGCCACCTTTGGCCCAGCAGCAAGGGTCAGACGAGCCCGGGCACATTCTACCTGGTAATATTGGGATCATATTCCAATAGGTTTTCAAATGGGAAAGGAGCAAGAATGCTCATTCTAAAACAGGGAATCATCATCTTTGTGACTGAAAAAAAGCAAGCAGCATACTCTAGAAACACCAATCACCAGGGTGCTGGGAAACCTCCACTGCAGCAACAGGTTACCCAATGTCCACCTCCACTCCCGGCAACTGCTGCCACCAGGTAACAGCAATGCTCCTCCCTAAACACATCAGTGCTCCTACCAAGGAACAGCAATGCTCCTCCCTAAAACACATCAGTGTTCCTACCAAGGAACAGCAATGCTCCTCCCTAAAACACATCAGCTTTCCTACTAAGTAACAGCAATGCTCCTCTCTGGAACACATCAGTGTTCCTACTAAGTAACAGCAATGCTCCTCCCTAAAACACATCAGTGTTCCTACCAAGTAACAGCAATGCTCCTCCCTAAAACACATCAATGTTCCTACCAAGTAACAGCAATGCTCCTCCCTAAAACACATCAGTGTTCCTACCAAGTAACAGCAATGCTCCTTTGCAACACATCAGTTTTCCTACCTATGACAGTAAAAGCTGCATGGGTCCATAAAGCCCCAGACTTCTCCAAATGAATTTATTTGACTCAAACTAACTTAATGCTTGAAAGCATACAGATCCACAAAGCTGTAACCACTGAAGACAGACTGCCAACTTAAAAGCTTTCACAACCAAACTGTTTCAACTGCATACTTAGCAGAAGTCTAGTAAGTGGAAAGGTTTTTAAGTTAAATTATTTCACTGACTATAAGCCCTTGTTCCAACTTCCCTCCATTGTGAAACAGGAAAAGGGCAAGTACTTCCCTGGAAGTCTGTGGTAAATATTATGGTCACATTCATAGAGCCACAACTCCAAAACAGCAACACCCAAAGCCTTTAGTAAGGATTAAAAATCACAGAGGACTGTGCAGGGTTTTTTAATGGGGATTTTTGGTGGCTTTTTGGTTTTTTTTTTAAGAATCTGCACAACATATATTTATGTTGTTTAAAATGAAAAGCTTTAACTCAAAGCCAGTCTTATCACTGGCTACCAACAGATCTTTGCTAAAGGAAGGAGGGCTGTTCAGAGGCTATCACACCTTTTTCTTTCCTGCTCAGTACTGTATTTGAATTTCAGCTGTTTAGAGTGGTTGCCAAGCCCCCTTTGCTTTGGGGTAGCATCTCTTTGGGGTGTTTTGTGGGGTTTTTTTTCTTCCAGTTGTTAGTGATTCCTCAAACAAGTGTCCAGTAAGGAAACTCCTGTCCTGCTGTTCCCATTCTCTTCCCTCCACCAAGCCCCCTGTGGTGGTTCCCAACTCACTACTCTACACAGCACATTTTCCTAGGTTCCTTCTCTCTTAGAAGAATGATTCTCCCCCAGGTGCAATCACTTTAGGAATAATCTTTTCAGGACTTCTCAGTCTTATTATCCATGTGCCTATGCTACCTGAGCAGACAATCTCAACACTTTTGGGAGCCCAGGTGCTGTGAGAGAGGGGTTTGAGTTCAGTTTGCCTGGGCCTGACCTCAGCTTGAGGTGTTACAGCACTGTGGCTCTCCTAGAGTGGCCTGAGGCCAGCATCTCTAACCTGGGTCAGTCTCAGGACAACACTGCAAGGGAAGACAGGATGGATGGTGACTGTTGAACTACACTCAGAACACTAAAATAAAAAATACTCTCTCAAAGTGCCAGGGAAGTTGCTTCAAATCCAGCCAAGTGTCCCAGATCAGCCACAAATCTGCTACACGGTGCAAGACCAGCCCAGCTCCAGCTGTGGGCAGTTGGCTCTGCCTCACACTCCAGATGCTTCACTAGTGGCTCTTGAATAACACAGATCTGCTGGGCACCAAATACAGCCCATTCCTCATCTGTCAGGCTTTTACCTAAGGGAGCAGCTTGGGTACCCTTTATTTCCTGTCTGCCTCATCTTGGGCACCTTGGAGTCAGAGCTGGGGTTGCTCAGTCTGGAGAAGAAAAGGCTCTGGGAAGATCTTAATGCAGACTACCAACAACTACAGTCCCCCAAGGGAGCTGGAGAGGGACTCTGGACAAGGGCCTGGAGGTACAGAACAAGGGGGAATGGCTTCCCACTGCCACAGGGCAGGGCTAGATGGGATAGTGGGAAGAAACACTTTGCTGTGAGGGTGGGCAGGCCCTGGCACAGGGTGCCCAGAGCAGCTGTGGCTGCCCCTGGATCCCTGGCAGTGCCCAAGGCCAGGCTGGGCAGGGCTGGGAGCACCCTGGGACAGTGGGAGGTGTCCCTGCCCGTGGCTCACTGTCAACCTGACATCCTCCAGAAACCCCAGGTCCTTCTCTGCAGAAGATGCTGTTGGTGCAGTGCAGTCACCACCTTTGCTATCAGCTGAGACTAAGAGTTCAGTAGTCTGAAAATGCTACCAGCCTGCTTTGGTGCAAGAGAAGATACTGCAACACTTAACTTCCAGCATGGCTGGGGCTTCACTGCTGAGATTTTGTGCAGGCACAGAAGTACAGTTAGCAGTCCCTTTACAACAGTGCAATTGCAATAGCTTGAACTTATGGAACATCAGGAGATAGAAACCTCCAGGAGACAGAAACCCTCACCTGGGACAGAAGGGGGTGTATGGGGTGGGAGGCAGAACACAAAGGTGAGATCAGAAAGCTTGCAAAGCAACCATTGTTCCCACCACTCATTTCCAAAACATTCCAGAAAACTACAGACTATGCCCATGAAAAAGATCCACCACCTCAGCTGCTCCTCTGAATCCATAACAAACCATACCTGTAAGGATGTTCTTGAAGGCTTCTTCTACATTTGTGGAGTCCAGAGCAGATGTTTCAATAAAAGATAAGTTATTTTTTTCTGTAATAAACAAGAAGTGGTTCAGTTAAACAAATTAATGACACTTTATTTCACATTTACTTTGAGGTTTTTTAACTTTTACTTTAGGCCAAACCAGCCAGGGCACAGTAATTTTTTCTCATTTCCTTGTTGCACAAGGAACACCTTGGTGCTGGAGTTCAGCAACATTTCCTTTGCCCAAAGTGCAAGAACATTTTCCCCACTGCAGCCCTTGCTCAGCCAAACAACACAAAATACCATTCTCTTCTGGCTACAGATCACACCCAGAGGTACCCTGAGCAAGAGCCCCAGCAAAAGCACATCAGCTGCTACAGAGACACAATTCTCCTCTGCAATCCCAAGATCAAAAGACCTATACTTTCCTAATCAGACCCCACTTCCAAATAACAATGACCCCCTGAAACAGTCTATTTTCTTCTTTCCTCTTACAACACAATTTTTAAAAATTATTATTAAAAAAAGAAAGTGATTAACACTGAAATATCATACCTAGAATGGTTCTGTATCACCTGCCCAGGAACAGGTAAATTTCAGTAATGGAGCTTAAACAGCAACAATTAGAGCATCACTAGCAATTTAAAACAGCCTCAGGAAGAAGTCCAGGGTTAAAAAGTTAAAAGAAGTTGAATCAAGTGACCAAAGTAAGAGACTATCTGGGGCACCCACCAACTTGTTTTGCTTCTTTTACATAAATGTCACTTCTCCTCCATCTGAAAATTTAAAGTGGCTTTATTACCCTCAGGGTACTTGCTTACCAGCAAACTTCAGAGAGTGTGTATAAGCAAGCCTTGGTAATATTTCTAGAGGTATTTTAGAAGCTGTACATTTACATTCCACCTCCAAGCTTGACAGCCACACAAAAGCTGAATGTGCCCAGGCCTTTCAGGACAAAAGAATATGTGACCAGCGCTCTGCCAGGTAAGGAAGAGAGAAGGAATGCAGTGGCAGCATCTTACATAACTCACTTGACTTCTCCCAACAAATAATAATTCTCAAACCTGATGATTGCTGCATTAAATGAGACTAGATGACACCACTACATGCATCAGTGCTCTAGAGCAGCAACCACCCCATCTAAGAGAAGGTTCAGCATTCATTTGTAGCTGTCCACATTGATATCTACTCAGCAGAAGCAGGTCTCTAGGAAGGAAGGATGGACATTTTCTATTGTGATTTTTTTTATTTTC
Source organism: Melospiza melodia melodia (assembly GCF_035770615.1). NCBI lineage: Eukaryota > Metazoa > Chordata > Aves > Passeriformes > Passerellidae > Melospiza > Melospiza melodia. Next base: position 26,089,985 of record NC_086200.1, read on the forward strand.
ATTTTGATATTCTCTCTTCTAAACGCTGCTTACTGTTTCTAGCCTCGTTAGAAGAAGTGTTTATTCTTCAGCTATCAGGCAGCTTGTAGTAGATAGGGTCAGGCGCTCGGAAAATCTCACGATGTCACGGAAAGCAGCAGGATTCCTCTCCCCCTAACGCCTAGTGATAAAGGATCACCCAAGAATGTAGTCCCCCCTAACATTAGTAACTTTCAACTCCTCACTAACCAATTACAGTAAGGTAAGACCCCCTGACATAGAGAAAAAACTTTCCCAGTATAAAACCCAACGAGACGAGACAATAAAGGTCTTGAACCGTCCACCATACTGGTGTCTGCGTGTGTTCTTGGCCCGAGTGACCCTGAGCAGTGAGTCGCCGTGCCGTTTCCTCAGAACCAAGTCGCCTCGCCTTGCTTCAGAAGGCAACAGCAGCTCAAGGACAGTGTTTCAAAAACATGTACTACCACTAGATTTAAAAAACAACAGAAAACTGCAAACTAAAAATGGCAAAGAGAATGCTCAAAAAAAACCCAAACCAACCACACATGCTAGTTAATAAGTCAAGATATTTCAATATAAAAAACCAAAAACTAACAAAACATCTTAAATGCCTTTTTTAGGGTCCAAGCTAAAGCTGGAGGTGGGAGCTGAGCCCTGGACAAAGGGTGAGATCCCAGCAGCCCAGCCGTACCTGCGAAGGCCCGGGCCTCGTCGGTGGGCACGGCCCGCAGGTGGCGCAGGTCGCTCTTGTTGCCCACCAGCATGATGACGATGTTGTTGTCGGCGTGGTCCCGCAGCTCCTTCAGCCAGCGCTCCACGTTCTCGTAGGTGAGGTGTTTGGCAATGTCATAGACGAGCAGAGCCCCAACAGCACCGCGGTAGTACCTGGAAACAGGAGGCACAGCCCTTGAGCAGGGCTCTGTCCCAGCCACACCAGCACCCGGCCCATCCCGCCCTCCGTAACGCGCTCCCCGTCACAAAAAGCTGTGCTGATGCAGACACTGTTGTTGGAGTGGTTTCGAAGCCTAAGACCAAGTTCCAAATGCAGGGCTTTCTTCTAATAGCATTTCTAAAAAAGTCCAGTGTGTGTACCAAAATGCTGGAGAGCCTCCTGAAAACGTCCTGTCTGCTCCAGCTGTGTATAGGAAAACTCACCATTGCAGAATCGCTGCAGCTGGGAGGTTTTTGTGAAGTTACAACCTAACTTTCTCCAGGAAAACAGCCCTTAATAAAATGTCAGTATTTGTTCCTGATCCTTCAACTATCTCCTGTCCCTCCTACAAATTAAAGAGGGGACTCTGGACGATAGATATTGTCACTACCCATCAACCTCTAATCCAGGAACAGGGTTTGCCTCCTCAGCGCAGGTTTGGGCCCATTTCCACACAAGCCAATCTGTATCAGCAATCCTGTAACATCCGTATCTCTCTTCCACACAATCCTACCATTTCTCCTCAGTTCTGCCAGCACCTGTCTGACATGTTGTTGAACTGAGTCAGGGCACCAAGTCAGCAGAAATCATTCTCTTTTCCCCGATGTTTGGCATTCTGCTGGCCAAGCAGGCTGAACTGGCTGAGTGATGTGTCAAGCAGCAGTTAGTGCCAGCACAAAGGAGAGGCAGGATCACAGGACTGCAGCTGCACTAACTCCCAGCAGTAAAACCTGTTGTTGATGACCCAGACTAGACTAGAAGTTTTTACAGCAAGAGCAAGGGTCACAAAAAAATTTCTTAAAGTCAACTAACAAATCCAGAAAATATGCAATTTGAAATTGTCACTTACATCTGCTTCTGCATCCCTTTCCCTATAGACTGCTCCCTTTGGGCTTCAGGGTCTCCTGGTTTTCTCCCATCTTGACAATTCCTTTTACCTTGAGTTTAATGGCTCAATCCATTAATGACTCAGAAACATGTTTTTACCTTTAAAAACTGATACACATCTGTAACATAAAAAATCAACTCACTGATCAAAAAATGCTCTGGAGAACCAGGTCTGACCAAAGGATTTGCTTTTTGTCCTCTGCAGGATACTTTTGCCAGCATAGAAATAGGTACAGCTCAAACCACTCTGCAGATTAACAAGGTGCCACAGGTGAAAGAGCTTCTCACCTCCAGGGATTGTGCCCAATGTTGCACAGCCTGCACTATCATTGCTCCCTTCCTACTTCCTGGCTATTCAGTGTCTGCACTCATGTATCTAATTTTCAGGGCTGTGATTAATTCTAAGTCATTGAGATTTCAAAGGACTTTGTGGCTGCAGGTTTTCCTAAAAATACCCTCAATCTCAAGACTAAGGAGGCAGTTGAGACCAGAAGCCATGGGTGTTACAGTAAGCCACCATACCTAGACCAAAACTTGATACCAACAGTACCCAGCTTCCATCTGAAATGACACTCACTCCACATAATGAATGCAGCACATTCAGCACAGACAAAAAACTAAATCCCAAAACTCCAACAGAATTTCCCACAGTTTTGATTTAAGCTGTCATTTGTTATTGTCATCCGTAACCGTAACATGAGAATCTAAAACGTACTTTCATTATATTAATCAAGGGAACACAAAAGTATTTGCTACCTTATGACTTGGATCCACACTTAAGTCTGTCACAATGACGTTGTCAGGTGTGCCAAGTGTGTTTCACTCTCTACCCAGACATTTACCTGCAGCATCTCTGCTCGTGTGGAGCACAGGGAGGGTACTCACGCTGAGGTGATGGCTCGGTATCGCTCCTGGCCCGCAGTGTCCCAGATCTGCGCTTTTATCGTCTTCCCATCCACCTGGATGCTCCTGGTGGCAAATTCCACCCCAATGGTGCTCTTGCTTTCCAGATTGAACTCATTGCGTGTGAAACGTGACAGAAGGTTACTTTTCCCAACTCCAGAGTCTCCAATCAACACAACTGAAAGCAAAGACATTATTTTCACAATTAATTTCTCACACCAGCACCAACTCCAGGCTGCAGCTTGGCCTGGCAGGCAGCACCCACCAGAAATGCACTCAGATAACACAGGAGAGACAACACAGACAACACCACAGTCTTTACTATGCACACCTTGCTTCTCCAAGCCCAGGAGAGCCCCAAGCTGTTTTGTGCTGGTCCTCAGAGGTGAAAATGAGAAATTGCTACAGTGACTCTCAAAGTCAAACAGTGCTTTGGAAGCCCCAACCACTGCAGCAGGCAGAGGTAAGACATGCCCCTCACACACTCAACCTTTGGCACAGGAAGGCTGCAACCCACATTTTAAGAAACACTACAGGCAAGAATATGGCAACAGGCCACTTGTCTGCCCAAGAAAAGCCTTTATACAGTGTAAGTGAACTCTATTTTTATTTAAAAAAATAAAAAACATGGTAAGTAAACAATCAGTTGCAGTCCCTGTTGGAGTCATATAGGGTGTTCTAATTTAATAATTTAATTAATAAATCTGTTCACCACAAAAAGGGGAAAACGGGAGATATTTGGTACTACAAAAAAGATACAAAGCAAAGCAGAACTTCATCCAACAAAACAAGTTGTAGTAGACTGCATGAGAAGTAAGAGATGAGCTAGAAACCTCTGCCCCCACACATGGTGTTGCCATGATAACAGAAAATGTAAGTGCAGAGAGATCTTCAGCACACAAAACCCAGCTTTCCTGAAAGGAATTGTGAAAACAGAGGCACATCTTGAGGCAGGAGATTCCCTCTACTTTTTTGCTTATAGATGAGAGCAAGAAACAACAGAGAGAAACACAGCTGAAACAGCTGAGCCAAGCTCCCTTCCTCTCACAAACACTCTTATCACATACCCTTTGGAATTCAAGTGTCCTGGCTCAAGCAAAAAAGGAAGAAAGGCAGCCAGCCTCTGTGAGCTTCTTTAACCTAGGGAATATTTCCTACTCCAGCTCTAAGCACACATTTGCTGATCTTCCTCATTCACTTGCTCTGCTTTTCCTACAGAAAAGCAGACATGGACAAAAAACGGTCCCAGTTTCCCCCCAGCAACTACAGAAGAACCTTCTCATTGCACACTCCCAGAATGAGCTCACCAGTGTTTTCCCAGGGCCAAGGATCATCCTTGTCTTTCAGTGGTGCCTCAGCTTTTCTCTGCTCAGGCCATTGTTTGAGGATGGAGCCCTGCTCCAGCTCGCTGCCATCCCAGCCCTGAGCACATTCCCCGGCTGGTGCTGGAGCCTGGCTCTGCTGCACAGGGCCATTGTTGAAAGGCTGCAGAGCCCCTGTGCAGCTCCTCTGCCTGAGAGCACAGCCAGACAATCGTGCTGGCACAGCTGAGCAGGCAGAACACAGCACAGCAGGAACGGGCAGCCCGCAAGGCACCACAGCTCCCACCCAGGAGAACTCAACCAGCTCCTCACAGGGCTCTGCCTGCCCTGGCAAACAGCCTAAACCACTTTCTAGGGTATGAGAACAGATAGATGAAAACAAGATTTTATTCCAAGTTCTAACTCTAGGATTTTGTCATCTTTATTTTCCAGACAGTTTTCCATCACTAATTCCATGGGATTGTCCAAGAACAGGCAGAGGTCGCCCATCCTGCACAGGGAGCTGGGGCTGGAGTAGGCTCCATCCTACAGCAAAGCCCTGGCCAGAACCAAAAGTAACAATATCCACCACACAAGCTAGACCAGATTGGAAGACCCCCGAGGCTTCCAGCTGTTTCTGAAGGAGCTATCTTCCCATGAGTTTGCAGCTGGAGAAAGCACAGCCTTGCCACATTCTAGCCATCTCTCAGGCTCTGGCATTTTAAAAGTATCAATTTGGGGCATAAACCATGCAAATGGCTCCCAGGTCATTAACTCCATCTGTCACTGGAAGAAAATTCCAGGGGTCCTGTGCTCCTTTGGCTGGTTATTCACAGGCTCCCTTCACCGTGCTGCCCCACACTCCAGCAGAGCTTCTAGGAGAGCATTTTTCAGAAGTCACAGGAAGGCAACCAGATCCCAATTCAATAAAGAGCATTCCTAGAGTTTCCATGTGCTTCTTATTAATACCCAATCTTGAGCACTAAAAGGGCATTTGCACTTTCAGGAGAAAGATGCCAAGACTGGGTGCCCCACATACAGAGAGAAGCTACAAACTTATTTTCTACAGGAGCTGAGCAAGAAGATACCTTCAACATTCTGGACTAAGTGATTAGATCTTGGGAAAGTTTCTAAATTTGGTAACAGACCACCACACAGTATTGCCTGTTCAAATTCAGAAGTCATGACAGAGAAGGAAAGAGTTCCAAATGAGAGCTTAAGAGTCTGAATACTCTCTAAACACATCTCACCAGAACCGAGGAACTCACTCTCCAAATGCCCCTAAGGGCCCCACTGGTGATGAAAAGATCCTGGCAGTGACATGAACCAAAAACCAGCACCAGCCACCTTCAGATGGCCCAGAGCACACAGACAAGCCTTGCACAGTGCCCTGTTTATATCCTGAATCCTGCTCCTTCATTATTCCCGATTTTCCCTCTCCTCCAGCACCCCCTGCCACTCTGTGGGTTATGCATCACCACCACATCACCAACTCAGTCACCACCTCACTGTGCCTCCTGTGTCTGCAACACCCAGAGCTACAGCACAATCCCACCCCACACACCTGCCCTGGACGCTGACATCCTTGTACACAACAAGCCAAAGTCAGAATGGAAATTCCAGTGCCATACATCACTGGTAAGAAAGGGGAAATAAACAGATCAATTTCTGACAGAATTCTAAAAACACTCATTTATTCATCTGGGAAAAAGAATATATATTTTTGAGTATATAAGAAGATTAAGACTCCCTCTAGCAGACACCATCTAATGAGAGTTTGTGACAAATCTGAAGTACATAAGGTTGCCAGATATTGGTGACTAATAGGATACACATTTGTTTTTAAAAACCACAGCCTTAGCTACACAGAGACTAATCAGAGCAGTCTAAACTCCCACAAAAGTAAAAGAACACTCTTTTGCCCTATGGCTGATTTTTCCTGCCTTTTCCATGAGCCAGCACACATCTGCACAACCTCAGATTTAATTTTTAAAATAAACACCGATAGTAGCTAATCTTGGGAGCAAAATTAATGTGCAGCTCACATTTAATAGGCACAAGGCTTCCCACACTTTTAACGGCTCTTCAAAGGTCACGAATTCAATTCCAAATCAACGCATTCAAAACACATCCTGAGAAGTCCCTGCTTTTTCACCATTCCTGCTACAAACCTGACTGGGAATAGAGGCCAGAACTGCTGGCTCCACGTGGGTCACATCCCTGAGCACAGGCACAAGCTCTTCGCAGCCTCACACCCCACACAGCCCTGCATACAAACCTTGGCTCCTTCCCCCAAAGGATGCTTTAGGCACTTTGGTAAAGAGGAATATTCTGTTGTGATCAATAAAATAAGCAGTTCTGTTGGGATGCACACAGAAAAAAAGGGAAATTGGGAACAAAGAAGCAGTAGGTCAGCAGAGCAGATCTGACTGTAATCACTCACAATCCCAGACTGCTCCCAAACCTTAAGTTAGTCATTGCCTGCCACATGCTGTCCTTTGGAAATAGGTGGCAGGGGAAACAGTCAAGCTTTAAATTTAATAAAAATAAACCTTCCCAGACTTAAGATCCTCCTACATCATTATTTCTACCTCCAACTACTACACAGACTGGCAGAACATAGTTCAAAAGTCATCTGTGTAGCTAAGAAGGGGCTAAACCACAAACCAAACAAAGTCCTGGACATCATTATAGCAACTGTCCTTGAGGTTTAATTCTACTACTGAAGGAGGCAAAAAGAAAAGTAGGAGAGTTGGTCCCACAGCAGAGCACTCATCCCACTTGGTCCTATTTATATTATTTTTTGTCTAGTCCCAAAAAGCCTCAGAAGAAGGAAAAGATAAATAATCAAACCCACAAAGAAATCCTTCTCTATCTACTTTTTTTTTTTTTTTTTTTTTTTTAGAAATCCACACAACAACCCCTCCCAAAAGATGCACAGAAAAGGACAATTCTCTCACCAGTTTTTTATCGTGTGCTACAAAGTTTGCCAGCATCACCACAGCACAGATCCTGACCAAATGGCTTTAGGTTCAGTCTCATTCCAAATAACATTAAAAACGCATTTCAAAGCAAGTATTTTCAAGATGAATGCATTCTCCCTAGCTAATTGACTATTCAGAGAAAGAAAAAAATAAGTACAATTTTTAGGCTTTCAAGTTCCTGGCTATTAAACCACCTGGGAAACAGACTTCAGAAGGAAACTACTTCAGACTCAGACAGTTTAGTATATTTTTACAGTCTGGTTGTCTGCTTTATAGGCGGAGAAGAAATAAGGGCTTTTTCCCCCATTGTCTTCAAGATTCAACCCCCTGTAAAACAAATAAAGCAATGGGCAAATATATTTATAAAATATTTCCCACAGATGAGTAACTGTTCTTTTCTTTGCTCCACAAGTTCAGAATCACTGCTGCCCTTGTGAGCGTCCAGGTACAAAGACATCGAACGCCTGGGAAATTGTCACAGCAGCAGGAGACCCCCAGAGCCCTCACAGACCGCCACAGCACCGCTGGCTCTGCCCCTCCCAAGAGCGAACTCTGGGGATGGAAATCAGCTTTCAGCCACTCTACCAACAGTAGATCCAGTGCAAAACAGGCGAGGAAACCAAACCGAGGGTGCTACACCCACCTGCACTGCTCCTCGGGCCTCACAGGCAGAGCTGTGGGCTGCTCCGGGAAATTGGGCAGCTTGAGCCCCTGGACAGGCCGGCCTGGGGAAACACCCACGGGACAGAGAGCCCGCAGCCATCCCACGGGATGGCATCCCCCGGCTGTCCCCGGAGCCAGCGCAGGAGGAGCAGCACCGAGCCCCTCACAAGAGCCCTGGCCAGCCCGACATGCCAAGGAAGGGCCAGGGCAGGCGGCAAACACCCATCAGCACAGCCAGTTAACGCCGCTCCGCTCCCAGGCTCCCGGTACTGGCGCTCAGCGGGGACCTGCGAAGGAGCCTCCACCGAAGCTGGCGGTTTTGCAGCTCCGACTCGACACCAGGCGATCTCCACACAGCCACAGGCACGGCTGGGCACAGCCCCGGCCCGCGGCCCGCCCGCTCCCCGCCGCGGCTCGGGTCGCCTCCGGGGATCGCAGCCGCCCAGCTGCTGGCGCACAGCCCACGCGGGCCGGGCCGGGCCGGGCCGGGGCGGAGCGGGCAGGCCCTTGCGGCTCTGCCGCCGCTCCCCCGGCTCAGACCAGGCCGGGGGCCCACAAGGCCGTCCCGCGCACCAAGGCCGCGGCGGACGTCCCGGGCCCGCGCGGCCCGCTGGTCCCGGCCGAGACCGGCGCGGTGCGGCGGCCGCGGCCCTGCTGAGCACGTACCTTTGAACAGATAGTCGTACTCGTCGTCGCGGGTGCCCATGGCGATGGCGGCGCCGACCCTCTGCCTGCCCGGCACCGACCGCGGCCCAGCCGGGGAGGGGCGCTCCCGCACCACCCAATCAGCGCCCGCCAGAAACCGCAGGAGGCGGGCGCTGCGCCAGATCCGTCAACGACAGCCAATGAATGACGGGAATTCCGCTGACTGGCGGGGAACGATGTCCAATCGAAGAGAGGCAGCTGGGGAGGGGCGGTGCTTGGGTGCCTGAGCTGGGACCCTGAGAGACGGGGCGGGGCCGGGTAGGGGGCGGGGTTTGTGTGAGGGCCGGGGCGGGGCTCCGGGGCGCGGAGCGGGGGCCGGCTGCTCGCGGCGGGGGCTGCGCCGGGTGGGGGGCGGCTCTCAGGGCCCTGGGGACCCTCCCGGTTTGAGCGGGATCGCTGGGAGAGAGGTTTCGCCCTGTTTGAGAGTGACCCCCGACCGCTGGGGCATGGCGCCAGCTCTGGGCGGGGGAGAGAACCGGCCCGGCCCGGGGGTCAGCGCAGCAGCGGAGCCGGTGAACCCGGCGGGGGACGCCTTCAGCAGCGCCCCAGGACGCGCGGCTGCCGCCCAGAGCCCCCGCCCCAGCCCCCTCGCTTCCCCCTCGGGCTGCTCCGTGCCCCGCTCAGCGCTCCCGGCCCCACCTTCCTGCTCAACAGCAGCTGTAAGGCTGTTCTGGCGCATACATGCCCTCACGGGGACACAATTGCTCGAGGAAAACATTTCCCCTTCTTTTTCCTGGCACGGCTCTAGGCAGTTTCCTGAGCGGAGCAGTGACGAAAGGCAGAGGCTGTGGCCGCTCGGGCAGTGACGGCGGGACGCCCTTCGCCTCGGCTTTGCGGGCTCCAGGTGGGACATCCTTCATCCTTCACCTTCCCGACGGCAGAGCTACAGCAGCTGGTGCTGGGAACGCTGTCCGGGCTGCAGGAGCAGCCTCTCGGGTGTCCTGCTGCCCTGGTGGCCCCTCCTCGTGCCCCATACAACCTATGTACACTTGTGTCCTATCGCTGGACTGACACCTTTGGTTGTTGTTGGACAAACCCTGGCAGGAAAACTGCCGACTCCCTCCCCTCCTCTGTGATGTGCAGGGAAGTGGCTCTGCTCATCACACATTTCTCTCTGTGCTGTGCTCCTTACGACAGGTCTGCCCTACTTCCCTGGAGGAGTGTTTATCAGCTAAAGGATTAGTGCATTTGCAGTATCACAGAGAGAGCAGCAGCAAGACTGAGACAATGGTAAGGAAAATACTCTGGCTTTGGACTTATTTTTGCTGGCTTTGGGTGATGCTCAAAGTGGGAGCCATGTCAGGGTGGGGACAGATTCAGACCCTCCAGGCTCTGTGGCTCTGTGCTGCTCTCAGGTTCCCCCAGTTGTGAACACCTTAGACAGGCAGGACCATCGTATCCAAGGAATCCCATTTCCAAAAATAAGTGCTAATAAATTAATGGGGGCAGACAAAGAGGCAGCAGCCTCATAGCTTGGCTGGGTGACACCCAGGCTATCAATGACCCAGGCTCTGAGAATGGGTGACAACCAACATGCTGCAAGCACACTCCAATCCCACTGCCAAGGTGTCCCTGTTGCATATCAGGCAATTGAAGCAGCAGGGAAGGAAAGCCAAAATTTCACAGAACCTGCAGTCTAGGAAAGATGCAGCTCCAGCCTAGCAATGGTTTGGGTCAGTTGTTCCTCTGTGACGGGCAGCAATTGCTGAAGGAGTGGGGAGGGAATCTTTTCTTAGGGGTTTTGTTGCTGACATGCAGCATGGAGCATCAGACTTTTAATCCTTCTGATGCCAAAGGGAGTTTTAACACCAGATCTACAGGAAGGTGTTACTACTTTCTCCTGTTGATGCTGTTCCTGTTTCTGCAGGACCCCAGTGAAATGCCTTGGTGGGTGATGACTAGAGCACATCCAGGGGTGCTAAGCATCCAATGATCAGCATTCAATAGCATCGGGAGGAACAAAGCTGGAACATGTTGGATGCAGAATCTCTTGGGAAGGGCTATTGTCCCATGCTGAGTTTCTCACTGCTGACAATGCTGCAACCAGTGAGTGGCTATGTGACAGGAGAGAGAGGAGGGTGACTCCTTGCTGGTCTGCAGAGGGGGCCTTTACTTCCCTGATTTGCTCTGCTCAGTAGAAGTAAAACATCTTATTTTCATTATTACAAGTAACATTTTTAGTTCTGAACTGAACACTTATGGAGGAAGGCCTAAAAAACCACTAAAGCTATTTTTTATTAGTTTGGATGGAAATCACTTTCTTCCTTTCTTCTAATGCCTGGGAGTTCTTGCCATAAGTTCTAAAGAGCAATACATAATGGTGGTACCATTGTGAGTGCCTTTCAGCTCCAAAATCCCCTGGGACTGGCTTTTAACGTGGGCTGCAGGGAATGGAGATGATGACTTGGTGTTAGAAGAAAGAGGGATGCTGTCTTGGGGCTGTGTAGGGTTAAGCATGAGCCCGTAGTCCCCACATTCTTCACATCCTGGAGTGCCCCCAGCTCGTAGCATGTTTTGCATTGGAGAATCACTGTCATGTCACCAAAACCAGCTATGTGTCACTGATGGGGTAATGCAATTGCAGAACCTTCCACGTGTCCTCAAATTTGCCACAGGCCATAAAGCTTCCAGGGCAGTGGCCTGAGGTCCCACCTGGGTCAGCAAACTGGTGAGGAAACTCCCCTGTCACCCCTGTCAGACCATTCAGATGCTGCTCTGAGGGTGCCACTGTCAGCACACTGGCACTGCTGGGGTCACAGCCCCTTGGCAGCAGAGGCTCCAGTGACCCCACAGGCCCCGTGTGGGTCCCTGCACACCCCACGGCCCCCGTGTGGGTCCCTGCACACCCCACGGCCCCCGTGTGGGTCCCCGCACACCCCACGGGCCCCCCAGTCACACCAGCTCCTCTCACCAGCTCACCAGGTTCCCACAGCACAGTCCCAGTTCCTTTGTGGTGCAGGGACACAGAACAGCTGAGCTGGTGCCCTGGGGGAGACCCCAGACAAAGCCCCTCCAGGCTGTGCCCATCCTGATGCTGATGTTTAGCCTGGCTCCTATTCCTGACTCCTGCAGAGTCCCAGAGCCCTGACATGGCTCCTTAGGGCCCCAAACCCTTGGTCAGGCAAAGGGTCAGTGCCAGGTCCCAGCCCCTTGCTGGGGGCTCTGGCCATTCCCCCCACTCTGAGCACAACCTGCAGATGCTGCAGCTCCCTGAGCTGGGCACTGGAGCATCCCACAACAACCCTCCCTTTGTTTTAGTGGAGCACCCTGCTAATATATTGAAAGGAAAAAGAAAAAAACTTCCAAGATATTTGAGTACTGCCCTTATATACAATATTATAACAAGTAAAAAACATAGCAGAATTAAGGCCAACAGGGTGAAGTACAACATAGACTCCTGTGCACAAATACTTCACAAAATCACAAAGGATTCTCAGAAGGCAGTTATTTATCAACCTGTTGATCACAGAATCACAGAATCATTAAGGTTGAAAAAGACTTCTGAGACCACCAAGTCCAACCTGTGATCAAGCACCACTTTGTCCACTAGGCCAGAGCTCTGTGCACCACATCCAGTCTTTTCTTAAACACCTTCAGGAACAGTGACTCCAACACCTCTCTGGACAGCCCATTCCAGTGTCTAATCACCTTTTCTGTGATTGTCCTTCCTAATGTCCAATGTAAACTTCTAGTGCAGCTTGAGACTGTCCTCTTGTCCTGTTGCTGGCTGCCAGGTAGAAAAGCCCAACTCCCACCTGGTTCTACCCTCTTGTCAGGAAGTTGTGAAGAGCAAGAAGGTCCCCTCTGAGCCTCCTTTTCTCCAGGCTGAGCCCTCTGAGCCCCCTCAGCTGCTCCTTATCAGACACTTGCTCCAGATCCTTCATCAGCTTTGTTGCTCTTCTCTGGACTCAGCACCAAAATGTCCTTCCTGAACTGAGTGGCCCAGAACTGCACACAGAACTCAAAGTGCTGCCTCACCAGTGCTAAGTTCAGGAGAGGAATCTCCTCCCTGGTCCTGCTGGCCACACCTTGGCTGGTACAGGCCAGGTGCTGTTGACCTCCTTGGCCTGAACACTCCTGGGCTCGTGTTCAGCTGCTGTTGACCAGCATCCCCAGGCCCTTCTCTGCTGGGAGCCTTCCAGCCACTCTGCCCCAAACCTGCATCACTGCAGGGGATTTTTGTGGCCAAAGTGGTGCAGGACCTGGGAACTGGTCTTTTTGAGCCTCGTGCTGTTGGTCTTGGCCCATCAATCCAGCCTGTGCAGATCCCTCTGCAAGGTCTTCCTACCCTCCAGCAGATCAACACTGCCACCCATCTTGGTGTCATCTGTGAATTTACTCAGGGTGGGCTCAGTCCCCTTATTCAGATCATCAATAAATAAACTGAACAGAACTGGGCTCAACAGTGATCACTGCGCACTGCTAGTGAAACTAATTGAACAGATCATCTTCTGGTTGTTTGATGTGAGAAGAGTATATCCAATTTTTCTTACCCATAACTTTAACAACAAAATAGGAACACAGTAAAACAGCACATGACCCCTCCTATCTAGGTACTAATTTGGATTTTCTAGAGAATACCTTATTTAAAATTCCATCTCCAGGCTGTAAATCATGTACCTGTATTTCGGGGGATTGAGCTGATAACACTGAGCATACTTTGTTCTTTGAACCCTTTCTGATTATATATGACACACTGGGTCAATCTCCATCCAATAAGCTGGGATATAAGATCTTGGCATAGCTAAGTGCCTTCCAAAGAGAATTTATGTTCTTGTCAGCCCTATAGCTTATCACAGAGTATTCTGAGTATGCCACAGAGCCAAATGTAAGGCTTCTGGACATTTCAGATTAGTGTACATGTATCTTTTCACTATCTTTTCTTTTAATGTTCTGTTAATTCTCTCTGCTTCTCCTGAAGACTGTGAGTGATGTGGTATATGTAATTTCCTTTCTCTCCCTAAAGATTTGTACAGCTGATGGATTATATTTTCTGTAGCCAGGCATTTACTACTCCTTCCATGTCAGCCCTTCATGTTGGAGAGGCTCCTGCCCAGCCTGGCAGCTGACCTACCTTCACCAGCCACTCCTGTCCATGGGATCTGTGCAACCACTGGAAAGGGAAGCAGGCCCATGGTGACCCTTCCACCTCTGAGCTCGCTCTGTTACATCAGAGCTGAGCTTTGGGCAAGCTGCACAGCTATTAGTAATTTATTTTGCAGCAGCCTGAATTCCTGGAGCTGCCCGCACTTTTTGTCCCTCCATGGGCTTTACCCTGAAACCATCGGACCACAGTTACTAAACATTTCTTTGGCAGAGCAGTTTTTCTCCAGCTGACCGTATTCCATCATCATTTTGAGTTGCCTCCCACTTTTCCCATCTCTTTCACAGAATCACAGAATCACAGAATTTCCAAGACTGGAAGAGACCTATTCTCCTTCTGTTGAGCCATCTTTCTCTTAGATAGTTTGAAATTCTGTCAAATTGGGCCTTTCACTCTCAACAGCCATCAGACAGAGTCACAGTGCCCCATCATGCCAGAGGCTGCCTAGCTGTGCCTTCACAGCTGCATTAGCTGGGGCACTGCCTCTGCCAACCCCTGTAATGCCTCCAGAGTGGGCTGGACAAGGCACTCCAGCAGTTTCTGCAGGGAATTCTACAGCTTCTAGCAAACTGCATATTTCTTCTCCATTGGATACTCTGCTGATGTGAAAAATCCCTGCCCTTTCCATAACATTCCTGCTGCATGACAAACACCAAAAGTGTAGCAAATATCAAATGTATAGCTGTTAACTCAGTTCCCTCTTCCCAGATGTGCAGCAGGAGCCAGGGCTGCTCCCTGTGTGCTGCTCCTTGCTAGGAGTGGTTCAGCTTCTGTTCCCTGTCCCTGGCATCCCCATGGGTGGCCTACCCAGACCATCACTGTCCTTGCAGGTAGGAAGATGAGCCCAGAGCTAGACCTTGGTTATTATGTGAGGGAACATCAGTTAATGGAAATCTTCATCCCTTGCTCAGACTGGAGATGTGCTTCTCCATTGTCAGGCAGAGGCATTCGGCTCACTGCATTCGAGGTGTTGCATGTTTTTAAGAGTATCTGCTGTTAGGAGGATTTGTTGTGACAGAGCTGGGGTTGGATACTTTCAACAGTATCTCCACCTCCTGTGGGACCTGGACTGTTGCAGGATGTCCCAGGGTGGGGGGGTGGCTTTTCTCTAATGTTGCTGCTGCTGCCACCACCGATCTATGACAGGCTGGTGCTCCCCCTGCAACTGGATCCAGATGAACTGAGGAATGTGTGACCAGTCTGGTAGGGTCCCGTTTCCTATGTTGTTAGTCCAGTGGCCGTTTCTTTATGTTCATGTGCACACACACACACACACGTATTAAATATAACTTTTTTTCAGTAACAAAAATATTTTCCTTTTCACTGAAGGGAAAATACAAAACATTTGGAATGGAACCAGTTTCCTGCTCAGGTAGGACTTTTTGCCCACTGTCCTGGAAGAAAATGAAAGTTTTCCCAAGTTAATAGAAATAATATTAGTGTAAGAAGCTTTTCTGCTGCTTTGCACATGCCACTAGTCGCAGCCATAGGTGATGCCCTCCCTTCATGAATAGAACACACCAGATCTTCAAGAACAGCTACAACAGCTCTCCTTATTCTGAGGGAAGTCTTCAAATATTACTTGTATGGTATGTTTATCATCCCTTCACCTAATATAAATGTACATGGAGAAAAATGTGCTTTTATAAATGTTCTTTTAGAAATATACAAAAATAGCAAATTATGAGCAAGTGCATGTCCACAGGGAATCTCATATACATACAAAAATAAAGTGGTGGTTGAGCTGACACACACCTGGAGAACATGTTCCATGATATTTCTAGTCTACACCCCAACAATCCATTCAAATAGTTACAACTAAATCTGAATTCACAAACAATTTAAGTTTTCCAGGAAAACTGACACAAGCTGAGTACACATTTCTGGTTGCAGATCTACCCGAATCTCCCATTTTGAGGAGGTTCTATGTGCACAGTGACCCCAAGGGAGCAGCTCCCTCTGCAGATGTTGGTGCCCCAGAGACGCGGCTCTCCTGGGAGCTGCAACAAAAGCTTCCCAGAAGCCCACAATTATTTTTTTTTTAATCAACTCTTAGATTAAAATGTCTTGAAGGAATCACCAAACCTAAATACTGTTTCTAGCGCACAATTTTTACTAGGTTCTCACCGTGTCTTTTAAAATGCTTCAACCACTCTCCCTCAGCCTTTTTTCCTCTGACCCCAGCTCAGCCCAGCCCACCGAGCACCCTCAGTCCCTGCAGGGCCCCAGCTGGGCAGGTGTTACAGAGCTTGCAAGGGTTTTCAGGGTGAAGAGACACGCAAGAATCTTGACTTCAAGTTCAGAAGGCTTGATTTATTATTTTATGCTATATATTACATTATTACTATGCTTAAAATAATAGAAAGTTCTCAGAAGCTAGCTAACTTAAGAATAGAAAAGAAATGAACAACAAAGGTCTGTGTCTCAGCACAGAGTGAGACCCAGCTCTCTCCCAGAAATCCAAACATTCACCCTAGACCAATCACGGATCCACCTGTTGCATCCCACAGCAGCAGATCATTGTTTACATTTTGTTGCTGAGGCCACAGCTTCTCAGAAGGAATAAAAATCCTAAAGAAAGGATTTTTATGAAAAGCACTAAGAGGGGCTTGAACCACCTTTTTACACGCTAAAACAAATACACTTTACCACCTTCTGTGTGTGCCTCCCCTGGGGCTCCAATCCCCGCAGGAGTGTCACCAAATCTGAACAAAATGATGCCCCAACAGAGGGTCCCAGGTCCACCCTTAGCATTTATATTGAATGTGCTCAGGGAATTTGAACAGCCATGCTCAGGCTCCTCCCTGCTCCAAAGATGCAGATGAGCTCACCTGGTAGCAACGTTTGGGTGCTTGGAGAAGGAAGACTCCAAAGGTAGTGGGTCCCACCTGTATCGACAAACTATTAAGGAAACCTTTCTGACCAGTCTAATGCCCCTCTGGGCATCCCACTGTGCCACCAGCTCTGCCTGTGCTACTCAACAGCCAGCAGGGCCCCTGCTTGCCCCAAATATTTTGTTAAACTCTGCTGGGGTCCACACCCTGAAGAGCTGTCTATGCCATCTGCTTCTTTTTTGAACATGATAGAAGCTTGCTCAAGATGATCGCGTGAGATGCTGAAATTTGTCCTGAGAGCCTCAACCCCTGCAGTGTCCCAGAGACACAGACACCTGCTTGGTATGTTTGAGCCAGGATTTCCCCTTCCCACCCTCTTAGTGGGATCTGAACCCCTAGGAGTCCACGAGCAACCTCAAGGAGCTGCCCCAGAGCACTCTGCGTGGGAGGTGTCCCTGGTGAAGGTGCAGGTGCAAAGCTCTGCCTGGCACGTCCACAAGAAACTCAATTTGTGCTCAGTGCTGCTGAGCTCCAGCAGAAGAGCTGAAGCTACTGGGAGGGCTGGGAGGCTCATGGCACCCCTGATCTGCCAGGCACCCTGAGGCATTGGGAGCCAGGGATGACTTTGAAAGTGTGACCCTTGCTAGTGCTAGTGAGGCTGAGTGCTGGGCTGGGGCTGTCTGGAGAGTGTTGGTGGGTGGGGAACTTTTCTCTTGCTTCCAGTTTGCTCTTCCTTGGCTGTGTGGCAGGTCTCTGGTCTCAGTGGGGATTTACCATTTTGCCTTTTTTTGGTTTTGTCCTCCTGCTGTGGTGCTACACTGGTGGGGGTGCTCAAGTGATGCCTCTGGCTTACTCACTCCAGCACCTTGGTGCCATGGATGCAGGGGTTCAGCCTGCCCTTCCAAGCTGGTGCAGCTCTGTGTGCACACAAACACCTTCCCTTTTTGCCAAATAACGATTTGGTTTCCACTGAAGAATGAAAAAGAGCTTGAGGCTCTGCTGTCACATCTCTCAGTGGCTGTTGTTCCTGTTCAGAGGGAGCTCTGTGCAGCAGGCTGAGCCTATCCTCACTTTTCCGGGCCACAGACACAGCTGGCTCGAGATGTTGGTGCCTGTTGCAAATCTTCATCTTGATCTAATGATGCTTTGTGAGAAACCCGGAACAATCCGCTTCTCCTGACGGCTCCAAGCTCGGCACTGAGGGGCAGGCACGCCAGCTCAGCGCCACCCATTGGAGCACAGCCCCAGCCTATCCCACAGTGCTGCTGGCCCCAAAAACCCCATCCCACCATGTCCAGACCCTCCAGCCTTTGGTCTGCACCATCCCCACCTTCAGAAGCAGCCCTTAGACCAGCCCTCACTGGGGTTTTGCTGGGGGCTCGTGAAGTGCCGGGCGGCACAGCCGGGCTTGTCCCCTACAGGAGCACGGCTGCTTTGGGAGCCAGCAGGAGCTGAGCTCGGGGCTGTTCTGCAGGAGCTGTGCTCGGGGCTGTGCTCGGAGCTGTGCTCGGAGCTGTTCCTGCAGGAGCTGAGCCCGGGGCTGTTCTGCAGGAGCTGTGCTCGGGGCTGTGCTCGGAGCTGTGCTCGGAGCCGTGCTCGGAGCCGTTCCTGCCGGAGCTGTGCTCGGGGCTGTGCTCGGAGCTGTGCTCGGAGCCGTGCTCAGAGCCGTTCCTGCCGGAGCTGTGCTCGGAGCCGTGCTCGGAGCCGTGCTCAGAGCCGTTCCTGCCGGAGCTGTGCTCGGAGCCGTGCTCGGAGCCGTTCCTGCCGGAGCTGTGCTCGGGGCTGTGCTCGGAGCCGTTCCTGCCGGAGCTGTGCTCAGAGCCGTTCCTGCCGGAGCTGTGCTCGGAGCCGCTCCTGCCGGAGCCGTGCTCGGGACTGTGCTCGGAGCCGTGCTCGGAGCCGTTCCTGCCGGAGCTGTGCTCGGAGCCGCTCCTGCCGGAGCTGTGCTCGGAGCCGTGCTCGGAGCCGTTCCTGCCGGAGCTGTGCTCGGAGCTGCGCTCGGAGCCGTGTTCGGAGCCGCTCCTGCCGGAGCCGTGCTCGGAGCCGTGTTCGGAGCCGTTCCTGCCGGAGCTGTGCTCGGAGCTGTGCTCGGAGCCGCTCCTGCCGGAGCTGTGCTCGGAGCCGTTCCTGCCGGAGCTGTGCTCGGGCCGCGCTGTGCGGGGCTGGCGCTGGAGGGAGCCCTGAGGCAGCTCCGAGATGCTGCCACGAGCTGCAGTTGAAGCGGTTGTTAAAAAGCAAAGAGGTGGGGGATTTTAGATGAAAACAGAACCAGACCAGGCTTCTGCAGAGGGAGCTTGAAGGGGCCCGAGGATGCCTCATGCTCCAGTGTGGCACCGATGGCCCAGGAGCATGGATGGCACCGACACTGATGGAATGTGGAGACTTGTGCAGCAGACCAGGCAAGACTGAGACACACAGAAAAGGAGAAGCTGTGATCCCTAGCATAGGCAAGATTTAGAGCATTTAGCATTTGCCCATTTGGCATTTACTAAACCCTGGACGGTGTCTGGTACTGGCTGGTACCACCCACCAGGCACCTCCTGCAGATCAAATACATCACAAAGACTTGGGGAGCAAACCCCAAGTATGCAAAAAAAAAAAACTGGCATTGCAGAAGAGCTCCTTCACCAGCTTCTATTTGATGCATAAATCCCACCTCAGTCTCATCACTTTAGCATCCAGACTAAAACATGCACTCAAGGACTAAGCAGGTTTTGAATTAAGCAAAGAGAATATTAAAAATGCATTTCTGAATGCAGGAGTGAGCACAGAGCTGGGCATAATGGGCTGTTTGCACAATTGTGCTTGGAGCTATCATCAACCCTGGGATTTCCCCCAGGGAAGCAGGACAGATGTGGGAGCTGAGGCCACATTTAGGTACATGAGGTATTTATAGAGCTGCTCAGGGGACTAGACCAGTCTCATCTCCTCTTCCTTCCTTGTATAGCAAGCAAGCACCTAGGATTTTCTCCAGCTCTAGTATATTTGAGCTGGAGGAAAAAATATAGAGAAGATTGGGAGCACTGCTGGAATTCACCCCCATCACCTTAAAGATCCCTGCTCCAGCCCCAGCTCATCTCATCCCCACATCTACAATCACCCCCATAGAAGTGACAATAAATGCTTTTGGAGCTGACTACACAGATGTTTTATGAGCAGCTAAAAGGCTGCTATTTAATGGGGCTTGCCCTGATCAGCTGACGGCCTGGATTTTCTTTGTTGGCCTGGATTATCCAGACTTCAGCCTCTGCTCATTTTCAAAGAGTTGGCACAGGCTTTTCCAGCCACCTCCAAGGAATGTCCCCTTCCTTCAAAGGCCTGCCATCAGGGAATAAGAAAACCCAACACATCAGCACTTCTTAAAAAGCTGCTGCCCCACAGTCTAATTTCCAGGAAGAAAAGAAATTAAACTTCAAGCAGATTAAAACCTGCTGCTGGGCCCTATACCAGCAATTTATCAGAGCTTCATAAGGCTACAGCTGAACACAGAGGCCAGAAGGGAGTCGAGTGCTTAGGTCACAATTCCAATAAAGCTTTCAAATGCAGACTCATCACAATGCTCCCACACACCTGCCACAGGTAAACCATCAGGAAAATAATCCAGGCAGGACACTTAAAGGCTCATTTTTATTAAAAGACATCTTCAGAAAAGATATTTTAGTACAAAAAATGTTTAAAATACACAAACTACACTTGCCTTCCTTTCCAGCATCAACATTTATAAATTACACCACATTGTTATTAACACTGCATTTAAATATCAAAACAAATTGAAACAGAATTCATCAATGAGTCCAACATCCTACAAACAACTATGTACAGTATTTAGCAGCTAGGAGCTCTAGCACAGTAGTCAATATGACTTCAATAGGGCAGGATGCTTGGGAAGCCCCAAGACTACAGCTTGGCCTGTAAGTTTTCAGGGACCTGTTTTGGCCACCTCTCCCCAGACACCCACCCAAGGGCAGAGGTGGTGCCATACATCATAGTACACAGCTAACGAAGCGTGGCTCTTGCAGAGAAATCCTGCTGTCCCCTGGCTTTGTAGTACTGGGACACACATGCAGGACAGGCCCAGTCACTCTGTGAGGTGTCTGGTGGAAGAAGGCAGCCCCTACTTCTGGGGGGCTGACAGTGCCAGCAAGGCTGGTGCCCCCGGGGACAGTCACTGCTCTGGGTCTGTGCTGTCCCACCCACCCCCAGCAGCACTGGCAGGCAGAGCTGCCCAGGACCTGGCCCCTCAGGCAACCAGCTGCAGGATCTCACCCAACAACCTCAGAGCTGGAAGCACTTTTCCCAGCTCCCAGCAAATTCCAGCACAGCCAGAAATACAGGTCTTCAAAGGGAAGGCAAGTGAGCCTGAGGTCTCCCCTTCTGCACAGGTCATTCTCAGCTTTCCCACCAAGCCCTGCACCTCAGGGGGCAGGGGCTGCACAGATGGAGCTGCCTGAGCTCACTGCCCCCAGCCCCTGCACAGGAAGGAGCTCCAGGGGCTCTCACAGGGGGTACCTGGGACATCACTGGGGAACAACAGTGAAAGACAGGACATAGCAAGACTCCATACCCAGTGCTGTGGTCCAGGGCAGTGAGACACTTCCTGTGCCCCGCCTGCCCCAGGCCCAGCTCATCAACACAGTACAGAAATGTTAAGACAGGATACAAAGCACCGGACAATTTGAACTTGCTGCAGCAGCACATGGCAGGTCAGAAAACCCTTGTGCATGCTCTGGAGGTGGATTTCCCTCCTGGGGCTCCTCTTCGGGTTTGGGAACTCCCATCCAGAGGTTCTGGCAATGTGGAGCTGTTTTACTTTTAGTGAGGAGCAGTGTTGTGCCTCTAAAGGGCTTCTAACCAAGGAAGGGGAGGTTGTTTTCTGTAAACACCGAGTGATGGAGCTCAGGTCCATGCTCCATAGAGAAAGTCTCAAGTAGGAACTTTAGGGCTCTGTTTCCAGTGCTGCAGGCTGGATTTTCATGATGGTTGACTTCAGGGGGTAGTACCTGCCCTTCCATGTCTTCCAGAAGATGCCCTGCTTGCGCTCGTGCCTCTGCCGCGGGATGGAGCGGAAATATTTCCCATTGAGGTTGGCATGGCCACAGGTGCTGAACCACCAGCCACCTACACGGGCAATGAAGGGACAATTTTAACTGATAGAAATTCCAGACAGAAAAAACTAGGTTCAGTGCAGCTGATGCCCCTATTCCCCCCATTTTTCTAGAACTTCAGGATCTCAAAAGACCACCTCATGTACAGCCAAGGAGTCCCGTGCACAGGGAATCCCTCACAGATCTGACATGACTTCAGGCTGCGTCTGCAAATCCAGGCTGCTGCTCCTTGTGTGCAAAACCCCCTCCAACCCTTCAGCAGCCAGGGCGAGGGGGGCCTCTGCTCTGCTTGAAAAGGTTCCATGCAAAGTGGCAGACAGCAAAGCTGTTATGAGCACAGATGCTTGGGCCAAGACCTGAATCATGAACCCTCCCTCAGCTTCAGCTTCCCTCTTGGTTCCCTGCACAGTTCCTCCCAAAGAAGCAGCTGTCCCAGGGGACAAGACCAGCTCAACAGCAAAGGGGTCTAGTGCCACAGGGTCTGGGTCCCACCAGACCACCACCAGACAGTGGAGGGCTGAAAGGGAAGTGAACATACTGGGATAGAAAACCTCAGACTGACCTGAGAGGTGTTTGGCACAGTTTGTGTCAGCTTTAAGGTCGTGGTCACGATCCCGAGTGGAGAAGGGCAGCTGCCTGAATTCCCCAATGGCGTTTTCCAGCTCTCCAGACAGAGGCCCCAGCAGGTTGAGTGTGTAGGCTGTGCTCTCACCACCAAGACTGAAGACAAACTGAACCACCTGGGAATTCCCCTCCCAGTCTTCCAGCTCAATCAGGAGATTGTACTTT
Source organism: Melospiza melodia melodia (assembly GCF_035770615.1). Classification (NCBI taxonomy): domain Eukaryota; kingdom Metazoa; phylum Chordata; class Aves; order Passeriformes; family Passerellidae; genus Melospiza; species Melospiza melodia. The sequence goes on from NC_086200.1 coordinate 26,112,192, forward strand.
CCCTCTTGGACAAGGTGATGTATCTTCTCCAGGCCCAGCCAGAAGTCACCTGAAATAAGACTCATGACTTTGGCTGCAGGGACACAAACATGCCATGAAAAGCAGAGATACGAGCAAGCTCCAGAGACAAACAGGGAAAGCCTAGGACACTGCAGTGTTTGAATCACTGTCTCACACCTGCAGGACACATCAGGAAGATCAAGGACCCCTGCTCTGCAAGCACTGTCCCACCCACCCTTCAGCCCACATCTGTGCTCCAGAGGCCAGCAAGGGGAACACCTTTGGCTAAGCTTCCCTTATCCACAGTGAGAACACAGACACCACCATCCACCTACCACGAAGGTCTCCAAAGCCATTCTTGTAGGCATCCCACAGCTGGTCAAAGTCCACAGAGCCATCCAGGCGCCTCTGGATCACTGTCCAGCCACCCTCTGTGGGAAGGGAAACACAGTCACAGGGGTTGCCATTGACCAGGCCACCCTGCCAAGGGCCCGGGACGCTGCACGGCTTTACCTGCAGTCATGTCACAGTAGACTTTGAAGGGCTGAGATCCTGTGGGCTGTACCTGGAAAACGCCACTGCTTCGCTGCCCAGCCAGGAAGAGCTGGTGACAACCCTCTGGGAGCTCTGCAGGGGAAGGAAACAGCGCCTGAGGAGATGGCCACGAGCCCCAGTTCCTCAGCAGGTTGCTCCAGCACAGCCCCAGCACTTGCAGCCCTGGCCACGAGCCCGGCCAGCTGTGCTCAGCTCTGACACGTGCTGGGGACAGCGGCCCCTGACCTCAGCATCTTTAAACACTGTGACCCCACATCTTCCCTTTTATTCAAACAGAGCTCCTTGGGCTCTCATCCAAGGCAGAAGCCAGGCTTTGGGCCAGGCTAGAGTGACCTCAGCTGGAGAGCAGGGCTCCCCATCAAGGAGGGACAGAGGAGTTCCCAGGTCCCTCTACACTCACAGACAGGAGTGGCCCATTTGGGGTGGGGCAATGCCCAAGTATCCCCATCCCACATGAGGCTGAAGCAGGCAAAGTCCTGACATCAGGAAGGTGGCTGAGCATCCAGCACATGACCTCTTTCTCCCAGCAGCTGTGGTGGCCCCAGACAGACATCCTGCTGGGCAGCCTGCCACCAGCAGGCACAGCGCCAGGCTGGGGTGACCCTTTTTCCAAGATCCACTGACTGAGCCAAGGAGGGGGGTGGACTCTGGGAGCCCCAGCTCATTGCAGGAGTGCATTGCCCAGGGTGGAGCCACACCCTGCTTCATCCCCCTCCATCCCCAGGGGCTCCCACTGCTCCTTCTGCCTCCCAGGGACTTTGCCCAGAGCTGCCAGCAAAGCACCATTTCAACAGCTCTGATAAAAGTCCATCCAGGAACCACCACCCCCAGCACTTGGGAGAGATGCGGCAGGGGGAACCTGTTACAACACCCGAGTCAAAAGGCCACAGAAGGATGTGCAGGGACTTCAGCCCCAGGCTGCTGCACAGTCAAGGGGCTCTTTGTCAGCAGGGACAGGTGCCCCAGTCACCCCCAGACAAAGGGGCCCTGTTCTCCCCGGGCCAGGGCGGATGGGCCGTAGCTTTGGCTACCCTGGCTCACAGCTGCTGCCAGCGTGACCCTGACACACACAAGAAACCTCGAGACAAGCCCTGGGCTGTGCTGGCTCTGGGGGTCTCCTCACAGTAGCTGCCCCAGGGTCAGGGCTGACACCACGATCCAGAGCACAGCAAGGAGAAGGGCTTCCTCCAACAGCCAGGGGCTCCCTGGGGGCAGATGGAAGGGGGGATAAAGGGCCTTTGAACTGCCAAGAGCAAAAGCAGCCCTTGCAGAGCATCACCCCATCCCATCCTCACTGGCTGCTGGGGAGAATTGACACTGCATTGGGGTGAAGAGCAGAGCCCCAGCTGGAAGAAAGGTCAGGGGGACCCAGGGGACAGAAAAATGACACCTGCCATCACCTTTCATCCATTTCCAACATATTCCTCTCTTTTCCTTCCTCTCTCCCCACAGAATTTCCTCTCCTTGGCAGACGCAGCCCCTCTGCCACAGCCAGCACACCCTCAGGGCAATGCCAGGACTGGTGCCACCACCAGCACACCACAGGACAAGCTGTGCCCAGCCCTACCCTGAACCCATGACACAGGAACTGAGGGCATTGTGCATCAAGCATCAAAACCACACAGAGCCCACCCAGCAATGCAGAGGCTGAGTGCACCCTGGATATCCCCACCTTCTGGGTGGGGAAGGGCAAAGGCAGGGAAGCAAACCAGGCTCAGAGGAAGGAACGCCACAGCCAGAGGCCCCTGCTCACAGTGCCACAGCAGGAAGGTGCTGGGCTTGCCAAGCTCCTCATCTCCTCTCCTCACTGCATCTCCCAGCATTGGTGGGATGGCACCAGGCAGATGTTTAGTGGTCCCAGCATGCACAAGTCAACTCCATCCCTGCCTGTTTCTCATTTCGGGGCTCTGGCTGCACTCAGTCCCTGTTCCCCTGGTGCCACAGGGACTCTCCAGCAGCTGAACGAGATGCAGCTGCTTGAACAGCCTCTGCCCAATCTTTTTGTTTGAGGAACATGCTTGTTAGTTCCAGTTCACATTGCACATCCAAACGGCACCAGCAGAACAAGCCCTCCTGACTGCTCCTGTGTTTCCTTTTCCCTCCCCCTTTATTTAGCCAAGCAACACAACAAGGCTGGATCTGCCTTAGGCTCTGTGTTCACCCAACAGGATTTCCAGCCATGACACAGGGGAGGTCACTAACCTGGAATAAACACCATCCTCAGGGACGGCAGGGCATGCCCAGAGCTGCCTGCATTGCCTCCCCCTCTCCTGCCCCAAGCCAGCCCCATTATTTTGGAGTCTCAGCGCCACGGGGAGAGC